>NW_023601754.1:39830032-40430032 GCF_014898055.3 Talpa occidentalis
TTTTAAATTATGGTTATCACGGCAATGAGCTGGAGCAGGGAGCAATGACTGGCCAGAAGTTTAAAAACCTCTGGCAGTGCATTTTCAAAGGGAAAGTTTTACTAGTGGAGTCAACTAGATGCATGCTTCTGCATTTTTATAGGCCTGTTGGTATTGATGTCCAAAGTGACCTTCCTTTTGGAGTCTTGGGGCCAGTGGAAATGGTATATCTCCTAACATAAAAACTTGGCTATGTTAACTAGAGTACAACAATTAACACACAT
This sequence comes from Talpa occidentalis, assembly GCF_014898055.3. Classification (NCBI taxonomy): domain Eukaryota; kingdom Metazoa; phylum Chordata; class Mammalia; order Eulipotyphla; family Talpidae; genus Talpa; species Talpa occidentalis. Next base: position 39,830,296 of record NW_023601754.1, read on the forward strand.
TTTTAATTAGCCTGTAAGTCATCTTGTATCTATAGATGCTAGGGAGTTGGAAGCTAAGGTCAAATGTTTTCACACTTGGTAATTCGAATACTTCCAAGGAACTGGCTGACTCTGAATCTCTGCTATCCATCAGGGAGCCTGCAGTTGGCAGTTATTTTCTGGGTCTTTCTCTTTTCTCCTAGTCTGCTGCCTGCTCAGCCTCCCAGCAGAGTGAAGAGGTCACCAAACTGGTGTGACAACAAAGGGGATGGAAGCCGCCTCTCCTGCAGCAGGCAGGAATGGGAAGACATGAGGATGTGGGGGTGCAGCTCATGGAAGACTTAGTTAGCAATCACCAGGTAAAACAAAAATGCTTTAGAGTCAGATCACCTCTAACGTTCTTTAAGATGGCAAGTATTAGTCAAGGTTTAGCTGCTCTAACGACCCAAATAATAGTGGCATAAATGAGAGAGCAATTGGTTTTTCTCTCGTATGAAATAGTTTGAGAGTGAGCAACCCAGGGCTGATGAGGTAGCTCTACAGTGTTGGGGTACCAGGCTCCTGCCATCTTCTTGTTCCCCATCCCTGTGATATTACCCTCCTCGGCATGGCTCAGAATGACCATCACCCATTTCACTTAAGTCTGTACCTGAGTCTGTCCTGTTCAGTAATATCACAGACATGGGTAAAGATACAAAAGGTACAAAAACTGACTACTTTAAAATTTGAAATAAAAATGAAAATTAAACCTGGAAAAAAAAAAGAATGACCATCACCATGTGTGCATTCCAGCCCATGGGAAAGGAAGATGTGCGAGAAGAAGATGCCTCTCCCCTTCTTAAGGCAGGAATTTTTTTTTTTTTCAGAAGTACAATTCACATACTCTTTTAAAATGTACAATTCAGTGGTTTTCAGTGCATTCACAGGCTGTACAGCCATCACCACAATCTAATTGCACAACAGGTAAGTTGTGAAACATTTGCCTGCCATGGAACTTTTAGTCTTATTTTTTCATTCATAAAATACATGGGATTATAATGTGAACTAATTGTGTTGAAATATCATTTTTGAAATATGAAGATAATGGGCCTCCCCTGGTGGTGCAGGTGGTTGAGCACTGCGCTGTGAAGCTCTCCGCAGCCTCTGCAGCGCAGGTTCGATCCCTGCCAGCTGGCTAGATACCCACATGGTGCGGCAGACCTCTCCTGTCTTACCTGCTGCTCCCCTCTCAGCAGTGTATTTCATCAGTCTGCCTGTTCTGTTCCCCGCTCTGTCTCTGGTGAATCCTCTCACTCTCCTGCGCATGTGGCCTGTACCTGGTTCTCTATAAATAAATAAATCTTTAAAAAAATACTTAAAGAAATGCGAAGATAATAAATTTGTGACCTGATGTGGCAAAATCCAGTTACAGGTCTAATCCTTTCAAAGTACTAAAGGGCATAAATGCTATTTTGAGATGTTTGTAAGAACAGTAATATGATAAAAATGCCTGTGATTTCTTTTGGTGACATTCACAACTGTTATGAAAACTGCTATCGTTGCCTGTGTTCATAGTCAAAGAAAATTCTGAATTCCAGTTAGAGGACAGTGAAAATAAAGAGGTAATTCCACTCCCCTAAATTAACGGAATTCAGAGGGCTAATGCACAAGTCACGCATACCCTGTCCACTTCCAGCCCCTGGTCTGAACTTAGTGGCACAGCCATACCTGGCTGCAGGGGACACTGGGAAATGTAGTCTCAATTCAAGTCAGCCGTGCGCCTGGCTAAAATGCCAGAGTTCAAATAAAGGAAAAAGGAGAATGGGTATTTGGGGACAAGAAGTCAGTATTCTGCCATAACCTGCCCAGCCAGTTTCTCCTGCAGGTTCAGAACATGTTTAACTTCTGATAAGCACCTGCCAGGGGCACTGGTTTGCCTGCAGAGGCCATGTTTGTATGAAAACATCCACCTTGGAACACTAGATTGGTGCTGCCTAGCGAGGGGCTCCCCGGTGAAGGATGGAGCCTGCCTGAGGGAGGAATAGCGTGGGCTCAACTCTGGTCACAGCCATGCTGGGCGAACGCTCTCCAAGTGGAGTGCTGGGCATCTGGCTGGCTTATATTATTTGTCCTTTTTAATGTGGGGAATGTGAGGCGCCAGATGCATTGTTGAATACGTTTAAGGTGAACATTTGATGCCACCTCTTTGTGCCTTTTTACTGTGCCATAAGGTGTGTGCTTGGTTTCTCCAAGGACTGAATGATACAGACTGAAAAGCTCGATTCCAGATATCAGAACTCACCTTTCATCACCCAGAGCAGGCGAGGGAGTGACTGGTTGTCTAGGGTTCCAAGAAGGTCAGCAACAGAGTGGATACCTCAGGCGTTGGGTCAGATATAGCAGGACACATACGGCCCTATTAGCAAAGTGACCTTCCCACTGGGGATTGAAAAGCTACAGTGCTGACCATAATAATGGGGCTACCTAATGGTTATTATGCTCCTACTGTGTGCCTGGTAGTGTTTATGGGTGAACTCATTTTATAGTCACCTCATGAGGTAGACCCTGCTGTGGCCCCCTTTTCTTGATGCCCAGAGGCTTGTTGGCCCAGGGGTTAATTGACCTGCCTGAGATCATGTATTTATTCATGGCAGAGGTGACATTTGACACAGAGGGTCCGCTTCTGGCCTGTGCTCATAATTAATCTTACTCTCATGAGGGTGAAGGTGAGATGCAGCAGTAGAGGGCTTGAAATTCTCGACAGAGGTATTTCCTTTCGTACTTTTGTTTCTCCAGTATTCATTTTGAATGCTGTCAGAATTCTGCATTTCCATGATGGTGCATGAGACTCCCTCCCTCTGTTCTAGCATCCAGGAGTGCACCCCTCTCTTCCCCAACTTCAGGTGACTCTGCTGATCTCCCTTGATTCTAGGCCAACCCTGCACCTTGGTTTCAGCTTTAAGAACCTGTATTTTGCTGTCCTGGTTTTAATTAGTAATTTTTAAAAAGGGACTGGTTTGTTACTCAGCAAATATTTGCAGTGCCCACCAGGTGCCTGATTGAGGCCACCAGGTACAAGCACATTATAAAGCAAGTCCCTGTCCTTGTGGAATTGACAGTCTGGAGGGGAGGCACTCACCAGGTGACTTCACAAACACTAAGCGCCACTGTCAGAAGTGCCGTAAAGGGAATTACAGGGAACTAGAGAGCATGTTAACCTGTGGGCAGGTGAGCATGAGGAGGGCTTCCAGAGGAGGCCCATGTCTGCTGAGGCCTGAAGCTGAGTGTTGGTTGGAGGGCAGCATCTGGGCGAGGGGATGCCAACCACCTCCAGGGCCAGGTGGGAAGCCCAAGACACCAGTCATCAGGCCAGCACCACTGTCACTGAGGAGGCACCCCCACCTGTCAGCTAGTCTTACAGGCTGTCCAGACTCAGTCTCCCCATCTGTAAGATGGAAGGGACACTGGTCACTGGTGACTGTGAGGATTAAACATGTTCCTATGAGTAGGGGGGTTTAGAACAGCTCCTGGCATGAAGTGAGGGTTCAGTGGGTGTTAATAGGTAAGTAATACAAACTTGTATGCTGTGGGAATGGAATTTCAAAGAGCCCAAGCCCGGGCCAGAATCCAAGTGAGGACAGTGTTTGACAGAAGCTGCTGGACATGGGGACTCAGTGTGTGTGGGGGGTGGGGGTGGAGGGGGGGTTGGTCAGAGATGCCACAGGATACTACCTGCCCTAGGCGGCATTCAGAAATGCATGGGGAAGAGGACGATGCAGGAGTTTAAGGCCTGGTTAGGGACCAAGGATGTTAAATGGCCTCCACGTAGAGGATCATTCTAGCAACAGTTGTTCGAGAGTGCCAGCAGCAACCCCCTCGGGAGGGCTTTCCCTTTGGTTCTCCCTTCTGCTCTCTGGCACCTGTTAGGTTTCCTCCCTCTCATGAGAAGGTGGCTGTTCCTGCAGATGCAGACTGCCCCCCAATACCCTGAGCACTGACTCCACTTCCTGAAATGTTTATGAGCTGCTCCTGCCCCTCCTGTCTGGGAAGCCCTGCTGGCTCATCTGGCAGAAAGTGTGAAACCAAGGAAGCAGCCCTGGTTTATCAGTTGGGGTTCTTGGGTTGCAAGCAACAGAAACCAGCTTGGGCCACCTGTACATAAGTTAGTAAAAGCAGGATCAAGTAGTGAGGGGGCATCTTGGGTGAGAACGCGCTGGGGCACTGCTTTCACCCTGCCAACCCCGGCTGCAGGCTGGCAGTGTGGAGCCTTACTCCGTAGCTGGGTTCCTGGGCGTGGATGCCAACCTCACTGTTTATTCATAAATTTCCCAACCTTCCTGTGCCTCAGTTTGTCCTCTGCAAGAGCAGGTAAACAGGAGGGTCCTCGGGGGAGCCAGTAGCTTGAGACTCCAGTGTGTACCAAGTGCTTAGTGGCTAGATAAACATTACTTGTTATCATTTTTACTTTATTGTTGTTATTATCGTTATCATTGTTTTTATCAGTAGCTTGAAATTCAAATTCCTGAGCAAGAACAGCTGACTGGCCTTGTTTAGAGCATGCAGTGGGTGTTGTCCTGTGATTGGCAGCCTCCGCCCTCCAGCTCAGAGGAATTTCAGAGGGCCGGTGGACCCCAGGAAAGGGGGGCTGCTGTCTGTCATGCAAATTCAAGCCAGAAACAGCAGGCAGGTCCAGAACCCAAATGTCTTCCGTGCTCAGTCATTTGATCCAGCAAATGCTGGTTATTTGTCGGTGCTGAGCACAGAAGACACAGAGGCCCGGTGATTCCCAAGGTCCCTTTATGACAGGTCTCAGGTTCAAGGAAACAACTGGAAAATGAAGGTCGTGGTTACAACCAGCGTCTGGGCCTTAGGAGGTCAGTAAATATTTGTCGAATGAACGAACAGATGCAGGAGGTGTACGGGGACACACGGCTCAGCTTCCGTCTGCTCTTCAGTCCCACTGGATATTTAAAGGGAGCCGTTGCGTGGATCTGCGGCCTCCAGGTGAGGTGCAGAGGGTCCTCGGCCTGCGTGTCTCTGCACACAGTGGATGTTTAGCAGACGGGCCCTGAATGATCTTAGCAATGTATGGCACAGTGGTCCACCCCCTGTGGCAGTTGGGGACAGATCCAGAGTTGGGGAGCTTGGCTGCCTTTGCCTTTGAACGGGATGTGTGGACGTGGCTCCAGGATGTAGCGCTCTGGAATGTGGTTGCTAACACAAATCAACTTCCTCATGTCACAAGACATTTATTATGTGGACAGTTGGGTGACTCGCTGTGGGACTGGGCGGGCTCCCTTCAGAAAAAGGGCTTTTCCCCACCGGTGAGTCTTCCCAAAGAAGATGATAGCCAACGCTTCCAGGGTGCCTCGCACTGTGCGAAGGATGAACCCACGGAACCCGGCGGGGCCGGTACGGACATTGTCCCCATGGTGCCAAGGCTCAGGGAGGTAACATAACCTGCCTGCTGGGTACACGGGGAGGGAGAGTGGGGTGTCCGGCCCTGGGCTCCCACGCCAGAGCTTAGCCTCTTAACACAGCTCCTTTTTCCCTGAGGCCACCGCTTGTAAACAATGTCTTTTTAGTTTGCACACAGGTACGTGATTTAAAAATGAAAAGTCACCTTCCCTTCCACCCCTGAGGCTCCCAAAGCAGCAGCCACCAGGCCGTCTCCTCCCAGAAATCCCCCGTCTGTACAATAAGCAACTAAACATGGCAGCCACACGCCGCGCCAGGGGCAGCCGGCTCAGCCCTGCGCCGGGCTTGGCCCGCTGCCTATTTCTGTATGGCCCGGGAGCTAAGCGTGGTTTTCACGTTTTTTAATGGTTGAAAAAAAATCAAAAGAATATTTCACGATATGTAAAATTATACGAGCTTCAGGTTTCGGTGACCTTGAATAAAGGTTTGCTGGAACCCAGCCAGGCTCACTCAGTTATAGATTGTCAGCGGCTGCTTTCACGCACTGACAGCAGAGAGGCACGCTCGCAACAGAGGCCATATGGCTCCCCGAACTTAAATATTTACTATCTGGCCATTGACAGAGTCAGCTTGCTGCGCCCTCCACCACACGCTTCCCTCAGCGGCGTTCGGCAGAGCACTCTCCTTGCGCGGTGGCTGTTTTCCCTCACACGTTCGTTTGTTTCGTGGAAACAGGCAAGCCAGCTGCGAGCCGTGGGCCGCGCGGGTGTGGGGCTGGAGGAGGGTTGGCTGGTGCAGCCGTCATTCCCTGGAAGTCAGCCTTGCTGGGGCACCAGCTGCGTGGCAGGCCCCTGGCCAGCAGCCAGAGCAGGTCCCGGCCTGTCCTCTGAACCCACAGGCCTGTGGAGGGGTCGGACGGGATCCGGCGCCAGCCGTCCCGAGGACGGTGTCTGCAGGCCTGCGTTCACAGCCTTCGCTGGCCCTCAGCCCCTCTCTCCCGCTTGGCTTTTATTTGTGACACCTTTAAAAAGTAGGTCAAGCATTTATATGCTTCCAGAGTCAGTTCTGTGTGCGCGTTTCTGAGTGCGTGCGTGCGTGTAGACAAACACACAGAGAGGTCTCGCCCCTGGACCCCTTTCTGGCCCAGCTTGTCCCTCCACCCCGGGATTCATCAGTTGTATTAGCCCCTCCTAAGGTTTCTTTATGCAAACATGAACATCTGTTTTACTCTCCCCCTCCTTTTTTATAAACAAACTGTAGCCTACTCCACACCTTGCCCTGTACCTAGGGTTTTTTGTTTGTTTTCTTACTTCACGGTACTTCCTGGAGATCTCTTTCTCCAGCCAGTGGCTGAACACTGCAGCATGGGTAGCAGCTAATTAGGGGAGAGAAAGGAGTGTGTAGGAGCCGGGGGAGCATGAGGCAGAGCGTCCTAGACTGAGGGGACCACAGGAACCGCATATGCCAGGGTCCTGGGGTGGGGGGAGTGGGGGAATGGCTTCCTCCAGAGCAGAAGCAAGGCATGTGAGGCTAAAACAGGGAGGAGGGGCCTGCTCTGGCTTTGAGGGCCTGGTGGGCAGGGGAGGGACCATGGCCTTGATCCAACTAAGAGCACCTGGGCGTGGGGTTCCGCTCTGGTTCCTTCTACGCCTGCTCTTCTCTGTGGTCAAGTGCACTGTGGCCTATATCGCATGTAACCAAGGAGAAACCAAGAATGTCCTTGAGAGCAGGTTATTGACTGTGGTTTATATTGAAAGGAATTTTCTCCTGCTATTCTCGAGAGGTCTGAGCTGTTGCCTGGGGGCGTGCAGGCTTGTGCCTCTGGCCTTCAGAGCCCTCACTGATCGTGTGACACAGGACAAGTCCCACCACCTGTCATCTTTTTTACAGACACAGTCACGGTCCCGACCATGGAGGGTGTTTGAAAGATTAACATGCACACCGTGCTCAGTTCCAAGGTTGCCACATAGCATGTCTTCAGTACGTGGCAGTGATGGCTTAGGTTAGTTTTACGGGCCTGACTTGGGCTCGTACTTTGTTAGTACGAGGGAGCCCAGTTGCCTGGGTGCTCATACCCTCCTCTGCCACTTACTTTCTTCTCTGTACTTGACTTATCGTCTGTAAAGGGAGAGAGTGATGTCTGCCTGTTGGTCCTGTGCTGAGGATGAAATGAGGTAACAATTGTAAGGCTCCAGCTAGTCGTGACATCATTGGCGGCAGCTACTGTTATTATTACTGTCACTGCACAACCTCTGCTTTCCACCGGGAAGTCTCTGCAGTGGACTCGGGAACTCAGTGTCAGCCAGTAATGGCAGCGCCACCACCATTTCCCGAGAACAGTTCCCATCATGAGCAGTAACTACTCACCTCTTCCAAAGAACACCTGTCTGCAAATACCCAGTGCAAAGAATTGTCTATTCAGTCAGGAATCATAGCCCCACCAGACTTCCCTTTGTATGTCGTTGGCCATATAAAGTCACATGATCCCTCTTATCTTCAAGAAAGACTGGGGAATTTTCCTGTCTCTCCTAGTAGAATACAAATAGAGTGACGGTTTTGTTCAATAAATACTTGTGAGCACTTGTGTTCAGTAAATACTTGTGTCCTTTGCCCCACCTAGCCGTCACAGGGGCTCCTCCCAGCACGCGTGTTCTTGTTGTCAATTCGCAGAAAGTGACCCATGGCATGTGGCACCAAAGCTGGGCCCACCCTGAAGTGCTGGAAGGAAGGTTGTGAGGGACACAGTTCTAAAGCCTCTTGAGGTGTAGCTGTCTCATTGGGGAAACAATTAAACCTCCTCGATCAAAGTCTGGAAGCAGGCTCTGGGAACTCGGCCTGGAACTGCCTGGGAAAGGCTGCAGAACCAGTTTCTCGGGACAGGTCTGTTTACCTGCTTGTCTGATGGCCTAGTGGATGATCCCATTGCTTCCCAGAGGCCTCCAGGTTGCCTCCTCCCTTGGGCTGGGCCTCTCTTTGCAGAGGGCTGGACCCCTTGAGTCCAGGGAGTGCCTACTGTGTGTTGGGTACTGTCCAGGGTGCTGGAGAGAATAACAGGCCACATCTGTTGAGTGTTCACCGTGCTTGGGTTAATAACTCATTTGAGTTGTTAGTTTTAGTGAAAGGTGTAAGGCCTGTATCTGGGTGACTTTTTGGCACATGACTGTCCAGCACTAATTGTCGAAAAGATTCTCTTTTTTCCGTTGTATTGCCTTTACTGCTTTGTCAGTGATCACTCATTGTGTTTGTGTGGATCTGTTTCTGGGCTGTCTATTTGGTCCCATTGCTCTTTGGTCTAGTTCCATCAGTGCCATGCTCAAGCTTTGCAGTAAGTCTTGAGCAGAGTCCGTCCTCTGACTTTGTTCTTCAGGTCCTGGTCTTTTGACTCTTCATATGGAATTTAAAAGCTGTTTGTCAGTCTCCACAAAATAACTTGCAGTGAGTTGTATTGAGAATGTGTTGAGCCTATAGGTCAGGGTGGAAAGAACTGAGATCTTGGTAATAGCGAACTTTGCTATTTATGAACATGGGATCTCTTTTCATTTATTTAGTTCTTTGATATCTTTCATCAGAATTTTTACTTAGCTTTCTTCATACTGCTTTTGTACACATTTTGTTACTTACAGCTAAATATTTCAGTTTGGGGGTGCTAATATAAACGGCTGTATTTTTAATTTCAGATTCTACCCTTTGGTATATAGGAAAGTGATTAACTTTTATGTTTAAATCTCATACCCTACAATCTTACTTGCTGCTAATTGCTTATTAGTGCCAGGAGGCCGATTCTTGGTTCTTCGGGATTTCCTGCATAGATGTTACGTCATCTGTGAACAGAGACATTTTTCTTCCTTTCCAATTCATACTACTTTTATTTCCTTTTCTTGCCTATTTGCCTTAGCTGGGCTTTTCAGTGCGGTGTTGAAAAGCGAGGTGAGAGGGGACATCCTGGCCTGTACCTGGTCTTAGTGGAAAAGTATGATGTGATGAAATGGCCTTTCCCTCATCGTCCCCTGAGCCAGAGGCCTGGAGGGCGGGGCCTCACATCTGCTTCCCTGAGCCCCATCCTCACTCTAGTAGGTTTAAACCCACATCTGAAGGAATGAATGACTGAGTGACCCATGTGGCACAATAGACAGATAAACGGAACATATTCTCTTCTGAGCAGACATCAAATCCAGGTCAGAGAGGCAGTGGAGGCAGTGATAGCCCACTTGGGGGTTCAGGGGCAAGGATTCGAACCCTGCTCTGTTGTTTACTGGCTGGGGGACCTGAGGCAAGTGTCCGCACTCCTCTGCACCCCCCAGCCTTCTTGTTCGAGAAGTGTTTGTGAGGGTTAAAGGAATTGGAGTTTAAAGCGGCACACGTGCCTGTGTAAAAGTCATTGCTGTGAGGTGTCATGTGGTAGTTTTGACTGTGAAGAGTAATGGAGTCTTAGCTTCAGGTTTGTAGAGAAATGAACTCTAATCCAGGAAAGCAAGGTTCAGCCATGGCTGCTCAGCACTGACATGCATCCTGATATCCAGCTCTGATCAGGGAGCCTCTGAGTGTAAATAGATTTGGTTAAAGCAGGAGTTGTGAGAAGCTACCTGTTCTTTGTGGGAGAAGAAGCTGCCCGGCTGAATCTCCTGAGTACAGTGAGTCACTTTTCTAGATGCCCGGCAGCCTCAGGGAGCACCGCCCTGAGCCCCATACCCAGGGCAGGGCGGGCCGGCCAAAGAGAAAGGCCCTATGTGGTGTTGGATCCTCACAAAAGTGTGACCTTGGGGGCCTCCCGTGGTGGTGCAGCGGTTGAGCGCTGGGCTGCAAGGCTGCCCGCAGCCTCTGCAGCGCCAGTTCGTTCCCCGGCCACCAGCGAGGGTCCCACAAAAAAAAAAAAAAAAGTGTGACCTTTGGCAAGTGCCTTCACCTTTGTTAGTCTCAGTGACGGTCTCTGCAAAATTAAGGGGAAAACATAGCAAGTTACTAGTCAGAGGCTTCTTAAAGAGCTTTGAACTTGTAAAGCATCTTGCAGTACCTGCCACCTGGTAAGTGTGCAATAAATGTGACCCTCCACAATGCTGCTGTTGAGATGGCTAAATTGTTACTATTGTGCTTCTGAAAAAGGCTCCACAGGCCTCTCTCACCTGGGCCTGTGATCCTGGGGAGCCCTCAAGAAGCTAGTAGTCACTTCATTAATCTGACAAGAAATAAAACGATTTTGTGTTCATTCACAAATATTTATAGGGTTTCTATTCTCTTGCAAGCCCCAAGAACACCATGGACAGCACAGACCCAGGCCCTGCCCTCCCAGAGTGCATGGTTTGGGGGGAAACAGTATGTGTTGGGGTGATGGCTGTGCTGTGAGGAAACTAATGCTGTGAGGAAACTAACACTCACACTGGGGTGTGAGTGGTGGTGAGAGGGTACCTCAGGGAGCGGGGTCAAGAAGGCGATTGCATCTGAGAGCTGACTGGTGAATAGGAGCTCGCCTGCCAATAGGTGAAAATAGAAGGCGCCTCGCAGAGAGAACAGCAAGGCCTGAGGTAGGAACAAGCTTGGCAAGTCGGAGGAACAGCAAGGAGGCTGGCCCGGTTTGAGTTGGGTGAACAGGGGTGACAGTGCAGTGGGAGCGCTTTGTAGGCCCTGAGCTGGCTCTCTGAAGCCTCCACTTTCTTCCACCATTGGGAGTTTGTGGAGAGCAAGGCTATGGGGAGCTGACTGTAGCCTCTAGAAAGAGGCATGGAGGGGACCAGAAGCCAGCCCTGGCCATCCTCTTTCCAGCCTTCTTGAGGTCCTGGACCAGAAACTCCAGGCCATGAGGAAGAGACCTTCCCCCCCCATGGCTGGACTCTTAACTTTCTAACCAAGAATGTGGTTTGCATTTTTGCCCCAAAGGTATCTCAGCTGTGCTGGCCTGCAGAGCCTCGGTGCCCTGTGCCTGAAGTAGGACAGCTCAAAGCTAGCCGCCCTGGAGACGGGCCAGCAAATGCTCTTGCCAAACCCAGCCTGCTTCTGGGGTGGGGAGGGTTGGGGTGGGGTGAGGACTGAGGAGCTCTTCTCTGCGAGGAAGGTGAGGAAGATGTTAAAGGCCGAGCGCTTGCTGGACTGGGGCAGCAGGTAGGAGCAGGGAGCCTGGGCCTCACCTCCGGCTTCATCACCTGCTACCTTGGGTGCATCACTTACTGTGCCCTGCCTCAGCTTTCTTGTCTGTAGAATGGAGACAGTAGTTCTTGCGCTTAGCAGTGTGCTCACAGGAAGTGCTGGCGTGCTGGGGGTTACCTTCAGAGTTGAACCCACAGTGAGATGAGTTTTTCTGCAGTTTCTTGTCAACAGTTAAGATGCTTGGATTTGCCGCCTGTTCCTCCACATCAGCCTGCTTCTTGCCTCGGAGCCTGGCATCTGGCGGATAGACTGGCCTGGGGCCCTAGTCCAGCCCTGCCCGGTGGGGAGGGGACAGGTTATTGGAAGCCGAGAAGCAGAGCATTGGGATCAAAGACAGCTTGCCACAGAGCAGTGCCGTATGCTGCTCAAAAGTTTCGCTGCTGTGTGCAATGAGGAGGAAGCTGGGGTGAGAGGGGAAGACGCTGTTAAAACCTGCCTAGGCCTGCCCTCCCCGCAGTGTTCCTTCTGGGGTTTACAATCCCTCCATGTCCCTGGGAATCTGGTTTTTATGCAGATTCTGATCCTCAGGTCCCAGAGTGGCCGCTGAGGGTGTGTATTTTAAGGAGCCCCTGGTGATGCTCATGCCTCTGGATGCTGCTGCCCCCTGGATGACAGCTGGTAGAACCCGACCCCCCAAAAGTCCTATCAAAAATGTCTGCAAATGGGCCTCTCTGGTGGCTTAAGAGGTTGGGACGCAACCTATGAAGAAATCCGCTGCTCCCCTCGGCAGTGTGCTTCGGTCGGCCTACCTGTTCTGTTCCCCGCTCTGTCTGTCGTGAATCCTTTCACCGCCACCCCCCTTCACACTTCCGGCCTGTACCCCAGCTCTTGTATGTATAGATGGATAAATCTTTAAAAAAAAAAAAATTTGTGCAAATGCCCCTTGGAGTAGGCCTGGCAAAATCAACCCCACTTAACCAGTGGCCTAAAGCCTTGAAGCTTAGTTGTGCCTGGAAATCGGGGGGCCGACTGGGGTCCCAGCCCCGTTGTGAAGGACATGGCCGCTTTAGTTGTAGGTGGGTCAGGATGCACCCTGGGCCTTCCTGCTCAGGATGGAGCCTCTTGTTCATTCTTACTGCGCTGCTGTGGAACATCCAGACAGGCCTTGGTGTCCATTGGGTGCGTGCTGGGGCCTCACTGAGCCGGGCTTGGAGACGGGAGCATTTGGGCCTTTCCCCTCCCCTCCCCCAGTTTGTGGGTGTTACTTAGAAAGATAGCCGGGTTGTCCCACCTGGCCCTTTGGCCTCGTGGTGTCTTTCGCTGGGTGGGGCTCACGTGCTCGGGATTCCCTGTGTGAGGCCAGGCCAGGGAGGTACCGTGTCTGGAGCATGCCCAGCCGGGTTCTGGAGTGGGGCCAACTCCTGTCTCTGTGTGTCAGTGTGTACCCCCCTTCCCTCCCACCGCGCGTGCTTAGCTGCCCTTGGAGTGTTTCTAAGTCGTTTCACACCGTAGCTTGGTCCCTGTGACCAGATGGGATACGTCACTGGGTGCCCGGGGACAGGCTGGAGGCATCCTTTTGGGGATTGTTTTAGGCCTGGCAGGTGGTGGGTGCTCTCATAAAAGGGGTCTGGAAACCTCCCTCTCTCCTTTCCTCCCTCCCTCAGTATCTTTTGGGGGGCCCCTTGCATGTTGGGTCCCTAAGGGGAAAGTGGCAAATGAAAGAGTTGGGGGATTCTCCTCTCCCGGGACCCTAGGCGTGGAGGGAACATTTACTGAGCTCTGCCTCGCACCAGTCCTGTGGGTGGGGGCGCTGGCCTTGCCTCCATGGAACTCTCCATTCTGGCTGGGCAGGCATGAGGAATAAATAGACCGGCAGTCAAACAGCCACATAATCGCCAGTGGAACATAATCACAGCTGGTCGGCAGGAAGCAGGAGCCGTGGCCCCCCTCGGGCTAATGTGCCCTTCGCCCCCGGCAGGCCAGCAGGGGCCCGTTGAGGGGGCCTGCTTTTCCCTGAGGTGTAGCTGTGGGGTGATCCCAGGGCTTCGAGGCCCAGGAGCATCTCTGCTCTGGTGGGGGCCGTGAGTCCAGTCGGGCCACGTGCACGCACAGCCACAAGCACGTGTGCCGCTGCGGGGGCCAGCCCTGCTCTGTGGCTGCCCAGCCACCCCGTGACGCTGGCCTGTCCTTGCCCTGTTTTCCCCGTGAGGAAATGGGCAAAGAGGGGAGCTAGTGTGTGCGGGCTCCCAGAGCTCTGCGTGGCCCAGCTAGCATTTCGACCCCAGACATCTGCTCCAGAGTCCGCACTCGGCGTTCTGTGCGCTGCTGCGGCCGTGAGACGTGAGCGAGCGTCTCCTGGTTGTCCGGGCCGGGGAGGAAGACCCTGCCAGTGCGAGAGGGGCAGATCTGCCGGGGAGAGGGCAGCGTCACTGGCCAGTCACCGTCACCCCGGAAAGCCCTGGCCCGGCTCTTGGTCCTCCCCTGCACATGCCTTCAGTGGACCCACTACTTGGGGGCGAGGGGGCACTGCATAGAGCAGCAGGTGCCTGGGGATTGCCGCCACTGCTGGCCGTGCGCTGCTCTGAGGACGAGCCTGGGCTTCCTGTCACTGTGGTGTCCTGGCAGACGGCGCCCTGCCCTGAGTTCTTAGAGCTGAGGCTGGTTTCTCTCAGGGGCTTGCTGGGAACTCGGGACCTTCAGCATCCGACTGTGAGATGGTGGAGCCCCGTCGCTAATGGCTTTGGAGTCACGGTTCCACCCCGCACTGGCTGTGTGACCTTGGGCAAGTGACTTCACTGCCGAGATTCAAGCTCTTCGTTTTCATAATATTGACTTCATTGAGGTGTGCGGGTGGGGGTGCATTGGTATTTCACTGAGGTCATCTTTTGTAAAGTGTTAGGCCTACAGCCTGGTACCCACTGATGCTCAGTACTGGGGAGAGTGATATGTTGGGAGGCAGTGTCACCTAGGGCTTAAGGCAGGGCGAGTCTGGAACCACTGCTCCCAGCTCCATGGCCTTGGGCCAGTGGCTCTGGCCTCCATGCATTTCCTCATTTTAAAACAAAGCTGATGCTTCATCCCTGCCTCATAGGATGTTCTGCACATTCAGTGAGTCAGTGGCCACGAAGCTTTTAAGCAGGGCCTGGCACTCAAGGTAAGCCCTGGACACATTAGCTGTTGTGATTACAATGGTCAATTAGGAATGTGAGCCTGAGGCCTAGCACACAGGGGAGGAGAAACCTTGCATAGAATAATGCTACGCATGGGTTGATTTGGAACATTCCACACGAGAGACAGGACCTGAGACTCCATTTGGTTGTTTCAGGGACTCTTACCCCTGCCCCCGCTTTTTTTTTTAAGATTTATTTAGGCATACAAGAGCTGGTGCAGGCCAAAGGTGCGGGGGCGTGAGAGGATTCACCAGAGACAGAGTGGGGAGCAGAACAGGCAGACTGACCAAAGTACACTGCTGAGGGGAGCAGCGGGCAAGTCAGGAAAGGTCTGCTGCGCCATGTGGGTCTCCTCTCTGGCTGGGGATCGAACTCGTGCTGCAGAGGCTGCAGATTGCTTCATAGCACACTGCTTAACCCCTTGAGCCACCAGGGAGGCCCTCTTACTCCTTTCTGACTTGGCTTCTTGGGATGAATCACACGGGCTAAAATGGGGCAGCAAAGAACCTGGGAGTGGAGATCCAGTGGATCCCCAGGGAGTAAAGCACACTTCCACCTGGGTCCCGCCCTACTGGCTCCATGCCAACCCAGCTATCCAGGCCAGGTCCCAGGTGCTCACAGTCATGACTCTGGAGAGTTCCTCAGACTCATCACCTCTCATTCATCAGTCACCCCAGAACTTGGTCAGTGCTGGCTCTTCTGGGGGCAGCAAGGCAGTGAGCAGTGGGGGTCGGTTGCTCCATCATCAGTTACCCGGGCTCTACGCTGTGGTGACCAAGCTGTGGACCCTTCAGTAAGTGACTTCATTCCTCTGAACCTCAGTTTTTTGTCCCTGAATTGGAGTGATTCCACCCTCTTTACATGGAGTCATGTGCAGATCGTGAGTTAATTTTTATTAAGTCCCTAAAGCAACACCCAGCAAGGAGGAAGGCCGGGTGCACACTGGCCGTTGTGGTTAATCCTACCTCAAAGGCCACGCAAGTGGGAATTATGAGCCACAGACACATCCCAGGGGAACAGAGTCCAAGGAGGGAATTTGGGAGAGGGCAGCCTGGGCTCGCAGTCAAGCCTGTGTTTCTAGGATGTCATTGACAGGACATGCAAAGGAGGGAAGGGGCAGGAGACTGCTGAGGGGGGATGTCTTATTGCCCCGGGGACAGGGTGCCCAAGGTCAGATGATCCCCTAGGCACTCGAAGGTGGTGTATGAATAAATACTCTGAACATTTTAATCATCATATTTTATTTTTATGCATCACAGGAAAGGAATTTCGGTAGTACGTCAAACCCAGTATTCCGTGGCTATTTCTGTTTTGGGTGAGGCCGGCCTTGGTATGTGAGCCAAAATAAAAGTCACAGAAAAGTGTAAAGTGAGGAGCAACTCAGGTGGTCCGAGGACACGGCAAAGGTGCCACCAGCGCCACTTGGTGCTGCCAGTTGGGACACTGGCTATGAGAGAGGGGGGACTGAGCTGGTCTTTAGTTGTATTTTATAGCTGTGGAAAGGCAGCCACTCTTGCTGCGCCCCCATCCCCCTCCCCCCCTTGATTCTTTGATGCTGCCCAAGGCTGGGTTGCAGCCCTCTGAGGGTGCAGCAGCAGCCCCTCCCTTGCGCCCCCCCCCCCCACAGCCGCTGTTGGCTTGCACAGAGGTGGCAAGGCAGCGGGTGAGACGGGCCCCCGTGTTCACTGCTGGCACCTCCACTCTGTGCAGTGGGTCGTAGAAGCCGCGGGGTGACCTTGAGCAGCTAATTGTGATGGTGTTAATGATCTTGCGCCAGCACTGAGTGAGTGCCAACAGCACGCTAAGCACTTTATGTGCATGACGGCATTGCACCTCGCTCTGTGAGGCGATCTGTCAGTAGGGGCACATTTGGCTGCAGTGACAAATGTCTGGTGAGTGCTGGCCGAGTGGGGAGATCAGTCATGGTCTCACTGCAAATGTCGGGGAGTCACGTCCACGGCTGGTGCAGAAGCTCATTGGCACCTTTGAGCGTGGGTGGTCGCTCCCCTTCTATTGCAGCCCCCCACCGTGTGCTGGTCTTGTGTTGGCTGTTGTGTGGTGTTGAGGTGGCCGCTCCCGCCTGGTGACCACATCCTTCTATGCAGCATCCCGCGCAGGGAGAAGGGACAGAGGAAGAGGCCTTCCCTTCTGTGCCCTTCCTTTCTGAAGGAATTATGTTCCATAAACCCCTCAGCAGACCTCTTTCACTGGCCGTGCGTAGCCAGTGGCCGCCCCTTGATGCGGGAAGTCTCGGAGTGGACATGTACACAGAGGGAGGCAGCGAGAGAGATGGGTTGGGAGTGCCCAGACCTACAGGAGCCGGTGTCTGCTGCGGGTGGGTGCTCACGCCATCCCCTGTGTGGTCCGAGGCATGAGAAAATGACTTGCCGGGGCCTCATAGAGTGGGGGGCTCTGCCTCATAACCTTATCACCTCCCACGGGCCCATCTGTTAATCCCATCACATTGGGTTTCAGCATATTAATTTGGGGGGACACAAACCATGTCTGCAGTAGTGGGTCATGGGCGCACCCCTGAAGGCGGTCTGAGGCTGGGATGAAGCTGAACTCAGGGAGCCATAGCCCCACCAGGATGGCGGCAGCATGGGTGTGGAGGGGTGGGCCAGAGATGCTGGGCAAATGGCACAGACTTGCCAGTGCCCGTGCCCGTGCCCTTGCAGTGGGCAAAAGGCTCCAGCCTGTCCTTTACTTCCTCATCTGAATAATGGGGCTGGTCTCCTCGTCTCTCCCTATATCGAGGGCTGGGGTAGAGTCCACATAAGCAGCGTGGCTCGGGAGTGCTCTGGGGAACCCAGAGCAGTGGCCTCCCTTGTGGTATACCCACCGGGCTACCTTGCCTTTTATTTTATTTTTTTTTTAAGATTTATTTATTTATTTATACAAGCACTGGGTACAGTCAGAGCGTGGGAGGGTGAGAGAATTCACCAGAGCCAGAGTGGGGAGCAGAGCAGGCAGACTGACGAAGTACACTGCTGAAGGGAGCAACGGGCCACAGGAGAGGTCTGTGCACCATGTGGGACCTTCACGGCCCGGGGATTGAACCTGCGCTGCAGAGGCTGCGGGCAGCCTTGCAACCCAGTGCTCAACCGCTGCGCCACCGGGGAGGCCCTACCTTGCCTTTTAAACCAGGACTGCTTGGCTTCAGATGACAGCTCTGACACTCGAGATCGGTGTAACCCTTGGCAGATGACTTCTGTGCCTCAGTGTACACATCTGTACCAGGGAGAAGAAAATGCTTAGGACTGCCCGGCACATGGGGAGTAAATATTTTTGAGAGCTGTTTGGAGTGCAGTACTCGTATATCGGAAGACCGGTCCGTCTCTAAAGGCAGATTGGAGCGGTTAGCCAGCCAGATCAGCAAGCGATCAATGGGGTGACAGATGTTACATCAAGCGTGAATGCAGATTCGGAAGGCATGCAAGCGGCTGTTAAAGCTTTTTGGGTTTCTGCTGCCAGGAGGCCCTCCCAAAGGGTATTATTCTATCCGTGAAAGCTAAGTTGACCCCTTTCCCTGCTCTTTAGTCAACGCTGGGCCTTAACTTTTAGGAACAAAATTCCTTGTTATTTTAATCAGTGGTGAAGCCAGCCTACTATTAGGACACTTGAGTACATGTCCATATTTTTCAGATCTGCGAACTAAAACATGTGAGGAGAAAATGATGTGATGTCTGTGATTTTGATGCAGAATCAAGGCGGTAGTTGTTGAACCTGGGTTTGAGTGCCTTAGTTTGAGTTTATCGTAATTTTCTCTCTACCTTTCTTAGTGTGTTAACAAAGCTAAACAGAGAAAATCCCAGCCCTTCCCCATACCCAAGAAGCCTCAAAATCAAAAAGTGGTAGAGTGTTGGTTGAATGACAGCATGACAGCCTCAGTCCCTCCAGTACGTCTCGCCATGGAATCCCTTTGTGGGGACCCCCTTCTGGCTTAGCAGCTGGGAAGATAGTGGCTTTCAGGGCCAAAGCAACAGTTTCTCATCTCCTTCCCTGAAATGAAGCTTTCCCCCTTCCTTCCCGTCTTTGAGAGGAGGCCAAACTCCCTAGGGGCTCACTGCTGGGAACCCCCTCCCCCTCATGTCTGGTCTGGTTTTGCGATGGGGCTGAGGCAGTCATGAGCTGCTTTTCTCCAGGGGTCTGTGATGATCGCAAACACATAACTGGCTGATCCCCCACAGTGACTAAGTGTTGACTCCAGTCCCCCACCCCCAACACACTAAACAGTCCTTGCCCCTCCCTGTGAAGCTGCCAGCATCCCCAGCCCCAGCCCTGTCTCCAGATTCTCCAGTAAGTAGGTGATGGGCTGTGAGTTTTCTCCATGCTGCTGCCCTGCAGTTCTGGGGAGGGGCCTTCACATCCCATCTGGCACTGCGTGGGGTCTCCATCAGCAGAGGGAGACCCACCCAGGAACTGACCCCCTGCTCCCCCAGAAAGGTCATGACATAAGAATGTTTTGTGGGCAGCCCAGCAGAGACCCACGTGTGCATGTGGTTTGCTTCACTTCCGGCTATCTCATTTTTGCTGAATTCCAACAATCTCTCATTTCCTTTAGGAAACAAAATGAGTCTGGAGACAAGTATAAATGATCATGACCAGCTTAGCTACAGGGACATTGGGAACCTGCCCCACGCTCAGAGTCGAGTCATTGCTGCCGGCATCGTGAGCACGTGGGTCAGGGGAGCGGCCCTGGGCCTAGTTGCCTGGGCTCAAATCCCAGCACCCCCACCTCACAGCCCTGAGACAATGGAAAAGTCGCTGAAACTCTCAGCCTCAGTGTCTTCATCTGTAAAATGATGACAGTCCTGTCTTTCAGGACTGTAAGAATTAAATGAGATACTATTTGTAAAAAACCACTCCTCTATGGTGGTTGCTCAGTCCATTCTGGCCATGGCAATTATTGTATCCTATTCTTAGGATCTCACAGTGAGGCTTGACAACAGCCGGTCTTTTTTTTAAGAGTGATTCAGATGGAAGCAGAATAGAGAGGAAGAGGGAATCCTTTCTCCCCAACCCTATATTTTGGAGAGATAGGCTTAGTTTCACCCCTTAAAAATAATATTTTTCATGTGATGTTCAAAATCTACTGGAAGAACTCAGGGGAGAGGCTTTGAAGGGGGAACACCCTGCTTCTCTATAAGCATACCACTCTCCATAGCCAAAAAGACGGGAAGGAAATGAACCAACATCTGGACAGTGGTTATCCTCTGGTGGGAGAATTATGCATAACTTTATATTCCTTTTTGCACCTTCATTTGCTACATTTTTGAAAAAAGATTTTAGTTCTTTATGCGTACAGGAACTGGGGTACAGGCCAGAGGTGTGGGGGGTGAGAGGATTCACCAGAGACAGAGTGGGGAGCAGAACAGGCAGAATGACCGAAATACACTGCTGAGGGGAGCAGTGGGCGAGTCAGGAGAGGTCTGCTGCGCCATGTGGGTAGCTCCCTGGCCGGGGATTGAACTTGTGCTGCAGAGGCTACAGATTGCTTCATAGGTTGCATCTTAACCCCTGGTGCCACCAGGGAGGCCCCATTTGCTACATTTTTTGGAATGTGTATATAAACACATACCACTTTCATAAACAGAAAATATTTTAAAGGGTAAGAAATCACCTGAGCTGTGGCTTCTGGGGAGGCAGGTGGAATACTGCCAGAATGCTGCCTGTTTAGTGCCTGTGAATCCTGAGAAGCCTGTGCTCCACTCTCCTCTATGAGGTATCACCAGGCCCTAGAAATTCCTGCTCAGAAAGTTCTTGATATCAAAGCCAAGGTCTCAACATCCTCCCTCCCACCTATTCTTATTCTTAGACCTATTCTAGGTATTCACATTCTCCCCTGTCCTTCTTGAAAGGAGAGAACTCCAAAATGGAGACAAGAGTCGAGTCTCACGAGGTGCCCTTGACCTCAGCCCGGTGCCTTGTACACACATACGGTGCTGACATGTTGGCCAGAGTTATGACTTCAGACGAGTCATTTAGTCAGTCGGCATTGACTGAAGGCCTTTGGGTACCAAACAAAATGGGCACGCACGGGGCACATTCACGTGGCTGCATGGAGCCGTTCTGTGTGCTCCAGATATTCAGGTGGATATGATTATTTGATCCACAGAATGGGGGGTTTCCAGGGACTCCCCAAGGAAGTGAAGCCGAAGTAACATATTCCGGGTGCAAGTGGAAAAAGTGACTTGGGTGCATGTCTCTCGATAAGCCTCACTTCTGAACATTTCCAGCTGTGGGCAGGGATCTCCAGATGGGGTTGCTATGGAAGCCTGTTCCAGTTCTCACTTCCTGGCCGAGTTTATTTCCAAGTTTCCCGTGCCCGTGCCAGTTCCCAGCTGTACACACAGACGCCGTGGGGTCGCTCCTTCCTGCTGCCTCCTAGCTGTGCAGTGAGCGGATGTGGCTGGAAGCCAGCCCGGGAGCCTCCTCCCGACAGTTCGTTGTGGAACCTGCTGTGTCGTGGTTTCCTTTGTCCCCTCGTGGGACCGTGCCAGCGGGCCCCAGCCTGTGTTTTTGAAACTTTGGACCCCAACTTGTATTTGATGGAGAAATGAGCTCATGGGGGAGCGTCCTCCAACACCCAGCCACCGGAGAAGTGGGGTGTCTTTCATTCAGCTCTCCCACGGAGGCTGGACTTGCCACCCTTCTGACAGAAACTGGGCTGGCTGTTCTCGGGGACTGTTTGTGAAGAAAGGGCCTGAACAAAGGAGCCAGCCAACAGGGTGGGGGAGGGGCACGGCTAATTGCCCACTGGGATGGAGACCTCCCAGCTACCCTCAGTGCTGCAGAATCGTCGTGGCTAGTGTGTTGTGAACTTTCCGTGCGCTGGGTGTTCTTTACCTCATATTTACCTTAGTGCTTGTTGCTGTTATCCCCATTTTACAGCTGAGGAAACTGTGGCGGGGCCTAGGTTGCTGATACTCTGACAGAACCCCTTAACGCCTGCCTTGTTAGCAGCTCAGGCAGAAAAAAAGAAAAGAGGACTCAGAGGGTGCGGGAGGGCCCAGAGAACGGGGCAGGGCTGTGTATCTGTCACTTGCTTGGTTGCAAGTGACAGAAACACCAGCTCCTGCGGGCATAACCCACAGAGGGAAGGGCGGGCTCACTGATCTGCAGCCCAGGGGCCATCCAGGAGCTCAGGGCCGTGGCTGCTTCCTGTCTGTCTCCATTCTTCCCTCTGTGTCATCCTACTCTGGCTCCCCTGGTGGTTACAGACTAGCTCCAGCCCTGCGACAGGCTTGTTTCTCCTCGCTGGCCTGAGGGCAGTGGGCATCTGCCCCCTCCATGGGGCCGAGCTTCAGAGCTCTCGTGCAGCAGCGCAGGCCACGTGACCTTCCCTGACCCCGTCACCATAGCAAGAGGCTAGGATCCCTCAGAGGCTGGTGGTTCCCACCCAAAACCACTCGGGAGAGGGGGACGGGGTGCTAGGAAGCACCCAGACTGCGGGTTGGAACAGAACACAAGCTCCACTGTCAGGATCCTCGTCCCCCCGCGTCTGCTGTCTTCATTCTCCCGCGTTCACGGTCTTCTCTGCCTTCCCTCTGGGTGGAGAACCTCGTATCCACAGACACGCTGTTCCCCTAGGCTCCTAGAGAGGAGAGCCCTGTTCTCTCAGCCCAAGCCAGAGCAGCCCAAGGGAGGGAAGGGGTCCCCCTTTGGACTCAGAACTAGGAAGGGGTACTCGGGACAGGCTGAACAGGTGCTCTTCCCGGTCCATTGGCTGTAGGCAGGGACGGGGTCACTGTTCCCCGTGCCCCCTCCTGGGCGCCTGCTTGCTCCTCTGAGCTGGGGAGGGGGGTGTCACTTGAGCAAGACTCTTGAGCATAGTGACTGGCCTGTACTTCTTGACGGTAGTGACACTAAAACCTGCTTTCACTCCTGAGCTGCTAGAGGATGCGGGGGTATCCCGTGCATTTCTGTGTCCCAAAGCACCCCCCGTGGAAAGGCCTACCCTCCAGGCCCAGGCTGTTGTGGCCTCTGCCTGCCTCCTTCCCCCGTAGCACCCTGGCCCTGCAGGTGCCTCTGCTCTGACCTCCAGCCCCCAGCCTGCTTTCCACACGAGGAGTTTATTCCGGGCCAGGGGGTGCCTCCTGACCCCAGCAGGAGGCCCGCTCTGACTCCTCTTTCAGGTCTCCCCTTAAACATCTCTCCAAGGAGCCTGCCCTGACCCCACCCTGCCCTAAACCACTCAGCTTACATATTCAGGGTGTTTCATGTTCCTGGTGATGTCAGCCCATAAAGAGGCCAACTCTGTTTTGTCGAAGGTGTATCCCCCTCTCGCAAAGAGGCGCCTTACTGAACTTTGCTAGGAGGAATGTGGTGATAATAGCCATGAAGACAAACAGTTGCTGTCTTTTGAGTGGCTGTTGCCATAACAGGCACCGTACTAAGCACTTTGACACACAAAACCTTTAAATGAGCTTTCCCATTGAACAGAATAGAGTAATGATGATAGTAATTTATTTGAGCAGCAAGTGCCAGCCCTTGTTCTCAGTCCCTTACCCGTGCCAGTTCACCGAAGGCTTCCAGGGGCTTCCCCCCCCCCCCCCCGGGCCAGTATAATCATTCTAAGTTCACAGTGGAGGAAAGAGGAAAGTGGTGCCGTGAACTCTCCGGGATCACTCAGCTAGGAGGCAGCAAAGCTGGGATTCCGATCCAGACGGCGTAATTGCTCTCCTGTCTCCCGCACTGATGTGACACGCCCTGGAGAGCCTTAGTAATTCCACCAGACCACACAGCTAGGCGATGGCAGCCGGAGCCCTCCCTTGCAGCCATCAGCCATCCGCAGTGGGGTCAAGTTGCAGCCGCTTGCACTGTGCACCTCCCGCCCCCGCCCCATGTGCATGTGCAAAGGAAAGCCAACTCCTGCCCAGGCGCCTGCACTCAGCTCTGAGTGCTCCCCTTCTGACACCGAAAGTGTGGTTTTCCTCATCAGTGAAGTCAGTTGTGACACCCTCGCCTGGAGATAACTTCGGATCCCACAGGTTAAGGCTCAGTCCTGCAAGGCCACCTCACCCCCATCTCCCTACCGGTGCTTCCAACACACACAGACTTAGATCGGAGGTTCCCACCACCACCTCCCTCTGGCTTGAGTAATTTGCTGGAGCGACTCACAGAACTTAGCACGTTTACTTATTATGGGCCCGGTTTATTGTAAAAGGATATAACTCAGGAACAGCCGGGTGGAAGAGCAAGTGTTTCCATGCCCTCTACAAGCTGGCCATGCTCCCTGTGCCTCGGGTTTGCCAACCCGTGAGCTCTCTCAGCCTCATCTGTTTGCTTTTTACTGGTGCTCCTTTTTTTTTTTTTTTTAAGATTTATTTATTTATGCATTCAAGACCTGGGGTGTAAGCCAGAGGTGCGGGGTTGAGAAGACTCACCAGAGACAGAGTGGGGAGCAGAATAGGCAGATCTACTGAAATACACTGCCAGGGGGAGCAGCGGGCGAGACAGGAGAGGTCTGCTACACCATGTGGTTGCTCCCTGGCCAGCAGGCATTGAACTAGTGCTGCAGTGGCTGGCGATAGTTTGATAGCCCTGTCTTTAACCTCTGTGCCACCAGGGTGGCCCTTTCTGGTGCTCCTTCTGATGGGCACGATGGATTAAATCACTGGTGATGAAGCTGGTTCTGCAGCCTCTGTCTCTTCCCCGAGTTGGAGGGGTGAAAGTTCCAACCCACTGACCTTGGTTGGTCCCCTGACCTCCACTTTAGGTCACCGGAGGGACTTTCCAGAAGCCGCCTTATTAACATAAACCCCCGTGTGGTTTTGAAAAGGCCTTGTGAACTACAGAACACTTTCATCTTTATCTAGCGCTGAGCTATTTCAGGAATTGAGGACAAAAGTCCAAATAATGCAAAATGCTAGACATTCCCATTGCTCTCAGGAAACTTCAAGGGTCCTCGGAGTTTCGCTGGAGCCACTGATGGTGTGTTTTTTATTATAAGTCACAATATGTATTTCTGCACATTCTCTGTGTGTCCTGTGACGTTAGTCTTACCCATTTTTGCATTGCAATATAGAAACAGTTTAAAAGGATACACTGAAAAGTCTCCTTCCAGCCCCCAGGTTCTGCTTCTCAGAGGCACCCCCTGTTTTTCTGTGTGTATGGACTGTCCTAAGACCTTCCAGAGATTTCCATCCTCATAACCAGCATGTTTGGTTTTCTTCTCACCACCTTCCTGTTTGTCGTGATCAGGCCGCACTTCATCCAGGTAGCCTCCGTGTTTCTGGTTTTTCTGCCATCTCGAGTCCGGGCCCCACACTCTGCCCTGTGCCTGTTTCTTCTTGACAGCAGCCTGATCCTACTTCCCTTCTCCAGCGTCACTCCACACCTTGGTTGCTGCTTATAATCCAGCCTGGCATGGGCGACAGGATTGCCAAATTTGTACAAATTTCACCTCAGCCAATGCCTGTGAGGCTCGTTTGGCCTCTTGGCACAGGGTGGACGGCGAGAGCCCAGGCTGAGGTCCCAGTCTGTGGCATTGACCTTGAACAAATCTCTGTTCTCCTGGGCGCAGGCTCAGCTGGAAAATGGGTGCAGTAAGAGATAGGATTTCTGATCTAGCACATAGATGAGCAGATACAAGCACTCATTTGGTGTCACACGTCAGTGTGTTCTGTGTTGACTTGCCTGGATTAGTGTGGCCCCAGAATCTGGCACGAGAGCATGTTCTGATTCTAGACAGAACACGGTAACACTTCACTTCTGAGCAGATGGCCTCGGTTCCAGCTGGCCTGGCCCAGAGCTGCTGAGAGCAGGGCTGAGCAAGCTGTCACTAGAGATCACACCGGCACGCGCGGGTCCCTCTGCTTGAAAGCTCTTCCCCACGCCCTTTTGCCTGCCTGCCCTTCCTCTTCTTGCAAAGATCAGGGAGCATCCCTTCCGCAGGAAGCCACCCCTGGCCTCTGCTATGGCCGCACATGAGGTCCTGGGCTTCTTAGGACTCAGAGTGCAGTGATGGCTAAATGCTTAGTTGGGAATGAGCCGTCTGAAGTTTCCTTCCTCTCCTAGAGGGAAGACACCACTTACTCATTTGCAAACATTTACTGGCCATCTGCTCTGGCCTCAGCCTCTGTGTGGTGCTGGGGACAGAGTGGAGAAGAAGACAGCCCCTAACTTGTCCTTCTAGAGCTTGCAGCCCAGGGAGGGAGATACCCCTGTCCCCAGACAGTGACAGCCTGGCCGGGCCAGAGCTAGGATGGGGTCGGGGGGCAGTTAGAGAGGTCAGGACTGGGATGGGAGAAGTGTGTGTACCAGAGCCAGAAGGGAGGGAAAGGTCTGCCATCAGAGAAGGCTTCCCAGAGGAGGAGACACAGGAGCTGAGGGGGAGGGAGCCTGGCAGGGCTTTTCAGAGGGTGTCCCCTGTACCACCCTCTTCTTTTGCCTGTGGCTCAGTTGGTCAGTCTGCTCACGCTTCTGTGCCATGATCCGTGCCCTATGTGGAGAAATCAGCTCTGAATCCGGACGCTCCTGGTCACCTCCCTGAGAGCTCAGTCTGTTGTGCGGGAGGGGGATGAAGCAGGGGGTCTCAAATAAGCGGTTAAATGGGTGGTCGTAGGGGAAGGAGAGTGGAGTGCTGAGAGTCCTAGAAGTTGACCGAGGGGGTTCGAGATGAGCACAGAGCTGGAGTTGGCCAGTGAGTGGGGCGGGGAGGGGAGGGGTGGAGATCTCAGGGTGTGGTTTGGGGACAGCTGGTCCATTTGAGGCCGTGAGTGCCCATTTGGGAGAACTGGGAAACCAGAACCTGAAGTCGTGAGTGAGGGCGGGTGGCAGGACAGAAGGCGAGAGAAGCGGGCAGCCCAAGTCCTGCGTGGCCTGGTGGGCCATGGGTGGGGTGTAGGACCTGGGCGCTTTCTGCATTGCAGGGCCTGGGGAGGTAGGGGAGGCAGGGCCTGCAGAGGTAGGGGGCTTTGAATACTGCCTCAGGCAGCATCTGAAGAGTAGGAGAAGCCTGCTCTCATGAGAAGGTTCTCAGTGGTGTGCATAATAAGAGAAATGCCAATTAAAATCATGCCGAGATCATGTTCCTCACCGCTTGGAAGGGCACAAGCAAAAGGGGAGCACTTGCTGTTGGTGGTGGTGTCGGTAGCCACAGCTGGGAGGGACGCTGCCCCTGGCTGTGCACGCAGCCCCGCTCACACGCTATGTTTGTTCTACCCCAAGGAACCTTTGCCTGCAGACGTCGCCCAGTGTGAGGCGCGTTCTGTGCCCTGCGGTGCTCACGGTGGTGTGTTTGTCAGAGCAGGCGATGGGAACCGGCCCGGCACCCGGTCACAGGGGCTGGAGGGGTCAGTTAGGTCCTCACCTAGAGGCCCTTCTGCGGCGGTGGCCCTCGGCCAAATGTGAAAGAGGAAAGAAAAAGGAACACCTTTGGGCCTCCCTGGCGGATGTGGATCAAGGTCAGGGCCTCTTCTGGGGCCTCTGCCCGTGAAGCAGGAGAAAGCACATTTGCTGCCTGCTCCATGGCACCATCTCTCCTTGCTGGCTCAGGTGACTCGTTCTGGGCAGTTACTCCTTGAAGAATTGGTGGAATGTTCTCTTCCGGTGGCCGCTGTCTTCTGGAGGACCTTCTGTCCTGGGCTTGACATTACTAGTCCGGTTTACCCAAGCGATGCGCTCAGAGTTGAGGAGTCGAGAATGTTGTCATTATTTCTTTGGTATTTCGGTTGTCATAACAGCTTTGCTAACAGCTTTTAGGACTCCCTCTGTGCCAGGCACCTCGCCAGTCACTTGGTCCCTGTTACCTCGTTTAACCCTCCCAACAGCCCTGTCGTGGGTAGACTTTACTCCTCCACCCCAGCCCCCAACCTCACCCCCTTCACTGAATCGGAAGCAAGAGGCTCAGAGAGGTGTAGTAATGAGTCGTGGGTCACACAGCTGCTAAGAGGCAGAGGTGGGATTTGACTCCAACTCTAGCTGACCAAGAGGGTGCTCTCCGAGCCTCGGGGCTGTACTGCTTCCCCATCTGCCTTGGGATTCTCCCAGTGGCTGCCGGAAGAGGATCTGGAGTCCTACAGAGTGATGTGGATTGTTAATCATGTTGAAGAGCCCTGCTGGCTAGCTGAGGCCTTAATTGGGTTGGAAGAAGTAGGTGGCGAGCCCTCTACTTGTTTATTTCTCATAGACACTTGCCACACAAGTCACGAAGCTTCTGTTTCTCCAGATTGGTTTCTATCTTGAGTAAGGGAGAGGGTTGGATAGCAGCCAGCGTAACCCTGTTATCACCCCTCCAGATCTGTCCCTGCTTTGCAGAGAAACAACCCCCATCCCTATTCGTCTTATCCAGAGGAAAAGCCAGAGTCGTCACCGTGGCCAATCAGGCCCAGACACCTGCCCCTTTACCTGTGTCTTCATCTCCTTCCACTCTTCTCATTCTGATCCAGCCACATCGATCACCTCACTGCGCCACCAACACCGGGTACGTACCTGCCTCAGGGCCTTTGCACTGGCTTTTCTTGTGATTATGAAAGTCCCCCTCTCCTGGGTTCACTTCTTCCCATCCTTCGAGCCTTTATATGGAGTTGGCTTCTCAGGGCGTTCCCCACCTCCCTTCTCTCATTGTGTAGCGCTTAGTAGCACGGATCTTTTACTTCTGCTGTTTATCATTCATCTTCCCCATTAGAATTGCCCACTCTCTTGGGGCAAAGTAGTGTTCCCCTGGAGTGCTAATGTCTGAAACAGTGCCCAGCACCAACCTGGCACCCAAGCAGCCTTTCTTGAAAGCACGGATGAGCCCCCATGTGCAGAGTGGTCCAATCCTGGCATTGCTGTGCTGGGGAAGAAAATGTATCATGCTGGGGAGAGGGGCTTGGTTTTGCTCATCCAGCCTCAGTGGACCCCTCCTTTGTGCCAGGCTACTGTTCTGGACACCAGGGTAAACGAGCCCTGGCTTCCCAGGCTGAGTGAACCCTGGAGGGAGGGCGCATCTGCTGCGTGGGCCCAAAGCGTGCACCCATGGCCTGGCGGCCCACCCCACTGAGAGAGCCCGTCTTGGCCTCTGTAACATTTACCCTGGGAGGCAGGCCTGGCCTCCCACCGAGACTCCTAGACGGGAGAAGCGTAGGAAATACTATGTTTTAATTCTTTAAACTTTTATTAGAAAACTATAATATGTATATGCCTGAAAAAGGCAAGGACACGGGTCGGAAGTGTGTCACCAGACGAGCTTTCATAAACTGAAGGCGCTCGTGTGACCAGCACCCGGCTCTCAAAACAGTATGTCAGCCCCCAGAACCCTGTTTCCTCCTTCCAGACAAAACCAGTCTCTTGCTGCGTCACACCTGGTTTGTGAACTTCATGTCGCCGTTGTACTTTATGCTGCTAGTTCTCTGTGTCTCGCCTTCCTGCTCGGCCTCATGTCTTCCAGGGCCATGTCGGTCCACGTCATTAGATTTCACGTCCACTCACTGCAGGAGGACGTTTGGAAGGGAGAGAAGGCCAGCATTCGGGCAAAGGGTGAAGTCGGAGGCGACGAGGCTAAGAAGCACGGAAGAAATGTAGACAGGAAAGCAACCTGAGAGGTTCCTGTTTGGCTTGATCCCTCTGCATGGAGGCGGGAATCTAGGGAGCGCGGGTTCGGGAGGCCAGAGGGTGCCTGACGGTCGTCCAGGTGACAAGTGATGGTGGTCAGGGTATATTTTGGAGGTATTGGCCGCAGAACTTTCTGGTGGGTTTGCCGTGGTGGGTGGGGAGGACGCACACGAAGCCCGCCATCGTGGTCTTCGTTGCTCCTTCCTGACTCATCCCTGTGATGGACGCGCAGGTCGTCGCCCGTTTCCCCTGCGCTGGCACCAGTGCCCGCTGGGCTGGGTCTTGAAGCATCTAGGGCAAGGGCCCTGGGTTCCAGGCGGCGAGAACCCCTTGAGCAAAAGCTGGGGCCTCCCTGAACAAAGTTGGGCTCAGACCAGAGTGTGGGCATAGGACCTGAGCCCACCACCTGCACCTGCACCTGCAGCTGGCTGCCCATTGTGAAATGTTTATTCACACTCCCCCTGGCCCCCCCAGCTGCTTTCTCCTCTGGCCACGTCCAGCCCCGCTCCAGCCCCCTCCCTGCAGCTGGTTAGCCCAGAGCTCGGCCAGCCCTGAAGCAGCCGGTGCCTTGTGTTTGCCGTGCCCGGGCCTTGCGCGCCATGCCAGCTTTGTTTTCTCCGTCCTGTGAGTCACTTGGGGTTAAATGCAGTGGCTGGTGCTGGGGTGTGGGACGTGAGCGAGAAGGCTCTCAATTGTATGAACTTTTTTCTTCCATGTTGTTTGGCCCCTGTTCCCTCCTGTTTCTAGTCTCTGGCCTTGTTCTTGAGGGTGTGGGCCCCACGGACAGTAGCTGCTGTTGCAGGCCACGCTCGCCCTTTCTGAGGGGCTTTGGGCTTTTGTGGGGGCTGGGTCACTCAGCTAATGAGGGCAGCCCAGCTGCCATTCCTCTTTCTGTCATTGGTCCCCTCGGGTCCCTCACGACCTGGCTCCCACCGGCATGGGTTCCTCTTGTGCTGTGGGAGGTGCTGGCCAGGCAGCTCGGGGAAGTTAGCGTCTCTGGGCGTTTGCCTCCTGCCCGCCCAAGGACTGCAGAGCAGAAGGAAACGTGTATCGCGAGAAGGCAAAATTTGACACGTTTCTGCTCGTACCAGGTCAAAGAAAGAAAAGGGGGGGGGTGGGGAGGGACTGCCTTGAAGGAGAAAAATATAGGGCATTGATGAGCACAACGAAAGCACTCCCCAAGTTGCTGGAGGACATGTGAATCATTGCAACCTATTTCCTTTTGAGTGAGCGGTGCCTGCGTGTGATACAGCACCGACATGGCACACACAAGCTAGACAGTGAAGTCTCCCTCCCTGTGCATTGTCGCCCAGTGGCCCTCATGCAAGGTCTCCTTTCTGGTAGGTTCTTCCAGAGTGATACAAAAACAAGCAGAGATGTTACGCAGTCTACACTTTGATCTTGGGAGCCATTCCATACTAGAATGATGCGGTCATCCATAAATAGTCTTTGATCCAGCACTGCCACTCCTGAGAATCTTTCCTACAGAGAAAAAAATGGCCCCGGGACAGAAGGATAGTTATTGCATTATTGTTTGCAGTGGCAAAACAGAAATCAAAAAGCAAATAAAATGAATGCCTGCTTTTTTTTTTTAAAGATTTATTTTTATTTACTTATGCATACAAGAACTGGGATCTAGGCCAGAGGTGTGTGTGTTTGGGGGCAGGGGGTGATCGAGTTCACCAGAGACAGAGTGGGGAGCAGAACAGGCAGATCCACTGAAATACACTGTTGAGGGGAGCAGCGGGCGAGACAGGAAAGGTCGGTTGTGCCATGTGGGTCAGCTCCCTGGCCAGGGATCGAACTCTTGCTACAAGTGGCTGGTGATAGCTTGATAGCGATGAGACTTAACTCCTTGCACCACCAGGGAGGCCCCCAAATGCCCACTTTTAAGGGAAAGACTGGGTAAAAGAGGACACGTCCATATTCTGGAATAGCAGCCGCCAAAAAGAACGGAGCAGAGCACTGCTGGCTATTTGGAGACATTGCTGTGATGTATTTAAGGGAAAGCAAGAATTAGGGAAGTAAATGTGGCACAGTCCTGTGTATATGAAGCGGTGTCAGAAGTTTCTGTCTGTGTCATGCTTGAGCGGTGGGTATTGAACCCCACTCTCCTCCCCTCAAATGGCTGCCTAGCTCAGCATTCTGTCTGGGAGGTTTCACAGCTTTCCTCAGTTGTGGTCAAAACAAACTTGACACAGTGGTTGCATGTCAGAGCCCCCATGGGGAGATACGCGCTCAGTCCACAGCCAGAGCCCGTGGTGTTGGCCATGTGCGCCCGCGGCCTTGGTGGATGAGGAGAGGCTAGCGTGGCACCAGGCGGTGTGCTGTTCGCCCTGTGGCCTGTGATCACGACATCCCTGATCTGCTTTTGTGAGACTCAGCATCCCTGCCCCTGGCTGTAGGCTCCTTCCCCCGACGGTCATGACCTGTCTCCTCCCAGGCCGCACTTACAGTGACTGTTCTTGCAGGGGAGGCCTGTCCCGCCACTTGGCGGGTTGGGTTCGAGGTATGAATCCTCACCCCTGATGGCCCCACCAAAAGACACTTCCTGTCTCTGAAGTTGTGTCTCTTCTACCGCTTCCTCCCCCACAGGTTGTTCACCAGATGTGAAAGCTCAAGTCTCCCTGGGTTATCTCTTCCTCTGCCCCTTGTAAGGAGGAGGGACCTGCTGGTTACTGACTCAGAGGCCTTATCTTTTTTTTTTTTTTAAGATTTATTTATTTTTTATACGAGAGCTGGGGTAAAGGCCAGAGGCATGGGAGGGTGAGAGGATTCACAAGAGACAGAGTGGGGTGCAGAACAGGCAGATCAACCGAAGTACACTGCTGAGGGGAGCAGCGGGCGAGACAGGAGAGGTCTGCCGCACCATGTGGGAATGTCCCCGGCTGGCTGGGAATCGAGCCCGCACTGCAGAGGCTGTGGACAGCTTCACAGCGTGGCTCCCAACCCGCTGCGCCACTGGGGAGGCCGCTGGAGGCCTTATCTTGCTTAGGGGGTGTGCGTAAAAGAAAAGCCCTCGGGTTTCTGGTTCGAACATGACCGTTGCCCCGCTGTCTAGCAGTGGGTCGGGGGAGCCAGGGGTAGGTAGAGATAGTGATAGTTTCTACATAAATGTATAGCTGTGCGTGTTTATGTATCTGTAGGCATGCCCGTTTATCCGTGTGGAGAGAGAGAACTCCTGTCTTTATTAACAATGCAAAAAATGTGCCCTACAAAAAAAGCCAGGCGGTGAATTTGTTCCTTTCTCAATTCATTTAACAGGCAGTGGGTGAACTGCTCTGGCTGTGCTGTGCACAGTTTGAATCTGGCAGGAAACCACTGGGGGAAAACTCATGAGCCCACATGAAGATCATTCTTGAATCTTCCTCTCTGCCTCACCTTCACCCCCGCGGCCTGTCCGCCAGCAGGGCCTGTTTGTCCTTGATCCCAGCTAGACCTGCCCCAGCCTCCGCCTTCCGTCCTTGGGCATCGCAGAGCCACCTCACCGTCCTGCCACTTCCTCTTGAGCCCTGACAGTCACTGTGCAGCAGCCACAGGGCTCCTGTGGACATCAGAGCACGCCATTCTCCTGCTCTCTGTCGTACTTAGAATGAAAAGCATGTGGCTGTGGCGGCTCACTCTGCCCAGCGAGCACCGACCTCGCCTTGCGGGCGCCTGCGAGCACCTCTGAGCTCTGTCCATCCTCCTCCTCTCCTGGGTCCTCTTTTTTCTCTCTCTCTCTCTTAACTTGCACTAGAGAGTTTACTACCAACCTAATAATTCAATCTGGGTAGCCCCTCAAGTGTCTTTTAATTGAGATATAAATCCTGTGCCATAAAACTGGCCCTTCAGAAGTGTACATTCCAGCTGATTTGATGTGCTTCCAAGGCTGAGTCACCATCACCTGTAACTGAGTCCAGAACAATTTCATTGCCCCCAAAAGAAGCCCTAGGCCCGGGCCTCCCCAGTGGCGCAGCGGTTGAGCGCTGGGTTGCGAAGCTGCCCGCAGCCTCTGCAGTGCCAGTTTGATCCCCGGCTGCTCCCCGGCCACTGGAGGAGGGTCCCACGTGGCGCGCAGACCTCTCCTGCCGCCCGCTGCTCCCCTCAGCAGTGTATTTCGTCAGTCTGCCTGCTCTGCTCCCCGCTCTGGCTCTGGTGAATTCTCTCACCCTCCCGTGCTTCTGACTGTACCCAGTGTTTGTATAAATCAATCAATCAATCAATCTTGTATAAAATAAATAAATTAAAAAAAAAAAAAAAGAAGCCCTAGGCCCTAGTCACTCTCTGCCCATCTGTGTCTCTCCCAGCCCCCTGGCTGCCATGTATCTCTCTGGGTTTGCCTATTCTGGACATTTCATGTAAATGGGATCGTGTCATACGTGGTGTCTTTTGGCTGGCGGCTTTCACTCGGCGTGTTCTCAGCTCTGGGTTGGACATACATCAGTACTTCATCTGAATAAAATTCCATTGTGTGGATGTGCCATGTTTTGTTTATCCATTCTTCAGCTGATGGACGTTCTGGGATGTTCTTACTCCCACTCTTCACATGGCTTCTTTCTCCTTTCTCTTCACTTCTGGGCTAAAACTTACCCTGGTTTTCTGCAAAGTACTTCCTGCCATCTGTACTTATGTACGTATATGTTTGCCTATTCATTTCTTTTCTCTCCCCTGTCCTGTCAAGGCAGGGACTGTGTCTGCTTTCGGCCTCTGCCTTGCCAGCGCCCGGCATAGGGCAGTGCTTAATAACTGCTGAAGTGAGTGACTCAGTAAAACATATAGTTCTCATTTTACCTCTTAAGGCAAAATGTGGGGGATTCTGTATCTAGTTTGTTTGCCTGGCATTGAGGATACAACAGAGTCCTAAAGCCCACGGGCACTGCTGACGACTGGCAGAGTGCTAGAAGGATCCTCTGGTATAGAACATGGTCCCATGTCACCTGCTGTGTAAAACTACAGGTCGTTTGGAAGTGCTTTTGGCTGCCAGGAGCAGAGGCCAGAAATAGCCATGGTGTGAACTCAGCGGAGGGCGGAATCTCTGGTGAGTCGACTGTCCAGAGTTCAGCTGCCTACGGCTGGTGTGGCAGCTCCGTAGTCATCAGAAGCGGGGCCCTCCTGTTCTGCTTGCCACCCCCAACACGAGGCTGCCATCCCCAAGGAGGGTGGCTTCACAGTCCAGTGTGACCGGCGGTGTCAGGCCAGCGAGTCTGTAATTCAGGTGGGAATGGGGTGGGCCGAGAGCACGTCCAAAAGCACATTCCAGCTCAGTATTGGTGAGGAATTCCCCACCAAGTCCCACAACTCTGCTCCCCTCTTGTTGGCCACTCCTACTTGCAAGGGAAGCTGGAGGATGTAGTCTT
This sequence comes from Talpa occidentalis, assembly GCF_014898055.3. Taxonomy (NCBI): domain Eukaryota; kingdom Metazoa; phylum Chordata; class Mammalia; order Eulipotyphla; family Talpidae; genus Talpa; species Talpa occidentalis. The sequence continues at coordinate 39,864,800 of NW_023601754.1, forward strand.
AGCAGAGCATCCTGCTGAAAAAAAGAGAAGAACGACTCTTGGGGGTCAGCTCACACCCACCAGGCCCACTCGCTGCCTGGGCAGCCAACCTTCATGCCTCTTTCTTTCCCAAAGTGCCAGAGCCCGAGCAGAGCATGCCTTTCTGTGCTTGACTAGAGGGTGGGAATATGGGGAGCTTCTCAAGGGCCTTCAGTCTAAAAACACTCCTTGTCAGCAGCAATGAGAGGTGGTAACTCACCTCCGCTGAACCCCTGCAACCTAGTGGGTCCTACCCCAGGCAATTCCCATGAAGGAGTTGACTTTCCCCTCACAATACTCTCCTGTTAGCCCCATCTTATAATTGAGGAAACTGAGGCACAGAGAGTTCAAGTAAGCATAGTTGTACTTGCTGTTAATAACTTTTTTTTTAATCCTTCTCTTTCAATATATTGTGAATAAGAGGATTACAAAATAAAGCCTGACCTATTTTGGTAGATTGGCCACTGTTCTGTCTTCCATTTGATTAGCTGGGATCTGGAGAGTGCTTTGTAGAAAAGCACCCAGGAGTTGAAACCCCCACCAACAAGCTGTTTTTAGAGGAGAGGAGTGCAGGAAGGGGTTTAACAGTTGGCACATACAGCAAATGACTGGTGACAGGAGGAAAAAGCTCTGCAGGACCCCCCCCCAACTACCACCCCCAACCATGAGCCTGGGGCCCTCTGACCACAGTGCATTTGTTTTTTGTTTGTTTTTTTTTTTTTAAGATTTATTTATTTATTTATTTATTTATACAAGCACTGGGTACAGTCAGAAGCGTGGGAGGTGAGAGAATTCACCAGAGTCAGAGCGGGGAGCAGAGCAGGCAGAAGGACCGAAGTACACTGCTGAGGGGAGCAGCGGGCGGCAGGAGAGGTCTGCGCACCATGTGGGACCCTCCTCCAGTGACCGGGGAGCAGCCGGGGATCGAACGGGTGCTGCAGAGGCTGCGGGCAGCTCCGCAACCCAGCACTCAACCGCTGCGCCACCGGGGAGGCCCCCCACAGTGCATTTGTGCCGGTGCCCTGGGCTTGGCCTTTAAAATTGCCATCTCGGGGCCTCCCCGGTGGTGCAGCAGTTGAGCGCTGGGCTGCAAAGCTGCCCGCTGCCTTTGCAGCGCTGCTTCGATCCCTGGCCACTGGCGAGCGTCCCACGTGGCGCAACAGACCTCTCCTGCCACGCCCGCTGCTCCCCTCAGCAGTGTACTTCGTCAGTCTGCCTGTTCTGCTCCCCACTCTGGCTCTGGTGAATTCTCTCACCCTCCCGCACTTCTGACTGTAACCAGTGCTTGTATAAATAAATAAATAAATAGATAGATAAATAAATAAATAAATAAATAAATAAATAAATAATAAAAATAAAATTGCCATCTCTTTGACTGCCCCTAAGAAGCTCTGTAGGGAGAAGGGGGCTGTTTGCAATTCAAGTCCTCTGTAAATAAATAAAAATAAAATTGCCATCTCTTTGTCCCTAAGAAGCTCTGTAGGGAGAAGGGGGCTGTTTGCAATTCAAGTCCTCTGAGGAGTAATCCAGGCACCAAGTCAGCCTGTTAGCGGCCTCTGATCAGCCAGGCTTGGTGGAAATCTTCGATTCCTGGAGCTTCTCTCCGACTCTAGTCTTTCTGTGACACCTTCAAGTCCATGTTTTTGGCAGACGGCTGGAGCCTGGCCATGTCGCAGGTGTCTCAGTCAGGATTGCGTTGGGCTGCAAGTGTCAGGCTGCACGGATGATGTTGTCCTCTCAACCTGCAGGCGGTTGTTGCGTCACTGAACATCGAGGGAAAGGATTGGTTCACTGGCAGGGCGGTGCCAACTCCAGGATCCCTTTGACTCTTGTCCCCTCAGTGGCTCCAATATGGCTGCTCCCAGGTGGCCAGGGCATCCAGAGCGGTCCCCCCTTATTCTCTGAAGAGTCGTGGTCTGTCCTGGTCTACAGGGGACAAGAGGGGCCCTCTCATCCAGGCACTCACTTTCCAAGCTAGAATAAGGCAGACTGGTAAAGGGGCCAGGGCTATGTGGATAAAGGGGACCCTTCTCTGAGAGGAGAGCAAGGAGGTTTGAGGTCTTCGGTCCATGCGCAATCGATGTCTGAATGTGGATTGATCGGGGCAGGGATGTCATGTGTGAGCCCATGCATTTAACTGCAGTTTGGGAAGTAGCATTGTTGGTGTTTGAGCCAGGCCCTCTGGGTTCCAGCCCTCCTGGCCGTGCCACCCACTTGCTATGTGATCCTAAGCAAATTACCTCTCTGTGGCTCCGTTTTCTTGTCTGTTAAAATTGGGCAGGCTGATAGACCCTACTTTACAGTGTTGGTATGAGGATTAAATGAATCGGCAGTTAAAGAACGGAAAACACTGCCTCACATTTGTAAAACCTCGGCAGAAACCTCATGTTTCAAGCCAGAGTGAGAACTTACCAGGCCACGTGGCTCTGGGAACTCGGCAGGGCGCCCGGGACCCTGCTCGGCGGGGGAGACGAAGGATGTCACCGCGCTTACTCTTTCTCTTTACACGAAACCGCCAACTGCTCTCTGAAGATGTCTGTTCCCGCGTTTGCTCCCACCCGCGGTGATGAGAGCTCCCCGGCTTCACACAGTTGCTGGCATCCGCCTCTGACATTTGACCAATCTGCTGGGCCAGAGCAGCCCCGCGCCGCTGCTCCCAGAGCACTTTCCCTGCAGAGGTCTGTCCCAGGCCCCGTGCTCTGCCAGGGGCCTTGAGGCCTGCGCTGGAGACTCGACAGCCTCTGACTAGTCCCCAGCACAGTGAAGTCCTCCGAGCCCCATGCAGTGATGTTTATCTTCCGGGGGGACAGGCGATGAGGATGTGAGACCTGCTAAGCTGGTGACCCACCTCGCTCCTATCTGTGGGCTGCATCAGGCAAGGAATATCCAATGCCGAATTGCTAGTGTGTGTTATTCATAGAATATAGGTCATAAGAGAAAACATGATTAATTGCAAGATGAGCTCAGTGGCTGCTGTGCGGTAGAGCAGCAGAGGGCCTAGATTTTTCCTGGGCAAAGCCTTTTACACGTGACTGCTTAGCTATCAGGTGGGTAGGGGAAGGTGAATGAACCAACACTTTCCTAAATCGCTAGTTTCAAAAGACACAGTAGGGACAGGCATACTGGATATCTTCTCCTAATGAAAGATGATTGAAACACTTTATTAGGAGGTGAGCCCCTGATGCCCCAGTGTGACGTTTTGGTAAATTCTAGAAAGGAGAATGCAGCTGGCAGCGGAAGGCCCCAGTGGGCTTGGTTCATCACCGCAGATCTAAATCCTGTGTCGGCCGCTCACACGATCGGCCACGAGGAGGAGAAAGGCCTGGCTGCCTCCATAAGTGCTTGGGCAGGAGGGCGCTTGTGACGAGGCCTAGCCAGAGACAGGGTGAACACCGCCCACGGTGTAGACCCAGTGCCAGCCATCCTGCCATTGGCAAAGCAGGTGCCAGCAATATCACTGTCTCTCGCCCTCAGCTGAGCCATGCTCCTTCCTTCTCGGGAAGGACCGAGTAGAGGGGAACGGACAGGTGAGAGAATAACCCTTTTCCGTGAGTTGAGCTGGGATTATGGGGATGACTAGGAAATGTCAGGGCCTGAAGCCCCAGAGCAGAAAGGCCCAGAGGCCCCAGCCGCCTCGGGCTCAGGCTTGCCTCCAGCAAGATGCCCTCACTCTGGGTGCTCTCCTCCACAGCTCCATTTCTCGGCACAGACCCTGGGAGGTGAGATGCGCATCCTGTGGTGTCAGGTGGGCGACAGGTGGGCAGCCCTGTGGCTCTCCTGGGTGTGCCCGGATTGCCCAGCAACTCCACGGGCATCTGCCCTTCCCAGGTCATGTCGGGCTGGGCTGTGGGGTAGCTCGTGTCCTGGTTCTCATGTCCTGGTTCGATTCCTGACCTGTAACTCATCTTTGCCATTGTTTCCGCAACCCCTCGCCATCTTCCTCTGGCCGGGACCCCAGGCTGGTGGACATTGTGGCTCCTTTCAATTGGCAGGAAGTGGGTTCCCCTCTCAGAGAGACTCTGCACGCCTGCCCCTCACCACTGCCATGCTGCTGAAGGGCATATGCATCGCTCTGGAGCAGGAAAGGGGGGACGTCAGAGTGGCAGAAAAGCAATTTCTGCTGCAGTTTAAAAGGCAGCTATTAAAATTTTACAGGCGCTTTATTACTGAGGTTTCTTGATTATCCCAGGAATTTTTTTAATTGGAATTCTTGTGATTAAGGAAAATGTTCTGGGTGCTTCTGGTTCCCTCCTGCCCTGCCAAGCATCTTGCAAACCCAAATCGTTAGAACTTCAGAGACCAGCGTACGGGTAGCTGCTACCCAAGAGGCTATTTAGGAGTTTTTTAAGAGTGTGTGTTTTTCCGCTGTTCCTACTTATAGTAACTGTTCCTCGTTTTATTTTGTGTTTCCCTAAATGACTTAGTCATGAGCTACGGGAAACAAGAACTGCAGTCGTCTCTGCCCTCCTGCAGTAGTTGAGAGTCAATTGCTTACGTGAACAAATGGAAATCCAGGCCCGCCTGCTTACAAGGAAAGCTTTAAACGCATGGCCGAAGACATGCTCCTTGTCATGGCTTCAGGGGTGGCTGCGTCCAGCCCTCACATACAGTCGTTGGGATCCTATTTCTCTTCTTGCTTCTGACTCTGCAGTCCTCTAGGCAGGTTTCATTCACCTGCCCCGAGGGGAATATACCACCTCTCTTCCCATAGTCGCTGCCTACATGCTGGAGCTGGTGTTTCATGGACCGCCTCAATCTGGTTTGGCTGCCAGGGCCGCCTTGCCAGGGGCAAGGGAGAGAGGGTACCGTGGCTTCATTGGCTAGGCCCGGACCATATGACCATCCCACGTACCAACACCCCTGCCTTTCCTGCCATCCTGTGGAGGGAGTCATTCCCACAGGAATTCCGTGGGCTGAGTGGGAGAGGCTGAGGTCCTGGGGGCTGGGCCGGAAAGGGAAGTGGTTGCAGCGTGGACCGGAACAGCCAGTGCTTAGTCTACTTCCCATGGGAAGTGCACAGGGACCTGACTCCTCCCTCCACTGCGGTGTCACCCTTCCTGGGGACCTGCTCTACCTTCCCCCTGTCTTAGGTCTGATTTGGGGCTTCTTATCTCTGGTTCATGGGCCCTTGAGGGTCATGAAGTTGCCTGGGAAATAGTACATCTTTATTGTCTCCCCCATCTAACTGAGATTTCCTTTCCTTCTGAACAAGGGCTTCTAACCACAATCGTCGGAGCAACACCTGTCACTTTGCCACCACTAGAAATCACAGATATTTCTATATTACATTACTTTTATAGCAGATGTCACAAAATATCTTCTACTCGTATGTTTCTAAATTACTGTAGTCATCAGACCCACTCCTGAGATCTGATTGAAAGCATATGTATATATTACTGTGTCTCCGATCTGGTTTTGTGTTACAGAATTCTGATACTTGACTAGAATGGGTTTCCTTTGCATTCTATATATGGAATTGTATACCTTTAAGAACACACTTCGAGGCACCCGCTCCTTTCATCACCAGGCTGCCAACAGGAGTCCCTGGATGAGACAGGTTAAGAACCCCTTTTAGCTTCTTCAGGAGCGCCTGGGGGCAAGATTGTTGAAGCTGTCCTCAGTCCTGGACCCCAAAAAGTTGGCTGCCTACTTGCTAGGTTTCCTTCCCAAGGATGCTTCCTGGGGAACAGGCTGGTGTTGAACTTGGCCGTGGCCTTTGGGGAGCACATAAATGTTGCAGCACCCGAGGGGTCCACATGTAGCCCTCCCTTCCTTGCCCTCTTGACACTGTGGTGAGGCGCATTCACTCAGGCCACCTCAGCCACCACTGGCTCCTTCTCCAATCTGTGCCTCAGTTACCTCATCTGTCCCCTGGGCATATTGATAGTGTTGCATTGTTTTGTTTTGTTTTTTTTTATTTTAAAGATTGATTTTATTTATGCACACAAGAACTGGGTCCAGGCCAGGGGTGTGGGGGGGCGAGAGGATTCACCAGAGACAGAGTGGGGAGCAGAACAGGCAGACTGACTGAAACACACTGCTGAGGGGAGCAGCGGGCGAGTCAGGAGAGGTCTGCTGCGCCATGTGGGTAGCTCCCTGCCTGGGGATCAAACTCAGGCGGCAGTGGCTGGCGATAGCTTGATAACGTTGAGACTTAACCCCTCGCCACCAGGGAGGCCCAGTAGTGTTTATATGTTAGGGTTGAGTGAGTGGGATGAGTCAGTGCACTCGGCTAGGATGGAGCCCAGCTCGCCGGGAAAGAGGGTTATTCTTTTAATGGTTGTTCTGTGTAGGACAGTTCTAGGTTGTGCTTGCACATAGCGTCTTCTTGACTTCATGAATGCCTGGCCCCAACCAGAACAAACAGTGCAGACAGTGACCTGTCAGCCTGGAGACGTCTGTTCATCCGTGAAGTAGCCATTTAAATATAAGCAGCCATACTAAATATGCAAAAACCTAAATTAATAGCGTAAAAGTGTAAGTCAAGCCAAGCGCTATTTCTCTGCCACTCCTCTGCTCGCAGTTGTCTGAGGGAAATGTCAGCATGGCCTTCTTCAGCCCTCCACATCCAGCCCTCATCTCCAAGCACCCACGCCCTCTCGCACCCTGAGCCACGACTCAGGCCTCCTGCTGCTCCCGAAATGCTGCCCCCCATCCACACCCCACACACACTCACTCTCTCCTGCCTCAGTTCTTTGGCCCTGTCTGTTTCCGTGGACTGACAGGCTTTCCCAGATGGCCACACAGCCAATGGCCTCCTGAGTCCAGGTCTCCATCCTCTCCTTGGGCCTTCTCTGGCGACTCCATATGGCTGCAGCCCCGCCAGTCTCCTCAGCTCACTTAGTTTCCATCAAGATGCTCCCTCCCTGACTGGCCCTGTGCCTTTGCTTGTTGGCCCTGTGTCCTCCGGGCTGTCTGCTCTCTGAGGACAGCGCCGTGCCCCAGGTGCTGGCACCTGGCACAAAGAAGACATTCCCTACCTGTGTGCTGAGGGACTGGATTCCTGAATGACCGTGGGGAGGACAGTGCAGGAAGAAGGCTTCAGCTGGACGAAAACAGAACTTCATGCTTTATTTAGTTTGGGTTTTCTTCTCTACAGATGTGCAGCCTCTGAGATGGACTCCCCCGGGACGCCCGCAGAGCTCTAGCTGTCCTTCAGCGCGCTAAAGGTGAGTGTGGGGTGCTTGTTTGTTTGCTTAAATTTGACAGTTAGTACACATAAGCCTCTTTATTGTTTTAATGATACACAAGAATATTCTGGGGACAGTGGCAGTCTCCTACACGGTCCCTCCCTTCACCAGAAAGTCAGCGTCTTCCGCAGAGGGGACAGGGGTCTGTGATGGAGCTTTTCCTGCTCCTCTGAGCACGCACTCACTGTTTTTGTTTGCTGTTTAGGGATAAACGGGCCATGCTGTCTGGATGCTTCTGCAGCGTGCCCTGGCCCAGGCTGTCCCAAACCGTATCTTGGAGACCTTTGTTCATCCTCTTAGATCAGTGTATCACGTTAGAAAAAAAATTTTTTTTTAATTCAGAGAGCAGCATTCACTCCTTGGGGTGCAGTTCTGTGGGTGCCGACAAACGCATGCGGGCATGTAAGTGTCGTCGCAGTAGCACGTGGAGCGCCGTTCCTCCTTGCAGGACCTCATTCGGAAAGCTTGGCTGACAAGGTGCAGGGAGGGTGCTTGGGACAGGAGGCACTTGCAGCACCACGAGACCCTAATTGTGTAGGAAGTGGGAGAGCAGAAAGTTGGCATCCAGACTCTGGCCTCAGGCTGGGGTGCAGGGATGAGTCGCTCCGGCTGTGGAACTGAGTGAAGCTGGACAGTAACTTCTCTCAGCTGTTTATTAGGTCTCTTCGCTGTCCCTGTGCTGCCCGGAAGCTCTGCCTGGGTACCAGGAGCTTGTCTGTGGGATGGTTTCTAGGGTCAGATTTCCATCGAAAGATGCTTTTTAGCATGATTGTTTAATAACTTTTATTTCGAAGGTATTTCAGACTTCCAGAAAAGTTGCCCAAATAGCACAGAGCATTTGTGTATCTACCCTTCACTGCCGCCCCCCTCACCTTCCCACTGATGTCACCCAGCTGTCAAAACCAGGGATACCGCTCCAGTGCTGTGACCCAAGTGTGACTTGGGTCCCACTTCACTTGCTTTTCCTCTGTCCTTTTTCTGCACCATGATCCTGTCTAGGATCCCATGCTGCGTTTAGTTGCCCACTTCCTGTCTCCATCTGTAACAGTTGCTTGTCTTCCTGTCCTCCGTGGCCTTGATGCTTTGCAGGAGGACTGTTTGTTTCTTGCAGAATGTCTCAAGTTGGTTTGTCTGATGTCATCTCAGCTGGATAGGGGAAGCCCGGGCATGGTGGGGGCCCAGCTCACAGCCCCGGAAACAAACATCAGTTGATTTCCCTCCGTCGCAGCAAACCTGGGGGCCCAGCAGGTCCTCCAGTCATTCCTGTCATTATCACATCGATGAGGAAAAAGAAATCCCAGCTGACACTGAGCAGGACTGAGATATTTGAGGACCTGGTTTCGTTTTACGTCGTTTTGCTTCAAAGTCACAGTTTCCGAGAACCTGTCCATGATGTTAAGGGAGGTCTGAACTACTCTTGGCTGCGAACGTTAGTTCAGAGGCTGAGTAATGTCTGCGCTGGAGGCTCTTTGATTCTCTTGGCCTTCCCCTGGTAGTTTCGAGGCGGCTGCTGCTGCGGCTCCTGGCAGAACAAGGAGGGGAGGGTCAACTCCAGCTATCCATGTGTTTTCAGCAGTCTGGGCTGCTTAGACACCCCGGGATCCCCCAGAAGATTCCACCTGCATTTCGTTGGCCAGAGGTGTGTCCCATAACCTCCCTTCCCTCCAAGGAAGGTGGGACATTTCATTCAGCTTTTCAGCCACCCCTGAGGAGGACGCCAGAGAAAATAAAGAATTGAGAGAGTCAGCTGGGCTGGCCAGCCGAGAGCTCCTGGCTCCAGGAGAGAAAGCAAACAATCATGATTAACATTAATGGGTGGTGACTCAGTGCCAGGCCCTGCTGTAGGCGCTTTACGTGCATGAGCTCCTGTGGACCTTCACCTGCCCTGTGAAGTCGCTCTGTAATGATTTGGAAACTGAGGCACAGAGTGGTAGAGCCACTTGCCGAGCAGCAGAGCTGGCGCCGAGTCTTTCCAGTCTGTCTCTGCAGCCCTCTCTCTTAGCCAGAAGAGGTCTTGGGATCCCAGGCTGCTGGCTGCCTAGCCTCAGTTTAAATTCTTCCCTCAGGGCCGGAATGAGGTAGTATATTTTGATTTGGGGAAGTTTTGATCATTTTTCCTTGTGAATCACGTCCATCTCTGCATAACTACCTCCCAACAGTCTGGTCCAGTCCCAGTGGGCAGTATCAGCCACGTGACTTCTTCCCAGCAGCCCTTTGGGATTTGCAGGTGGCTGAGAGACTTCTCCAGGCCTCCCTTTTCTAAGCAAATTGTACCCTGCATATTGAACTGTCCCAGTGTGAGGCTTCCAGCTTTTAAGCCTTTCTTGGGTCCTTCCAGTCAATCCAACACACAGTCAGTATACTGCTCCCTGCACTGTGGGTGGTGAGAGCTTCTGGGCTGGGTGGGCCTACTCATGTCACTGCCCCCAGTGGTGACAGCCCTGTATGGACAGCGCTGGATGAGGGAAGCCCAGGGCCCTGGAGGAGGCCTGAGCAGCTGATGGGCTGAGAAGAGCTCAGGAGGGCCTCTGAGCCCCAAATTGGAGGTGTCCAACCCAGCCTGGGGGTCTGAGCAGGCTTCTGGAAGCAGCTGCAGACTGGGGGAGAGGAATAGAGGTCAAGGAGCTATTGCCCCTTCTTCTCCAGTTCTTCAGTGAAATTCGTTCACCACAGCTCTCCTTCCTGAATCTCTGTTTTCTTCCTCTGTAGACTAAGGGGTTTAGACTTGGGGTACCAGCCACCCAGGGCTGATGGGTCCTGTCCCAGATCCCTCTTCATGTGCCGGGCCCCGGGCTCCCAGGGGTGATCTCCTGGGTAGACAGTACTTGGGGAAAGCTCTGCAGGCAAACAGCTGAGTGATGCGCTCTAATAGGAGAAGCCACAGGCCTGTGGAATGGTGGGGAGGAGTCACCTAGCCCTGATGGGGCTTTCAGGGCTAGGGTCTTGAAAGAGGCAGGAGCCCAGATGGACGTGATGTCTTGGCATGGCGGTTAAGAGCACAGACTCCTGGCTTCTGGCCTTAGCTCAGCTCCTGGCAAGCCCAGAGTGGGGAGCCTAACCCTGGGAGAGTCCTTTTACTCCTGAGGTGGTTTTGAGAATGAAAATGGAGTTAGGAACCTTAAGATTCACTTAGAACCATGCCTGGCATGAAGCAGCCATATAATAGGTGGTGCTGGTGCTGATGGCGGCAGCTTGCACGTATTAGCCGGTATTGCGTGTCAGAGGTTAGGCCACTTAGTCACCAGCCTCTAAGATAATAAGCATTAGCTGCTGCCATTGTGATTATTTATTCACCAAATATGAGTGTTTACCTTATGCCCAGCCCTGAGCCAACATGTTGTTGGGGGCCGCAGCAGGCCTGTGCTCTGGGATCGAGGCTTGTACAGCTGAGTCCTGAAATTTCTGAGGCCAGAAATTTCGAGGTAGGGGAGAGGAGTTTCTGTGGTATGTATTGGAACCGCCCCCCTCCCCACCTCCCCAGCTGTCAGCCTCCCAATCCCCTTTCCATCTTGTCTCCCAGCCTTTTCCAACACTGGCCTCTGGCGTGTGTGTCGCTTGACCTCTGGCCAGAACGCATGGATGCTCTGCTCAGCCCATCAACTGAGCCCCAAATCAGACTTGACAGTGTGATTTATTCTCTGGGATGGAACTAGGAAAGCAGAGCCCCGGTGGGTGATTCTGAGGGAAGGTTGTCAGCCCGAATTAGCCCAGGCCCTTCTTGCAGCCTCGCTGTCTCAGCTTCCCCAGCTAACAGGGTTTTCCAAAGGATCATTGGCTTCTGAGCAGCCTCCTCCTGCCCCCAGGGACTGAGTCTTGGCTGTGATCCCCGAGGACTGTTTGGTGAGGGTCTGTGTTAACGGTGCTAGGCCCTAGGCCCTTTCATCTGCTGCCTCAGGAATTGAAAGCAGCGATTCCTGGGGAGCCTCTGTTCTGTTCCCTCCTCCTCCTCCTTTCCCTGAGGTTCAGCAGCAGCAGCTGGAGCGCATTGCCCTGCTCCTCACTACCCGTCTGTGATCACAGTTGTTCTGCCTCTTGCTGCCTTCATTCACACACAGGACTGCCAGCAGTACTCTGCTGTGGAACAAATTAACCCTGAAATCCTAGAGATCAGATATGATTAATGTCCGTTTCTTTCTTGTGACACAGGCGGGGCACTAGGGGACCACCTCCCTTGGCTTGAAACCTCACAACTGGAAGGCACAGCCTCCAGGGTCTCCCACGGCACGACAAGGGAACTAGGGTGTCACATCTAAGTGGCATTTCAATGCCAAGACCCAGAGTGACACAGGCCACCTCCACTTCATCTGAACCCAGGGCATCGCCCTGGAAATGTGGGGTGCACACGGGCATTCACAGCAGCACTATCCAGGCCACAGTAGACAGGTGTGGTGCTGGGAACTGGAAGAGCGCCGGTGGGGCTGCAGGCTCATGGGGACAGACACGCGGGTCTGCTGTCTTCAGGGAGGGCTTTAGTGTTTATACACCTGCCTTCTGGGACTGTTCGGTGTGCTCAGTCATTGTTTCAACAAATGCTTCGTCCTGCTCTTTGGCAGACAGTGTTCTGTGTACTGGAGACGTGGTGATGAACGAGATAGGCAAGTACCCCCCCCCTTCTCATGGAGCAGGGGAGACAGACGCTAAACAAAAAAATAAGATTTTACCTGGTGAAACAACGCAAGACCAACATACAGGGAAATTTAACAGGGATCACATAGTTTGGCGAAAAGTGACAGAAAATACCATTTGTATTGGCTTAAGCTGTCAGGAAGTGTGGGGGTGCCCCAAGTACAGGGGTTCTTTGGAGTTCTTTGGGCTGGTGACTTGGCAACACCACAATGGCAGAAGGGACCAGGTCCATTCCTCCCATCACAGGTCCCTTCCAAGTTCATAGGCTGGCACTCGGGGACCCTGGGCATTCTTGACTGGGAGCAGAACTTTGCACACTTTGTGCCCTGAGGACCTCTGCCAGCCCACCACTGGGAACTGTAGGGCCAGTGGGCGAGCGAGAGGAGGCTGCTGCCATCATCCAAATAGGAGACATTTGGGGAAGTGGAGGGTGAGGAGGGGGTGGCTTAGAGGCAGAGGGACCAGGCTGGCTGGTGGGCATGGTGCTAGAAGGAGGGAATGCTGAGGGCACGCACGAGCCCACCTAGTGCTGTGTCTTCCTCTTGAGCAACTCGTGTACGCATTTGCATACTGAAGGCTCTGAGAAACCTGCTTCTTTGGCTAGGGACTTCTTGATTTTCTAAAAGACACATAACATGTTCCCTTGAAAATTCTTCAAGAATTTTGTCTCACTGATTCTCATCCTTGCTGCACTGAGAGTCACGCGGGAGTGTTAAGATGCCCCAAGGCCTGGACCCCGCCCCAGATTAACTCACTGGAATCACTGAGGGCAGGACCAGGGCTGTTTTTCACAGCTCTCCAGATGTTCCCAGGGCGGGGCTGAGGGTGAGGACTACTACTTCATTTGTGTCCTTAGGTGAACTTCACGATAGAAAGCTTGTTTTGTTTCTTACATCTCCCACAATCAGGGTAATGCTTATTTAAAAAAACAAAAAGAAGTATTCAAAGAACCCAAAATCCTCTGGGGTAATCACTTTTGCAAATTGATGTGTTCCTTCCAGCATTTTAAAAACACTTGCACTACAGAATACACAAAAAACACCCCATGTGTCCCAAAGCAGGTGATACCCCCTCTCTCCAAAAGAAAAGATTTCATAGACTGTTTGGGGTCTATTTGCAGTGTGGGGGATATAAATGACCTCGGCTGCCTATTTATGTTTTTTAATTTCTTGGTTTTGTAACACATTACTTAGAATCACAACATCAACAATGTAGAATTCAAAGTGCTGCATAGATCTTCACCTATCATTGACAGAAAGTATTACACTCTTTACCAGCATCCTTGTCTCCATCAGCCCCTCCTTCTACACACCCTTCCAGAACTCCCCATCTCTCCCCATCAGGAGTGCTTGTGATGTGGTGCTTCCCAAATCTGTATTATGTTGTCACTGGAAAGTGTACCCCATGCCTCAAGAACCTAGTGCATATCACTAGTAATCTTAAAAAATTCCTCTTTTCATTGTATATTGGCGACCTCTGAAGTGTAACCTCTAACTATGTTGCATTAAAAAAAAAAAAAATTGAGGGCCTCCCTGGTGGCTTAGGGGTTAAGTCTCAGCCCTCTCACCTCTATGGCCTGAGTTCAATTCCCGGTCAGGGAGCAACCCACATGGTGCAGCAGACCTCTCCTGTCTTGCCAGCTGCTCCCCTCAGCAGTGTATTTCAGTCAATCCGCATGTTCTGCTCCCCACTCTGTCTCTGGTGAATTCTGCCAACCCTTTACCTCTAGCCTGCACCCCAGTTCTTCTATGCAAAAAAAAAAAAAATTAAATAAAAAACCTGATTTTTGAAAAAAGCTGATTAAGGACTGTTACTAAAAATGTATAAATGAACATCTAAGCACTTGGTTACATAAGCACTTGGTTTTGAGACAGTCAGACTAACGATTCCAGTATGAGTGATACATGAAATTGCATTTCATCCCACTCAGGAGCACTTTGCTTCAAGACAGTTCAGTATCATCTTACACACCCCTCTTTCAGTTTGCAAAATTCTACTTCAGGTGCCTGTGTATACAGTTAGACTTCACATCAGATATTTTGTTTAAATTGAGTAAATATTGCTTACAATTACTTGTTCCTATTTGCTTTCTCGGGGAAATCTTTCAAAGACCTGTTGAAGTGAGTTATAACACTTGGAATAGTCAGCCAAACTCTTGGGAATAGTTTCTAAGTCTGTTGTACTGTATGCTTCCTTTCTGTCATTGTTGCTGAAACTAACGTTGCTTAAGACTTCAGAAGCTAGTATATCTTTCCCAGATAACATTTTGTTCAAGATAAATGAGCAGTCTAAAAGACAGCTTTATTTCTGAGATGCATGGGGTGAAGTTGGAGGGGATCTTGCTTTATATTGGGGCACATCTTGTATTCAAACCAAATGAATTAGGTTAATCACACATGATTAGCTTGGGGGCGTTTGGCCTTCCTGCCACCAACAGTAATTCATTGGAGAGTCTGAATTCCTAAAGTTTCCCATCTTAATTCCATGCATTCACTTTCCTGTCATTTATCCTAAAAACTGGGGTGAGTACAGTAGCTGAAAAACAGCCCAGCCCTCCACTTTCCCTGAGTGAGGGTGGCCAAGGCACTTAACCTTTTGGTGCCTCAGTTTCCCTATCTGTAAACTAGGGATGATACTGCGGCCTACCTCATCAGTGGTTGAGGGGATTAAGGGACTTAATGCCGATCCACAGTCCTAGGTGGAATATAACCCAAACTGACAGGTTAGTGGTATGATGGATGCTCCCCCAACCCCTGCCAGGGTACAGGCTCTGCATTGCCTTTCTAAAATACAACTTCCCCAGAATTCCAAAAGATCCTGCCCTGAGGGGTTTGGAAGGGAATTGTGCAGCTATATGTATAAAGCACTTAATATAGTGCCTGGCGCTTAATAAATGCTATATAAATGTTAACGATTTACTATTATTATTCTTTAAAGTGCATACCTCACTAGCCTATATCATCCTCATGGAGATGCAAATAATAACCCCAGTCAGATGCCATTACACACCCGGTTCAGTGACTGCACTACAAGACAACACTGGAGGAGATGAGGTCAGAGAATTACATGTGAGGCCTTGTAGGTTGGGGAGTTTTTCCTAAATGCGCAGTGGGAGGACTCCGAGCGGCAGAGGCCTGTGCTCTGGCTCAAGTTAGTAGAGTCCCTCTGACTGTGTGGGGTCTGGGGTGTGAGCCAGGAAAACGGGGCGAAAGCCCCTGCGCTGGTCCCTCATCCAGGCAGGAGACAAGGTGGGGGTGAAGGGGAAAAGTGGGCAGATCTTAAGTCATATTTTTTTAGAAGGTGGAGCCCTTAGAGAGTGTGAATGGACTGGATGTGGGGAATCAAAGAAGCGAGAGGGGTGGACGCTAGCACCAAGGGCTGGGCCCGAACACAGATGAATGTGAAGAGGTGGTGGTGAGGACCAGGGTGGAGATTTGCAAGGGGAAGGCGAAGGTGGTGTGAAGGATCCAGACCACAGCTATGGGTCTGTTTCGTGTAAAAAGGCTTTTCAACAGCTCTGTGGGAAGGCTGGGGTGGCTACTGAGGGCTGGGGTTGAGCGGGGAGGTCAGGGGACTGCATGAGATGACCAAGAAAGGGTTGTCGGTAGAGAAGAGAAAGGCTGAGTGAGGCGAGAAGGTGAGGAATCTGCCAGCAGGGCTGGGAGGCATCCTGGAGAAGTGCGTAGGGCCGGGAGTCCCTCAGGCAACGGACGGCCCAGAGGCCGCTCAGGGCCGACAGCTGGTGGGAGTGGGTCAAGAGAGACAGGGCTTTATTTTTTTTTTTTTATTTTCCTTTCTAACGAAATTGTGGGTTTGCAGAACATGGATCATAAAGTACAGTCCTCCAACTCCCTGTCTCTCCCCACCGCAGGTTCCCTGATTATTTACATTCAGTTATCGTGCTGCTGCATTTGTCACAACTGATGAAACCATATCGATACATTATCATTAGCTGGACACAGTGTGTGTGCGCGCGCTCTAAGGGCTCTGACAGATGTTTGCGTGTATCCCCATGACAACGTAATACAGAAGAGTTTAAGGGCCCCTGAAACGCTCCTGTGTTCCACCTGGTCCTTCCTGCCTCTCTGCCAGCGACCACTGGTCTTTCACTGAGGAAAGACAGGACTTTGTGTCCACCTCCCCAGCAGACATGGTGGGGCGTGGCCCTGTTATGTGGCATAAGGAAGCCAGGACACCGAGGCTAACAACGAGCTGGTTTACTGTACGGTACTTGACTCAGTGGATCTATAATCAAAGATATAGATCTTTGGAGCGCCCCCTTTAAGGAGGATATGGGCTTATATACATTGCAGCTTGTGCTGGCGGGTTCACACTGTAACTGTTCAAGGTTGGACATGACATGAGTTACGGTCCAAGAAATGTAGCAAGTTGCTTATCACAGGACCCCGGCTGCCTTGCTCAGCGCCCTACTTCATTCTCACTTTTGTCTGTTGTTGTGTCTCCAGTACTCAGGCCACACCTGACTCGTGGTAGCACTACAATAAACCAGACAAACCAGTGTCTCCTCAGACTGGGGAAGGATTAGAACCAGAAGGCGCCCTTGGAATCAGAGGCTGTTGCTCCAAAGTGTGGCAAAAATAGATGCTTTGTGCCTGGACTTCTGTCCCAGGGGACCTTCTCCCAGCCCATGGGCAGTAGGGGAAGGAATTAGCAGAAATGCAGCCCAGTCATCTGGGTGTACCCCAAACTAACCATTTGGCTAGTGCCAGTGGGCAGAAGTGAGAAGGCTTCCCCATCTGTAAAATGGGGTAATAGTGGGATTGAGCTCATAGAGCTGTGAGGAGTCAGCGAGGTAATGCTCTCAGATGCTGTAGGTGTTTGGTAAAGGTGAGCTGTTGTTAAGAGTAATGTCATTAGCATTATTCTGATGTCATGGCATTCACCATCAGGTGATGGAGATAGATATCAAATAACTACTCAAATGATCATGTCACTTAACTGTGGCAATTAAGCTAAGAAAGTCTATCGAAAAAGTCCAACGTGCCTTGAGAGAGAGGGGAGGGTCTTACTGGAGGCTGGGGGCGGGGGTTGTGAGAGTCAGAGAAGCTTCCTTAGGAAGTGCAAACCCAGCTATGAAGGGTAAATAAGAGCCAGTCCCGGGTGGGCGGGAAGCCAGAGGGTTTGGGCCAGGAAGAATAGCTTGTGCAAAGGCCCTGGGGTATATTGGAAGAACAGAGAGGCTTGGGTGCCCCGAGGAGCGTGAGAGAGGGGAGAGATCAGCAGGCAGGTCCTGCTGGGCCTAGAGAGCCATCCTTAAAGGTTTTGAGGAGCAGTGATGCTGATGGTTAGGTTTTTCAACTCCAGGGTGCATGTTCAAGGCTTGGTGTCCTGCCTCCCCCGACTGTCTGTGCCACAGGCTCCCAGGCTCAGGGTCAGAGACTCCAGCTGCCCCCGTGTCCTGTGGCCTCTCTGTGTACAGTGAGCAGATGCCCTGGATCCAGACTCATCAACCCCTAGGAAAGAAGCAGTTTGTGACACCTGCCAGGCCACTAGGAGGCCGACAAAGCAGGTCACTGCCACGCTGCCTCTTCCTCTCGGAGAAGCCTCCCAGCCCACTCCCCGCAAAGATGGCCCATTTCCTCCCGGCTCTCTCCCTCCCGTTTCCCTATTCTTTCGTAGGGTGCCAACCTGTGTGCTTCTCTCACTTCCCTCTTCAGGGCCAGGCCTTGGAGCCAGGCGGAACAGGGTGGGGAGGGAGTTTCCAGATTACCTTTGTCTCCTCGACACTGCACAGAAAATTCATTTTGTGCATAGAAATTTGTTCTGGGCAAAGCCCTGTGCCCTGGCACCTCAGTGGTGACCCAGGTGAGCCTGCCAGCCCACCTCCAGGCTGGCAATGGCGTCAGCTTCTCGGGGTGTGGAGAATCCAGGTACCCTGAGCAGCAACCCCAGGCCTGTGTCCACGGCTACCTCACAGAGCAGGTGGGCTCTGACCTGGGGGCAGGGGCTTCCCATCTGAGTACCTGGGCACATCACGTCTCGGGAAACGACAAAACTTGTACCCGGAGCTAAGCAGAGCCTTCTGGGTTGAGAGGCCCTTCTAGAAAGGGTTCCCCACACTGGTCTGGTCCTTACTGCTAAGTATGTCAAGAGCATGGACTCATTTAATGCTCCCAGCAGCCTTCGGAGGTAGGGGCTACCCAATAAGTCGGGCCACTTGCTAAGCCAAACAGGTAAGAAGTGGTGGAGCCAACCCTTTGGCATCGTGATCGCTCCCCAGGATGCACGCTCAAGGGCAGCTGTCTCTCGCCTCCCCCTCTCTCCTCCCCGCCCCCTTCACATCACCTTGTTCACCAGCACTTCCTGTAAGCAACTCGTTGACTCGGGTAGTACCTCTGTGCCCTTTAGCTTGAACGCGCCTATTAAATAATAGAAATGATGTGTCTTGTTCATCGCTGTACCCCCAGCACGTAGAAGTGCTCAATAAATTTGTGTTAGATGAACGAACCGAAGTTGCCAGTGATACAGGTGTGAAGAGACCGAAAGTCTCCTACGATGCCAGAGGGAATGTCAGGTGGTACAGCCCCTCTGGAAAAGCAGACGGGCAGTTTCTTCAAAACTAAACACACAGCGAGTGTATGAGCCCGCCCCTGCACTCTTGAACATTCATCTCCGAGAATAACACTTACGTCCACACAGAAACCTATACACAATTTTTCACGGCCGCTTTATTCATAATAGCCCAAAATTGGAAACAGCCTAGATACCCTTCGGCAGATGGATGCTTCAACTAACTGTGGAGTCTCTGCCGTGAGATACTTCTCAGCGATGAAAGGGAACAGACTCTTGATATGTTCATCTGGTTGGATGAACCCAAGGAAATTATGCTGAGTGAAAAAGCCACCCCCAAATGGCTACGTACAGTGTGACTGCGTTTATGTAGCATTTTCCGAAATGAGAAAATTGTACCAATGGAGATCAGCCTGGTGGTTGAGGAGCTGGCAGCGGGGGTGGGGGGTGGGGGTGGAGTGAAGTAGAGTTGAAGGGAGGTGGGTGTGGGTATAAAAGACCAGAAGGAGCCTTTTGATCCTGGAGCTGTTCACATCTTCCTTGTGATGAATGGTATAGAACTAAACGCGCGCACGCGTGAGTATGATTGGGCCTACGCACGTCATGGTCATGTGCCCCCTTCCCTAGGCCACTCAGGTCACCAGAGGAATATTATGCCTCGATTGCCCAGAACCCTGCCTCCAGGGGCTTGCCACCTGCAGTGTTATAAATCAACATCAGTGTGTGCTGTTCACCACCAGACCTTTTACTCCCACCCTTGACCATACAGTAGACCCCCATTTGCCCAGCTTACTGACCCCCCTTTCTCCTTCTGTCCTTATAGTCTGAGTTTGCTTTTGCTTTTGTTTTATTATTTTATTCATTTGCTTTATTATCTTCCACCTGAGGGAAAATCTCTGGTGATTTCACTGAGCGAAACTCCCTCTGGGTTCATCCTTGTTGTTCCACATGGCAGAGTTTCATTTTTCATAGCTGAGTTGTATTCCTTTGTTTATAGAAACCACATCTCTAGCCAGTCATTCATGGTAGAACATGACATTGTTCCAACTCTTGGCTGCTGTGAATAATGCTGTGATGAGCCCGGGGTTGTGTCTTATTTCTTCGGATTAGTGTTGCTATTTGGATTCTTTTGAAATATCTCTCAAACATGGTATTTCTTCTGGAGCTTTACACTGCATGCCCACAGTGTGCCTGTAGAAGTGGGGGAGGGGGGTCTCCCCGGTGGCTCAGGGGTTGAGCGCTGGGTTGCAAAGCTGCCCACAGCCTCTGCAGCGTTGGTTCAATCCCCAGCTGCCAGCGAGGGTCCCACATAGCACGCAGACCTCTCCTGCCCCGCCCGCTGCTCCCCTCAGCAGTGTACTTCATCAGTCTGCCTGTTCTGCTCCCCGCTCTGGCTCTGGTGAATTCTCTCAGCCTCCCGTGCTTCTGACTGTACCCAGTGCTTGTATAAATAAATAAATAAATAAATAAATAAATAAATAAATTTTTTTAAAAGTTTTAAAAAAAAGAAGTGGGGGAGGGGAGGTTTCATCAAATAGTCCTTGGTTTGCAGGTTGCTTTTTCGTTTTCCAAGTGCACCTCTCCTTTCATTCTCAGGTGCCTCTAAAATAAAATGCCGGCAAGCTAGGTATCTGTGTAGACTCCCCGCCAGGTCTTTCCGGTAGGAGGACTTCAGCACAGAGAATGTGGCTAATGGAGTGAAGGGGGGACAGAAGAGCCCGCAGGGGCAGGGAGGCAGTGCTGAGCTGGACGGCAGGTGCTGGTACTGGCTCCCAGGGCCTGTGGGGGACATTCCCTGCCCAAGATGCTGTTCAAGGTGGAGGCGAGAGGGAGAAAGATCTCTCTTTCCCACCACCTCCACCTTCCAGGCACTGCCACTGATCCCCATTGATTGAACCTTGCCAGGAACCCTGGGAATTATAGTTCCCTTGCTGCAGAGCAGGCCAGGAGAGGGGGCAGGCAGTGGATCAGTCAGGGAAGTTGACCCCACATTATAGATAAACCAGACGGTCTCCATGGCTGCTCCAGGGCATGTTGCTCAGTCATCCGCATCATCCCTGACACTGTAGGCCCCTGGGCTCTGGGAAGTTCCTTGTTCATAGTCAGCCAGGCACCAGCCACTGCTGCAGACACAGGCCTCCTCGGGAGCCTCAGGGCTGTCTGCCCATGGTGAGGAGTTCTTCCTTTGCTGGAGGAATTCTCTCCCAACTTCCCTACCCCCCACCTAGAACAGACACCCCTTTTGTCCTGTGTGCTGGGACTGGTCTGTCCCCTGACCTGAAGAAAGCTGTCCCGAGGATGTCTGTGTCAGCATGCAGAGTGGCTTTGCTTGACTGGAGAGCTCTGGGTGGCAGGACATTGCCAGGGGGCCCCTGAGAGAGGAGCTGGTGTCCTGAAGCGTGAGAGAGGCCAGAGGAACACCGCACCCCTGAGCAGAGCCACCTGGCATTCCACAGGCAGCTGCGTGCCCGGCTCGGGCGCCGCGCACGTAGCGTCAAAGTGAGGCACCTCGGGAGAGGCGCGCTGCCAGGTATGCAGGCAAGGAAGTTGGGTAACAACGTGAGGTAAAGCCAAATGCAGGGCGTCAGCCACCCGAGAGCGCCCTCGGCAGACCAGTGGGGCTCGCTAACAGTAACTAGCCCTTCTTGGAAAGTGGGCCTTGTTTCATGTCGTTTATTTAATTCTAAGAATTCTGTGAGGCAGGTACTATCAGTCCGTCTTAGACAGGAGAAAGGCGGGGCCGAAACGGGCGGGAGTTAAGTAACTTGCCAAGGTCCACATCTCGTATGTGGTGGAATCCTTACGAGAGTTCCAGCCATGGCAGTTGACGCTTCCTGGTGTTGCGGCTGCCACCCTCTGCTCCAGGTGCTTTGCATCTCAACTCGCTTAGTCTTCACTTCAGCCGCACAAGGGGAGGTGCTTTTGTTCTCATTTCCTAGATGAGGTGCCTGAGGAACAGAGACGGTAGGTGACTTGCCCGGTGTCACACAGCAGAGTTGCAAGTCAAACCCAGGCAGCCTGCTTCACTCCACTGAGTCAAAGATAAGAACTAACGTGCTCGTGTGGCACTTTATAACATACTTTGTCCAGCTATTTTATCTCCAGAGGCACATAGAAGCAGAGACAGATCATGTAGCCATTTGGCAGGCCAGGAAAAGGAAAGGGTCAGAGAGGCTGATGTGATAGCAGCTAATGCACGTCAGGCCCTGTGCTAAGTGCTCGCCCTGCGTGGCTGTTGAAGTGCCTCCGGGGCCCTGTGGAGTAAACGCTCCCAAGTGAGGAAACTGAAGCTCGCTGCAGGCTGGGAGGTAGCGGGGCTGGCGTGCAGGCCTGGTGCTGCGCTCTTCATAGGGACGCCATCGGACGTCCACCACATGCTGGCTGCATGCTCCGGGGCCTGGGTCAGACGGCACAGTGGAGTCGTGCAGCCACAAGATCATGGCAGGGTGCCCAGCACTGATTGCCCCTGAGAGGCCCCATGTTCCCACACCAAGGGCCTGGGCTCTGGTCCTCATCAAGAAGCGCCACCACTGCTCGTGCACGTCCCTCCTCTGCCCACGCAGAGTGACGCCCCTTGCCTGCCAGCACTATGAGCCTGCACGAGATGGCCTAGACACACCCCAGCCCTACCTGCTGACTGTCAGCCCGAACAGATGGCTCTGAAACCGCTCATTTGTTCATTCCCATGCTCCTTTAATCTGGTCAGCCCGGCCTCAAAGAGCAGGAGTGGCCAGATCTGGCACGACACCCAGTACCCACCCGTGCCCATTGTGGGATGGATGCCTTGGAGCCAGCAGCACAGTCATCTCCAGCCAGCCCTTGTGCAACATCAGCACCACCCCCATTCCAGGTCAGACCACTGCTGCCCCCCATCCCACTCATTGGACTCTGCCACTTTGGGGTTCATTATCTTCATGGCAGCCAAGGTGGGCCCTCCCTCCTAAACCTGCAGTGAAGTCAACACCAAACTCTGGTACACTGTGTGGTCTTTGTGCCCCTCACCTCCCACCTCCCCCTTCCTTGGCCATTGTCTCCTCATTTAGGGCTTAGTTTAGATACCACCCCTTCCACGAAGCCCGCTTGGAGTGGCCCCATGGCACCTGCTTCCTTTCCCTCATCAGTTTCTTCTTTCTGGTCTCTTCGTGGATTTGGTAAATGCGCCCAATCCATGTGTCTGCCCCTGTAGCCAGAGGGGAAGACAGAGGGGCTCTCTCTCTCTCACTGCTTTGTTACACGTGACTCTCAGGAACGCTCAGCTCGTGGATGGAGAGCAGTTACACAAGTGAAAACTTAGTGGGCTTTTCCCTGGTTTCAAAAACACATTTGTGAAAGTTAATTTGGAAAAATACAGGAAGGTGTAAAGACTGTATTTTCAAATATCCCTGGTAGTCCCAGTACCAAGAGATATAACACTCATTAACATTTTTGAGGATTGTTCCAGGCTTTCCTATGGATGCATCTAGACACAGAAATGTTGAATGTTGTAAAGACGCACAATAATATTTTTAACCCTTCTCCTGCTGTTGGATTTTGAGGTTGGTACTGTTGGTGAGGATTTTGTTTTGTTTTGTTTTTGTTTTTGCTTTCTAGCCAGTGCCATGAATTTTTTTTCTTCATTTCTTAACTATTTTTTTGGGATCAATTCCCAGAAGTAATATTGCTGGTTCAGAGGGTAAGAACATTTTTTAAAGCTTTTGCCAGATTGCCTCTAGAAAGGGTCCTCTAACTGGGAAGAAGCGTTTGTTGTCCTGGGCGTGAGTGACCGACTGGCTTCCCGTGGCCTGGGTGTCTCTCTGCCCCCTGCCAGCCGCTTCCCGCGGCTCCTCAGGACCCAGGGCCCTTCTAGCCTGTCGCACTCCCCCTTGGCCTTGGCCTGGGCGTCCATTCTGTGTGCATCTTGGGCAGAATATTGGATCATGGCTTTGTACAAAGTTGCAGGCCTGCACCATCTGCCCACCAGTCCTGGGCGGGAAGAGACTTTGCGCCCAGTGGAACAGAGGCGGTGGGGGGGGGGGGGTCGGTGAGGGGAGGCGTCTGGGACACAGCTCCTCACAGCAGCCTGGTCCACAGCCCTGCAGCCGGGATGGAAGCCGGGAGCCCGCCTGCATTTCTCCGGTGGGCCGGGTCTCGTCCCCTCTGCCCCCAGCTGCCACGCAGTGAGTGTCCCCTGAAACTGCTGCTGTGAGTGTGCCCCAGCTCTCCTCCTTCTCCCCGCCGCCTCCACGGCTAGGAGGTGCTCATCCCCTCGTCTTGTCCAGGGTGTTTGTGCTTACACAGGTGAAGTGGCCCTGCCGGTTCTGGGAAGTGGAAACCTTTTGTAGAAGAAAGTGAATTTCGAGCCAAGGGAGGGAGAGGGACCATGACCGGGGCTTGGGGGTAGGGAGGGTACACGCCCTGGATGTTACACACAAACGCAAGAAACTCATCTGTTGGCCTTCAAAGATCAGTCGAGATTTTAAATCTATGCCTGTGTTTGAAAAACTCACACAATGCACAAGACTTTTTAAGATGTAGTCATGAAACATCACGTCTGCATGGAGTCGTGAAGACAGGGCCACATCTTAGCAAGCAGGCCTACAGCAGCTCTCGTGTCACCCCAGGTCGAGAAAGCGAACCTTGCCAGCACCCCAGAAGCTCCTGTAGACGGCAGAACCTCTCCTTCCCCCAGAAGCCACCACTGTCCAGATCTCGGTGGTCACATGTCTTGCTTTCTGGAAGTCTGGTTACCTATGTAAGCAACTTAAAATAACGTGGCTGTGTTTTGCCAGTTCTCGAACCGTAAGCTCTGCACGTGTTCTTTTTTTTTTTTTTTTTTTTTTTTTTTTGAAGATTTATTTATTTATTTATACAAGCACTGGGTACAGTCAGAAGGGCCGGAGGGTGAGAGAATTCACCAGAGCCAGAGTGGGGAGCAGAGCAGGCAGAAGGACCCAAGTACACTGCTGAGGGGAGCAGTGGGCGGCAGGAGAGGTCTGCGCACCATGTGGGACCCTCCTCCAGTGGCTGGGGAGCAGCCGGGATCGAACTGGTGCTGCAGAGGCTGCGGGCAGCTTTGCAACCCAGCGCTCAACCGCTGCGCCACCGGGGGAGGCCCTCTGCACGTGTTCTGTGGCTGGTTTTTCTCTCCACGTCCTGGTTTGGGTGTCAGAGCATTGCCAATACGAAAGCTGGTCTTCACTGATGCACAGATATGCAAGCATTGCAGATGTTAACATCTGTGCGTTTTGTTTGATCGGTATTAGAAAACAGTACGAGGCATCAACATTGATGTTATTTAGACTTTAGTGAGTTGATTGCGAGGATTGTGGCCAAGTACATAGCAGGGTTTGCCATGGTACCCAGGGTGCGTGACCTTGGGGAGTTTGAAGGTCGAGGGTGGAATGACCACATACACCCTGTCACCCCTGCCCTGGGGTACCCACTGACAGCTGGACAGTCTGTCTCCTAGACCTGTGCCCAGTATTGACTAGGATGGGTAGGCAGATAGAAAAGGTGTGGCTTGGGGGTTTTTTTATATTAATTTTCTAAATTACTGCCATTCTTCTGAATGATTACTTCGTGGGACTTCCGAGTTTGTTCTCTCATTAAAACCACCAATTTCCTTGTAAGATTCCACTTCAGGGTGGGGTGAGACCGGACAAGGCTGTCACAGAGCCTGCCAGGAGCCATTAGGGGCCCCAGCAGCGGCGCACATGCTGTGATCCTTTTACTTAGCAGCGGCTCAGTGTCTGCCTCCCGATTTGTTTTTCTTTTCTTCATTTTTAAAAACAGTCGTGGTCAGTTGCTTAGCTTCTCTCTCTTCCCCCAGATGCTGGGAACTCGGAAGCTGGGAGGGAGCTAACGGAGGGACCAGGCAAAGGCCGCCTGGCCTGGGACGCATCCTCAGTGGTGAGTTAGCATGGGATTGTGACTCAGCGGCCAGAAATGTGAGCGCCACAGCCATCTGCGTGCTGGTGTGTGAGACACACACAGAGGGCCGAGGCAGGGATGTGGAGAGGGGACAGGGACACAGCCCCTGGAAGCCAGCTGGGTGGTTGGCTCCTTGCTGTTCTTTCTTTCTTCCTTCTTGATGGACTAGAAAATGCTGCCAGAGGACTCACCATGCTCTGGCGCTGCTTTGGCTCTGCGGAGGGAGCAGGCGTTTGGGGGTTGACCACCATTCCCCACCCTCCCCCAGAGGGCT
Organism: Talpa occidentalis; assembly: GCF_014898055.3. Taxonomy (NCBI): domain Eukaryota; kingdom Metazoa; phylum Chordata; class Mammalia; order Eulipotyphla; family Talpidae; genus Talpa; species Talpa occidentalis. The sequence goes on from NW_023601754.1 coordinate 39,890,348, forward strand.
CTGGGAGTGCAGCTGCTTTGTGATGTTTTATTCTTTTTTAAATCCTGTTACTGATTTTTAAACTCTCAAGTAAGGCTGTGCCAGTGTTGCTTTGTGCCATTCCTGGGGGCAGTGGGTTTCTGGGGAGCACCTGGGGCCCCTCCAGCAACTGGACGAGGCGGTGTTCTTTCTTCCCTGGTACGCACTGCGCCAGGATTGGATGCCAGGCCACCGACCTCAGAGTGCGAGCCTCCTTTCCGCCGTAAGATCACCTGGGATGGAGGGCAGGCATTTGTGAAGTGCCCACAAGGTTCACGACTACCCCTGGGCGGCCGTACAACCACGGGGGGGAGAGCCCAGCTCTGCCTCTATGTCACTGGGTGTCTTTGAAGAGGTTATTTGCCTCATTATTCCCTTTTGTAAAGTGGGGAGCACAATACAGCCCCCCCTCAGGATGTTGTGTGGGTTGAGCAGCAGGGCCAGGCTTGTTAGTGGGGGGCTGCCTTTGTCCCGGGCAGCTGAGGGAACTCAGCTCGCCCACCATGCAGAACCTTCCAAGGCTGCCCACCTCCCACCACAGAGTCGTCCTCAGGTGAGGACAAGCAGAGCCGGAGATGCCCCCAGCCTGGGCCCCCAGCGAGCAGGATGGAAAGAACAGGGCTTTAACAGATGTTCTTTGACAAGGATTCCCTGGCTCTATTTAATCAAGATTGGCAAATATTGATTTCATCTCTGGCCCAACAGATGTGATCTTAGCAGGTTTCGGTGGCAATTAGCTGGGATTAGTTTGCGAGTCAGGCTCCATGCTGATAAGACATGGCCTTCCACGGGAGGCCTGGCTTGGCCACAGGAGAGAGCCCGGAGTGTGTGCTAAATATTTAACCACCACTGACCCAGGCAGCCCCAGCCACGAGAACAGACCTGGAAGCCAGATCCTGGAGGCCCCTGTGGGGTGCAGTGTTGGCCCACACAGTGGTGGTGGGGACACTCGGGGTTCCAGGCAGCTGCCATTTACCAAAGTTCCAACGTGGAAATAAGTGCACAAGCCACACCAGCACTGTGGCTTGATGCTGGGCCTGGCTGGAGTCAGAGGGATCCCCAGAGGGGTTCCCTCACCTCAGAGTCCCTGCATCCAGCCTTTCAGACCCCCAGGCCTGTGCTGTCACACTGTCCCTACTCCACAGGCGTAACTGCAGCTCCTGGGTGGGCCTGGCTTGTGTGCCCGTCCTGCAGGAGCAGCCTTTTTTAATTTTGCGTTTCAAAGTCTCATTTGAAGTGAATGGGACAGCACCCAGAATTGGAACAAGATGCTCATGCACATGTGCTTCAAGGGAGGTCACAACACCCTCTTCTAACCCACCCCACAGGGACTCAGAGGGGTCCTTCCTCTGTCTGTGTGTATGTCTCTCTCATTCTCTCTCATACACACACACACACCCTCTTGTGTAAACCAGATGGGATCGCAAAGTACAAACCCTTCCACAACTTGCCTTTTCCCTTCACAGGCAGCAGCATAGACTAAGAATCTGGACTGTGAGCCTGGGTGCCTGGGTTCAAGTCCCAGTGCCACCACTTTATAGCTGATTGGCCTGGGGCAAGTGACTCAGCCTCTCTGGACTCCGGTGCCTTGACTTGAAAATGAGGATGGTGTTAGTCCCTGCCCCCCAGGGCTGTTGTGAGGGTTACATGGGTAATGTCCGTCAGGCACTTTGCTGCACAGGCAGCGCTCAGTTCAGAGGAGCGCACTCTTGGAGGACACAGCGCCACCCACTGTTTGTCACAGCACATGTGTTCCCTGTCCCAGAGGCTCCCACATCTAACCACCCTCCACTGCTGGGCTTCTGGGCTGTTCCCGGCTCTTCTCTATCAAAGCAGTGTGGCAGGGTGACCGCCTGCAGCCAGACCACCCCACCCTGGCATGTGATGCCCAGTGGCGCGACTCTGAGGGGCAGATGCCTGCAGGTGGAATTGCCAGATTAAAAAAGAACAGCATGCACACCTGAGATTGCAGCACACAGTTCCGGCCATTCTTCTTATTCCCCCAGTGTGGGAAAATGACACCGATTTACACACGTAGAAGCAGCCCAGCCCACTCGGGACCGGGGGCCTATGTGGGGCCCTTCTTGTTTGGATGGGACAGCCGGCCAGACTGTCCTTGTCCCTGGGGGATGGCCCTTGGCACCCGGGTGGGAGCGTGGTCCCTCTCGGGCGCTGGGAAAGTTTAAGTGACAAACACCCGTCCTCTGGGGTCTTTGATATTTAAATGTAGACGTGTGTTGTGTGCTGTGACATACACATCCATTTGATCTTCATCCAGGTTACAAGACCAAAAGTTTCTAGAACACTTGGAGTTTCATGAGAGATATGGGTGATAATATCTTGTGTTATTTCTTTGTATGTGTGTGTGTGGTTTTATTATTTTTTTTTAAAGATTTATTTATATAAGAACAGGGGTACGGGCCAGATGTGCAAGAGGGTAAGAGGATTCACCAGAGACAGAGCGGGGAACAGAACAGGCAGATCGGCTGAAATACACTGCTGAAGGGAGCAGCGGGTGAGACAGGAGAGGTCTGCCATGCCATGTGGGATTCTCCCCAGCCAGCTGGGATTGAACCTGTGCTGCAGAGACTGCGGACAGCTTCACAGTGCAGCGCTCAACCTCCTGTGCCATCAGGGAGGCCCTTCTTGTGTTATTTCTAATAAGCTTCTTTCCATCAAATCTGAGTTTTATGCTAATGAGGTGACTCGGTGAGCTGAGCCCCGGGATGGCCGGTGGCCAAAGGAACCAAACAAGGGATTAGAGGTTGGGACTTTGAGCCCACACCCGGGCCTCGAGCAAAGGGAGAACAGCTGGGGATGGAATTAACCACCAGTGGCCAGTGAGGCTGGTGATTTAATCAGTTGTACGTAAGTAATGGCGCCTCTAATACCCTAAGCAGCAGAGTTCAAAGAGTGTTGAGAGTGGGGAGCACATCCATGCTCCCAGGAGGGTGGTAGGCCCCAAACACCATGGGGACATGGAGTATGTGTGTGCTCCAGGCCCTCCCCTACATCTTGCCCTGTATACCTCTTCATCTTGCTGTCCACTGGTGTTCGTTAAAATAAACTGGAATCGTAAATAAAGAGTCGCCCTGCATGCTGTGAGCTGTTTGAGCAAATTATCAAACTTGAGGCGGGGCTGACAAGAACCCTGGATTTGTGGCCAGGTCAGGCAGATGTGTGGTAACCTGGGGACCCACTACCTGGTATCTGAAGTGGAGGGCAGTCTTGTGGGACTGAGCTCCTGGACCCTATGGGCGCTGTGCTAACTCCAGATTGGGTCAGAATAGAACTGGATTGCAGGACACCCACTGGGTGGCCACAGAGAATGTGTCGCAGCCACACATGGCCACGGTCAAGGCTCTGTTCCCTGTCGTTGAGCTGATGGAGCAGTCTCTGCTGCGGCACTTTCTAATGAGATTCTGGAGATTTCTATCTGTCTTGTTTCCTGAGGGAGCACTAAAGTATGTGTATGCTCAGATTTCTAATAAAGTGGGGAAAGACCTCAGGGGGAGAAAACAGATTCTTAACCTGAATCTGCTGAGCTGCTGCTGACTTTTCTAGAGCTGAGTCCCTGTGAATTGATTCTGAGGCTACCAGAGTCATTCACATGTGCACAGGGCACCACCCCCATCTGCCCTGCTTTGTCTTCTGTCCAGAGCACAGTAGGGAAGGCGTGGGAACCAGACTGTTGAGGTTTGTATCCCTGTTGCTTTACTTACCAGTCATGTGGTTTGGCTACGGGACCTTTGCCTTGTCTGTGAAATAAAGGAGAAACCCCTACTTTGAAGGTTATTGTAACACAGGTTATTATAACACAGGTTATACATGCACACACCAGGTGCATGAGGAGGATCTGTAGTGTTAGCCTTGCTCTCATTACCAGCATCACCGTGTGATCCCTCCCTCCCCACCCCATCCACTGTTAGACCCAGTTCCTCGCCGACTGGGAGCTGTTCAAAGTCTCAGGAGGATAAAAGATCCTCGAGGGCTTAAAAATCCCGTGAGTGAACTCCTGTGAGGCGGAGGGAGGGTTGACGATGCCTGGGTTCATTGAATAAATGGATGGGTTTTAAGTGCTTTGTGTTTGTGGAATGAATGAGCGAGTAATACATGCCTGGTGAGTGTTGACTAAATAAGTTTTTAGTGTTCTTAGGTGCTGGCTTCTGAGACTGGGTGATTTATAAGACAGGTAGGTGTTGTAAGTGGATGAATAAGTTTGGTTTTTTAAGATTTATTTATTTATTTATAGAAGCACTGGGTACAGTCAGAAGCACGGGAGGGTGAGAGAATTCACCAGAGCCAGAGTGGGGAGCAGAGCAGGCAGACTGACGAAATACACTGCTGAGGGGAGCAGCGGGCGGCAGGAGAGGTCTGTGCACCGTGTGGGACCCTCGCCCGGTGGCTGGGGATCGAACCGGCGCTGCAGAGGCTGTGGGCAGCTTCACAACCCAGTGCTCAACCGCTGCGCCACCGGGGAGGCCCATGGATGAATAACTTTTAAGGACTAACTAGTTCTTACTGTACAAAGAAATGACTTGTATGTGCCCAGCAACTGCTGAATTGCAGGGTGCGTTCCTGGAGGAGTCACCATTCCCCCCAGGCCTCTGGAATTGGCCCTGAGGCTGCTGCACAGTCCTGAGCTACCCAGACCTCTTGGGTTCCACAGAGGCTCACTTCCACGAAGGAGAAGCATCTGGAGCAGAGGGACAGCCTGTGTACAGAAGACTGCCCAAGAAAGGGGCCCTGGATACTGGCTTTCCCAGCTTCCCTTGCGCCTCCATGGCCATAGGTGGCCAACTGCATTTAGGCCAATGAGGCATAAAAGAAAGGCTGTTGAGGACGGGGGATACCTTGGGCAAGATCATCCTTCCTGGTTAAAGCCAGATGGATAAGAACACTCTTACATCATCCCTTCTTTTCCCTTTGCCCGTGGTTCAGTGAGAAGCATCACTGTGGCCACCAGCTGCCACCATGGGGCCACAAGCCAGAGATGGAAGCCAGCAGCAGACCGGGAGCGGCCAAGGGGGCTGACATCATCCCGCTGCACCAGGCCGGGAGCCATCATCCTTGTATCTGGCCTCCTTGCCCATGAGATAATGACATACCTCCATGGGCCGAGCCTCCAGGGATGCTGTTCTGTTACTTGCAGCCAGATACATCACAGCTGACTCTCCCTCTGCCGCTTGCTCTTCATTAGCCACCGCCATTGCCCCATCTTCCCCCATCCACCATCTCCAGCGACCTCCCTTGTACCCAATGCTGTGCGTTAGTCAAGTTCCAGATGCCAGCAGTGGAAACCATGCTGGGCAGTCTCGAGCAGAAGCAGATTTTAGTAGGCTTACAGAATCAACAGGAGGGCAGAGGAGCAATCTTAGAAAACAGGCAGGAGCCAAGGAAATACTGGAAGGAAGGAGGGAACCAAGGGTCCCCAGCAGGTCGCACCACAGGAAGAGCCAGACCCGCCGTCCCCCCACCACTGCAGGACAGTTGCCCAGCCCAGCTGAGCTGAGGTCCTGTGTGCACCCCTTTTTGTGCTTCTGTACGGGGAGAGGGGGACGAGCTTCTGCCAAAGATACATGACAGATCAGGAGTGGTCACGGCCGCGCGGTGGGTCACATTATACCCATTTTACAAGTGAAAATTGAGTCAGTTGCAGGAATCAGCGCCTGGCACTCCCGGATCTGAACCACTTAGCAGAAGCCAAGTCTCCCCAGGGAGACTCAACCACACCTTCTCAGAGAAGGGCTTTGTGCAAAGACCCCGGGGCCTTTAGCACATCTGTGTTTTCAGAGACGAGCAGGACAACAGGGGCTTCTGACTGAGCTGGAAATAAAACGCCGTCAGCAAAGCACCTATCGGGACGTGCACACATGACTCGGGTCCCACCCGGGCCACTGGCTCTGCCAGGCTGACCCACAGGCATGGCTGAGCTGCCAGGCGCAGGCAGTGCCCTCAGCCGGTCTGGATGCCCAGCTTGGCCAGCAGTGTGGTGCTGACCTCAGGCCCTTATCTCTGGCAGATGCTGAAAACCCCAGAGGCCACAAGCCAGCAGCCCCTGCCCAGTGTGACCTGCATACTTACTTTATTGACTTTCATTGTGGGTCATGTTCTTCGAGAAGTATTGAGTGACCAGAAGTGCAGGCCCGTGGACAGTGAAAAGTGAGGTTCCTTCCCTCCTCTGCTTTCCAGACACATTCAGATCATGGGAATACAGCAGTAGCTCACATTCTACTTGGTTGCGGGAGGCAGGCGTGGGGGAGATGGGGGGCCGGGGAGCAGGACAAAGTAAGAGAAATAAGTGTGTACATTCACTTACAAAGGAGAAAAAGTAGGCATGAGAGGGTTGGGGGAGGCAGGAAAGATACCTAGTTCTCCTCCTCAGAGACAGCCCCCCACCCTTGCCAACTTACTGCCCCCCGCCATCCAGAGCAGTCGGAAAATGCCCCTGACACTCACACACTCATATACTCCTGCCCATGTGTGCACTCGCACGTATACACGCAAGCAGGAGACTCCGCTTCCCCTCCCAGGATGCACCAGTGGTGGTTGAGCAGAGTAGCCGTGTCCAGCTAGGGATTCTGTGGAAAGGAAAGTTCTCACTCACCTTGGGTCAGCCCGGCCAGCACTCTCCTGGCCTGAACAGTCGGCTCTGTTGGCAGGAGGAAGGGGGCATCGCCGTAGGGGCAGCCAGCAGGTCCCCCTCCCTCCCTTGCAGAGGGCTTCATCTTCCAGAAGCTCATGGCTGAGACCCAGGGCCATGATCCTTGGAGGACTTTGTGTCACCAAACAGAAGCGTGAACTCCCTTCCCCCAGAGGTCTCCGCGCATCAAGATGTGCTTCCAAGCCAAGTTGGGCAGAAACTGTCCAGTCCTCATTCATCCAAGAAATAGTGACTTCGTCCTTGGCGCTGTGCTGAGCACTCAGGATGCAACCGAGAACAGCAGACACCCCTGCTGATCTGGAACTGATAATTGAGTGGTGGAGACAGGCAGTAAAGAGATAATGAACGAAATAATTCCAAGTGGTGACTGCTACTTAGGGGAAGGAAAGGAAGCAGGGCTGGCGACGAAGGAAGGCTTTGAGGAGACAGGGCCTCTCTGCCTGGAAAGGGCGTCTTGAGAAGCCTGCTTGGAAGAGTAGATGCTGTGACAGGGACCAACCTGGTGAAGAAGGGAGGGAGGCTACCCTGGTGTCCCGGATCAGGCGTGATTCATGAGAACAGAGAAGGCGGTGTGATGGGATCTTAGAAGCATCAGCGAGATGGGCAGGGGCCAGATCCCGTGGGGTGTGTGGGCCAACAGCCGGAATTTGGAAGGAGCCACTGGGGAGATCTCAGCAAAGAAGCAGCGGGAGATTGACTGGCTCCTGGTATCTGTTCATCACATATTTGTAGAGACACTCCCTCCCCAAATCCACCAGTGCTCTCAGTGAGTCATCGTCGTTTTCACTTCTTTTCTGGCATGGTGCTGGCTGGGCAGACTGCAAAACCAACACACAGTTGCCCGGCCTCAGCCGTGCGGCCACTGTGGGCCGAGGCGTGAGCTCAGTGACACCACAGGGGACAGCCTGGCAGATCTTGGAAGTGGAACCAAGGTCGGGGTGGGGAGACACTTGAGAGCAGCAGAGGCTTCAGAAGTACATCCACCGAAGCAGAGGGGGGCTTGTTTGCAAGACACCAACTCTAAAGGCATCCTTGAGGTGATGGTGAAGAAGGTGATGTAGCTTGGGTGTTTGTTCCATGGAGTTAAGCAGTTTCTGTTTCCCTAGGTGGGTGACTGTTTCTTTAAAGTCCTTATCTGCTAAAGACACAAGCTGTTTAGAGATGAAATTACCTAATGTCTGAGATTTACTCTAGAGCATTTTTTCCAAACCCCCCCCCCCAATACCCGTGTAGGTTGGGTGGACAGATGAAACAGGAATGATAATACTTTATGGTTGTAGTAGTCATTGAGGCTGACGAGGGGGGTCCATCACGCTCTTCTCTCTGCTTTTGGGTATTGTGGAAAAGGTTTTTTTTGAATGAGTAAAACTTGGGTGGGGGGAGTGCTCTGGGAACAGCAGCCTTACGTCAACCTCTGCCCCTTCTGCCTTTTCAGCATGGCGGGGAAGACCCCCCTGAGGCCGGCCTGGACTCGCCCACATCTGCTGCTTGTTAGACCCTGCTGAGCCACTCAGCCTGGAGCCCCCGGGACAGCACCTGCCTCCTGAGGCTGTCCCGGCTCAGCTGTCCACAGCGATGGTGGAGAACTGGACCCCACAGGCTCACAACCTTCCTGTCAGACTTCAGGAGCCAGCATCCTTCATCCTGGGACTGGCGACCCTGAACAATGGCTGAGGGCCAGGGGACCCCATAAAGTCACTCCACAGCTTACGGGGGCCAGTAGCACTCCATTCCCCTGGACTATGACCACCTACCGGCCCATCCCCAGTGATGGTGTGGACCTGGCAGCCAGCTGTGGGGCCAGGGGGGCCGATGTCCTCCCTGGGCCCCACACAGGGGACTATGCTCCCATCGGATTCTGGGTCCAGAATGGTGGCTTGCCCCAGCCTGTTGGTGAGAGCGCAGCCACGGCCACCACCCGCCCTAGTCCCACCACCCCCGCGGTGCCCAAGATGGGCGTGCGTGCGAGAGTCGCCGACTGGCCACCCAAGAGGGAGGCCCTGAGAGAGCAGAACAACCCCAGCCCCTCACAGGACATAGATGGCACGAAGGCCGCAAAGGTGGCCCAGTCCATGAGGAGCATACAGAATGGACAGCCCCCCACCATCACCCCAGTTTCCTCAGGGTCCAAAGCCTTTCACCGGCTCTCCAGGAGAAGGTCCAAAGACGTGGAGTTTCAGGACGGCTGGCCCCGGTCTCCTGGCCGGGCCTTTCTCCCCCTGCGGCACCGCAGCAGCAGTGAGATCACCCTCAGCGAGTGTGACGTGGAGGATGTGGGGGAGCCGCGGGGGGCCCGGCACATGGGGGCACTGCCCCTCTTCCGCGAATACGGGAGCACGTCCTCCATCGATGTGCAGGGCGTGCCAGAGCAGAGCTTCTTTGACATTCTCAATGAGTTCCGCAGCGAGCAGCCCGAGGCCCAGGGCCCCCACAACCGCGCTGAGCTCCTCCAGGCCGACTCCGGCCCCCATCTCACCGGGAGTGGTGGTGGCGCCAAGGGTGACCTCCGCAATGGGCATGCCACGAAGGACAGCCTTCTGCCGCTGCAGCCCGTGAAGGAGAAGGACAAGGCCCGCAAGAAGCCCGTGCGGGGCCTGGGTGGCGGGGACACGGTGGACTCGTCCATCTTCCGCAAGCTGAGGAGCAGCAAGCCGGAGGGCGAGGTGGCGCGGGCCCCAGCGGAGGCGGAGGAGGGCCGGAGCCCCCCGGAGGCCAGGCCCTGGGTCTGCCAGAAGAGCTTTGCCCACTTTGACGTGCAGAGCATGTTGTTCGACCTCAACGAGGCAGCCGCCAACAGGGTGTCCACCTCCCAGCGGCGCAACACCACCACGGGCGCCTCGGCTGCCTCGGCCATGGCCTCCCTGACGGCCTCGCGCGCCCACAACCTCGGGGGCCTGGATCCGGCCTTCACCAGCACAGAGGACTTGAACTGCAAGGAGAACCTGGAGCAGGACCTCGGCGACGACAACAGCAACGACCTGCTGCTCAGCTGTCCACACTTCCGCAACGAGATCGGGGGCGAGTGCGAGCGCAACGTGAGCTTCTCCCGGGCCTCCGTGGGCTCCCCGGGTGGAGGCGACGGCCGCCTGCCAGAGCCCGCCCTGAGCGCCTACCGCACCAATGCCAGCATCTCCGTGCTGGAGCTGCCCAAGGAGCAGCAGAGGACCCAGAGCCGCCCGCGGCAGTATAGCATTGAGCATGTGGACCTGGGCGCCCGCTACTACCAGGACTACTTCGTGGGCAAAGGTAAGGGGGTGCCGTGGCTTCTCTCTGAGACTCCCCCTGCGCATTCATTCACTGTGGCCAGGCCTTGCTCCAGTCCCTGAGGATGCAGCAGGAGGTAGACCTGCCTCTCAGTCAGGCTGTGAGGAGGCAATGAGCTGAGCCTCATCCTACACTTAGCCCAACATGTATCCAGAACCTTGAGACAATAGATACACATTAAATTAGCAAATTAGTGCTCAGTACGTCCATGTGCCAGGTTCTTCTTGACTCTGGGCACATAGAATTGACTGGCTTTAAGCAAAAATCTTAATGGTTTAGTGGGATAAGACAAAACTGGATAAATGCATGAGCTACGTACGTCATAGGGCAGAAGGTTCTGTGGAGAGAAGTAAGGCAGGGAGAAGCAGCTAGAGTATCAGGGTGGGGGGCTGCAATTTGCAGTAGGCAGTGGTCAGAGGGCCCTCTAGCTGGGTGCCACTGAGTACTAAGCAGCAGGAGGTGAGGGAGGGAGTCCGGTGGAGACTGGGGAGAGTATTTCTGGTGCAGACAGCAGCAGGTACGTTAGCTCTGGAACACAGAGAAACTAAGAAGGAAGCCAGTGTTGCTGGAGTAGAACATCTGAGAAAGCGAAAGGAGCTGAGGGAGAGAAGTGCCGGGCAGATCACGTGGGACTGGTGGACTGTGGTGAGGAATCTCACTTACCCTGAGTGAGAGGCAGCTGCCCTTGCATGGGGGTTGAGCAGGAGAGCTCCCTGAGCTGGCTCGGGGATTCGTGGCCCTCCTCTGGAGAACACGCTGTAGCTCAGGGAAAGCAGGGCAGCCAGGGAGGAGGCTGCTCTAGTAGCCCGGCAGGAGAGGACGATGGCAAGCCTAGAATGGGAGCCCAGGAGTGGAGGAACTCGTAGATTCTGGATCATTCTTGAAGGTGCAGCTGTTGATCTTCAGAAGCATTAACACCAGGGGAAGATGGGCTTCTTACACCCTTGGGGTCATTGGTGCTAGTGAATCAGTTCCAGAAGGCACCGTAGCACAGTGCAGAGACCACACACCAGACCACACTCCTGCAGGGATGAGGCAGGAAGTGTATAGAAGCGAAGCTCACCAGGAAAGGACTGAGCAGAGGGCAGCTCCTGCTTAGCTCCAGCTCACTGTTGTCATGCAGCAAATACAGACAAACCCAGTGTATCCAGCCTTTCTGATTTTTTGAGATTCTCCTGAAACTCAGATTTTTTGACGTGGGTTCTCATTTTTAGATGTTGGCAGCTGTAGCGATTCAAATTGCTTGTAACTGCCAGTTACGGGTTTAAGCTACACAGAAGTTTATTTCTCACATAATAAATTCCAGATTAGTAGCAACAACCCAGGTCTGGTATGGTCACTTTTCAGCATCAGTAGGATGCTAGTCCTCCGATTGGTCTCATGGTCTAAGAAGGCTTCTGGACCTCCAGCCATCACACCCATGTCTTCAGGAAAAGAAAGAAGAATGGGTAAGGACAAAAAGGCATACCTTCCGGCAAAACAACCACTTCCTGAGCTTTCTCAGAAACCCCATCCAACCAGTTCTGTTTTTTGGCCTCTTCTTTCTGCAAGGCAGGCTGGGAAGTACAGATTTTTAGCTAGACGTAGTCCCTTTCTTTTCCCTCTCCAAGAATGGAAGGTTTCTCATAAAAGGGGAAAACTAGATAATGGATAGCTAGCTAGTACTCCATGCCAACCAGGTAAGCAACTTTTTTTTTTAAAGCAGCATCCTCACCAGCTTAGCTCAAGTCAGCTGCTCAGGCCTCGAATTGCGGTCTCTGGGCCCCAGCATTGGAGTTAGGCAGCCCGGATTTGGGGTGTCTATTCACAGTGTATTTGCTACATGGTCCATTCCACTCCTTGGCCTCTGCCCTCTTGTGTGGAATGGAGATGATCGTAGCAGCATCAAAACAACATGATCCGGCTTAAAAATAAAGGGATGAGAAAAGAATTTCCAGACAGTTGCCAACTGAGAGAAAGGAGGTGAGGCTAGGAGAGAGGGATTAGTATCACACGAAATAGATTTCAAGGCTAAAGGCACTTGTTCAAAGAACTGAAGAGCCATTTTAAGTTTATTGTTTAAAAGTCACCAAGAAACTCAAGGAGTTGCGAACCTTTGTGTACCTAGCAACCTGATAAGGTTACAGGGAGAAACGGATGAAGCCACAATCAGTACAAGAAGCTGACAGGGTCTCTCTTTGAGCCGAAAAACAAGGCCATAGAGGACTTGACTAACCCCAGCAAAATCCAATTCTCTATTTGTTTATATATATATTAATTTTTTACTTAACACAAAACACATCCTTTTACCTCACATGGAGAAATACACCTACACGGCGGGATTGTGGTGAGGATCAAATAAGATTATTCGTTAAAATGCTTAGTTCCAGGCCTCCCCTGGTGGCACAGTGGTTGAGCGCTGGGTTGCAAGGCTGCCCACAGCCTCTGCAGCGTCAGTTCAATCCCTGGCCACCGGCGAGGGTCCCACAAAAAAAAAAAAAAATGCTTAGTTCCTTATCAGGTAAGTGGGAAGCACTCGTGGAATTTTAAAAAGCCATTTTCTTTCCAAAAGTGATGTCTTTGTAGCCTGGGAAGCCCATAAATAAATTAGTGGTTGGTCAGTGTTACTAAGTGTCCGAGGTGGGCGGAGGCTGCAAGGGGCTGGGCATGCATTGGTAGAAAACATAGAAGCAACCCCTGTCACTGCTTCAGGCATGAGCTGGTAACTGGAGTCTAACATTTGTCCTCTGGCCCGCTGGGAGCTAACCCACGGCTGTCCTGACCTGGGCCCGTCATTACCACACCTTGTAAGAGCCTTGAATGAGCCTTTGATCCACCAAGAGCATCTCCGGAGGACAGGAGCCATCAGCTAAACACCAGCAGCCCTGAAGGGAAGGCAGGTCTGGGTAGATGCTGACTTCGGGGACCTGAATCGACACAGACTTCTGGGGGGTATCCAGCCACCAAAAGCAGAGCTGTGGGTTATACAGCAGGAAGAACTGTCTGGAAGGGGTCTAAGGAAGGCGCCATATTTTAGGGGAGAGAGCAGGATGCCTTCTCCAGGGCTTGTTAAAGGTGATCATCATAAGAGAAACGGTAGTTCCAGTCTCCTGGGCTATGGAAACATGATTGGGAAAGGCGATGCCCAGGGGCTGAGTCATGGTCCTTTTTCCACGACAAACTTCTCGCTGGGCATAGTAGCCGCCAGTGTTCTTAACCACCTTGCCAGAGCTAATCGGCAGCTAAACTGAGCAAACCACTTGCAAATATAGGATAACCACAGTGAGGCTGGTTTACTCCTGCCACGCACAGTTCTGCGAGTTATACTCGTAGCTTCACTCCACCCTCATGTCAGTTCTGGGCATTGTGGGTGGCCCCCTGAGAGGCCCCCACTTCTCAGGCCCCCATTTCTCAGATGAGAGCACTGTAGGTCCTGTGACTGGGCCAAGGTGGTATAGTAAGGTGGGACCCTGGCAGTCTCCCATCGAGGGGGACCGTGACAGGCAGTGGCGTGTGTGACCAGGGTCCCACAGTTGCACAAGAGCCTGCCTGGGGATGTCACCCGTCCTTTCAGAGAGCTGACTCTGAACTCACCAGCTCTTCCCTTGCAGAGCATGCCAATTATTTTGGCGTGGATGAGAAGCTGGGGCCAGTGGCCGTGAGCATCAAGCGGGAGAAGCTGGAGGACCACAAGGACCATGGGCCTCAGTACCAGTACAGGATCATCTTCCGCACCCGCGAGGTAGGTCCCATCACTGTTGTGTTAACCCATGAGTAACCGCCGCACACACCTGTACACCCTCACACTGTGCGCCTTTGTGGGCAGGCAGTTCCCCTGCTTCCTCTCCTGTCATCCTCCCAGCCACTCAGGAGAGCGATCCTGCCAGTCTCCCTATTTCACAGAAGAGAAAACTAGGAGCCAGAAATCAACAGCTTGTCTAGGATCTATGCCTTCCTCCCCCTAGGATTGGAATCCACTGTGTCTGACTGCAGATCCCAAGATTTCTTAAATTTGGAAGAGATTCACTCTGGTAGTATAAGAACTGTAAGAAATAAAGGGGACTTATTTCAGGAACTCTCTCGGAGTCCAGAGGTGCCAGCGGAATGGAAAGAGTTAAGGCAGCATGCCCCCTACAGGGCAGGAATTGGGAGATCTCAGCAGCAGGCTCTTTTCGTGGGGTCGATCAGTTCTAGAAGCTCCTGACACCTCTCTTCATTCTGAGCAGAGAATCCCATTGTCCTGGCATGGCCACAGCTTCCCCCTGAATTAAACATCAGCTGTGGCTAGGGAACAAGGCCATTGGGGAGACCCTGGTTGTAAGTAACAGAAATCTGCTTCTACTTCTAAAGGCATTAAGTCAGAGAGAGAATTCACTGTTCCCATGTGACTGACTGTAAGAACAGGTAGGGCTAGCTTCAGGCATAGCTAGATCCAGGTGCTCAAGTGATGTCACCAGAACGCCGCTCCTTGCTGCTGTCCTTGGCTTTGCTGCTTTTCACATTGTGACTGTCCTCTGCTCCCCCCACATTCTCTCCATGGCATGGGGAATGGAGACTGCTCAGATCTTCTACATCTTTGTCCTTCTTCGCAGGGAAGGCACTGTTAGCTCTGGGTTCTCTGGAAAGGACTCTGATAGGCTCAGCTTGAAGCACAAGCCCAGGCCCCAGGCCATTCATTGTCATCAGGGGTGACGAAGGAAATTGGCCAGGTCTGAAATGTGTGCTCCACCTGGTGTCCAGGGACAGGGCAGGGCCCTGCAGTTCCATGAGAGCCACCTGGAGGAGGTGCCAGGAAAGTTCCTCAGCAAAAACCTCAGGGAGATGCCCCAAAGATCCAAGTAAGAAGCCCTTTCCAAGTAAGAAGCCCCCACAAATGGGTCTTCCTCCACCCTTGCCTAACCCCACCCCCCTCGGCCTGCCCTGGCCTTTGCCCAGATATGGGAACCCAGCAAGCCGCTGCTGCCAGAGACTTCAGATGTGGGCCCAACTGAGCCTGGGCTCCATCCAAACTGACAGATGCTGCATCAAGGGCCCGAGTCTCATCCCTTTTTGAGGGCCTTCCCGCTAGGGGGGAAATGGGATGGCACAGAGGCTCTGTGGCAACTGAGGGGAGCTCGCCCCAAAACCTCATGTCCTAGACTACAGGTGGCCACCGGCTCCTCATCTCCCCAGCCCCCTCCCACCTTTCTGGCCAGATGAACACCAGGGCAGAACAGAAGTGACAGCTCGCCCTGCCTCAGACTGTTGCGTGGCACAGGCAGAGCTGTTGGGTGAAAGGACAGTGACATTCACACTAATAAATGATATTTATTACAGTGACTATAGCGTTGCAAATCTGCTTAACACTGTTATGTCTGGTACTTTCTGCAGCCTTTATGGCTGTGCACTCAGTAGGTGTCAGGACAGTTCTATGACGAAGGCGTCTTTGTCCTCATTTACAGAAGACAAAACAGACCCAGAGACGTTAAGGGCACCCCAGCAAGTGACAGGTGGGGAAGTTGGCCTGCACTACAGCCATCACCCCACACTGCCTCTCGGACTCCATGGGGTCCTCAGGGCTCAGAGACGCAAGTCTGGGCTTTACCCACTCCACTGAGATCCTTCAGCGCTGCCACCTACCAGCCCTGGGCCAGGTGCTGAGGGGGCGGTAGCACATCAGACAGCAGAGGTGCTTGTGGGGCTCACTTGTGGGGCACAGATACCCTGTTGACAGGGTGGTGAGTGATGATGGGGAAGTAAGCAAGGAAGAAAGGGCTGAGAAGTGTGAGGAGCCGGAGGTTTAGATGATGGTCAAGGGAGGTGCTTCTGGGAGGATGACATCTGGATAAAGACCCTCAGGAGATGAGAAGGGTTCTGAGGGCAGAGGGGACAGCCACCACCAAGGTCCTGAGGCAGGGCACTGGCGTAGGTCTCAGCTCTGCCACTCAGTGCTGTGAAACCTGGGGTACCTGACTCCTTCCCTCAGAGTCTCTCCCCCTTGGGCATTGAGGTCTCCCGGGTCCATGGTGTGGGCTGGGTGGGGTCACACGTGTTGGGTAGGCGGTGCTGGGCCTGGCACTTGAGGAGAGAGTCCAGTGAGTGAGTCATCCCGGAAAGTCGCAGTCTGCTGTGCTGCCGTCACATGCCTGTGAGCCTGGAATCCTGGACCCCATGTGAGGGTCACGGCCACCAGTGCCCCTTCCTCTGCCCTCACACATGGGTGCCACTCAGACTCAGCCTGCGCCCAGCCCCCACAGAGCCGCTTTCTGGGCACTTTGACCTCCCAGGCCTCACTGTCTGGGGCTGGAGTGGGCAGGGCAGTGGCCAGCAGGGCCTGCCTCGCCTCTTCTCAAGGCCCCTCCTGTCATGGAGACAGAGCCAAGGGCCACAGCCCAGAGGTCCTAATAGCACGAGGACTGTTCCCAACAGAGTCCGTGTGCGGAAACACTTCTAGCCCATTCCTGCCAGGCACACGTGCTTTATATATCACTGGCCATCCCATGACACAGGACCCTTTATTATTTCCATTCTGTAGAGGAGGATGCTAAGCAAGAACCACGTGTTGGGGCCCCCCATGGCAGAGCTGGCCGGGACCCAGGCTGCTGTGCTGCTAACCACGCACCACGCTACCTGTTTGCTTGGTTGGTTTCTGCCTCTGGGAATAGACAGCCCTGGGTTCGGTCCAGCCGTGCCACTCCCTGGCCCTGTGACTTTGGGCAGGTGGCTTTCCCTGTGAGCACCTCAGTTTCTGCGTCTGTAAAATAGACTCATGCCATTTCCTGTCTCTTGGAGCGGCGGGGAGCGTCTCTTGGACTCACGCCCTGAGGTGGCAGCACAAGGTTGGTGGCCGGGCAGTAGCTGCTCTGGGCACCAGGTACTGTCCTGGCTGTCGCTCCTGTGGGGCCAGAGGACCATGCTGGGCAGCAAGCGTTGGGCTCAGTGACAGAGTCCTGTCCTTCTGTCCACATGCACATGTCTCGAGCTCCTGCAAACGAAGGCCTCGGGCCAGAGCGAAGGGCCCAGGCTGTTTTCCAAGCCAGCCGGCTGGCCCATCCCAGATGGCCACCCCCAGCCGCCAAGCAGACAATCAAGAGTGGGCCCGAGCTCCCGGCAGATGGGATGTGAGCATTGGCAGCACCGCGCTCCCCACAGGGGTGGGAACAGACTTGGAGCTGGGCTTTGGCACCATGTACCTAAATGTGGGCCCCCAGCCCCGAGCCTGGGCAGGATGAGCCAGAGGCCAAGACTGCCCTGTGCTGAGCCCCTTTGCTGGCACCGTCACCCGGGACACAGGGCCCCCAATCAGCGAGGCACTCTCAGGCACACCAGGACCAGCCGGTTCCCTTTAGCCAAGCAAACATGAGGTTTTGAGGGACCTTAGTTTTGCTAAGGTTAGAGCTTTGGATTTGCATTTTCTTTGTTTTGTTTTCTGATTTAGAAAATAGCAGTTGCTCATTGCTGGGAATTAAAACAGCACATGTGTGTAAAGTAGAAAAGGGAGAGTCTTGTATTGGGTGAAAAAGCAAGTGTAATAATGCTGAGTCTGTTGGGATCTCTTGTGGGTTCAGTAGGGTGTGTGTGTGTGTGTGTGTGTGTGTGTGTGTGTACAGATGATCTCCAAAGCTTACTGTTAAGTGGTGGCAAGATTGGGGAGCCAACTGGAGCATCCTATTTAAGCTTTAAAAATTTAAAAAATGTTAACTACGTGTGTGACTTTATATATTTGATACACATACATACGGTAGCAGCTAGCACATATTGAGCGAGTGGGAATTATCTTATTACAGCTTTCCAGCCCTTTGACGTAGTCACCGTAATCCCCATTTCACAGACCCAGAGAAATTAAGCCGCTTGCCTGGGGTCACCCAGCCAGGGCAGGAGCTGAACCAGGATTTGAACCCAGGCCGACCAACTGCCAAGGGACCTCCCAGGGAAAGTTCTTGCAGGGTTCTCCCATCACCCACCACAGCGAGAGGGGCGCGCCTGGGTCGGGAGCCGCAGAGGACAACCTGTGCGAACAGGAACCTCCTCCTGGCGCTCCCAAGGCCTTTTCATCGCTCACCTGACTGGTTACCTTCGACAAGACAGCGCCAGTGTGGTCAGGATCAGGCCACAGGCCCAGAAGGCTGTGCAGTGAGTTTAGATTTTATTCTGAGAGAGATGCGAAGCCCTTAACAGACTCTGAGCAGGGGAGAGATATGATCCGACTCCAGCTGCCTCATGGAGGCAGGGACTGGGGTGGGGCAGCGACAGGGGCAGAAGCCGGAAACTGGGAGGCTGTGGGCACAGTCCAGATAGAAGGTGGCCGTGGACAGCCCAAGGCAGAGAGCAGAGGGTGCTGCTCATTGCGACTTGTCAGTACCCTATTATCCCTGGGGAAGAAGGAATCACTGAGAGCTTTTGAAGTAGTGGCCCTCAGTCAGGTTGTCAGGGCCAAACGTGCAGGCTGGAAGAGTGAGGATTTCTGGTCCATGCTGACCCCCAGCCCCAGCAGAGGGCGCTGCGGGGCAGTCAGCAGGATACAAAGGCAAAGCTCCTTTTGGTGCCTGAAACCCACAACGCCCAGCCACCCAGATTGCGGGGGTTAAAAAGTGCCTGACATCATTGCATTTCATTCATGATTACGCTCAAGACTGCGCTGCTTATCCTAAGAGAAATTTGTTTGTTTATTCACCACTGGGGCCGGAGCTGGGAACTCCCAGCCACGAGATCATTCCATTCCTTTCACGCATGCCTCTTGCCCAGGCCCTGTTTGGCAAGGGTGGGCCGTGTGCTTCCAGGTGATGTCATGACACATTGTTTTTGTCTCCTCCTGTGTCTGTTGACTTAGGGGGAGTGTATTTTTTCAGTTAACACGGATCCTCAATCTCTGAACCATAGCCCCGAGTGTAGTTCAGGTGCTTGTAACATTCCCCTCAGGGGGAGGATTTTTTTTCCTTGCACTGTTGCAGTCTTCTCACTGGAGTGCTGGAGCAGCTGTGCCCAGCCCAGAGCGTGCATAAAATGGGGGCCAGCAACACATATGTATGTATGGATGGAAGCGTGAGCCAGTGTTCGTGGGGATGCGAAACAACAGGGGCCTCCAGACACAGCTAGCAGGGTGTAAATTGGTCCAGCCTCATGGAAAACTATTTGGCAGTTCAGTAAAATTCAAGATTATCATGCCTGGTGATCCAGCAATTTCTCTCCTGGGTATAAACCCACAAGAAAATGTGTTCACATGCACTGAGAGGTGCTGCTCAAAAGGATCATAACAGCACTGTCCACAGTCATCAGATTCGGGAGCCACGTCCATGCCCGTGAGCGGGAGGACCGATGAATCCGTTGTGTTAAAACGTCAGCCTCTTGCAGCAATGATATCGATTCTCATATCCACAGGACTAAGAGAAAGAAGCCACATACTAAAGAAACAGTGAGCATGACACTCAAAAAAGTCAGAACTAAATTAGGACATTAGAAGTCAGGGTAGAGAGCAGGAGAGGGGCACAAAAGGGCTTCTGGGGGCTGGGAGTGTTGCATTTCTTCATCTAGTAGCGAGTCCCCAAGTGTTCTCTCTGTGAGAATTCCTTTAGTTGCACTTACATGTGCTGTGTGTTTTTTCTGTATGTGGAATATACTTCCCAGTAAAAGGAAGAATTCAAGGGGGTTAATGTGCTGAGCTTTGGAGAAGTCTGGCCTGGCTCGGAGTCTTGGTTCAGCCACATAGTGCTGGTGACCTTCGACAAGGCACCTAACCTCTTGGAATTTCAGTTTTCTCATCTGTGAAATGAAGATATTAAAAGCACCCCGATCGGACTAGTGCATATAGTTAGATAACACTTCAGTACCTGGAACGCCATGAAATAAACTGCCCTTTCATTGATGCGGCTCATCACTAAGATTCTAGCAGTTAGAAATTGCTTCATCTGCAGAGTAACAGAAAACCTGACTAACCACAGCCAAAGCAAATGGGTTATTTAATTTTCTCACAAGAAGTCTGAAAGTAGGCAGCTGCAAGGATCAACTTCCCTGGGACTATTTTTTTTTAATCACCTCTTTCCTCATGATCGCAAGGTGGCTGCCACAGCGCCAAGCATCTTATCCTCACACCAATGTCCCTAGCCAAAAGAAATGGATGGGTAGAAAGGGGCTTTCCTTTTCCCAGGGAGGGAAATCTGGCCTAAAAGACCTCTCCAGGCCCCTAACACACCTTATATTACAGTGTTGGAACTGTGGCCAGCTGTAGGAAAAATTTGGACAGCAACCTCTCGGGAAGGGAAATAAAATGGCCATGATTGACTTGATTAGAAGTTTTCAGCCTGACTACACATCAGAATCACCCATGTGATATTAAAACTCTGTGTCCACACACGTGTGCACATACATGTGCACAAATATGTATATGTATGTATACATATTTGTGCGCATGTTTTCATGGACACCCCACCACCACCAACACACTGAATCAGAACCACCAGTGATGACTTTGTTAGGAACTAGGTTGAAAACCAGTGCCACAGATCTAGATGGTGCCATTGTCCAGGACAGGCAGATGTTTTACATAAGAGCTCACAGTAGCATGTTCCTGTAAATATTATTGTAATGACAGTGAGAGTGTCCGTTTGAGTGGCCACCTTGTGGAGCTGGGTCATCTATCATACTTCTGTCTGGCATGATCTCTTTCCTCGCTCGAATGTCAGTTCCCGGAGGAGGGGGTCTTTGCTTTGCCCCCCAGCGCTGGCATTTAAGAAGCTCTCGGTCAATATTTGTTGAACAAATGAAAGTATGTTCTGTCCATTGTCTTGAGTCCTCCCAGCACCACCCTGGAGTTATGATACATCACGAAAGAAGAAGCTGAAGCTCAGAAATTGGAAGTCATTTGGTTAAGGTCACACAGCCGGGAGGCAGCATGTTCAAGTCCTAGCCCAGATCCGGGGCTTCCGACCATGGCACGTGTCACTTTGGGGACAGGACCCCCCTGTTCTGAGCTTCTCCTAACCTTCCCTTCTCTCCCTCGAACAGCTTATCACCCTGCGGGGCTCCATCCTGGAGGACGCCACGCCTACTGCCACCAAGCACGGGACCGGGCGGGGCCTCCCCCTGAAGGACGCGCTAGAGTACGTCATCCCTGAGCTCAACATCCACTGCCTGAGACTGGCTCTCAACACCCCCAAGGTGACGGAGCAGCTGCTGAAGCTCGACGAGCAAGGGGTGAGCCGGGGCCAGGGTGGGGGGGCCACTGGGGCAACAGCCTACACCCCCGCTCCAAACCTGGTCTCTCTGTCTTGGTCACGCACCCCCCTCCCAAGACAGCACACTATGCCAATTTCAGTAAAAGGATGGGTCCTTTAGAAAATTCTGGGGTGCCAAGAACAGGATGTGACTGGGTCTTAAGAGGGAAATAGTCTGGGGTGAGACAGCTGCCAGGTGTGTGTGTGTGCAGGCCTGCACACCCCTCTGTGCACACTGGCTTCCTCGGCTTCCCTGGCCCTCCCTCAGCTTCCAGGGTCACTGTTAGAATGACAGTCACATCAGACCACGGCCAGCTGCCTCGCGGTCCCAGGAGAATGTCTGACCGGCCTGTGCTAGGGTCAGGTCTGTCCACCATTTAGTCACTGGGGACCAGGTTCCGGGATCAGTGATGCAGAGACGAACACTGGAGACCCAATTCCTAAACTTCATTTAAAAAAAAAGCATTGGGCCTCCCCGGTGGCGCAGCGGTTGAGCGCTGGGTTGCGAAGCTGCCTGCGGCCTCTGAGGTGCCAGTTCGATCCCTGGCTGCTCCCCAGCCACCGGAAGAGGGTCCCACATGATGCGCAGACCTCTCCTGCTGCCCGCTGCTCCCCTCAGCAGTGTACTTTGGTCCTTCTGCCTGCTCTGCTCCCCGCTCTGGCTCTGGTGAATTCTCTCACCCTCCCGTGCTTCTGACTGTACCCAGTGCTTGTATAAATAAATAAATATTTAAAAAAATAAAAATTAAATAAATAAATAAATAATAAAAAAAATAAATAAATAAAAAAGCATTGACTTTCCTGAGTCCTGAACCTTCCCGAATTCCCTTTCACAAAATAACCAGTTCCAGTCCACCTCCTGTGGGCTGCCGGCCAAGCAACTCTTTGAGCTGACAGAGCGGCCTCGCCAGCCTCTGTGGGAAGAACAAGAACGGGCGGCATGGACACCTTGTCTTGCCTTCTGGAATGAGGAGGGGGTGGGGACAGGGACACACCCCATTGCTTTTTCCTTCCTTTCTGGCTGTGGTGCTGAATTCTTCCATGACCCCGCAGCCTCGTTCCCTCCTGCACCTCTCGGCCTGGCCGCCCTTCCTAAAGTCGCTCTTGCCTCCGCAGCTCTGCCGGAAGCACAAGGTGGGCATCCTCTACTGCAAGGCGGGCCAGAGCTCCGAGGAGGAGATGTACAACAACGAGGGGGCGGGCCCTGCCTTTGAGGAGTTCCTGTCCCTCATCGGGGAGAAGGTCTGCCTGAAGGGATTCACCAAGTATGCCGCCCAGCTGGACGTCAAGAGTAAGTGGCTGCTCGGCCTCGTGGGGGAGCCAGGGAGGTCACGGGGATCCTTTGTCGCCCACCACCCACGGGCCACAGCCATAAGGCCTGGTCATGCCAAGGTGAGACAGGGGCATGGGGAGCCCACTGGTGGGCAGGCAGAGGGTACAGCCTCATCTAGTGAGAGGCAAAGACACTCCCCTCAATGTGGACTCGGGCACGTGCATGTGCGCGCCAGACCGGTCCTGCGTGTCCACACCTGCAGAGCCTGGGCGGCGCCCCATGCACTGGCAGCCATTGAGCTGGTGTGGGCACCTAGCAGGGTGCTGTGTCACGGTGATGACGACCAGCTGAGCCTCAGTTTCTGCTTCATATTGCACACGGCTGGGGCCTCAGAAGAGTGGGCACCCGAAGATGCTCATGACACGATGGTTACTCTCAGAGCACGCTGCACCCTATGCTGTGTGCGGAGCGGGGGTCATCTCCCGTAAAGCACTGGAGAGAAGCGGAGGAAAACAGGCACAATGTCCAGGACAGTGGTTCCCCTTCCAGGGAGAGGCTGCATAAGCTGGAAAATGAGTGTCACGTTAGAATATCGGGGGCGATTTCTTTCTTAAGGGGATTGGTAGCTACGACGTAGCCGATGCGGCATTTCTCGTGTCTGTGTGAGGTGTCCAGGGTTGAAGTGTTTCACGATGAATAGTTTCAGGGGATGTTTCAGGGCATCCTGATCTGGGTCACGGCTCCCTGGGGCAGGACTGCTATTGACCTTGAGGTGGGCTGCTGGAGATGGGCACCTTACCTCACGAAGCCTCAGTTTCCTCATCTGGATGAGGAGACTCAGCTTAGAGAGATGAGTCAGGTCTTAAGCAGGTGCCTGTGGCGTCACCACCTTCACCTACTCTGCTGAAGGAGGCAGTGGGGGAGGAAGCATATCGTGCCAGTTGCCAGCTCTGTGGACCTGGACAGTGTCTTTCCCTCTCTCTGCCTCAGTTTCCTCCTCTGTAAAGCGAGGGCAATACTTGGGCTTACCTGGGGAGCATGGTGTTAAACTGAACACCCCAGCCTTGGCACCCCCACCCCCTCAGGTCAGGGAGGACCTTATGCGCACGCGCGTGCTGGGGCAGCTGCCTCCCACCACACGCAGGGCAGTGTGAGCAGTGCTGTTGTTTTGCTGTGACACAGTTTCCTGCCCCACTAAAGGGGAAGTACATTCAGACAAGTGGAATCGGGGGCTTATTATCCCCCTTCTCAGATGACCGCTCCTTGGGCTGGGCTCCTCCTCAGTGACACCCTTAGTCATGCCCCTCACCAGAAGCCTGTGAGGATCGGCTGCCTAGCACGGAGCCAGAAAGAGAATTAGCACTGCTGAGTGTCCGCTCTGTGGGGAGCGGATTTCCTCAGGAGAACCTGGGCGCCCAGGGCTCCTCGCCAGTCTCCCCAGCTAAGAAGCAGGGGTGCTATAGGGTTGCTGGACTCTAGCACTGGCCGCCCACAGCTTTGGTGTCCTCACCTGTCACAGCTTGTCCCCAAGAACATATGCCTGCAAGGACAGGGACTCCTTGGCCTGTTTTATCCACCGTTTCCCCAGCACCTGCAGTTGACCAGAGCTGACCTGTGGCTCCTATAGCTCAGGGGATACAGCAGTGGTCTTGTAAACAGCTGGTGTAGCAGAGTCCCCACAGGGCACGGGGAGTACTCCCATGGGTGAGGGTGACGCCAGCGGTTACTGCAGCATGGCTGGTGTGGTCACTCGTGTGCTGCGAGACTCCCTGGGCAGGGAGGAGCACTTCAGGACGAGATGAGCTTATCTAGGGAAACTGGCCTCGTGTCAGGGCTGGGGAGGTTCGCTTGAGAACATGTGGCCTGAAAGGGAGAAGTTGAACCAAAATGGGCAAAGAAGGAGCAGGAAAAGCAAAGTTCTGTTCACCAAGTGAGCAGAACAGTACAAGCAAAGGCCCTGCGGTCTGGGAATTAATGTGGAGGATGAAGTGAGGGAGGCAGGCAGGGACCCCATCATCCAGGGCCTTTAGGGCTAAAGATTAGGGATTTGGATCTGTTTCCTGTGAGGAGTGTGAAACCCTTAGTAGGCAACACTGAGTACTATTAAGAAATACTGAGGAGTCAGACTGCCTGGCGTTCCAGTCCACAGTCGCATTGCAAGTCACGTCCTGCACCTCAGTTTCCCCCTCTGGAAAGGAGGGCCAATAATTGGGTATGCTTCTCCCTGCCATACGCCTTCTCAAATTAGAGCTCACCACAGTCTGGGTCCTCGCCATCATTTTCTTCTTCCTAGTTTTTTTGCTGATGTGCCTCCCTGTGAGTGGACGTGAGCACCCCTGAGTGTGTGGCCCCCCTCAGCCTAGCACACCCACGTGGTGTGCTAACTCGCCCCTTTCATGGCTGGGTCTTTCCACAATTTGAATACACAAGTTTATCTATTGTTTTGACTGACATTTGAGTAAACTTGCACCCATATCGCAAGGCACATGTGTTTGATCTCTGTGGGCTGTGGTCCTGGAAGAGGAAGTGCTGAGTGCTCCGTTCAGCCTAGCTCCAGGTTTTTTGTTTTTTGTTTTTAAGATTTATTTATTTATGGGCCTCCCCATTGGCTCAGCGCTTGAGCACTGGGCTATGAAGCTGCCCGCAGCCTCTGTAGCACCGGTTCGATCCCTCGCTGCTGGGCGAGGGTCCCACATGGCGTGCAGACCTCTCCTGCCGCCCGCTGCTCCCCTCAGCAGTGTACTTCGTCACTCTGCCTCTTCTACTCTCCGCTCTGGCTCTGGTGAATTCTCTCACCCTCCTGCACCTCTGACTGTACCCAGTGCTTGTATAAATAAATAAATCTTTTTTAAAAAAAAAATGATTTATTTATACATATAAGAACTGGGGCACAGGCCAGAGATGCAGGGGGGTGAGAGGTTTCACCAGACACAGAGTGGGGAACAGAACAGGCAGATCTACAGAAACACACTGCTGAGGGGAACAGAGGGCAAGTCAGGAGAGGTCTGCTGTGCCATGTGGGTATCTCCCTGCAGGGACTATGGACAGCTTCATAGGTTATGTCTTAACCCCTTGTGCCACCAGGTTTAACAGATGTCACTAACAAGTTTTCCCAAGTGGTTCTACCAAGTTACACACCTGCCCAGCCACATCTACAGTTCCAGTTGCGCCACATCCTCACCAACCCTTGGTACTGTTAGACTAGAAAATTTGTCCCAATCCAGTGGGTGTATAACATAAGGTTTCCTTTTTCTCAAAATTCATTTAATTTTCAAGAGTGGAGTTAAGTGAAAACATCAAGTTAAAAACTAGCACAGATGGTGTGTGGGACATGGCAAGAGCCCAGTGGTTTTAGAACCGTGGCGCTGACTGGTGTTTCTGTTTCAGCCGACTCCACGGGAACCCACTCCCTCTACACGACGTACCAGGACTACGAGATCATGTTCCACGTCTCCACCCTGCTCCCTTACACCCCCAACAACAGGCAGCAGGTCAGTGGGGCCCAGGGCAGGAGCCCCAGATGATTCCATCGGTGCACAGCTGACCCCCAAGGTGCTCTCCCTCCCAATGGCTTTTGCCGGGTGCCTGCCTGGCGTGGCTCCCTTGGGACTCTCCTGTATGGCTGATGGATGCCTTTGGCCTTAGAGAACCTCTGCCCCACAGTCATTTCCCTTGAGGGTTGGAAACTAGAACAGGTGTCACTTGATGTCTGTGTTGTTCTAGCACCCTGGTGCACCTAGCTACCCAACTCCCATCAAACTCTTGAGTCATCAGGGGTCCAATGAAGAAGAGTGAGTCAGTCACTCTTTCGAATGCAAGTGACAGCAAGGTAAACCAAACAGGCATAAGGAAAGTGGGGGTTACTGAGTCCTATAATCTAAAGTGCTGGGAGGGGGCTAGCTTTAGGTATGACTGGATCCAGGCACTCAAATAGCGTTGGGAATCCTGTCCATTTCTCCCTCTGCTTCTCTTCATGGTTGCCTTAGCACAAGTCACAAGTAGTGGCACATGTGCCTCCAGTGACGTCCCATCAGCAGAGCCACCCCGGGGGAAAGAGCTGTTCTTTTCAGGGCCGAACCTGGTTGGGCCACTTACATGCTAGTCCCTGGACCTGAGGTGTGGTTGGGATGGCTGAAGCACATGCCCAGCCCAGAGAGGGTGAGCGGAATCAGCTCAACTTGAAACAAGACAGAGATGAGGGAGATACTTTCCCAAAGGGCATGGATGTGACTTTGACAGGAGGAAGGGGTGCCGGGAGCAACCAAACAGTGTGGTGTTAAGAGCATTGGACTCAGAAATGGGCCTGAGTCCACGTCTTCCTTTCCCACTCTCTCCTCTCCGAGCCTTGCGTCCCCGCTCTGTAAAACAGGCAGAATGACAGGGCCCTGGCCTCGGGGTCCTCAGAAGAGCTCCCTGCACTCACGCACAAAACCAGAGCGTGAGGCAGGACCCCACCTGGGAAAAGCCCAGGAAGGGTCCGAGTGCCTGGGCATTTGGGGGTAGCCTCCAGCAGAAGTGGGGTCCTGTCTCTCTCCACCCGTGACGCTGAAGGGCAAGTCATGCAGCCACTGCGAGCCCAGGTTTTGTCTTCCGTGAAAGGGCAGGATGAGTTCAGGCCTCCTAGGGTTGTCATGAAGATTAAATGAGAGTGCGAGTTCAGATGTGGATGGAAAACAGCAGTGTCGACCGCAGTAAGCGGGTGCGTTGTCTAGCATTTTCATCCAGCTTAACACACACATCCGTAAAGCACTGGCAGTTCAGTCGTGCAAAGTGTGTCTGGGGTTCACCTGGGCCCCTCATGGGTGCTCCTGTCTGTAGAGCTCATGGCCCAACCTGGATTCTTAATAGCTCTGAGAAGGCTGAACTTGCGTACCTAAGAGCAGTGTGATTCAGCAGCTACACAGAACCCCCCAATCCCATCATAGCCTGCAGAGACAACAGCCCTTCTCAGAGACTGTGACAATGGCCAGAGGACAGAGCTCCCGCGGGCCAGCAGGTGGCAGCTGCCCCAGCCCCCTCAGCCCAGCATCTGGGCATTGCCTGCGGTCTGACTCCTCGCATGACTTTGAACAAATCAGAGGCTGCCGCCCGGCCCCTCCAATAAATGTTTGCGGTGCCCCTGCTGTGTGCTGGGCACTGTTTTCAGCACTGAGGAGAAGCAGGGAGCACTGAACAAAACAGACAAATCCTGTCTTCATGGTGCATACACTTTTGTGGGTGGGGAGAGACCGTCGAGAAAAGAAAGGAGCACTGAACAGCTCCTCTGGGCCTCTTGTTGTTAACTGTTGCAAGGTGGGGGGGGGGGGTCAGGTGGAGGGGCTGAGACCTTGGATAACACAGTGAAGGCCTCCATGGGAAGGTGACATGGCAGCCAAGGCCTGAAGAAGGGAGGGAGTGAGGGAGCCATGTGGGGACCTGGGGGAAGAATGTTCCAGGTAGAAGGAACAGCCAGTGCAGATGCCTGGAGGAAAGACTTGTGGCACAGCAGCCGGGGGCCTGTGGCCGGAGCAGAGGGGGAGAGTGGGAAGAGATGTTAGGGGTGCACCCCCCCACCCCACCTGACCCCAGGGCCATGCGGTGATTGTCCTTTACCCAGAGATGGAACCACAGGCAGGCTCAGGGCAGGGAGGGACATGACCTGACCCAGGTGGAACAGGGAGACAGTGATGGGGGGACCCTTCGAGAACAACCTGTGACGCTGCCCCTCTGCTTGCCCTTGACCAGCTACTGCGGAAGAGGCACATAGGAAATGACATCGTCACCATCATCTTCCAGGAGCCTGGGGCGCTGCCTTTCACGCCCAAGAACATCCGCTCGCACTTCCAGCACGTCTTCATCATCGTCCGAGCCCACAACCCCTGCACGGAGAATGTCTGCTACAGGTGTGCACCTCCCCAGCTGTCCATGGGGAGCCCCTTCCCCGCACAGCCCTCCCCCACCCTGCACACGCAGGCAGTTAGGGGCGCAAGCAGACAGCTGCCCGGGGGGGGCTGCCTCTTTTGCTGCAGCAGGGAGCTCCGTGCACACATTACCCACACCCTCGAGGGGAGTCATTCTCAACCAGTGATGGTCTTGATGAAGAAATCATCAGGGTTTGTATTTGCCTGGAATCTTTTGGTGGCAAGTGACAGAAAACCCACCTCAGTTTGGCTTGAGGTGAAAAAGTAGTCGGGTACATGGCCTGGGGGTGCAGGGGCAGGCCGGAGACCTCCTCAGGAGGTGCAGCCCAGGGGCTTTGGTTCACAGATAAGCGAGCAACAAGGCCGCAGGCCCAGGCAGCTCCCTCCCCAAGCCCAGACTCTCACCCGAGGGAGTAGCTGGCCTCTACAGACCAAATGGAAAGCTGTCTGGGTGTGGGCTGAGGAGAGAGCTGTGTCCTTTGGAGACCATCAGTAACCCAGAGCCAGGTCAGCACTAGTCCCCGGAGCAGCCCAGCAAACTCAGAGGAATGGGCCAGTGAGTATTATTTTCTATTTTTTGAAAAGTAGTGTGAAATTCAAAGGCTACAAAAGCCCACCTCTGACTCCCAACCACCCAGTGTTGTTGCAGAAGCAGCCACTGTTAGCAGTCCCGTGGTCCTGTTAATCTTACATACACACGTGAACACTTACAAGTATTCCTCTTCTTTTTAATGGCATATCACACGCACTGTTGTGCGTCCCCCGTTTTTTCACTCAATAGTCTTTGAGAACTATCCATAGCAGTGCATAAAATGCATTTTCATTCTTTATGCCTGCAAACCATTCTATCTTGTGGATGCATGAGAGTCCTCTCCTGCCCCTTGTGGATGGACATTTGGGCTGTTTCCTGTCATCTGCTATTGCCGTCCATCCTGCCACAAGCAGCCTTGTTTATCCTCTCACTGCTCATGTGCCCAAGTATCCAGCAGGAGGAAAAGCTCCTTAAAATGCAAATACTACCTCAAAGGATATGTGCATACGGGCACTGGTAGTCTTGGTAGAATTTCTAGAATCTAGCGGTTTCTTCTCTTGGCCACTGTATGAGAGGTGGCAAGAGGATTCCAGTGTGCAGAGCCTTTAGTTAAGAACCACTGTGCTTGCCCAGGGGGCAGCTGGGAGCCAGCACTCTGCATCCTCCATGCTACCCAGACCCCCTCTCTCCGCCCATTCATTCAGGGACACCCAGCAGCAGTGCCATTGCCCAAGTCTCCCTGCTGTGTGGCAGCAGGGACTCTAGGTAGCGTGTTCTCTGGGAGCTGAGTGGGAAGGAAGATGGAGTTGGCCTGTAGACTCCCCCCTAGAAGGCTGCCCACTCAGGGCATCAGGGGCTAATGCTGCTCCCCTTCCTCCTCCTATCGTCCCCCACCAGCTCCCTTTCCCCCGCTGGCTCATCCCAGGAGCCCAGGGCCAACCCAGGAGCCCAAGGCCAAGCTCCCACCTTTCAGTCCAGCCTCTGCAGGGTCTCCAGGGTGGCTTCTTTTTTCTGACGTGGGAACCTTTCTTTCTTTCTTCTTCTTCTTCTTCTTCTTTTTCTTCTTTTTTTCACAATTTAATTTAAAATCTTTTTATTATGCAATATTTTAAACATTCTGAAAAGGACAGAAAATAATTTGACAGACACCCATGTGCCTACCACCAGATTGAACAGATGTTAACATTTTACCAATTTGCTTCCTCATTCTCTCTTTTCTTTATTTTTAATGCAAGAAATGTTAGCAATACAACCAAAGCCTCCGCCTCCCACGCCCTCTCCCTGCGCGGCCTTCCTTTCCCGCAGACAGCTGCTCTCCGGCCAGCGCACGCCGTCCCCTTGTGTCCCCAGACAGCCCTCGCCACGCCGTAAAAACCACTTACTGATGCGACCCTCGCCTTCCTTGGAGGTTGCATTCCCCATCCTGTCCCTGTCACAGCCCAGTACTCACCAAGCTGTGGGCCCTAAAGACGCCTCGGCTGGCTGGACACGCCATGGCCAGTGCCACTGTCCCAGCCCAGCCAGACGCAGGAGAGAAATGAATACCCCACCCTGCTCCTGAGCCATTGTAAGCACTGAGAAAACGGTCGTTGATCCAGTAATTGTGATGAGTATTCTAGAAATACTTACTGAATCGCAGCGACCAGGTGGCCTGGGGCCACACCATCTCGTGCCAGTGCCCAAGGTGTGTCCCTGCTGTTCTGAAGACACGTCTGCACCTGCCACCTGCGGGCGGGGAAAGCCGGCCCTTCCTGCTGCCCTCAGAAAGAGGGACCAGCTGTTCTGCTGTCCGGAAACCTTTAGCAGCTTGGCAGTTGTAGGATTCTTAAAATTATGAATCGGGACTCTGGGAAAAGCCCACGTCAAACATTCTGATTGATTAGCCCAGCACTGAATGACGAAGTTGCGGGCTCTTCACCTCTCTAAAGCCCCAGAAGGCCCCTTGAGTGAGAGCTGAGGGCCTGATGAGGTCATTGCCCCCCTCCCACCTGCCTGGGGCGATGCCACACCCATGAGGTTTTCCCCCCAGGAGAAAAAGAACCTGGTTTGCGGCCTCTGAAGATTCTGTCCACTGGGCAGAGCTTTTCTTTGTGAAACCTGCACCCACTGTACACCAGCAGAAATCGGTTTCTTCTTGGCTTGGTGTGCAAGTTGAAATCATTACTTCAATCTGCGTTGTGTGCCGGTGCTAGGGCATCAGCTCAGCCCAGGTGGCCCTGTCCCAAAGGCACTCCACACATGGGCCACCCGCAGTGGAGGCTGCCAGCCTCACTCTTGTCCCCTGCATGCCCTCTGGTCCCTTCCAGTCCTTTCTTCACAGAGCAGGGCAGCGGTGGTGATCTTTGCAAATTGTCAGTCTGCCTGTCACTCTCTGTTAGCACCTCATCCGCTAGGACCCAGGCGGTGCCCCATCTTTCATTTTAACTGCAGGGAGCTGATGAACTGACAACCAACAGGTGTGGGCGGGTTAAGGGAACCTCCTAACAGCAGGGCCTCCTAACAGCAGGGAATCATTATCCCACCCCTCAGCTTGGAAGGGCCCTCATGCTGGAAGCTAGAAAGAGTTGAGTGTCTGGGAGAGCCAGCCAACCGGAGCTGTGGCCTTGAGAAGACCAAGGATTACAGCCACTGTTACTACCTCGGCCTTGCTGGGAGGCAATAAGGAGACGTGAACACCCCACCTGCTCCTCTTACCTTGTCACCTACCAGTGCTTCCTGTAGGCCAGACTCAGCTAGAAGCCAGAGGACATGGGAGCCCTGGTGAAGGTGGCACAGCCCACAGAGACTGTCCTTCTAGGCACCGAGCAGGGCAGAGATTGTGTGGCTGCTTGCTGTCATGAGAAGGCTGAGAAGTGCTCACGCACCATCAAGGCCCTGCGTGGCGCCTGGTGGCCTTACCCACCTCCTCTTCACTCTCTGGGCTCTGGCCTCCCTGACCTTGTTCTGCCCTGTGTGTGCTCTTTTCCACAGAGCCCTTTCCTGCAGCTTTCCCCCTCAGCTCTTTCTCAGGCTGCTGATCTGTCTAAAATCTCAGATTGTCACCTCCTCAGAGAGGCCCTCCCAGATTCCCCCTGTCCACATCAGCTCCTTCTGTTCTGTCATACCCCACTCTCTCTCCTTGTGTTTACAAGTTAGAATATGAGTATGTTTGTGGAGTGTATCTCTCCTCCTAGAAGCTCAGGAGAATAGGGACCACTATGTCCCCAAAGCCCGAGAGAACATCCTAGAAATACATGTCAGACAAATGTGCTGTCCTTGTGAAATTGGTAAGATGGTGAGTTGGGAGTCAAAACCTGAACCAGCCATCCATTGTGGTGGGCCTCACAAACATGTTTAAGCTCCCCCACCCCCACCCCAATGCTTGGCCAGAGCTTCTCCCCCATCACAGCTTGGGGCTGGAAGCCTTGACCTCCCCTCTGTCTCCACCTTGCACTTCTCCCAGCCTCGCAGCTGCCAGTTTCTGGCCTACCTGGCATCAAAGCACAAGGAAGAAAGGGGAGGCAGGGAGGTGTCACCGGGACTGTGTGCTCCCTTGACTCCAGGAGCCCCTGACCCACCTGCAAGATCTCCCAGGCAGAGGCCAGACTCCAGTCCCCTCCCAACTCTGGGAGGCCTCCACAGGGAAGTGGGGGGAGAGTAGAGATAACTGGGCTTTGTCCAAAGAATTCTTTGTCCAAAGAACTCCTCCCAGGGAGGTCTTCCCTCTAGTTAGTGCAGTGGGTGAGGCAAAGATCATGTTTCTGCGTTCTCACGCAGCGGCTGTCTGATTTCTGTCACATTGTCATCTCTGTCAGAAATGAAGTAGGAAGGGTCCCATCCTTCCTGGTACAAAAAATTTTCGAGATGGCGATTTTGGAGATGACTTACAAAGTGTAGTAAATGTTGCTACCCAGTATTCCTGTGATGCTGCTGCTTGACAAGCCACTGCCACATGCAGTGGCTCGCAAACGCAAGTATTTCTTTCTGGCTCACAGAAAGCTGCCAGGTCAGCTGGGGTCAGACTGACCTTGGCTTCAGGCCACTGGTCGAGTCCAGGTCTGCTCCAGGTGTCCCTCAACCCTCTGGGACCAGTAAGTCCCCGATACAAGTTCATCTCTGGGATCTTGGGGATGGAGCAGGAGAAGCAAGCTCCCCGCACCCATGTCATGCCTTTGCTTGACAGCCATTGGCCAAAGCAGGTCACTTGACCCTGGGCCCAGGATAAATGGGGGGGTGGGAGGGGATAGATCTGCCCGTGAAGGTAGAGTAAGGAATGAATTTTTGCCAAACTATCATCTCATCTTCCCCAGAAATCTATATGTATGTAGAACAAGAAGAACTCCAGTCAAATGATACTATTATTAGTCTTTGGATTTCAGCAGATGGTCAAGCAGTCCACTATGTAGGAAGCAAAAATGTGTGTACGTGCCCTAAGTAAAGCATTTCACTCATTAGGGTTGGCGTCCATTGTCGAAACGCAAACTGACTGACCGGCTGTTTTCCCTTCTGCCATCTAAATGATTTCTCCTTCCGCAGTATGGCTGTGACCCGATCCAAAGATGCGCCTCCCTTCGGCCCCCCCATCCCCAGTGGCACCACTTTCCGCAAGTCTGACGTCTTCAGAGACTTCTTGCTGGCCAAGGTCATCAACGCGGAGAACGCCGCGCACAAGTCGGACAAGTTCCACACCATGGCCACCAGGACCCGCCAGGAGTACCTCAAGGACCTGGCCGAGAACTGCGTCTCCAACACCCCCATCGACTCCACTGGCAAGTTCAACCTCATCTCCCTGACCTCCAAGAAGAAGGAGAAGACCAAAGCCCGGGCGGGCGCCGAGCAACACAGCGCAGGAGCCATCGCCTGGAGGGTGGCGGCGCAGGACTACGCGCAAGGGGTGGAAATCGACTGCATTTTGGGCATTTCCAACGAGTTTGTGGTGCTCCTGGACCTGCGCACCAAGGAGGTGGTATTCAACTGCTACTGCGGGGACGTCATCGGATGGACCCCCGACTCCTCGACACTCAAGATCTTCTATGGGCGAGGGGACCACATCTTCCTGCAGGCCTCCGAGGGCTCAGTGGAGGACATAAGGGAGATTGTGCAGAGACTGAAGGTAAGGGAGGGGTCTGACGGGGTGGCAGTCCTGTGGCTTGGCAGGGGCCTTAGGAGCCCCTGAAGTCCTCCCCAAGCCCATCCATGAGGCCAGGAAGTGACTGGGCCCACATTTGTCACACTTGAGGTCTGATGGGCCCCGCAGTCTGGGCTCTTTCTGGGCCGTGGGTCCAAGACTTCACGCGGTCACCCGGAAGGGACAGGAGGCATGTCATCTCAGTCTGTGTGTTGGTAGGAAAGTTAAGTTTAAGCTTGTTCAAAATGTCAGGGTACTCTCTAGAGGAATTAAAGCAGATAAAAAACTCAAATCATTAGAAGATAGGCATCAGCAGGGCAGGGGATGCGAGCAAGCCTGGTCACACACAGCAAGCACAGAGTTACATGGTGGGAATAATCCACATTAGTCATCACAGAAATGTGACTATTTTAACATCCCCACGCACAGACTGGCGGTCTGGATAAAACTCTTACCCAGAATCCCTGGTGGGCAGCTCAGGCTTGACTCACTGGCCGGACTTGAGGGTGGCAGGTTGGTTCAAATCAGGTGACAGCTGAGTTGGTGATGGCTACGGGAAGCCGTGAGCCGCGTCCTCTGCTGCCCTGCGCATCAGGAAAGGGGCTCAGGGCTGGGCTCTCGGGGATGGGTGGGAGGTGAGAAGGGCGTGTCACGTGAGTGACGGGAGACGCATGACATGGTGGTTAGAGCCGCAGCTTCCCCGGTCAGAGGCCTGGCTTCAGATCCCGGCACTGCCGCTCTGGGGTGGATCACTTCTCCACTGTGTGACTCGGTTTCCTCATCTTAAAAATGGGAACAATCATCCTCTGACATGATGCGTGAGATTAAGAGCTGGATGAGTCATGTTGCCCCAACAAACCTGCCTGGCGTGGTGGGCCGTGACCCCCGCGTACTGCTGACTGCCCTCACCCTTCTAAGCTGGTGCTAGTTGGCTTGGTAAAGCCCTGCTCCCCATCTCCCTGACTCCTAAATTCATGCCCAGCCTTACTTAGAACAACAGCCAGGGTTTTGTCTCCCACTGGGGTGTGAGGTTGGGGACCAGGACCTCCATCTGCTTTGTGCACTTCTCTCACATGAGTGGATGGGGCCAGCGCATGGTGCGCAGGGCATCTGATGAGTTAGGGGGATCTCACACGCCTCCACCCACCCTACAGAGAAGGGAGCGTCTCTCTCTCTCCACTTAACGGGCGAGCACTTGGAGGCTTATCCTGGCCTAAGGTCTCACAGCCCTGAGTGGCAGATTGGCTTTGAGTCGAGGTCTCCTGGGTCCAGGCCCCCGAGTGGGATCCTACTGTTTAAGGCAGCATCTCCACTCGGGTGTCGTTAGACCCTAGAAACCTACGTTGGCCCCCCGCCTCCTGGTTTCCTGTGCCAGTAAGGACAGGCCATCGCGCCATTGGTCAGGTCAGGTCAGATGGCATCAGCCTTGCTCTGACACCCACCTGCAGCCTGTCAGCCCCAGCCCCAGCAGGCTTCAGCTGCTGCTTCTCCACCCTGGCCTCTTCTGGACGATCCATAGGCCTCCGTGCTGGTCTCCCTTGCCTCTGCCCTTGCCTCCCTGTCATCCTTAGAACACTAGGAGGAGCTGCTCGTGGCACTGCTCTGCTTACTCCCGGGAAAGCTAGCATCTTCTGGTGGCCCCGAGGCCCCACATGGTCCGGCTCCCTGGTGATCTCTCTGACCTCATCTCCCTACTGGTGGCCCCCAGCAGCCTTGATGACCTCAGCTCCCCATTGCTCTGTTGTTTCTCCAGCATGCCTGGCAGGCATTCAGCCTCAGGGCCTTTGCGCTGCCTGTGCCCTCTCACTGGAGCACTTGCCCCATATGGCTCATCCCCCCACTCTTTTAGGCCTTTAGTTAAATGTCCCCTGGTCAGTGAGGCCTCTGTGTCTAAATTTGCAGAACCCCCCTCACCTTGCCCTGAACACATTCCACCTGCCTTTCTTAACTTAGTTTTCTGTGTAGTGTGTGCCACCTCTGATGGCTGTTAATGTGTGTGTCATTCCCCTGTGCCCTCAGCACCTTGTCCAGCACCTGGTGTGCAGCGGACACAGGGTAAGCCCGCGTGCGTGCCTGCTGCCCGCTGCCTCCAGCGGGCAGGAGGAGGGCTCACTGTATGCGCCTGCTCGGCGCTCGCAGGTTCCCCCATCTCCCTCCAACCTGCTGAGGGAGATGCCGCTGCCGTCCTGACTTCACAGATGATGAAACGGCCCCAGAGAGGTAAAGCAGCTTGCCCAGGGCCCGGAGTGAGTTAAGTGCCTCAGCTCTCAGACGCGAGGAGGGTTCCTCCCCCCAAAACCGCAAAGCAGCCTGTGCTTCTTAAGCAGTGACCGAGCCAGGCACCATGCCAGGTGCTACCACGTCCTCTCTGTGCCTCTCCATCCCACGCCCACCCCCGTGCCTACTGCTGGCGCACAGCACATTGCCATGGTCCCCGCCACACACACAGACATAAGCCCAGCACCCCAGAGCCTTCCAGGAGGCCTGGAGGTGATAACATCATCCCTTCTGCCAAGGGACAGGCCAGGGTCTCGTGTCCATGGAGTCCCCAGGGTGAGCGCACATCCTCCCCTGGCACAGCAGGGGCTCACACAGCCTTTGTAGACGGGCTTTGTTATGAGCTGGCCCTGGCACTGGACAGGTGTTGCAAGCACAGGAGGTTAAGCAGGGAGTGTAGAGGATGTCAGGGGCCCTACTCAGGGGGCCACTCAAACCCCCAGGTTGGGTGCAGCCCACAGGCATATTTCGTTCCCAAAACTTAACACCCAGAGGATTTTCTGTGACTTTCTGGTTTCTTTTGAAAAATTGGACGACCTGTCTCTCCTGGGCTACACGCACAGGGCAGTGCCCACGTGAAGTGGGGTGCTGCCTGCCCCTTTGAGATGGGCTCGCGTGCACATCAGATCAGGCTTCTCCCAGCCGCATCTCGCTTGCTTTCAGGGGGTCTGGGGGTAGGGGTCCCCCTGAGGACTTTTAAACTGAGACTTGAATAAAATAAGAGGAAAAAGCGGCAGGGAAGTAGCAGGCCTGAGGCACGGGGGCCGGATACAGGTCAGCGCCAGCTCTGTCCCAGTCTTGGACTGCTGCACCGCCTCAGCTTCCACACCTTTGGAGGGGGCAAATTACTGGTCCCCCCCCTCATCAGTGAGCTGCTGATGAAATTGGGCCCCTAAAGGGCCTAATCAGTGCCTTAACCAGGGCACACGGAGATCAGTCCCCAGAAAAAATAGCTTTTAATGGGGGCCTGGCACAGTGCAGGGGTTCCTGGGGTGGCTGTGTCTTTGATCTCATAAGGTGCTCCTCTGCCCAGAGTTACCTTTCTGAAGCCTTGTGAACCAGCAGTGCTGCTCTTCAGGCGGGGCTGCCTGCGTTTGTCATGAAAGCCGAGGGGACAGAACTTGGAAGGCACCCAAAAAGCGGCCAGAAAGTTAGCCTGACTCTGTTTACCACTCCAGTGGGTACTTTACAGTTGGAGCTGCTTGGGTGGAGACTGAGAAATCCCGTAGCTGGAGCAAGTCCTGCCCTCCCAGGCTAAGGTTGGCCTGGGGGCAGGGACATGCCGAGCTCCTCCTTTGCCTTCAATGTCAGACTAATATGCGTGACCAAAGCCGAGTCTCAGCCTGTCCACACTCCTGTCGGCAGGACGGGAGAGTGTGAGCATGAAGGAAAAGCTGTCTCAGTCCCACTCATATCCTGTGGTCCCAGACCTGGTCAGATGTCCACACCTAAGGAAGCTGAGAAATGCAGTCCCCAACTTGGCAGCCATGTGCCCTCCAAAATTGTTTTGTGGTGAGGGGGTCTTTATCACTAAAAGGAAGCAGGGGAGAATGGAGGGTCCCCCTGCCACTGTGGACAAGCTGCCCAGGCCTGTGGAACACCCCCACACACTCCAGGGCTGTTGTGGGCTCCCCTCAGGGGCAGATGCACAGGACTGGCCTCTGAAACCCCAAGTCTTTGGACACAAGGGTGGCTGCTTCAAAGGGAAGAATTTTGACTCCCAAATCAGAAGTCACAGGCTGGGATGAAGCCAGTCACAGCTTGCTCTTTGAAGAGACTGAATTTTCCTTTCAACCCAGTTATTTTAAACTCTTTAATTATGGGAAATTTCAGACGTGCACACAAGTAAAGGCTCTCACGTAATGAACTTCTGGCCCCATCGCCAGCTGCCAGCTCCCAGCCCAGCACCTTCTCGTTCCTTCCTTCCCTCCTTTAACTTCCCCCTGATTATTCTAAAACAAATCCTTGACATCCTGTCATTTTATCTGTAAACATTTCAACATCTATTTCTACAACAGAGTCTTTAAAACGAACCGCTGTCATTACCACACCTCACAATCGTTTCTGATTGTCACGTAAACAGGTTGGGCTATGAAACCAATTACTGGGCCTCAAAGTTGGCAGGGTCAGGACAGGAAAAGAGCAAGAAAGTCCCAGCACCTCCCAGTGAGTAAGGCTAAGTCCCTATTCTGTTTGGGGAGCATGACCCTGTCTGATGCATCCCCCGCTGCCCAGTCTCGCTATCCAAGTCATACACCAAATCAGTCATGTCTTCAGGTAAGTCCTCTCCTATCCTGCCTCTCACTTCTTGCTCCCCACCCTCAGGAATGTGAGATTGCAAGGAATTATTTTGTGTGCAGGGACGAATGTGTGTCTCAGCGTGTGGATGCTTAGAGTGACTCATGACAGGAACTTCCTCCCGTCAGCGGTGGTCACAGACCCGTGTGCCACCACCCAGGCAGGCTCGCCACAGAGTGCCCTTACCCCTAGGGGTGACTTCTCACAAGAATCAGCCATCGCGCCTCTTTCCTTGGAGCAGTTTTAGGAAAGGAGTGAGATCTCCATGTAACCTGCTAAGCCCGTCGCACTCACCTGCATCACTAGCTGCACGCTTAGCCCCATCCACGGGTTCACGTCCCTTACATGTCATCACGGCCTGAATCCCACGCAGATGCAGCAGGGAGTGAAGCAGAAGCTAAGCGCTACGTGGTCATCTGGGCTCCAGCTTGGGGGAGAGTCCCAGGAGGAGATGGGGTGGGGGTTGTGCCTCTAAGGGTGACGTCAGGAAGTAAAGGGCAGGAGCCAGCAACCCCGGGGTGCAGGGCTGCAGCGTCTTGGCGCTCTTAGAGAGACTCTGTTGGTCAGGTACGTAATCCGTGGCTAAGAACAACAAAGGTGTATTTCTCTCACACTGGAAGTCGTCTTTGGTTCCCTTAGGGTCTCTCCTCATGTAACTCTGACTCGGGGACCCCCTGAACCAAACAGCCTCTCTTGAGCAAAATCCCAGTGGCTGTGGCAGAGGGGAGAGGCCTCCAGAGTTAAATGCCCCAGCCTTGGCCACCCCCCATTCCACCCACCACTGGCCAGCACATCCCAGAGCAGAGGGGGTCACGAGGGGCAGCCCCACCAGACCCGGGAGCAGAGGGTGGCAAGGGCGTTTGGAGAGCAGGACCGGGACTGTCACCTCTCTGATGTCAGAAGCCATGTAGCTGCATATCCACGTTTCCTCCAGACATCAGGAGCCCCTGCTGGGACTAGGTGGGAGTGCATGCTGCTGTGCCCTGGTGTCTCCTGGGAGGATCACTGTGGTTCAATTGATCAGTCGGGGAAGGGGGGGCGGGTGGAGGTGAGGGGGTTGGCGTGTGAGGATAACAACTTGGGTCTTCAGAAGAGCACAGTTTCTCAGGCTAAACCCGCCCATTGCCTGCAGGTGATGACCAACGGCTGGGAGACAGTGGACATGACCCTGCGGCGGAACGGGCTAGGGCAGCTGGGCTTCCACGTCAAGTACGACGGCACTGTGGCCGAGGTGGAGGACTATGGGTTTGCCTGGCAGGCAGGCCTCCGGCAAGGCAGCCGGCTGGTGGAGATCTGCAAGGTGGCCGTGGTCACCCTGACCCATGACCAGATGATCGACCTGCTGCGCACCTCTGTCACCGTCAAGGTGGTCATCATCCCGCCCTTCGACGACGGCACGCCCCGGAGGTAAGGCAGGGGCCGGACTGGTCCCACACACACCCCCAACAAAGTCACCTGTACTGGGCCTTTCCTCAGTGGGAAGCAGGATGTGGACCCTGGGGGTGTCAGCCAACACCTCCAAGACTCAGCAGACACCACTCAGTGTCCACCACAACCCCTGAGGCAGCTTGATGACCCACGCTGTGTCAGAAGTAACTTGCCTGAGGACACATGTCCTTCTTTTGTCCAATACGTATTTGTTGAGTCCCTACCATGTGCCAACTCCACTTGACATGCTGGGCATTCAGTGGTGACAGAATGAAGGACCTGTCCCTGTGCACCAGAGGAAGAGACGGGGCAACTAAGCAGATAAATGACAAGCTCCCACAGTGACGAGATCTAAGAAGCAGGCCTGTGGCACCATAGCAACCGCCTATGGGCAGAGGCAGCCATATGGTTGTCCGGTCCAGCAGCCCCAGGCAGGGACCAGCTGCACACCAGAGTGCAGGTGTGTGTGGCCAGTTCCTGCAGCCCCGGGAGCCGCGTGGCTGGGGCAGTATGGGGTACCATCGGGAGCCGTAGGGACCCAGGGATGAGCTCGGATTTTATAGTAGGAATTCCGCATGGAGCTGGTTTCTCTTAGCGTTTTATTTTTCAGTAGAACATTTCAAACCTCTTAAAAGTACACTGAAACCCCGTCGCAGCATCTGATCAACATATGGCCGGTTTCCTCATTCTTTTTCCACCTCCAGGCCACCCCATCTTGAATTATTGGACATGATCCCAGACCTTGGAAAGTTATCTGTGCCCCGCAAGGACCTTCTACAAAGTGTTATTGCTCTTAAAATATTTAATAATAAGTCAGTATGAGCTCCCCCATCTCTCTTTAACTTTCTATTGTATCAGAGATTTTTTTTTTTTTTTAAAGATTGATTGATTGATTGATTGATTTATACAAGCACTGGGTACAGTCAGAAGCACGGGAGGGTGAGCGAATTCACCAGAGCCAGAGCTGGGAGCAGAACAGGCAGACTGACGAAGTACACTGCTGAGGGGAGCAGCGGGCGGCGGAAGAGGTCTGCGCGCCATGTGGGAGCCTCCTCCGGTGGCCGGGGAGCAGCCGGGGATCGAACCGGCGCCGCAGAGGCTGCGGGCAGCTTTGCAACCCAGCGCTCAACCGCTGCGCCACCGGGGAGGCCCTGTATCAGAGATTTTTAAAAGCAGTTATTTTATTAATCAGGAGCCTCCTATTGCATTTGGCTAATGAGTTGCTCCAGGCTCTTTCAATCTCTAAATTTTCCCTCCCTTCCTCTTTTTTCATTTTCCTTGCAATTTTGCAAAGAAACCAGGTCACCCGTCCTTAGAGTTTCCCACTTCCTGGATTTAGCTGCTGCCCCTCCCCACCTCCCCTTTAGATCCACCTCTGGCACATAAATTGAAGTTTGATGCAGCAGCATGATTAGATTCTGGTTAAATTTCTTCTTGTGGGAACAGGGGTACGGTGTCCCTCAGGAGTCACCATGTGTTTGGTTGTCCCTTGTGTGAGTGACACCAGGAGTGAGCCCCGGGGGGGGGGTCACACGAAGGCATCTGACCTGCTGTCATCCACCGGCCCCCAGCTTTCCGCCACTTGTGATGTCGCTGTCATTTCATCACAGGCCGCGACTGCATGTTCTAAGTTCCAGCATCCTTCCTCATCTATTGGCTGGAAGTCTTCTAGAAAGAACTCTCCTTCAGTTACTGTCTGGTTGCTCTGAGGTATAATTTATCCTGGGAAGGCAGGATAAATGTGGTACAGAACAATGAGTGGGTACCCTGGCAGCCTCCAGAGGTGACCAGAGAGAGTTTGCCCTGACATCCCAAGCACTGGGGACACACTGCTCAGACAAGAGTTGAGGCCTTGGCCCCGTGGAACTGATAAATGGCTTGGGAGACGCGAACAATACACGAGTAAGCCAACCAGATGGCTGCATATAAGGGCCGGGGGCCGTGGGGCAGAGCCGGAAGGCGGGCTCTGCAGCGGGGTTGCCTCGGTCGGACTCCCAGCTCTCCCTGAGTAACTGTGACCCCAGCAAGCAGTCCTACCTCCTGCACCTCGGTGTCTTCATTTGTAAAATGGGGACAATAATAGATCCTTCCCCAAAGGTAGTCATGAGGTTGGAGGTGAAACTTGTAAGGTGTTTGGCCTGTGGGGACCCTCTGGAGACACTTGAGATGCCCTTGTGAAGAAAATAAAAACATGACTTGGGGGGAAAGTCAGGAACCCAAGAAATCTACCCAGATTGACTCCCAAACACTGTACAGTGGGCCAGTGAGCACAGTGGTTCAAGTCGTGGGCTTTGGGATAAACTTACTCTATTTAAGTCCAGTTTTCACCTCTTCCTGGCTGTGTGACTTTGGACAGGTTACTTAATTCCTCTGTGCCTCTGGTTACTTAAGTATAATAAACATAAGGATTCTGGTTACCAGCAATGGAATCAACTCAAATATAGTGAAGCAAAGAGGACAGGATGAGGACATCTGGCAGACTTCGGCAGGACCCTCCCTACGCAGGAACTCAGACACCCTCATCAGAAATCTCTCCCTGTCTCCGTTTTGTGGTGCCACAATTCCCAGGCATCTCTCACCTCGTGGAGACCCACCCCTCCTTACAGCTCCAAACTTAGCTCTCCCAGCTCAGCAGGTCCAGTGAAATAGCTCTCCCCAGCAGTTCCAGAAGCAATTCCAGGGCTGAAGCTCGTCTCCGCCAGGCCCCCCCCCGAGCCTGTGACAGTGCTTTGCCTGTCGGTGTGTCCAGGGTGAGAGGAGCATCTGCTTGGCGAGGCTGGGTCACGTGTTCACACCAGAGCCAGGAAGCTGGAGCAGCCCCACCCTCAGCACCAGACCTGTTTTCAGGAGAAGGGGGTGTCCAGGTTGGGTGGCTGGAGTGGCAGCCATGCACTGGGGTGATGGTGGTACCACATCTCCACCCAGCCGGGCCCAGCCACCAGCTGTTAGACCTTTGCATTGTCATTTCTTGCCCAGTACCTTGTTGGGTATCTGCACCTACCAATCCAGAATCTGCTGGATGTCAGTGCTGACCCTCCTGCTGCTGAAGGTCATGGCGTGTTGGACCCGGTGCCGGAGCATGCCCTCCCGGCACCTTTGGATGAGTCAAAGTCTGGCCTAGACTCACAGCTCCAGCAAATCACTAGTCTCATTGGGCGGTTCTGAAAGTCCCTTGGACCTGGCTCTGGTGACCCAGGAGAGCCCTAGAAGGGGACTGGATGGGGCAGGATTGCTGCCCGGCCGCGGGCTCCTCCAAGTTCTGTTCCTGCGGCTATGGGGAGTAGGCTTGGTGAGCAGATCCCCATCCTGAGCTCCGCGCTGCATGTGCCAGCCAGGTCTGGGGGAGTCACAGGCCCTTCTGCATCTATTTCAAGGTTCTGGGTTTTATGGCTTTTTTTTTTTTTTTTTTTAATCACCCTGCAAAGTAGGTCACCTGCTCCTCTTCCAGCTGCCTTTGTGCTTCTTTGGAACAAGGCAGATACTATCCTTTGATTTTGAAGGCATTCGCTGCTCAGCCCCCAAGTACCTCCAAGGGAGGAGCCTAGCTAGTTCACAGAGGACACTGGCCAACTCGAGGCCCGGGTCAGAGAAGAGGAGAGGAAGGGAAATGGAGAGAGGGGTAGAGTAGAGCTAGAGGAGGTGGAAGTCAGAGCCCCCTGGACCCTGTCCTGGTTGAGACTGAGCTTGCAGGT
The DNA here is from genome assembly GCF_014898055.3 of Talpa occidentalis. Classification (NCBI taxonomy): domain Eukaryota; kingdom Metazoa; phylum Chordata; class Mammalia; order Eulipotyphla; family Talpidae; genus Talpa; species Talpa occidentalis. The sequence goes on from NW_023601754.1 coordinate 39,933,969, forward strand.
AAGTTCATGTATTAACTTAAAGGGTGCCCATGTGGCCTTTGAAATGGCCTGTGTGGTTCAGTTGAGCCGGGAAGGCCCAGCCCTGCCTTAGGCGGCGGCGGGTCTCCCAGGCAGTAGGCAGTGTGCTGGTGGCTGGGGCCTTTCTGAGTTGAGCAACAAGGTTTCTCTTCCCAGGGGCTGGCCGGAGACCTATGACATGAATACCTCGGAGCCCAAGACCGAACCGGAGACCGTGACCCCCGGGGGCCGGCCCCCGTACCGCAGCAATGCTCCCTGGCAGTGGAGCGGGCCTGCGTCCCACAACTCTCTGCCAACCTCCAAGTGGGCTGTTCCCTCCACCCCCGGCCATGTCCAGTCCCTGAGCCGGCCCCCAAAGCAGGCCCCCATGGTCCCTTTCCGGGAGTCCCAGCCCCTGCACAGCAAGAGGTAAGGCCGCATCAAGGGGCACCTTGGCCCTCCATCCTTCTGCCTTTCATCCTTTTCTCTCTCCTTCACCCCTTTCAGCATCTCCCTCACTTCAGTCTTTCCCCTTTCCTTCTTGTCCTTAAGCCTCTTCCCCTTCCATCTCTCCTTCCCTTAAACTTGGTTATGAGCTGCCTGGAGAAGGACCCAGTGCTGGGGAGCTCAGTGTCTGAGGCTGGAAAACCACCATGCCCCGTATGATTAAAACTATGTATTTTTTAAAAGATCAAGGAATCGGTTGATCAGCACAAATGTTAGCATCACTTCCGGTGGGGGAGGGGCAGGGAAACGAGTGGAGAGGCCCAGGGGTGGGTGTGCGTTGCCACCCTCTTGGGCTGGGTGGTCATTTTAGGGAGTGTATTTTATTGTGATGACCTATCCTTAGAGGTATTCGTTGGAGTATATTAAATAATAAATATTTCCCAAAAATGAAGGACTCCATCCAGCAGAGGAACTTCTTGTCCCAGGAGCGGGCAAGCGTGTCTTCAGCAGCCTGTCAGGGCCGGAAGCTGAGGGCCGGCGCACAGTCGTGGGAGAGAAAGGACTCAGGCCAGCCTTGCTTTGTGCTGCCTTGGGCTCAGCTCTCTCTCCGCCCTGAGGGGAGGGGAGCAGATGGAGCAGATAGGATGTGGTTGAGCCTGAGGGCAAGGTCTGTCTGTCTGTCCTGTGGCAGGGGCCTTCTCACTCACTCCTGGCCACCTCTCATCTCTTTCCAGGCCTGTCAGCTTCCCCGAAACCCCTTACACAGCATCACCAGCAGGGGCCGACAAAGTCCCACCCTACCGGCAGCCTTCTGGGAGCTTCTCCACCCCGGGCTCAGCCACCTACGCAAGATACAAGCCATCCCCGGAAAGGTCAGAATCGCTTTACTCTTCTCAAATTAAGGAATCTGATGGGAGCTGGGAACGCTGGGCCCCAGGAAATGCACATACCCCCACGAATTTATTTGCCATTTTGTGGCTTTTCTGGCTGCGCACAGTTCACCCGAGGCCCTCCAGAAGGGTTGTCTGTGTCTCTTAAGATTTAGAGCCAGACTAGCCTAGTCAGAAATTCGGTTGCCATTTTCTTGACACCTGTCATACTTATTTGCGCAAGACCATCCCATAGCAGCTCATCTGAATCCCTCCGGCCCCGACTGCCAGACACTGGGCATCAGCATTACCCTGTTTTCATGGACTCTCAGGCTTCACTTCTGCCCCCGCTGGCTCCTTCTCCAGCCTGGCAGCCCAAGGGATCGCCCACCTCCTCCATGGCTCCCAGTGCCCTCAGGACAAGCCCTTGCTCTCCCACTGCCTTCAGCCCCAGTGCCCTGAGCCCGTCCTGCTCCTGGGTTCCTGTCTCAGGGCAGGCTCATCCCGGATGCCTCCCCTCCCCCTGCTGTGGTCCATCGGGTCTCCTGAGCATCTCTGCTCACACTCACACCTCCCAAGACCACCTGTCTGGGCTCCAGCCTCCTTGACTTCCTGGCCCGCCCTTGCTCAGCAGTTGGGGTTCTTTATCTGGCCTTGTCTGTCTTCTGCTCCAAACCCTGCCATGTGTCCCAGAACCTCGCTTCTTATCTATGGGCTGCCACAGCCCCACTCATGTCCCACACATCAGCTGCCAGCCACTCTCCTCATAGGCCATCTGCATGGCAGAGCCCTCCTCTGTTCTCCCTCCGCCTGGAGTCCTGCACGCTCTCTACTTCCATGCCCTGCTTCCTGCCACCTCCCTGGGCCCATTGTTGGACTCTGAGTCTGTGCTGTCAGCCTGGGAAAGCATACTTGATGGTTCATCTCCTGGTAGCCCCCATTCTGCCTTCACTTGCAAAAGCCTTCTGCGTGCCAGGCACCGGGATACTCCCTTCCCAGGGCTTTCTGCTGCCACCTCTGCTGACTGTGGTGGAAGGAAGGTCCGAGAAAGGATGTTCACTCTGATGAGCTCACCCACAGGCCTAGGCCTTGGAGGAAGGAGGTCTCAGCCCCAGAATTCTCAGCTGACTGCCCAGAGGAGGTGACATTTGAGCAAGGCTTTGAGAGATTAGTAAGAATTTGTCACAGAGGGAGAAAGTCATTCCAGACAAAGCACAGGCCACAGCTATGAATCAGCACATTGGTGTGGAGCACAGGAAGAGAGGGGAGACCTGAGCTGTGGGCACCTGGGCAGTAGCAGGGCTGAGGCTAGAAATAGCAGTTGGCACGTAGCCGTTAGTCAAGAACAGAGGTGGGAGCAGAGATGATGTTACTGATAACCTCCGGGAGCTTCTTTTTCCCCTTTATTATTATACAGGAAGCTGCAAAGACATGTAGAGGGAGATCAGTGAATCACCCAATCTCCCCAGTGTTAACGTGTTAACTGATAACATCAGCAAAGCCAGACATTGATGTTAATCCATAGAACTTAATTCAGAATTCACCAGTTGTGCATACATGTGTGTGTGCAGTTCTGTGCAGTCGTGTGTGTGGTTTTGTGCAACCACCACCACCAAGATACTCAGCTGGACCCGCTAAACTGCTGCCTCCTAACCCTTTGCAGCCACACCCCTCCCCTCCCTCGTCTCTCGCCTCTGGCAACCATTAATCTGTTCCACATCTACTTATTTATGATTTCTTGAATTTTGCATAAAGTGAGTCATACAGTGTCTGTCCTTTTTTGAGGTTGTCTTTTCACTCATCGTAATGTCCTTGGCATTTTATCCAAGCTGTTACATGGCTCAGTAGTGGATTCCTTTTTGTTGCTGAGTTGTGGTCCCTGGTATGGAGGTACCAACTTTGTTTAACGGCTCACCCATTGAAAGATATTTGTGCCGTTTCCAGTTTGGACTTTTACAAATATTCGTGCTCTAAACACTTGCGTAAAAATAAGTTTTTCTTCACATGGGATAAATGCCCAGGAATACAATTGCTTGCCAAGATAGGGAGCAACCTAAGTGTCTATTGATGGATGGATGGATGGATGGGTTAAAAAAAAGGTAGTGTAGACGTGTATGCAGTGGAATATTATTCAGCCGTCAAAACAATTCTACCATTCGTGACAACACGGATGAACCTAGAAGGCGTTATGCGAAGCAAAATGAATCTAACAAAGAAAGGCAAACACTGTATGATATTATTTATATGCAGAATCAAAAAAAAAAAAGGTGAACTTAAAGAAATACAGAGAGTGGTGGCCTAGGGGTTAAGTCTCAGCATTATCACCATTATGGCCTGAGTTCGATCCCCGGCCAGGTAGCTGACCCACATGGCACAGCAGACCTCACCTGTCTCTCCCAGTTCTTGTATGCAAAAATAAATAAATCTTTAAAAAAAAAAAATCAATGGAAAAAGAATACAGTTGCTTGTACACTTCTTGCTCTACAAGGAACGCCAGGCTCTCTTCCAGAGCCCCTGTGCCATCTTGCATTCCCTCCAACCATGTGTGCGTGACCCACTCTCCCCTCCTCGCCACCCTAAGGTGTGGCCACCAGATTTTGTTCCAGCTGTTCTGCAGGTGTGTAATAATCCCTCTGGGGGCTTTTAGCTGGCGTGTCTTTTGTGCCTGATGATGTCGAACATCTTCATGCTCATTTGCCGGCTGTGTGTGTCTTCAGTGAACCTTTTGTGCACATTTGAGCCCATTTTCTTAACAGATTCAATGTTTTTCAGTGTCACACAGTCCTTTGTCCTAAACCTGAAGTTCTCTGTCGGATGTGTGATTCACAATATTTTCTCCCATCTTTCGTTTGTCTTTTTATCTTAACACAGGACCGTTTGCATAATAAAAGTTTTTAATTTTTAACAAAAGTTTTTAATTCTGAGCAGGTCCAAATTATGATTTTCCTTGTACAAATCATGCTGTTGGTATAAAGTCTTAAGAATTTGGCCTGGGCCTCCCCTGTGGAGCAGCGGTTGAGCGCTGGGTTGCGAAGCTGCCCACGACCTCTGCGGCGCCGGTTCTATCCCCGGCTGCTCCCCGGCCACCGGAGGAGGGTCCCACATGGCGCGCAGACCTCTCCTGCCGCCCGCTGCTCCCCTCAGCAGTGTCCTTCGGTCCTTCTGCCTGCTCTGCTCCCTGCTCTGGCTCTGGTGAATTCTCTCACCCTCCCGCGCTTCTGACTGTACCCAGTGCATGCATAAATAAACAAACAAACAAACAAATAAATAAATACATGCCTCTTAAAAAAAAAAAAAAAAAAAGATTTTGGCCTAATCCTGGGTCCTGAAGATTTTCTTATATTTATTTTTTGCCTGGAAGTTTGCTTTTTTTTAAAGTGATTTTGGTTCTTTTTTTTTTTTAAGATTTATTTATTTATACAAAAACTAGGGTACAGGCCAGAGGCGCTGGAGGATGAGAGAATTCACCAGAGACAGAGCAGGGAGCAGAACAGGTAGACGACAGAAGACACTGCTGAGGGGAGCAGCGGGCAAGACAGGAAAGGTCTGCTGCGCCATGTAGGACTCTCCCTGGCCGGCCGGGAATTGAACCCAAGTTGCAGAGGCTGCGCGCAGCTTCACAGCGCGGTGCTCAACCTGCTTTGCCACCGGGGAGGCCCTGCCTGGAAGTTTTATTGTTTTACATTTTAAATTTACAGACATGATCCATTTTGAGTTAATATTTTTAGAGTTAATTTTCATATAAGGTGAGAGTATTTAGTATAGGTTTGAGGTTCTGTCTTTTGTCTGTGGATGTCCACCTTGCTCCAATGCCATTTATCGAAAAGAATTCATTTATTGAATTGCATTGGTTTTGCTACTGAAATCAATAATTTATTAGAAGGTGAATTTGATTGTGTGTATTTGTGTGGGTATATTTCTGGGTTCTCTAGTTTGTGCCATTACTCTATATGCATTGATCTCAGTGAGTGCTACAGGCAGTTACCCCATTTTTTTATGTATACAAGAACTGGGGTACAGGCCGGAGGTGGGGGGGAATGAGAGAATTCACCAGAGACAGTGGGGAACAGAACAGGCAGAGTGACTGAAATACACTGCTGAGGGGAGCAGCGGGCGAGACAGGAGAGGTCTGCTGTGCCATGTGGGTCAGCTCCCTGGCCAGGAATCGAACTCGTGCTGCAGTGGCTGTGGATAGCTTCACAGGTTGCATCGTAACCCCTTGTGCCACCTGGGAGGCCCTACTTACCCCATTTTACAGAAGTAAAGCTAAGGCTCAATGAGGTGACTCCACCTGACCAGGGTCACTTTTTCAGAAAGTCAGGATGGGGGCCCAGCCCTTTGTGATTGCACAGGGCTGACCCTGACCCCGGCACCGCCCTGCCTACCCAAAGGACTCTTCTTCCACATGGGGCAACATGCCTAGGGCCTGCCCTACAGTGACACTTGAGAACGGTGATTGTATCTCAGGCTCTCTGGCCTTGGCATGTAGAAAGCTCTGATCTTTTCCTTGCACCCGAGCTCTTCCCAGCCTTCCCCTCCCTTCCCAAAGCTCTGGCAGAGCCTGGCTCTGCTCTGTGGCCTACGTCTCAGCATTTTTTTAAAGATTTATTTAATTATGCAAACAAGAGCTGAGGTACAGGCCAGAGATGCGGGGGGGTGAGAGGATTCACCAGAGACAGAGCAGGGAACAGAACAGGCAGATTGACCGAAGTACACTGCTGAGGGGAGCAGTGGGCGAGTCAGGAGAGGTCTGCTGCAGCATGTGGGTTGCTCCCTGGCCAGCCAGGAGCGAACTCATGCTGCAGAGGCTGCAATTGCTTCATAGTGTGGTGCTTAACCCCTTGCACCACCAGGGAGGCCCCCGGTCTCAGCATTTTTTTAATCTCTAACAGCTGAGTTCTGTGTTTCCCAAAAAGGTTCCTAGCACACCTCATCCCCAAGCCCCCCAGAAGAAATGGCTTTCCCAGCCAGCACCAGCCTGCAGTAAGAGCCTGGGAGGTCAGGGCTGTCCATGGCCTGTTGCCTCAGCTCCTTTCCCTGTTCCTGCTGCACCACTGGACAGCATCCTGGACAGGTGCACTCGAGCCAGGCGTGCCAGCCCCTAGCCATGAGCATATCCCCCACAGGACCCCCATCTCCTGCTCTCTTCCAGAGACTGACCCTTGCTGAGGTCAGCAAGCTCCTAGGAACTCAAAAGCCCCATATACCTATGTAATGGCCCAGCTTAGATTTACAGAGCGATAAGATGGCCAGATGGCCTGCCACTTATCAGCTGTGAGAGTGTGGGCAAGTGACTTTACCTCTGCTCTTCCATTTGCTCATATGTTAAACGTCTGTCTCTGAGCAGTTTGCAAACACTCTGGAAGGGAAATCTATAGCACTTAGAGCTATGCCTGCACATAGTCCGTGCTCTGTGAGGGTTATGACTTACTGCTGTGCTGGCAGCAGGGGCACAGAGGCTAGTCCATGCAGTCCCTCTCCCCAGGAGTCTGCCGCCCTTATGTGTAAGATGAGCAGACCACCAGACCCCACACAGGGCATTAGGACAGGAGTGTGTGCCAGCTCGGCAAGTCCGCAGGGCTGGACTGGGCCTGGGGCTTTGGCTCCTGTGTCACCTGTTTTTCTCTGCCGACTCCATCCAGAGCGGCGCATCAATCGGTGGCATTTGGCTGCAAGTGACAGAAAACCTAACTCAAGAAAACGTGAAGCATTAGGGGAGTTACCATCACTCAGCAAGTCCAGATGCAGGGGGGCTCTGGAGCTGGTGGGTTCTGCAGGGACATCCTCTGGACTCTGGCTCCATATGGACCATGATGCTGCCGTGGCCCCAAACCAGACTGAGGGAAGAGCTTCTCTTTGTTTTTAAGAATAAAGGAACTGGGTCTCTTGCCCACCCCTAAGCCAGTCCTTGGTGAGATCATATTGGACCCCCATGACTGTCTTAATCTGCCATAAACCAGGGTTTACTTAAGTCACATGGCAAAGGGACAACTGCCAGAGCAGAATCTGGCACCCCCAACAGGGACAAAGAGGATGGTGGCTGTCAGGGTGGCAGCCGACAAATCATCCACCCACCCTGTTACCCATCACTGTAACTACCGCCCGCTGCCCCATCCATCAGTGCAGGCAACCGATAGAACAGGCTGGCGTGCGCCCCAGAGTAGGACTCCTCCCACGTCCACTTCCTGTGGCCGAGCAGGAACTCCTTAGGCCAACAGCCCGGCAGCCCACCCCTGCTGACCTTAGGACACCCGGTCAGTCACGATCTCCAGCTTCTGCCAGGAGACACCTGAAACTATAGCTAGTTAGTTCCTCACCAGCATCCCAAGCCCTTTATCTTTTAAGTGTTGTCCTCTCCCAGGAAAAGATAAGAGTGCTTTGAATTTTCTCAGTTGAGGTTGAAGATACTCTTGACCACCTCTTTGGGGGCATTTTTGCCCAGAGAGATGCACAGTGAGGTGCTGAGTCATCCTGATTTCCAATGCATGTGACCAGGATTTGACAGTAATCAAAACGATCCCAAATGGGATGTACTCAGCCCCCCAAAGAATGATCAGCTAGATCAGTGTGTGTTGGGTTAAGCAGAAGACCTGTAAGAATTTCAGGATAGAGTAAGTGTGGGCTGCCTTGACCGAGGGTAGTGGCTGGTGGTGAAAGGCGGTAATGTCCAGACAGTGTGTCTCCCAGACAGGCTTAGGGTTAGCTGTATGATACAGAAGATGGTGATTCAGACCAGAGAGTTTCTTTCTCCCACACTGGCAGGGCCCTGGGCTCCTCGCCAGTGCCTTGCCATCCTTAGCCTGTGACCTGCTGGTCTTAATCAGTGCTGGAGCTTTAGCCTTCAGGAGGCCATGCAGCAGAAGCACCCAGAGCTTGCTTCCAGAGCCTTCCTAGAACTCACATGCAGTGCTTTGATCTAATTGGCCAAAGGTAGGCCGGAGCCTGGGAAATGTAGTCTATTGATTGGACACTTGCTGCCTCTGATACGCTTGGGATTCTGGGCAGAAGCAGAGAGCAGATGCTGGGAAGCAGCCACCAGTGTCTGCCACCTCTGCCTTCCGCTCTGGCTGGCTGGCCCCAGTCATTGCTGACTGTTGCTGTTAGTACTCGAGAAACTGGAATAAGCACGTCAGCCCTTCAATTTCCAGCTGTAATGGAGCCACATTTATCAGGGAGGCTGCTAAGTCAGCCAGCAAAGTGAAGATCACTTATGCTCGTTATTGTTCTGGCTCAGTCTTCCTTTCCTGGACACACTAGAGGTCAGGCTCGGGAGGACAGGCATGACGTGTATTTTCTTGGCAGGTGAGTGGAAATGAGTTTCAGAAAGTCCAGTGCACCTCTGACAGGGCCCTCTGCTGCTTTGGTGGCCTTGAACTAGGGGGTTAGACTTGGTCTTTGCACAGACACCCTTATGCCGGACCAGCCGACCACTTGGAGAAGTCAATGAGCTCCTCTTGTGGATGTTGGGGGCACCACTTTCTCACGCCTCCAAATTGAAAGTATAGACACAAGCAGCCAAATGGGGAATTGCAATACCAGCTTTTTTATTCATGGAGGCTCGGTAGTTTCGCCAAAGTACAAGGCCTACATCAGTAGGGTTGCGCTGACTTGTCAGTAGACCAAGTATGGCTCAGATTTTGGAGGGGCTTGTATCTCATAGAAAAGGAAACTCAAGCAGGGCAGGCTCCAGGGAGATTAACCCCACATCTCAACATCATTATCGAGGGCTGACTCCTGCCCACTCCTCTCTACCCCTTGGTACTGGCTTTATCCTCAGGCTGGTAGCACGTGGTGTGAGCTCATGGTGTGAGAAGCAGCTCATGGTGTGAGAACCGGACCCAGCAACACCTGGCTGGAGAAGGCCATTTTTCCTCATCCTCTCTCTTAGAAGCCCGGAGATATTTCCCAGAAGCCCCCAGCAGATGCCCCCATTCCGGTCAGGTCATGGTGGGGAATGAAAGTCAGAAAATCTCAGTGACTGAATCCACAGACTCTTGCTTCCCGCCCCCTCTGCAGTTGTGCTGGTCGGCAGCAGACCTCTCAGGACCGAGGCTGCCTCCGCAGCCAACATCTCCAGGTCACTTCCTGCACAGTCATTGGCACACCCAGGTGCCCAGCCCTGCATGGTCAATCACACAGGCCAGGAAGTGCTGTCCTGCCATGCACGCGCTTGCCGGGTAGAGAGCCAGGAGTACTTACAGGAGTCTGAACACATCCATGCATGTCTCTTTAGTCACATCATGTCCTCTGCCTGTCCCCGCACTGACCCCAGGCAGGGCAGAGGTTTCTGTCAGGACGGGCTTGGATCTTGAGTGGATTGGGGTGGTGCCCTCGGGACTCAGTGCAGGTATAGAGAATATTCTGCCATTTGCCCGTGGCTGTGCAGAGCCAACCTCCAGGAGGACCTCTGGAATAGAACTTTGCTGTCTCATCCACTCGACAGCCTTGTGAGGTTTTCAGAAGGAAACACTGCACCTGAGATTGGGGAGCACAAGCCTGGCTGTGGTCACACCGCTTCTCCCTGTGGCACCTTCCTCCAACAGGGACACCCGCAGAGGTCACCCCTTGTCACAACTTGCCTGTGATGCATGGCAACCTCTGGCTAGGCTCTGGGCACAGCCCCACGTTCAGTCCCGCCAAGAAGGACCAATCGTGAGCACCTCCTGACAACTAGGGAAACTGAGGCTCAGGGCTAGAAAGCTGGGTAAGAGGCAGTGGTGAGGTTTGAACCCCAACTTACCAGGCTCCAGGCCTCCTGTACCCACAAATGCTCCCTTATCCTACTTTGTTCTACCAGAAACAGGGAGCCCAAGGTAGGCACGGGGGAGTTGCTGACAACAGCTCACCCCATTCCTCAACTACTGAGGACCCCCACAAGGAGCTAAGGGTAGAACCATCAGTTCAAGTGACTTCTGCCCGCTCCTTCCTTGAGGACCCCGCCTCTCAGGGTGCTCCCTGCCACTGCCAGCTCCCTGGCATGCTTCCCAGGCGAGCTCATCTCTGACCCTGAGTTAATAGCAGGCTTACTCATCTCGCCTTCCTCTCTGCCCTCCACCGAGCCTCTGCATTTAAAACCCACCCGTGAGCGACACTCAGGCTCAGGTGGTTCTGGACACGGCAGCCCCTCACACTGTGCTTGTCTCCTCTCGCTGCCCTGCAGGTATGCGGCTGCCCCACACCCACTGCTGTCTTTTGATCCCCACTTCGGCCTGGATGGAACCTCCAGCGGCGACTCCTCCTCAGGCGGCCTGACCAGCCAGGAGAGCACCATGGAGCGCCAGAAGCCAGGTAGGGCCCCCACACTGTTTCCAGATGACAGATGACATCCTCCACCAGTCAGCATGGAGGAGGCTGTGGGCCCCCCATTAGATTAGAGGACTCACCCCAGAGAGTCATGGGCACCAGGGAGCCGAATCCGGGTCTGTCCAGACAGGGCCTCCACTGGTGGTGGCTGCTGGCACCTGACCTAGGACAGACCAGGCCGGGCTATAGAGGTGGTGCCCACAGGGGAAGTAGCTGAAAAGGGTAAGAAGTGGTGCTCTTGGGGCGCAAAGCCTGCTGCGCTGTGAGGCTCTTCATCACACGAGCCCTGCGTGGTTTTTGGCTGTTGCGCACACAGAAGAAACACGGAGAACGGAGCCCACAAGCATTCGACTTAATAACAGATCACAAGGTGAACTGTGTAGCTAGTCTCCTCAGAGTCCTCCAGATTCCCCAGTCAGTCCCCCCAAAAAACGCCACCCCTGTCCTGCTGCTCACAGCCCAACTTCATGTCGCCCGGTTGGAATCCCTCCTTGGTGGCAGCAGACTCACCCGGATGCTGGTGTGTGCGTCTGGCTTCCATTTCTCTGTGTCACATTTGTGGGTGCCCCCATGACGGCACGTCGCACGGCAGTTTCTGAGCGGCACTCCACCGTGCGCGTGCCCCAAACTGTGTCACCCCATCCTGGTGTTGACGCACAGGGTGTCCCCAGCTTGGGACTGTGCAGAACATGCTGCTGCGGATGTCCTTGTCCATGCTTCCCAGAGAGCTTATGCTCGCGCTCTGCAGGCTGCACACCTAGCACATGCATGGCATCATAGGGAGCTGCCAGACCAGCTCCCGGGTGACTGCCGGCCCCTCCCCGGGATGTAGCAACAAGCTGCAGTTGCTCCATCTCCTCCCGGCCTCCTCACTTTAGCCATAGTAGCTGCCCATGGTGGGATCACATTGTGTTTCAATCTGCCTCCTGATGCCTGATGAGATGGGGCATCTGCTCATCTGTTTACTTTACTGCCACCAGGAGCCCCCATTTGGGTGTCACAATTACTAACCACGGGCTTGTACTGCTTAGGTGAATGTTCTCAGTACAGTTTCACGTAACATGCCTGTAGCTCCTTCATGTCTGAGATTCCCCCAGATGAATGGAGGGGTGGGGTGAGCAGTCAAAAGAAAGAAAATCAGTGAAGCGTCAGACCACTTACCTTGGAGAGAGAAGACATGGCGATGGCTCTTAGGGAATGTTCCAGAATTTCCAGGCAACTGGAAGGGGTGGGGCGGTGACCAGGGTGGCACATCACCAGCTCCCCTAGACACTGGGGTAAGGAGGGGGTTGTGTCCCTGGGATTAGCAGCCTGGAGCATCCCTTGGCACCCAAACCTCTGACTCCCTTAAACCTGGGAAAATAGTTGGACGTCAGGCAAGTGGGTCGCCCTCCTGACCTTGTCCCCTCTGCTGCCTCAAGGTCCCGCAGACAGTTTGTTGCTCTCTCGCACATTTGACCCTGCCTGTGGCTGCCTGCAGTCTTGTCAGTTTTGCTCCAAGACACATTTGGGTCTTCCTTGCCCCTCCCAGCTCAGGGAAAGAGAAGGCGTGTTGCTTGGAGCGTCTGTTACACTACAGTGTAAAATGGGAAGAAATTTTTCTACAGTCACCAGGTGTCGCGGGAACTCACCGCTGCCTTTCCCTTCTCGCCTCTGTCCACACCTCCGCTGCCACCCTGAGCTTGCCTCCCTCATTTTCTTGGGACTTTGTACTAACACCCACCGGTCCCCTGGGAGATAACCAGCCCCGGCCGGCCGGCCACATCGCTACAGGAAGCCAAGTCTGAGGCCATCATATCCAGCCTTAGCCACCACTTTAATCATCAGCGACTCCCACTTCTCTGTCTCTGGCCTGGCCCTTTCTCCCTGACTTCAGAACTCATGTATGTGGCTGCTTACGGCGCCTCGCAGGTGCCTGTGGGTGAGGCCTGATTCCAATCCCAGCCCCAAGCTATCTGTTTTCTGGGCCTTGAATATATTCTAGATTCATAAATATGCCCTGATTTGTGTGGGGGGTTCTCCAGAGGTAGAGGAGGTGACAAGGCGACCTGCCTTTTTGCTTCTTCATATCCATGGTTCCCAGGGGACAGCCACAGGGACAGCTGTGACACCTGTTACTGCCTGCAGCCAGACTGCTCTGCTGTGGCCCTGAGCGTCCTGCCCACCCCAACCCTGGGAGAACGGGGGCCGCCCTGGAGGCAGCAGTGTGGTTCTAAGCTCAGCCTCCCTCAGGCCTAGTAGGAAGTTCCGACTCGTTGTGGCCTTGACAGTGACTTCAGGTGTCTCAGCCTCAGGTCCCTTCTCCACAGTGGATGTTCTGAGTATCTCTCCTTTCGTGGCAGCTTGGGGGTCCAATGAGGTGATGCTGGCACAGCCATCATTAGAAGGTCCCGCTTATCAAGTTCTTGCTGTGCTGTCCATGGCTGCCATTGATGTTGGGGAGGCGCAGGGGAGAGAATGCAGGGATTGAGGGTTCAGGCCCAGAGCCCGTGCTGGCTGTGTGACCTTGGGCCAGTTCCTTGACCTCTCTGAGTCGTGCTGGCCTTCATCTGTTAGAAATGTTTTTTTGTTTTTTTTTTTTTTGGTTTTTTTTTAAATTTTCTAGAGGCATGTCTTATTTATTTATTTATTTATTTGTTATTTGTTTGTTTGGTTTATACATGCACTGGGTACAGTCAGAAGCGCGGGAGGGTGAGAGAATTCACCAGAGCCAGAGCGGGGAGCAGAGCAGGCAGAAGGACCGAAGTACACTGCTGAGGGGAGCAGCGGGCGGCAGGAGAGGTCTGCGCGCCATGTGGGACCCTCCCCTGGCGGCCGGGGAGCAGCCGGGGATCGAACCGGCTGCAGAGGCTGCAGACAGCTTCGCAACCCAGCGCTCAACCGCTGCGCCACCGGGGAGGCCCTGTTAGAAATGTTACTGAGGGCGACGTGTTATTGGGAGGTTCAGCAGGGGAACGCTACAGAGCGTTGGGAGTAGCACCCAACTCAGAACCTGTATGTCATTACCATTCATTTAATTATTTTAAATAATTTTAGGTAAATTATTTAGGATCCACAGGGATCCTCAGTTCATGCGTTTTAACTAAACGTCCTCCTGGATGCTTCGATTTTATCTTATGGTCAGATGCTCAGGTCTGATGCCTTGACTAGCCTTGGGAGTTGAGACTGACTCACACCCACACCACCCATCACGTTTGCAAACCTGCTTCACCTATGAACCACCAATTCTACTTGTAGAACTCTTTCCCAAAAAGCCAGCAAAACACTGCTATAAAGACAAAAACGGAAGTGGCCTGAGTGTCCGTCAGTAGGAAACTGGCTGAGTAGCTGATGTCCAGTCACATAGTAAAATGCTATGCTGCTCTTATAAGAACGAGACGACTTTATTTATTTTTTTAAAGATTTATTTATGCATACAGGAGCTGGGGTATAGGCCAGAGGTGTGGGGGGTGAGAGGATTCACCAGCGACAGAGTGGGGAACAGAACAGGCAGACTGATGACATACACTGCTGAGGGGAGCAGCGGGCAAGACAGGAGAGGTCTGCTGTGCCATATGGGTTTCTTCCTGGCCGGCCGGGGATCGAACTCGTGCTGCAGAGGCTGCGGACTGCTTCATAGTGTGGTGCTTAACCCCTTGCGCCACCAGGGAGGCCCAAAAACAAGACGACTTTACACTCAGTTATCTGAAGATGTGTTATGAAATTAGGGTGTAGGGACACTGTAAAGGAAAAACCAAGTCATCGGTCAGGGTTGATGTGATCCCATTTTCCTTTAACAAAAACGTGAGGTACATTTAACCTGCAAGGGATTGCTACTAAAGAACTCTGCTCACCAGTGAGATACAAAGCAGTCAGTCCCGTAGCAAAATGGGCAAAGGATAGGAACGATTAACTCACCTAATAGAAAACCCAAATGGTGAAGAAAACCCAATAGAAAACCCAATGAGGGTGAAGCTGTGCTCTGCACCCTTTGGAATGACAATGGAGGGGTGTCCCTGAACCCTCTGAAGCAGAAATGGTGCCTGCCTGTTTGTAAGTGCTCGGTGAACATTCCCATACTGAGTTTGTTGTATCCTGAGACGTTAGTGGAAGGGGTCATGGCCCCACATGAGCTGAGAGGGCCAGTGATGGAGGGGTAGGACCGTCAAACCCTAGTTAGGGCCAGGTGGGCTGGGGCCAGCGCCTGAATCACCTCTAACGGCCAGTGTGTCTCCTGTCTTCCTGCAGAGCCTCTGTGGCATGTGCCCGCCCAGGCCCGGCTCTCGGCCATGGCTGCGAGCGGCGGGAGCAAGCATGCCTCCAGGCAGGACGCAGCAGGCAAGGATTCCCCCAACCGACATTCCAAAGTGAGTCTGGGCCCCACCTGACTGCTGCGGGTGGGGCGACCTCATCTGGGTGTGGGCCTCCAAGCACACGCACGCACACGTGAGCGCACCCTCCACCTCTGCCACCTTCCGCCCTGGTGGAGCGGCCTGGTCTGGAGTCAGAGCCGGCCCCGTGCACAGCCTGCTGCAGCCCTCCCCGGCCATGCCACCACCTCCTGCTTGAGTGGCAGCTTCCTCTTTATTACGTCAGGCATGGGAGGTCATCAGCTCAGCTGCTCTTGACAAAAATACCGCAGCCTGGGAGGCTTTACAAACAGTATCCGCTCACCTCTCAGAGTTCTAGAAGCTGGGAAGTCCAAGATCAAGTTGCAGGAGATTCAGTAACTGGTGAAGGCCCACTTCCCACTTCATAGACAGCCTTACGTCTGTGGTAGAAGGGGAGAAGGCGCATTCAGGGGTCTCTAAGAACACTTTGTGTATGTGTTTATACACACGCGCACACACACACATAGATTTTATATTGCCATTCTTGAGGCAATGTGGTGTCCTCTCCCCACAGAAGCATATTTCCACCTCGTAACAATTCAGCACAGATCTTTAGTGAGCACTTCTCACATGATGATTCAGGAATCAGGCCCCCTCCCTCTGTGGCTCTGCAATCCGGGTCCTATTCCCTGAAGGCCTTGGGGCCCTCTGCTGGGTCGCTGCCTTTTCTCCAGCAGGTGGGGATGGGAGGGATGTGAGGACCACTTGGGAAATTTTCGTAGCCTAGGCGTGGAAAGGGCATCCATCACTCCACTCCCATTGCCTTGGCCAGGACTCTGTCACGTGGCCACACCTAACCACAGGGGAAGGTGGGAAATGTGGTTCTGGGTGCCCAGGAGGTGGTGATAGCTTTGGTGAGCTCTTGGCATTCATTCATCTTGTGGGCGTTTGATGAGCACTTACAACATGCCAGGCCTTGGAACCTCAGTGATAAAGAGGATAAACAAGCCCCTGTCCTCACAAAGCTGACATCCCAGAGGGGGCAGCAAACCCTAAACAGAAAAACATACATTAATAACACCAGGAACTGATCCTTGCTGGGAAAGAAAACCAGAGCAGTTGGGGGGAAGGAGAGTGTCAAGCTCTATTCCTTAGGGTGAGGAACAGGCGACCTTCGAGGAGCTGAAAGCTTACGTGAAGCTTCTTCATGGCTTTTACGGTGAGCCCTGAAAAGAGCAGAGGGAAAAGCTTTGTAGACAGCAGGAACAGCAAATGCAAAGGCCCTGAGGTGCAGGTGTGCCTGGAATACTCAGACAGGAAGGAGGCCAACGTGGCTGGGGCAGATTGATCAAGGATGGAGGAGAGGAATTTAGAGATGAGAACAGTCACATCGGCCCTCGTGGGCTGTGGTGAGGCCCCTCACGGTACAAACCCTGAGTGAGGGAGAGCCACAGGAGGATTCTAAGCAGGGAAGGCCTGTGCCTCTGCCTGCATGCAGGGAATAAACTTGGGGTGCAGGTGGTGAGCAGACAGGAGTAGGAAGAGCAGAGAGGACTCTGTGGTGACCCAGCAGGACCAGGGTGTCATGGAGGGAGGAAAGGTGCCAGATCCAGGATCTGTTTTGAAGATGCAGGCAACAGGATTTGCTCTTTGACTAGATAAGGGGTGAGGGCAACAGCAGGGCCCAGGGATTAGGGCAAATGACAACTGTAAGGCTAGAAACACCATTAAGGAGATGGGGGAGGGGATTCAGGAGGGAGACCAGGGGCCCAATTTAGACACGGGGAGCTGGAGGGTGGGGGGCACTTAGGTACACAGTGACCCTCGTCTCACCAAGCAACCTCATGGCATGGGGTGATTATCAGCCCCATTTTACAGAAGTAGAAACTGAGGATCTGGAAATTAAATCAGTGGCCCCTTAGTGGGGGAGCCAGAGAGAAAGCTCTCTGGCCTGGGGTTCAGACTCCGGTAGATGGAGGACCCAGAGAGAGAAGGGAAGCTCTGTCTGGCGTCTCGGCGAACCCTTCTCTTTCCTTCCAGGGAGAACCCCAGTACTCCAGTCATTCCAGCAGCAACACCCTGTCGAGCAACGCGTCCAGCAGCCATAGCGACGATCGCTGGTTCGACCCCCTGGACCCGCTGGAGCCAGAGCCAGACCCCCTCTCCAAGGGCGGCTCCAGCGACAGCGGCATCGACACCACCCTCTACACCTCCAGCCCCAGCTGCTTGTCTCTGGCCAAGACTCCTCGGCCCGCCAAGCCACACAAGCCCCCCGGAAGCATGGGACTTTGTGGGGGTGGCCGCGAGGCGGCTGGGAGGCCCCACCACACGGACAGGCGGAGGGAAGTCTCGCCCGCCCCTGCGGTTGCTGGCCAGAGCAAGGGCTATCGGCCGAAGCTGTACTCCTCAGGCTCCAGCACCCCAACCGGCCTGGCCGGGGGCAGCCGCGACCCACCAAGGCAGCCCAGGTAAGGCTCTGCACCTAGCGGGGCCCTTCAGGGGGTCCTGACCATCAGCGTCCCCCGCAGCCCTCGTTCTGTTTTTCCGTCCCATGGTCCTGAGAGTGGGGTTCCTCTCCCCAGAAATACATTCACATTTGAACCTGCTTGCACAGTAGTTGCTTCCAGAGCTGGGAGGCCCCTGGGCCAACCCCTCCTGCCCAGCTAGAGGAGAGAAGCCCGAGGCTGGCTCATCTGCCTGTGGTCTGCTCTCTCCCTCTGTCTTGCTTTTTTCATCTTTTGCTTTCTGGAGGCCGTCACAGGCTGTGTATCTGTTAGGAGTACCTTTGGATGGAGAGGACAGGAAACCTGACCCAAAAAACAGAGAGAAGCGTGGGAGTTCCCTGACGGGAGGAACGAGCAGGCTGGTGCCGCAGCTCAGGGAGCACCTCTAGGCCTTGGCACCCTCTTCCTTCTCCAAGCTGCCTGCAGCTTCCTAGTCTCCAGATGCGTGTGGTGGGCCCGGGAGGCGTGGGGCAGAGAACAGAGGGGAGGGGCGCAGCATCTTCCTATGGAGGCAGTCGGTGCTTTCCCAGAACCCCCTTCAGCAGGGGGTGTCACGCGACCATCCCAGCTGCAAGGACATCTAGGCGATCAGTTTAGCCTTCCAGCCTCCACAGTAAAGGGCAGTGGACCCCAGACTGTCCCCTGGGGGGCTGTTCAACACAGATGGCTGGATGCGCCCAGGGTTTCCAATTCAGCAGGTCAGAGCAGCACCTGAGAACAAGCATGTTTAAAAGCTCCTATAGCAGATACCGACACTGCTGGTCCCAGGACCGTATTTCCAGAACCAGTGGTAGAGAGGCAGCAGGGGAGGCAGTGAGAAGGAACGGGCATCGAGAAGCCAGCGTGGGAGTCTGGGCTGCAGCACTTGGCAACAGGAAGGAAGCCGAGGCCACCTCCTCATGTAGGGGCAAACATTCTGTTCTGCTGTCACAGGGCTGGGCCCCAACCCTGGGGCCCCAAAGGAGGCCCTGCAGATGTCTGCCCTCCCCAGTTAGACCCCTGAGTTTACAGTCTGCCTCCCTCCCCTGACCAGCCTTAGCTAGGGGCGCCCTGCTCAAGCCCCCTCAGGCATCAGCTTTCCTGTGACTCCCGGATGCCATTGCCAGCTCTAGAACCCACAGCATCTGTACACACAGGACACACGCACCCAGACACCAGGACCTCCACCACAGAGGGCTGTGCCCACGTCTTCACAGAAATATCTATGTCAAAAGGTGAAGCAGAAGTTTCCCTGACAAAGTGCCCCGCGTTCGGTCTAGTCTATCTGCTTGAAGTGTGTCAGTGCGCGCGACTCCTCCTCGGAGGCTCTCATGACTTAGCAGTGGGCTGCAGCTCTCTGCAGGTTGGAAGCTGGTGCATCTGAGAGCGCCCAAGTGCCACTGCTCCCCTCTCCATGAGGCAGGGAGCCCAGAAAAGTGAAGGTGGAGAGAGAATGTGTCCCAGTGGCTTGGGTCTGTCCCAGCCCCCCTTCTTAAGCTTTTGAACTCACGACTCTTTCAAGCAGCTTCTTCATTCATCCATTTCACTCACAGATACTCCGGGGGATTTGGTGTGTCCCAGACAGCATAGTGGGGGCTGAGAGAAATCACGTTGTGGGTGAGGCCCCAGCCCTCGGCTCAGCCACTGGTTGAGAGAGACAAGAGTCAGATCGTCCCGGAGAGAGATGTCCAGGGTGCTGCGAGTCTGCCCACGGGGGCTGGTCTCGGCTGTCGGAGGCCCTGTGCCAGGCATATGCCCGCATCAGAAACCCCTATCAGAAACTCCAGGAGCAGCAGGGTTTTGGAATCTGTCCTAAAGACAGTCGTGCTGGGGAGGAGACTGTGGCTGAGGCAGGGGGGTGGGTATAAAATTACCCTGTGTCTGAGAGAGGGATTTGCTGAACCCAGAAATGAAGGGGATAAAATGGGAGAGGAACCCGCTACAAAGAGGGCCCTGCAGTTGGGAGCTTTAATTTGCATACAGACAATTGATGCTAATTGCAAATCATTCTTATCTACTCATTAAAGCTGCTTCCTGAAGTTTTCTCCTAGGCAACCAAGCTTTAGTGTAGAACAGCATTTCCCAAAATGGGGTGCTTGAGGTGATTTGGGTGGTATGGGGAGGAAAATGTTTTATTTTAAATGGATATATGTTGGCTTTAATGAGTATTAGTAAGCGTTACCAGCCCTTCCCCTGATTTTCTAGATACTGTCCTGGACAAGTTAAGGGAAATTCAGTGAGTTGATTTTTAAAGAAACATGTTCCTGGTGGATGAATGTGAATTGGAGTCAGCCCACTGGGGTTGAAACCCATCCTCTGCCTTGTCTTGGTAGTATGGCCTTGTGCAAATGACCTCTCTGGGCCTCAGTTTCCTCATCTGTGAAGTGGGGGATAAATCGCCTGCTTGCCTCATTGGGGTGTGGTGAGCATTCAGTGACTTCATGCTTGTAGAGAGAGCCCCAGGGACAGTGCCTGGCATGGACCTCAAACCTGGCTCTCACTGGAATGGGGGGGAGAGGCGTACTAAAGATGAGGTCTCCCTCAAGCTAAATGAGGATGTTTGTCCTGTTATAGACAGTAGTGGAGACACCCCAGTGACCGCGACAGCTCCAGGCCTGCCCTGTCAGAGCTCAAAAGTCCAGTAGGGGAGACAGATCCATCCCCACACAGTAGTAAGCCCTGGGTGAGTGAGCACCCCAGATGTGGGAGCCCAAAGAAAACTGACCACGTTGTGGGGTGGCGCCTTCCTGAAGTTCAGAGTTCAGAGACTGAGCTGGACAGGAAGCTCCCCGACTGCATACAGGTCCCCCACCTGTCCTCGCACAGTCTCCCCAAGTTAGTGGGCACAAGTTCCCCAGACAGCAGCTGGGCACCCTCTGGGGGCCAGACCTGGGCTTAGGGGCCTGAGCATCTCTGCTTGGCGCCAGCCACACCACTGCTTGTCCCAGGCCGCCCACAGCCTCCTGCACCTGCTGTCCTCAGCATGTTCCACACGGCCTGGGGGGTGGGGGGCAGGGCAAGGGCTCATGGCCGCCCTCACCTCTCCTTCCACAGACCGTGCAGCACCTCACATGGGTGCAGATGCCCAAGCTGCCAGGCCCTCTGCCAGGCTCTGTCCCCGCACTGACACAGTGCCAGGGGAGACAGCAAACAAATGATTACAACAGCAATGAATGAATTATGATGGGGGAGCCTGCAGCGCAGACCCACTGGGATCTGAGAGCAGGTGTGGCGTGGGCCTTGGGGTGCCTAATCCAGCCTGGGGGTGCTTTCCCTGAGCAGAGAGGAGAGAGAAGAAATAAGGAGCAGGTGAAGTGCTTTCAGGGAGGCTCCTGGTACAGATTCTTGACCAGGAGTGCGGTTTGTGGGTGTCTGCTTTCTAATGATTGTCAGATGGCACGTGCTTATTCTGTCCACCTTGCTCCCTATGGGACTATGTCAGCAGAAGAAAAACAACAGTTTTTCTACTGCACTCCCGACACCCTGGTGACCACATACATGGCAGCTCTCCCCCAAGCAGTCCTCTGCGACAGCAGCTGGGTGTCCTGCAGTGTTACTCGGTTCTGAAGCTGTCTTCCTGGAGATGAGTCAGACCCGACGGCGTGTAAGGGCTCACCCCACCAGATGACCCCGCCCCCGACTTCAGGTGCCAGCTCGCTGTAGATCCCCAGGTTGCCCACCTGGGGATCAGAGCTGAGGTTCCACTCTGGCTCCAGAGCTGAGGTTCCTGTGACCCCCTCCTCAGTTCTTGCTAGTTTGCTAGAGCAACTCAAGAAACCCCAAAAACAATTTGCTAATATTTACTGGTATAGTGGAAAAGAACATGGTGAAGAATGCAGACGACCATTCGCATGAAGAGATGCTGTCTCTGGGCACCCCACTTGTTTAGCACCACCGTGGGTTCACCAGCCCAGAAGCTCTCTGAACCTTGCACTTGGGGGATTTTTCTGGAAGTTTCCTCACATGGGCAGCATCATTCACTTTACTGTCAGCCCTTCTCAAGAGAACGGGAGGTGGAGCTAGAAGTGCTAGGGGTATCAGGAGCAGGGACAGAGACCAATATATGTTTTCTACTATCTCACAGGGATATTTTACAATTTTATTTATAAGAGAAGGGAAAGATGGACTTACAGAATTGTATACTTATGAGCGAGAGTTACATGTGCAAAAAGGCCCTGGGGTGGAGAGATCAGTGCTCAGTCAGATCGCTGAATGCGGGCCCTTGAGTCAAGTATAGAAATTGAGGGGGCAGCAGTGGGAGGTTGGGGAGGTCACCAGGGATTAGAGCACACAAGACCCACTCAGCCATGGCACAGTGTTTGGGTTGGATCCTATGAGCAGTGGGCATCAGGAAGGTTTTTTGGTAAAACAGGCAGATTTGTATTTTGAAGGGTGATGCTAGGACGAGACTGGCGGTAAAATCTGAGAATGGGGCTGCGGCTTAGTAGTAAGTGAGAAGGAGGACCTTGGAACTGTGGGTGCATCAGCAGGTGGCTGTAAGGAGGGAGGGGAGACAAGGGTCCAAGACAGTTCGGGTGAGCTGTGTGAGAGCTGGGGCAGGTGGTTGAGTGTCAGGGGTCTGCTACAGACCAGGACATTGAGGGCAGGATGGTGGGCGTTCCCTGGCTGCTGGAGCACCCACTTCATGCCAGGTACTGTTCCGAACACAGTGCTACATCAGGGACCAACGTTGAGTCCTTGTGGAACAGTCTCCACAGAGAGTGTGAGACAGACAGACCGTTGAGCAACTACATAATACTAATATGCCAGGTGGCAGTAAGTCCTGGGGAGAAAAACCAAATAGGATGGAGGTCCAGGAAGGCCTCTCAGAGGAGGTAATATTTTGTAGGAAGCAAGGGAGTGATCCAGGCAGAGGCAACAGCACACACCAAGACTCTGGAAGGAGGTGAGTGGCCGGGGCGGGTGGAGCAGACAGGAGAGACTGGCGAAGTGGGCAGGAGCCGGGTCTGGCAGACTTACTGACCACGATCAGATGCTGGGATTTGAATCTGAGGGGCCTGGGAGCCATGGGAGGCTTTTGAGCATGTCGTCTGACTCACATTTTGAAAAGATCACTGTGGGCTGCTCTGGGGGAATGACCCCTTCTGGGGCCAGGGGAACCTGAGATAGCCAGCACTCAGCGAGGACTGCGGGAAAGGGATGAGCCCTGCCATGCCCAAACAGGGGAGCCCCCACCCACACCCTCCCTGCGTTCCTGCCCTGCTGTGGAAGCCGCCACAGCCTGTAGCAGCTTGTGCCTGTCGATGGCATCAGCGACTTCACAGGCTCTCCCTGCAGACGTTCGTCATGGAAGCCCGGCTTCCGGGCACTCTGCCAGGCGCCAGCGCCTGCTGTGGGCTCCGCAGTGGGCTGAGCCATCCTAGGCACGCAGCCACCTGGCCCCTCCCGCCCTCTCCTGAGGCGGCACACGCTCCGAAGCTTCCTGGGTTTCCAGAGCAATTTGTCAGAGCTGTTTAGGGGCAATCAGAGGCTCTCGCTCCACGTGGAGCTGACACAGCGGCGTTCCCAGGCAGGCAGGAAGCACGTGGCCCGGCTTCCCCGGGCTGTGCCAGGAGTCTCTGGGATACCCTTCTGAGGGCACAGCCCTGGAAGGTGATGTGAGGGCCCTGGGATCAATCGCTGGGCTCCCTCTCCCCCCACCACCTGTGTCACTAGCCGGCTGGGTCACACGTGCCAGGCCGCCGCGGACAGGTGCTGTCCCCTCGGGAAGAGGAGCCCAGGCTGTCTCCTGGACCTCCAGGGAAGCAGGGAGCCATGCAGAGACCTTGGAGGGGACCTTGGAAGGAAGGAGCCCTGCAGAGTCCCTGAGGTGAAATGTTTCTGGAGTGTTCAAAGAGCAGCTTCCATGTGGCTGGAGCAGAGTGAGTGACAAGGGAGCATGGGAGGAGCTGAGGGCAGAGGGGGATGGGCTAAACTGTGGGGGCCCTGTGTGCCCCGGGGAGGACTCTGGCACTTACCCTGAGAGAGGCAGGGCCACAGAGTCCTGAGCAGAAAGGGCCGTGGTCCCTCCCATGTGTCTTGGGCTCCCCCCTGCTGTGTTGGCACGGGTGGGCAGGAGGAGGCTGGCGATGGTGCGGGCGGTGGTTGGTGGAGGTGGTGAGCGGTGCTTGGATCTCACAGCTATTTTGAGCCAGTGAGTCTTTGCCCCACATCTCTCTGCTTCCACTCCCTGAAGACCTGCCGCCCTGCTCCCAGGCCCCAGGTAGAATATTCTCACTTGGCTGCTGCTGCTGTGGAGCTTGATGATCCCAGCCATGGGCGGGGACTGACTCCACACTCAATCCCGTGGCGGACACCAGGGGAGAGGGGGAGATTGGACCCACAGTCAAGGCCAAGTGCAGTGGGCCCACCTGGGAGTCTCTGGGTGAGCAGGCTTTCCCAAGTTCTGGCCTCTGACCGCCTGCATCCAGCTCACAGCCCTACCGCCACCAACTGTGTAATCTCTGTCAGGCCCTGAGCATTTATGCACACAGAACTGGGGTACAGGCCAGAGGTGCGGGGGGTGAGAGGATTCACCAGAGACAGAGCAGGGAGCAGAACAGGCAGACGGACTGAAATACACTGTTGAGGGGAGCAGCAGGCGAGTCAGGAGAGATCTGCTACACCAAGTGGGTAGCTCCCTAGCTGGGGATCGAACTTGTGCTGCAGTGGCTGTGGATAGCTTCATAGGTTGCATCTTAACCCCCTGGCATCTTAACCCCAAACCCCTGAGTATTTTTGAGGCTCAGTTTCCTCAGCCATGACATGGGGGTCATAGCATCTGTGGTCTAAGGCTGTGAGGAAGAACCCTCTCTTGCATTTAAAATGCTTAACATGGGGCCCGTGGCATGGCTGGCCCAAAAACAGCAACTGCTCGCCTTCATTTTCACTTACTGTGTATTGTGACTGCTGTTGTCATTGAAAGGACAGGCTGGTGGCTAAATGTGGCATCTCTTGAGTCAGATTACCTGGGTTTGCTTCTTGGCTCTCTCCCTTTGGTTGCTCTGGGCCTTACTTTCCCCACTTGAAACATGTCCTGGTGGTAGTTCCCCGTGTCATTGTGTTGCTAGAGCAACTAAGTGAAGCAGCGCCTGTAAGATAATTAACGCTGCGCGCCACTGGCCGGCCACCTCCCTTCCTCCTGAGGGGCCTGTCGCCCCAGCTAAACCGCCTGTGCAGCTGTGGACTCTCCATCAGCCTGAGAAACTTTCAGCTTTTTTACTCCAACAAAACCTTAAGTCCTCCCCAAGATAGAGCACAGATAAACGCATAGCCTCGGGGTGAGCGAAGGGTGGAGTGTGGTGCAGGATGCCTACACCCCAGCCCTGGCTGAGCCCTGACACACCCCATCCCTCCATAGCTGCCCCTCAGGGGCACATTCCCGGGCGGGCTGGGCCCCTCTGCTCCTATGACACTGGCGCTGCTGTAGCCTCATTTCTCAGAGGAGTAAGCTGAGGCCCGGGACTCGCAGTGTGCTTGTTGGAACTGGGACTGGAACCCAAGCTGCCTGTGTTCTCCCAGTGCTGCCTCGGGTATCAAGTCAAAGCTGAGGCCTGCGGAAGACACCCGGCTGCGCCGGGGCTTCGGAAAGGTGTGTCCGTTCTGTGATTGCCTGGCAGGGCCAGAGCCCCACACTGGCCATGATATCGGGCACAGCTCATGGTCGTGGAATGGGGTGAGGGGCGCCCCCTCTGTGGGCTCAAGGGCCTAGTTCTTTGTTGAGGCACCAGGTACCATCTGAGACTTGTAGAGGCGGAGGGACATGCCCGCGGCTATAAATAACAGAAAATCTCAGCGCATCTGCAAGAACTCTCTTCTCTCACGGAACATGAAGTCCCGAGCTGGGGAGGGCCCAGGGTTGGGATAATTTATTAACTCAGGGACCCAGCTTCTTCTCCTTTCCTCTCTGCCCGCCCCCCGCCCCCCTCCGTCAAACTATAGACCAGCTCCCCTCACGGTCTCACAGGGGCTGTCACTGCACCAGACACGGTGTCCAGGGGAAGAAGAGGTAGTGTTTTCTGCAAGTGGTTTTTGCTTGTTTTCCAGCAAAGAAAGCTTCCCCAGAAGTCAGCCAAAAGACACACGCCCCATGTCTCACCCACCAGAAATAGGTGGGAGGACCTGTACCCCCTCCCCAGACAAGTGGTGCTGACCCCTCAGGAAACACCCCTCTGGGCTGGGTGTCAGGCCCCCTTCCTCACACAGGGATGGCTAAAGCAACCTTCATTTACAGGACTGGGATGGGGGACCAGGATGGCACCCACAGTGTCATCCATGGGGACCCATCTTGAAAGAGGCAGCGGGTGGAGCTGCCTGGCAGACAAACGGCATCTCCATCTTCTCCCCTGGCCTCTTTTTTGGTAATCATCTTGATTTCTCAGCTCACAAAAAGGCTGGAAAAGTTAGACAAGGTAGAGAATAGAAAGTAAAAGTTGGGGTTAAAATCAATCAGGATCTATTCACAGCGTAGACCCTCCACAGCTGTGGAAGAGGGGACAACCAGAGGGGCTGACGTGGAGAGCTCTCCAGAACGCTACCCTTAAAGTCACAGCTTGCTGAGAACACACTGTGGCTGATTTCTCAGAGAAGTGGGTGGGGCCGCACCCTACGTGAGCATAGACTCTGTTGAAGAAGCGAGGGGAAGCCCAGGGGTGCCTGGAGGAAGGAGACAGGTGTCAGGTGCACTTCTTACCTATACCATTTATATGGTTGAGTTTTTGAAACTTTGATTCTGTCCACGTTCCCCATGTTTACCAGCCCTAGAGATTACAGCTAAGGTACACTCCCCAAGAGATTTTTCTCCAGGCTGGTACCAGTCCGGTTCATTCGAACATTTTTGCTCTCCACCCAAAACAGTTTTACTTTCCTTCCCAGCGTGGCCACCTGGAAGGCACTTGCTCAACGCCAATTGCTCTTACTCATACGCAGTACGCTGGCTGACATTTCTTACCTGACGCTGTTTCTTTTTTTTTTTTCCCCTTAGTAATGGTGAAGACCCACAAAATTGTTCCCATGACCCATGGTTAGGGAAAAAAAACTCCATTTCCTTTTTGGAATAAAAAACAAAACCAAGGGAAAAGCCTACTAAGTATACACTCTGCTTTTTGTTTGTTTGTTTGTTATAGCACTGTGCCTATTCCCACTCCCTGCAGCTTAGAGGCGTAAGAAGCCTTAGAGGCCCTGAACCCCCAGAGGCCCATTGACAGAAATCTCCTCCTGGCACTCTGAAAAGGCCCTTCCACCCCACTGCTAGGCAGGTGTCAGCACTTCTTCCTGGGTCCACACAGCCGGCTCTTGATACTCTCAAGATTCTGATTTTTTTTTAATGATTTATTTTATGTATTTATACAAGAACTGGGGTACAGGCCAGATGCATGGGAGGGTAAGAGGATTCACCAGAGACAGAGTGGGGAACAGAACAGGCAGACTGATGAAATACACTGCTGAGGGGAGCAGCGGGCAGCAGGAGACGGCAGCGGGCGGCAGGGGAGCAGCGGGCGGCAGGAGCAGCGGGCGGCAGGAGAGGTCTGCTTCGCCATGTGGGACCCTTGTCGGCAGGCCGGGATTGAACCGGCACTGCAGAGGCTGCGGACAGCTTCACAGCGCAGCGCTCAACCACCTGTGCCACCAGGAGAGGCCCTCAAGATTCTGATTTTAGTGTTTGACTTTCGCCTGTTTTCCTAAGGATGAGTGTCTTTGTATTTGTCTTGCCTGGGATCTATCGGGCTTGGACGTTTTTCACAAAATTTGGGGAGTTTTTAGCCATTGCCTCTTCAAATTTTCTTCTCCCTCTTTCTCTTCTGAAACTCATGCATCGTTGTATGCTTGGTTCTGTTGTGAAGGTTCTGCCATGGTAGAACCCCCCATGTTCATTGAACTGGGCAGGAGGGTAGAGGAACCCCAAAGACACAGATTCCCCCCGCTCTCCTCTGGGGTTCAGCTGTTTTTCACGCACATGTATGGGTTGTATGCCTCTGTCATGGGTTGTATGCCTCGGTCAGTTTGCAGCATGCTGACATACTTGCGCCTCTCAATTTTGCACTTTTGGAGAGAGGATTTACCAACCTCTTCATCTGCCAAGTAACATAAAGTCCCATCCCTTAATATTGGTAAATTAACCTTCAACAGAGATTTCATTCAAGGACACCGATGTGAAATGGAATTGTATTAAGGACTGTGAAAAGTTGATTAGCCTCGATGGTGACTGCAGTGGGGGTCCCCATAAGTTGGGCCTAGTTGACAGCATGTGGCTTGTGGTAGCCTTGATGCCAGCATTTGGGGCTTCGAGCTGTGCACGTAGACTGGACCAGCTGGAGTAGCGTCTGATGTGTGGCAGGTCTTCAAGAGCTACTTGAAGAGGCTCTGTGGCAGGATATTCTAAAAATAACTTTTTTTTTTTTTTTTTTTTTTATAGAGGCATGCTTTATTTATTTGTTTGCTGGTTTGTTTGTTTTGTTTATACATGCACTGGGTACAGTCAGAAGCACGCGGGAGGGTGAGAGAATTCACCAGAGCCAGAGCGGGGAGCAGAGCAGGCAGAAGGACCGAAGTACACTGCTGAGGGGAGCAGCGGGCGGCAGGAGAGGTCTGCGCGCCATGTGGGACCCTCCTCTGGTGGCCGGGGAGCAGCCGGGGATTGAACCGGCGCCGCAGAGGCTGCGGGCAGCTTCGCAACCCAGCGCTCAACCGCTGCGCCACCGGGGAGGCCCATGTGGCAGGATATTCTAGATTTAAAAAAAAAGTCCTAAGTACGAAACAGCGTATGACGTGATCCCCATTACATAAAACATAGTTCTCCCCCACCCAGAGGCCCTGTTTTGTTTTGTTTTTTGGTTTTGGTTTTTTTTTTTTTGGTCCTATTGGTGCATGTTTTGAAGGCAAAGGAAAGAGTTAAGAGGAAACAGCAAACTGCCAACTGTGGTCATCTCCAGAGTCAGGCAGGCAGGCCCATCTTCAGCCCTGTGATTCGTGCCCAGGGAACAGGGGCCGTCTAGTGGGGCACATCCACTCACCAGGGATGGCTTTTTGGATTCCCACTGAGGCACCAAATGTGCTGGCCGGGCATTCCTGGTGTATGGTCGGTGGCGCTACAGGCACCTATCACCTTGTCTCCGTATAGATGTTGGGCACTGGAATTTTCCACAGCAGTGATGTATTAGGTGCTTGTGTGAATGAACTTTTTTGTTTCCCGAGAGTGAATTTAACCAGGTTGGTTTTGCAAAATGTGGGATGGATTTGATTGTTTATTTCTTTGGTTTTCACTTTGCAGTGACATGAGCTCAAGGGCTGGCTACCCCGCTCAGGTTTACAAAACAGCCAGCTCAGAGACCCCTCGGCCCTCACAGCTGGCCCAGCCCAGCCCCTTCCAGCTGTCCACCTCCGTCCCCAAGTCCTTCTTCTCCAAGCAGCCCGTGCGCAATAAGCACCCGACAGGGTGGAAGAGAACGGAGGAGCCCCCGCCACGGCCACTCCCCTTCACTGACCCAAAGAAGTAAGTGCCTGGACCCCCAGTGTGCTGCACCAGGGGGCTCTGGGGCAGGGAGGAGGGCAACACCCCACTCATTCAACAGGACCTGGGAGTCCAGCTGTGAACAGGAGGACAGAGACCCCCGCCCTTGGGGAGCTCACATTCCAGATTAGGGGCTAAATAAATAGGGTAACTAAGAAAAAAAAAAAAGGCTGCAGGTCACACAATGGCTGGCATCATGCGGTACCTGGATGAGGAGTTTTCCAGGCAGAGGGAATAGCAGCTGCAGGGACCCTGAGGCAGGTGCGTGCTTGGTCTGTGGCTGGCCCAGTGCAAGCCCACGTCAGAGAGGCCGTGGAGTCAGAGGGATGCTCTGGGAGCCGCTACCTCGGTGAGGTGGAGCTATGGGATGGGGTCGAGCACAGGATGAGATCCAGATCCGCAGTGCCCCCCCCCGGGGCTCTGTGTGGGGCACAGCCTGCGAGGAGCAGGGAGACCAGGATGGAGCTGCCGGCAGGGGACAATGGGCTGGAGTGGGTGGAGGCCAAGGAGGGAGGAAGGGCCTGCCTTCTGGATGAAGTGTCCGGAGAGGGTCAGAGCTTGCCGGCAGGCTGATGTGGAGCAAAAGGAAAAGCAAACTAACTAGAAGACGATGCCGCATCTCGTACATTCACGTTTACTGAGCACTTCCCTTGTCCCTGGCCCTGGAGGATCTTGTGCTTTGTCTAAACTCCTGCCCAGACCCCTTGTGGGCAGCCCCAACCCCTGCCCCTCTGCCTGGGCCCCACACACACACCTGTATGGTTCATTGGGGCCACCATAACAAAGAACCACAAACTGTGACATGTATTGTCTCATAGTTCTGGAAGGTTAGAAGTCCAGTATCTAGGTGAGGCAGGGCTGGTTCCTTGTTAGGGCCGTAAAGAGAATCTGAGCTGGTGATTTGCTGGCACCCAGCAGAAAGGCTGCGCACCCCCATCTCTGCCTTTCCTTCACACGTGCCTACCTCTGGCCACCTCCCCTTCGTATATCTTTTTTTTTTTTTTTTTTTTTTGTGGGACCCTCGCCAGCGGCCGGGGAACGAACTGGCACTGCAGAGGCTGCGGGCAGCCTCGCAGCCCAGCGCTCAACAGCTGCTCCACCAGGGGAGACCCCCCTTCACATATCTTATTGGCTTAAGGTCCACCCCAGTTGCCTCATTTGACTTTATTACCTCAGTAAACCTGTTTTCAAATGAGGTCACAGTCTAAAATTCTCGGGGTTAGGGCTTCGATATCTTTTAGTTAGAGGTTGGGGGATACCTTTGAACCCACAGCCCCAACCCTCAGTTCTCAGTACAGCCATACTTCTTTTGAGAAGCCTCCCACCTCCAACCCGGCTCATCCCTGCCAACCCCACTTCCCCCCCACTGGCTTCTTTCCTGTGCTCCTTTGCCTTGGATGGCAGCTGTCCTGGGACGTGGCCCTGTCCTCGCTACTTCCTCCTCTCTGTTGTACCCGCTGGACTGAGTGTTCTGGGACAGGACAACAGAGTCACCCAGGGCCCAGCTCATAGTAGGTGCTCAGAAAACGTAGCTGGATTTGTGACAACCCTTTTTCCTAATGACACAATCCAAAGAAGGCTCTTTATCGTGTGTGTGAACATGTGTAAACTAAATGCACTACATAAAATATTTAGCAACACAGAATTATTTCATAGTACCTTATTTTATTACAGATGGTTTTCTTTAGTTAAGGTAACGTTGGTTGGCAGCACTATATGTGGTTCAGAGGCATAGGAGGCTCAGGTGCATGTCACCCCACCCCACCCCTTCCCAGCACCCGAAGTCCCCACTTTGCTCCCCACCCCCCACTCCAGTTCATTTTTAAAATCACATGCATGAGACAATAGTCAATTTAGATTATTGCTTCTGTCCCCATCTCCCATTTCACAAAGTTGTCTCATTCCAGCTCTCCTGAGCACTTTGGAGATCGGTCTTTTCATTGTTGGAGATGCTATTGAATCACCTAACCCAGTTCTCCAGAAAACGTCTCCTGATATCTACTTGCTAAGCCCTGTTGTAAGCCCTTCACCTGCATTAACTCATTTAGTCCTCACTAAGGAACAATGAGGTGTCCTACCTTTACACCCACTTCACAGAAGAGAAAAACTGAGGTTAAGTCACCTGTACAGACGCACTCAGTTAAGGTTAACCATGGAAAAGATGTTGGCTTGCCAGGCCCCTCAGGGTCACCACATACAGGGAGCTCATCCCCCAGGAGCAGTCACCAAATCTTTGCTAAGTTACTTTACCAGTTGTAGGCCAGTGGCTCCTCAGCCACCCTGAGGCCTCCCGACTAGGCTCAGCCAGAGAGTGGCCCAGCCAGAGAATGGCTATATTCAACGCCACCGAAATCTTACCACATAGGGTTGTTGTGATGTGCACTGGCCCCGGGGCCTGGCAAGGAGGACGCAGGCCCAAGGGACCAGTCTGGTGGTGTGGCTGTCACTATGGAGCAATGAGGGGAGGGCAAGCCCCCATCACACCAAAGCCCCAGACCCTGAGTGTCCCCATCCATGGTGGGGGGCAGCCCTGGCTGATGGAGGGCATGAGATGAGGGGCAGCCAGGGGCCTAGGAAGGGAGTTGGGCCCTCAGGTGAGCTGTGGGTGTCAGTATGGCAGTCAGACCACTTCCATTCACATCCCGGCTCCGCCATCACCCGTGCCAGAACCTCCCAGAGCATCGCTGCTCTCTCCCACGTGACAGTGATGTTAGCGCCTGCCAGCCATGGTCACAGTCCCAGGGCAAGTGCAGCCACCTGGGAGATGCGCCAGCCCTAGCATGCACACCTGCGCCACCAGGAGCTCCGACTTTGCCATCTTGAGCAAGACACAGGGCGGCCCCGAGCATCAGGCAGGCGTCGTTCTGAGCGACCTCATGCAGTCTGTGCCTCGCTTTCCCCATCAAGAGGGAACAGCTCGAGAGCCCTCACACCAGGGGTGCCACGAGGAGTCACTGAGCCCATTGAAGTGCCAGGCCTCGTCAGCTGAGCTGATGGGTGCTGGCCTCCGGTGGTTGGCCTCTGGGATTCGGGCGCTCCCATCCCCGGGTCTGGGTCCCTCCCGGGGTCCAGCTGGCTGCAACCGCAGAGGAGCAGGGGAAGGCCTCTCCCCGACTTCCCACCTCAGAGCAGGGCTGCTTCCCTCCCACAGGCCTCCTCCAGCCGCCCTCCCAGTGAAATCTGCAGGCTGCGCAGCCCAGCCCGGCTGAGTGTCCTCGCCAGCCTCACTGGCAGGGCCCCCGGCTCAGGCCGCCAACTGTGGTGCTAATTAGCTTAATTAACCAGGCCCAAGGGAGCCGCCCCAGTTGGAGGCCAGAGCCCGCAGTCAGCTGGGACTAGCCTCAGCCAAGTCGGAGCCACTGGTCGTCTTCCACTCCCGGCCCTCCGTGGCCCAGGCAAGCCAAGCAGCCAGCCTCGCTGCAGCGCCGCCTTTGTGGTTCCCTCCTGCCTCTGCTCTTTTCCGATACAAGTGGCTTCATTCCACAACATGGCAAAACCCAGTTCGATAACATGGGCAAATCGGAAATTCTGCCCAGCGCCCATGGCCAGAATCTTGAAAAAAGGGCTCATCCTTCTGGACGGTCTTTATTTGTGATTTATAAGGTAGAAAGGAACATAAGCCAAACTACTGCAGAAAGAGTTTGCTGTGAAAGCGAAGCCTCTCTCTACTCCCAGGCCCCAAGCCTCACAGCTCCCCTCCCCAGAAGCAACCGCTGTTTGACTTCTGCATCCTTCCAGAATGTTCCAAACATGACTGAGCACGTGTGCTGGGTACGCATCCCTCCCAATCCCCCCTTCCTACTTAGCAGTGGGGACACCGCCTGCCTCTGCTTTCTTTCTTCTTTTCTCATCAGGTGCCTTGGCGACCTCATTCTTTTCAGCAGAGAGTGTCCATTCTGCCTTCAGAGGTCATAAGGTTTTGACAGTTATGGAGACCAAGAGCTTGAGATAAAGGAACAGGGTCAGCAATGCGAAGGCTCAGTTTCTTCTGTTCAGTTTCGAATTTCAAACCAGAATTTACACCATTTGAAAGTTTTGCTTATAATTTGCGGTACAGAAAATACACTGGAAAAATCTTCCAGAGAAGTGATCAGTTTGACTCTCCAAACTGAATTCCGTCACACTTTATCCCTTCAGCCCTGTCACTAGTAGTGTCAGGCAGTAGAACCCGCGGAGACGAGATGGGTGCAGAGGTGAGGGTCAGGGGAGAAGGTTCTAGCATGATTTCTTCTGGAGCCTTGTGCTTAGAGTAATTAGGAAAACCCTCTAGAGTCCTGGAGGCCCGGGACTTCCTGGGGACTGGGAAGGTGACGTTAGCAAATGATTACTAGTTAAACAGAGCAGGGAAGGAATACTTGCCCTCTTTTGACTTTTAAATGCATCTCTGTACTTTCTATTTTATAAAAGTCATTTTCGCTTGTCATGGGAGGAGGAGGGGGAAGGTGGGTTCTGTGTGATACATATTTAATATCACTTGCGAGTGTGGCAAGGCCTGTTCCCAACACTGATGTAGGATAGAGGAAGCTGCAGGTGAGGTGGGAAGAGTGGGCCCCGAAGGCTCAAGCACAAACCACAGACCATCCTGAGGTGAGTGCAGGGGAGAGGCAGTGCAGGACTGCGAGAGCCAGAGTGCCTGGGCTGGGAGGGAGCCTCTCTGAGGAGGTCTCATTTGAGCTAAGCCAAAAGGATGAGAAGCTGCCAGCCACAGAGAATGCTGGTCTGGGCACTCTAGGCAGCTGGCACAGCCAGTGCAAAGGCCCTGAGGCAAGGCCATGTGTGGTGTGTTTAAGGAACCTCAGGAGGCCTGTGTGGGAGGAGAGAGGGACAGAGCAGGGCCAGGGCAGAGGGTGTGGGACCTTGTGGGCTGTGGCAAACCAGCTTTTTAGAAAGCGAATCCCCCACATGTCCACCATGTGAGACAAGAGTTTGGTGAGCTTCAGTGGGCCGAGCTAAGCCGTGTTGAGTTTTGTTGTCTGAAGATGACTTCACACCATACATACCAATTCTTGGTGCCCGTGTCATATCTGGGAGAGCCCCTGTCTGTGTTGTGTGGGTCAGGGCTACAGGCTGTTGTTATGCGGGGCCGTGGTCTGTCCCTGGGGGGCCTCACCCTTTCCTCCTGGCCACTCCAGTTTCTGCTCCACAGCCGGGCCCCGTGAAGCAGCCTGGTTCTTGCTGCACCCAGGGTCATGCAGGCCTTTCTAAGGACATGCATCAAGAAGTAAAACTCTGAGGGCACAGGGAGTGTATGTTTTAACGTTTTCAGCAGGTCCTTCTCCACCCCTCCCTGAGGAGAGCCTGTGGAGAAGCCCCTTTCTTGAGGCAGACCTGCTGCAGGCCCCATCTGGCTCCTCCCCAGGGGAGGTGGCCCTCGGGGGTCCTGCTCTGGGCCAGGCACCCTCCTGTGCAGGGGACCCTGGGAAGTGGCGAAATTAGAGGGGTGGTGGGAAGAGGTAAGTCCTTCCCCCTTCTAGTCTTTGGGGGAGGGGGGCTCTTTTTCTCTTTGTCTCTCTCTTTTGGATCTAAAGCTTTTTTGTTTTTTAAACATTCTATTTTCCTTTAGAATTTTTTTTTTAAGATTTCTTTATGCATACAAGAGCTGGGGTACAGGCCAGAGATGGGGAGGTGAGAGGATTCACCAGAGACAGAGTGGGGAACAGAACAGGCAGACTGACCGAAGTATACTGCTGAGGGGAGCAGCGGGCAAGTCAGGAGGTCTGCTGCACCATGTGGGCAACTCCCTGGCTGGCCAGGGATCGATCTTGTGCTGCCGAGGCTGCAGATTGCTTCACAGTGCAGTGCTCAACCCCTTGTGCCACCAGGGAGGCCCCTGGATCTAAAGCTTTTCATGAACGTTCCCTGATAGCAACAGAGCCAGAATTGCCCAAGACCTGGAATCCTATTTGGGGAGGAATATGACCTGACAAGAAAAAAGTTGCCACCCTCTCTTCCTGCCTTTGTTGAAATCCCAAAGCTGGCAGCTGAGAAAATAAAAAAAATGTAGACTTCAAAACCCTCAGAAACCCAAGGCACTGATTTCTCTGTGGGCTCAGAGACTTTTTTCCTAGTCACCAAATGCTGAGACTAGGTATAGGGTTTTTTAAACTAGTTTTTATTCTGATGATTGTTATAACACATGGTTATGGTAAAATAAATTCAGATGGTTCAGAAGCGGATCAGATGAAAAGCAAAAGTCCCTTTTTTCCAGCTCCTTGTTTAATACGACTCCTACTTCCCGGAGGTAATCATTATTCATAATTTCTTCCAGAAATTTTTTTCTGCATATAAGAGTATATTTTTTTAGCCAAGTGGATTATGTTCCACAAGCTGCGCATCGTTCTTGGTGCCATCTCTGTGAGGGGAGCGTGGCAGTTGCACCGCGCCACCGCCTCCGGGCTCTGCAGCCGGGTGGCCTTGGCCGGAGTCCCGGCTCTTCCACTCACGGGCTGTGTGATTTTGGACAAGTGTCTTACACTCGCCTGAGCCGTCCATGCCTCGGTTTCCCTCCTGTGCAGTTGGGGTGATGGTAACCCTGGCCCCCAGGGAGGGCTGCTGTGTAGATAGTGCCTGGTGCCCATGAGGGCTGCCTTGTTGGCTGATGGTATGTGGGGAGGCGGGGGGAGGCAGGTGACAGCTCATCAGAGACCCTCATTTTCACTGAGAATATAAGAACTAAGCCCAAAGGTTGGGCCATGATCGGAAGGCAAGAGGAAGCCTTGGTAATTCCAGGCTTGAGGATGCAGAGCCCCAGTAGAGAGCCGGGGTGGAGTAGCAGCCTGCAGAGGGTAAGGGGCGGCGGGAGGTGTGAGCAGCCTCGGGCACCCTCAGCCCCGGGCAGACGGCCATGGGAGCAGCCCTCCTTGCCCGAGTGTCCTTCCACAATGGCCCAGCAAGTACCTGGCCGCCGCCCATCCTCCCTGTGAAGTGAGCCTGTCTCCTAGGGAGTGAGATGAGGGTGAGGGTGGTACTCCCACCCAGGTCCCAGCGCAGGGAACAGCCCGCCGGGGTCAGACCCAGGCCTGCTGCTTCCGGCTTCTGCTTAGCTCCAGGCTCTGCCTCAAGGACTGTAAGACCACAGGGACTTCTAGAAGGCAGGACAGCCTGGGCTCTAGAATGCTGAGAAGGAAGGTGGTGATGGGGGTGACCCAGAGTCACAGACAGGCTCCTAGGGTGGGAATCCCACTGGAAAACTGGGGGTGGAGATGGGGCTCTGTACCCCTGTTCTGGAGGCAGGCACCTGGCCCTTGGTCCCCCCCGCCTGGCATGTGAGCTCTTCTGTGACACTCACTGGACTTTACTTGTGGGGGTTCCCTTTCTGTTCATCCCTTCACTGTCAGTCTCCCTGTTTACTGCTATATCCCAAGCACCTTCAGCAGGTCTGGCACAGAGTAGTCTCCCCGAAAAATTGGCGGAATGAAGGAATGGAATGAACAAACCAAGTCTTCCTCACCTGGAGAATGTGTGACTTTAACCTCCCGAGACCCCCGTGACACTGACCCTCCTTTTCCAGGCAGGTGGACACCAACACGAAAAACGTCTTTGGACAGCCTCGGTTGAGGGCCTCCCTCCGGGACCTCCGCTCCCCGCGGAAGAACTACAAGTCCACCATCGAGGACGACCTGAAGAAACTCATCATCATGGACAACCTGACGCCGGAGCAGGAGCGAGAGGTAGGAGTTCGTACCCGCCCCGGGGCTCCAGGGGGCAGGACGGAGGCCGGGCTTCAGAGTCACCTTGTAGAGCAGCCGGGGCCTGTGGGTGTGAACCTGCACCACGTTCCTCCTGTGACTGGAGCATGCCGCCCTCGTCGGCCTTCTTCTGGGGCCCAGGATGGAAGCAGCCCCCACACACACACACACACCCCACACTGGCTGAGGGCCAAGAGTGTGGGAGGCGTCCAGGGGAGAGGCTGCTCTTGGGCCCCGAGGGTGGGAGCGGCAGGAGCAGCAGGGCTCTCAATGCCTCTGCACCTCTGCCTCCCTCCGCTCCGTCCAGCCCGCACTCAGGCAGGCATCCCTGTGGGGGCTCAGTGACCCCATTCTCTCGTGGTTCTGCCCTCCAGCCCGCAGCCCTGTGGGGAGAGAACGCTCTGTCCTCAGTGGCCCCCTCCTTGACTGGCCCCCATTGGTCCGGCTTGGGTCACACCACCTTCCCTGGAACAGGTGGGTGGGGTTGGCTTCCAGAACCAGGTCAGCAGTAAGCAGAGAGGAGGAATCCCCAGGGGAAAACTGGGGCGCTTTGGCCAGAAAGGGGCAGAAAAGAATGCCAGGTGGGTAAGAGCTACAGATGCCCAGGACGGGAAGCTGCCTCTGAGGGCCTGTGCCAGGGCCAGGCCGTGACTGCGCCCTCTGTCCACCCCTGTCTCAGCAGCAGTCGCCACAAAAGAGCCTGCAGCGGACGCTGTCGGACGAGAGTCTTTGCAGCGGGCGCCGGGAGCCCGGCTTCGCCAACCCTGCCGGCCTGGAGCCGGGCCTGCCCAGCGACGTGCTCTTCACCAGTACCTGCGCCTTCCCCTCCAGCACGCTGCCCGCCCGCCGCCAGCACCAGCACCCCCACCCACCCGGCGGGGGCCCCAGCACCATCCCTGCCACCGGCAATGGCTTCCCAGAGAAGAAATGTGAGTCTGGCTCCTGGGGCTGGTGGGGGCGTTGGGAGGGCTGCGCTGGGGTCACCTGGTCAAAGGCCAGTCAGCTGAGGGCGGGAACTGGGATCCACATGAGCATCATGGCAAGAGGTGGTTAGCCGAGCACCTGGGGGTCACCCAGAGTCAGGGGCACCTTGGATTGGGGTCATCTGAGACCAGGAAGAAGACATCAGCCTCTCCAGGTGCAAGCAGGAGAGCCCATCACCAGAGCCTGAGGACCCAGCTTTGCCCTGACTGCTTCCCGGAGCCCTTCCCCCCACCTGTTCAGCACCCAGCGGATTACCTCATGGGGGTTGTTGCTTGCCTGATGCTCCCCAGTCTGCCTACTCTTGCAGGGTGGGGTAGCTTACCCATCCCTTTATTCATCCAGCAGATATTTGCTGAGCACTCAGGAAGGGGGCACACAGCCCCCATCAAAAAATTCTGGGTGCTGGTGTGAGGCCATAGCACACCACAGAGCACCCCGCCCTGGCGGCCGTGTATTAGTGGGAATTCCTAGAACCTCCCTGGACTTCCCTCTGCCTCCTCCCTTCACCCCTCATCCTTACTGCCCTATCTGTAGACCTGCACGTAGCAGGCATTGAGCACGCAGCGAGGAGGACGGGAGAGGGACTAGGCAGAGCCGTTTTGCACGGAGAACACAGACAAGATGGATCTGAATGCCTCTGACTAGCTGGGCCTTATCCTTTCAGTCTCAATTTAATAGCGCCTCCTCCAGGAAGTCCTCCCTCCCTGACCAAGCTGAGCTATCTCAGGGACATCTCCCATCCTGTCCCTGCTCCCTTATGTTTGCCCATCACAGCCCCATACCCTCTGGGCTGTCACTTTGTGGCAATGTCCATTTCCCCTGCTGAACCGGGGGCTCCCTAAGAGCAGGACCAGGGGATGTCAGCCACTTTGGTGACCTCCAGACCAGGACCCTGGATCTCACAGAACACACACAGCACCGTTCTCTGCCCATCTGACTCCCCCAGGCCCCAAAGCCAGGGAGAATCCCATCTTACCTCAGCATGGACAGAGACTCTAGGACTTCCAGCTCCCCAGGGCCTGCTCAAGAGCCCTTCCCAGCTTGCCTCCAGGCTGGAGAGTCCTGGGTTTGGCCTTGCTAATGAAGGGCCCTCCATGCCGAGGAGACTCTCTGCAGTGCCCCAGCGAGCTTGCTAGGCAGTGACAGCTGCTCCCATAGCCGCCACCAGCTCTGCAGGCTGGAGCTGAGGAACAAAGGTCAAGGACTCGGTCCCCTCCCCACTTCATTCCCCTGAGCGTTCAGTCACTCGGCGAGTGCTTCCTAGCCCCATGCACCCCAAGAGCTGCATGGCCTGAGTCCACTAACCTCTCTGCCTTGTTTCTTTGGACTACAAATGAGGGCCAAAATAGCGCCCACCTCATGGGGTTAACATGGGACTCTAGCCGGTCAGTGCATGGAATGTGCTAGCACAGTACCTAGCAGGTGTGAGCACTGAAAGACAAGTAGCTCTTGGGTATTCTTGTTAATAGTGTGTCATTGGGATCACACTCTTCAGTCTGTCCTGAGGCATGTTTGTGCCTCAGTCTAGCGAGCAGGGATAAGACCGTAATAACGTGCACCTCCCAGACCCCAAAGCCCTGTGGCCTTGGACTTAGAGCAAGGTCAGCCTCAGGCCACAAGTACAAATCCCCCTGGCACCGCCAGCAAGTGTGACCTCAGGCAGGGTGGCTTCTCGCCGTCAGCCTCAATTTCCCCAAACGGGGTCATGACAGGCCTGGTTCACAGCCAGACCTGACCTTTCCCAGCCGAGGCTCCTCCTGACCTCTCTGCACCTCACTGCCATTCTGTATCCCCTCCCCTTGGAGCAGTGAGCTGAGGCCTAGGGCCCACGCCTGATATAGCTGTTGATGCAGGGTTTGAGCTGTCACTCCCCACACACTGGGCCACTTCCTCTACCCAGGTGTTAGACCTGATCCACCTGCTCTCCTGTCCACCCCCAGCTGTCCAGGTTTACCCAGCACCCTGGCTCTCTCCTCAACCCCGAGCTCAGGTGGAGAGCCACCACCCCCACCAGCTCCCAGTGGGAAACAGACTTCTGACCCTGTCCCTTGTCTCCCCATCTCAGTTAGCGCCAGCTCCATCCTGCTGTGCCCAGACCAGAGACCCTCCAGGTCCCCCTCTGTCTCACACATCTGCCCTGTCTCTGGAGGAGCTCCAGGACCCGCCTGCTTGTCTCTCCACAGCCCCCCTGGGTCTCCACACTGTCTCCCCACCTCCACCCCAGTGTTGGTTCCCGCACACAGCCAGAGGGCACCTGGAATGCCTGCATCAGCTCACCTCCCCTCCTGCTCAGCACCCTCCTGTGGCTCCCTCCCCCAGGTCCTCATTGTGCCCACCACCACCACCACTCCCACCCACCCCCACCCCCCGCCACCAGCCCAGGTCAGCTGTCCCCTCTCCTACCTCACCTCACACCTCTCTTCCATCCACTTGGCCCACCTCAGTGTCCGCCTGGGGCTTTGCCCTGGCTGCTCCATCCCCTCCGTCACTCCCTCTAAGCCCCCGGCCCCCTCCCAGCCTCCTTTCAGACATCATCTTTGCCTCGAGGCCTCCTCTAGCACCCAGGTAAACACCCATACCCTGCCAGATGTCTCCCCTGGCACGTCGTATCATCTTCTAATAAACAGGATATGCTGCTTTGATTATAAGTAATGTTATATAATTATATATAAAGTAAAATGGAATAATTTCTTTGTTTCTCCCACATTGTCATTCTCGCCCATATCTGCTCTCCCCACCCAGCCACCATCTCTGCCTCGGAACTCTCACTGGCTGACGGGCGGGACCGGCCCCTGCGGCGCCTGGACCCGGGGATGATGCCCCTGCCCGACACGGCTGCTGGCCTCGAGTGGTCCAGCCTGGTGAATGCGGCCAAGGCCTACGAAGGTAGGCGCCTTCCCAGCCGCTTGCTCTGTTCCCGAAACAACAGCAAAGGGTCTCGGGGCTCCAGTTCAGAACCAGGCGCGTGTCGCTTGCTCTCCATGCATCCCGGGCATTGGTTGTCCCCCTGACTCCATTACCTTGCCTACGCAATGGACGTGACCCGTCTGCCGCCGCCGGGAGCTGCAGTGAGGATTATGGGAAATGCTGTGTGGGAAACACGTCAGCACAGGCCACAGG
Source organism: Talpa occidentalis (assembly GCF_014898055.3). Taxonomy (NCBI): domain Eukaryota; kingdom Metazoa; phylum Chordata; class Mammalia; order Eulipotyphla; family Talpidae; genus Talpa; species Talpa occidentalis. The sequence continues at coordinate 39,974,679 of NW_023601754.1, forward strand.
CCGCTGAACACATGGCATCTGGTACACCATTGCAGACAAAGTTGTCGCAACCCAAAGTGTCATGAGAACCCCTGTGGCCTCAGGTGGCAGAAAGCACACAAAGGCTTTCTGCGGGTCAGACTTCTGGGCGAGGCAGCCTGGGTGGTACTTCATGAACTCTGGCACCTGGGCTGGTTGCACCTTTGACTCCGCCATTTCCGGGGAAAATGCTGGCGTCCTGGCCATCAGGTCCAATTCTGACCAGCAGGAGGGAGCAGGGCACCCCCACCCCACTCCTGCCTCCCTTTAAGGACACTTGCCGAAGTCTCAGGCTCCCGTGCTTATTTCACATAAGGCCACACCCAGCCGCAAGGCAGACTGGGAAGTGAGCGAGGCCTCATGTCTAGCTAAAATTTGGGATTTGTCATTGCAGGAAAGAAAAAGCAGATTACAAGTGACAGCTAGCAGTCTCTGCCTCCTTCCCTTGGGGTCTTGAGAAAGTGGCTTTTTAACCTTTCTAAGCCTCAGTTTCCTGGTCTGTAAAATGGGATCTCTGGTGAGATCACAGTGATCTCTGATAGACACAAACATGCTCTTCTGGTTCATTTTTTCGTCCTCAGGCCACAGCTTTGCTGTCCATCCTCCAGCAAGGAGTATCTCCTAGTCTGGATCAGACACCCCTAGACCCCCACAGCCCTCAAACAGCTCACAGAACTCAGGGAAACACACCAGCTAATTAAAGGGTGTGATGAAGAATATGGATGAGCAGCCAGGTGAAGAGATGGCGCGAGCTATGGGAGGGTCCTGAGGGCAGGATCTTCTCTCCCTGTAGAGCTGGGGGGCATCACCCTCCGGCCTGGAAGCCCTCCGAACCCCCTACTATCAGGGGTTTTATGGAGACTCCCACGATCATTCATTAACTCCTTATTAACTCTAGCCCCTCTCCCCTCTCTGGAGGTTGGGGTCGGGCTAAAAATTCCAGGCTTCTGGTCGCCGTGGCTTGGGGACTGCCCAGGATCCTACCCGGAGTGACCTCATAGAGCAAGAGGTGCCCGATGTGCCTACTCCCCTTACAACTCCAGAAATGACAACCTCAGGAGGCCTGTGCCAGACCCCGGGGCAGAGAACCACATGTAACTATTCTTTTGTCCCACATCCCAGAGTGCTCTCTCTGATGGGGATGCAGGGAACGCAGGGAGAGTGCTGGGGCCCCGACCGTCTCCTCGCCCCTGGGTATCCAAGCTGCTGGGACGCTGGCCACTGGGAGGCAGGCCCCGGGCCTCTCTGAGCTCCAGATGCTGCCAGTGGCAGGAGTAGCAAATAGCCATAGTATGACCCTCCTACAGGAGGATTCCGTTAATAAATCTACAAGAAACGAGGGACAGAGAAGATGTCAGCAGAGCAGCACAGTGGAATCGCTGATGCCTGCTAAAACGGGAAACAGAGCAGAAGCAGGATATTTACATAGCCTCGAAGCTTCGCCCCAAAATAGTTACGAATTTCTGTGCGCGCCACAGATTCTTTCATGCGAGTCCCTCCAGGAGGTGGAGCTTAAGCCCCTCTCCTGGGACTGGGCTGCAGCGTGTCCCCCGCTAACTGAGTTTGGAAAGAGAAAATGGGCCAGCGCAGGCAGCCCCAGAGCCGAGCAACCGGCCGGCTACCAGTCTCTGGCACCTCGCGCGAAATCCAGCTCAAGGGTGCGGTTTCAAGTGTGCAGTTTGGTTACTTCTCGGAGCCAGGGCTCGTTTCTTTGTTCTTCGTGTCCTGGTGATGTAAGAGGTGAAGGCTGGGAGGCCGGGTGAAGGGGATCGGGAGCACTCCGTGTTGTCTGTGTAACTCTGCTGAAATCTAAAATTCTTTCAAAGTGAGGTGCTTTTGAAGGGAAGGAGGGAGGGGGACAGGCCCCAGGAGCCCCCGAGGGCAGGCAGGACAGCCCAGGCATGGACTCACATGTCAGGACTGTCTGTGCAGCCTCAGTTTAGGTCTTGGTTTTTGATTGTAACTAAAGGAGAGGAGTCACTGGGGAATTAAAAGTTTAAAAAGCAAAGGGTGAGCCTGCGAGGTGACCAGAGAGTGTTGGAAATTGTTGAAACCGGCGATGGGCTCAGAGGATGGGGGACACTTTTCTCTCTGCTTTAGGGCATTTTTGCAACTGTTCATAGCCCCACATTTTCAGCGAGAATCAGTATTGGATCCAAGATAGAAAGCTCTCAGGGATATTACCAGAGAACTGGGGGGAGTTCAGGATGATGCCTGCTAGGCAGGAACGCCGTGCGACGCCATGCAACAGTGTGGTGTGACGGTGCTGGAGGGTGGCCTTATCTTTTGGAGAAGTGACCTGAAGTGTGTACAGGTGAAATACCACGATGGTGACAGTTTGCTCTCAAATGGCCAGGGAGAAAACACACAGATCAGGAGGGAAAGTAAATGTGGCAGAACATTAATGGGTGGCTGGTGGGCCTAAGGGAAGAGCGTCACAGTCGTGGTGCCCTGTGCTATTGTTTAAACACAGAAGGGTTGGGTGACAAGCTGAATCCAGAGCCCCCTGGTGCTGGCCGACCCACCCCCCAACCCCGTGCCCTCTCCCTGTAGGGCACACACGCCCCTCCTTCTTGCTGCCTCCTGAGTGTCCACAGTCTGGCTGTCCCAGGGCCACTGAACCAGCCGCCCTCTGAGGCCTCGGGGCTGTGGCCACTTCTGGCCATTCTAGAAATTTCACCTGCCACTCCTCAGCCCCTGAGCAGACCCTGTCTAGGGTGGGACCCAGGAATCTCATTTCTTTTCCCTTCAGTATGCGTGATGGTCTGTGTCACGTCTCTTTTTGCTTTGGCGATTTCACAAGCGTTCTTAGACGTAGAGTATAATCAACCCCCGTGTGCTCACCACCCAGCAGCCGCCCCCTCCACTTGGGCCCTTTTTTTTAAATAACATTTATTTGTTGCTGAAACCAGGTCATTGATGCTGAATTTGGGTGGCTTCTTCCTCACATTTAATTTGTCATTTAACTTGTTTCTTGAGCCTCTGAATTTTGTATAAACCGGCCGTTGGCTCTAGAGGCTTGATTGGAAACAGGGTGGGGTTTGTTTGTGTCCCTGTGGGTGGGTTTTGGCGAGGACCCTCCCTGAATGCAGGTGTGAGCTGGCAAAACGGTGGCTGGGAATGGCCTGGAGGTATGGGGGGTTTGCAAGAAGTTTGTTAGGAGAAGTATGGGGAGTCACTTGAGGGGTGCGGGGGTGGGGGGAGGTGTGAGGAGGAGCCAGGAGCCTTGCTGACCCCGCACCCCTCCCCTCTAAATCTAAAATTTCAGTCTTGATCTAAAATTATTTCCTGGCAGTGCAAAGAGCTGTCTCGCTCTTCTCTCTCAATGACCCAGCGCTGAGCCCGGACACCCCGCCTGCACACAGCCCCGTCCACAGCCGCCTGAGCCTAGAGAGGGGGCCCCCGACCCCCAGGACCACCCCTACCATGAGGTGAGGTTTCTCTGGGAACACCCAGGGCCCCCGCAACCCGAGTCCCTGCGGGGGATGGGCCTGGGTGATGAAAGAGGGACAGCGGGCCCGGAGACAGCTGCCGCAGGTCAGCTCTGACCTGGCAGGCTTGGGAAGACACTAGACACACCCCACCCACCCCACACCCCACCCCCCATCTGCAGCCTCGGTTTCCGCAGCTTTTTAACCAAGGTAAAAATGTTACGGACGATAAGATATTTTGAGAGAGAGAGGAAGAGAGAGGGGCCGCGTTCACCCCACTTTGATTACAGTCTAGTGCCTGTTCTATTTTGCTATCGGTTATTATTGTGCATCTCCCCCTGCCTGACTCACCGGTCAGGCTCACCATCGTGCTGTGTGGTTAGGGACAGACAGCGCGCAGGCAAGTCTCGGTACCTCCCTTGGTCTCAGATACGCACTGGGGGTCTTGGGATGGATCCCCCCTAGCAGATAAGGGGGTGCAGTGCAATCACCCTGCTGTGATGGAGCCACAGTCAGCCCGTCCCTGCAGTCAGCTGGAGGTGACATCAGAGTCAGCACTTAACAGTTGTTCCACTTCCCGGTCCCTCACCCCCCACCCCGGTCGCTGCCTCAACCTCCCCTGTGTTTGCTCCTGGGGCTCCTCTCCTTTGTCAGGTAGATGTTCACCTGGCATTTACTCTTTTTTTTTTTTCTGTGGGACCCTCGCCGGCAGCCGGGGAACGAACCAGCGCTGCAAAGGCTGCAGGCAGCCTTGCAGCCCAGCGCTCAACCGCTGCGCCCCCAGGGGAGGCCCACATTTACTCTTGGCCTCTTCGATGCCGGGTCCCATGCTGGGCTGTCAGGGCCCAGCGGTGACTGAAGCCCAAGCCGCACCCTCACGCCGCTTCCCGGGGAGGGAAGAGGAGGCAGTGCTAGACACCGGGGCTGCCTCACGGGCGCTTGGAGCAGTGTCCAAGGGCAATTTTGACTCTTCCTGACTTAGGAATTTTGACCTCTTCCACAATTTTGACTCTTTCACACCTTAGAACTCAACTCCTGGGCTTCCCTGGTGGTCTAGGGGTTAAGTCTCAGTGCTATCACTGCGATGGCCACCACGACGGCCCGATTTCAATCCCCAGCCAGGGAGCTACCCACGTGGTGCAGCAGACCTCTCCTGTCTCGCCCGCTGCTCCCCTCAGCAGTGTATTTCAGTAGATCTGCCTGTTCTGCTCCCTACTCTGTCTCTGGTGAATCCTCTCACCCCCGCACCTCTGATTTGTACCCCAGTTCTTCTATGCAAAAATAAAATCTGGACCAAAAAAAGAACTCAGTTCCCACCAACGAGGTGACACACTAGGCACCACCACAGTGAGGCCAGGAACAGGGTGGATGTGAAAGAGGTGGCACCTGTGACCTCTGGGCACACTCCCTGCAGCGCAGGCCCCAGGGTCACAGGTGGGGTCCTGGGTGCAGTGGCCTGCCTGGGCCGGGCTTTCCCCTCAGAGCAGTGGGTGCCGACTGGTGAGCTCCCAGGCAGAGCTTCGTATGCTGAAGCCACCAGGTGTGCAGACATCTGTGCCAAGCCAGGTGATCATACCTGGGGGGAGGTTCTCCCTAAAGCCCACACATGCTCCATCTTGGGGATTGCAGGGGGACATACTTCAGGGTCATCAGACACAGCCTTCAACCCCCATCTTCATCTAGAGATGTGCCCTCGCTGGGTGGGGGTGGCTGGGAAGAGGCTGACTCTGGCCTCCCCTGGAGCTGCTCCTCCAGCCGCCCTCCGGCCTCAGCTAGAACAGGGCGCCCCCAACCTCAGGGAGGAGAGGGGCCCAGCTGTTGGCCTCCCCAGGGCCAGGCTGACCTTGGGCCTAACACTGTCCTCTGCCCTGCAGCGAGGAGCCCCCCCTGGACCTGACAGGCAAGGTGTACCAGCTCGAAGTGATGCTGAAACAGCTGCACACGGACCTGCAGAAGGTAAGACGACCGGGCAGCCACCTCATGCAACCCGCGCCTGCCCCTGCCCGCGGGCCCACCCCGCCCCACCCACCCACCCACCCCTCCACGCCAGGGGTGCCCACCCAGCTCTGAACGTAGTCCCGAGGAAAGAGTGACCCTGACAGCTGAGCAGGCAGCACAGTCTCACACAGTCTTGGAGGGAGAATAAATTGGACTGACCTTCTTAGGGGGCGGTTGGACATTATTTATCAAAAATGTGATTGTGTGCTCTGCTGACCCAGCAGTCCCGCCTGTGGGAACCTGACAGGGTGTTGAGTGTGAGCTCAGAGAGGCCAAGCGCAGGGGTGTGCACTGCTGCACTGTGGGCTAGAACATTTGGGGCCAGTGCTGCGGCCCCCGCAGGACATGGCGAGGAAACGTGGGGCGCCCATCCCGCAGGAGGTTCTGCAGCCAGTTAAAATAGCAACTGAAATCTGTATGTCTCCTCACAGAAGCACAGTCACTTTAGTTAACTAAGCAAACTGCAAAACTGTTTCCTAGCGCATCCAAGTTAAAAAAAAATTGTTGCCCAGCCACGGGACAGAGGGAGACATTCCTCCAGGAGGCGACATTCCAAATTGTTCCATGTGCTCATCTCCAGAGTATGGAAAAGTGAGAAGAAATAGGGCGGACGAGGCTCCGATGTGTTGCTTTATCTACTTTTGAGTAAAACGGTGGCAGAGTTCAGCGTGTCAGTCTCGAGCCCAGGCCCACCCACCACTCATGTTCTGTGGCCTTGGACAAGTCACCGCCTTCAGATGTGCTGTTACCTTGGAACAGCGTCCCAGACGGGCAGTGGAGCCTGCCTGGGCTGCCCCCCGCACACCCCAGCTCCCTGACGGCCGTGCGTGGCTTGGGCTGACGGTCCCCGTGTCCTCAGGTGGCTATGAGGGGGACGCACGGCGAGGAGTGACAGTGATGTTTGTCCATGTTGCTCCGTGTCAGGCTGTGTTCAGTGAGCTCCACGTACGTGACCCCAGGGAAACCTCTCGCCACCCCATTTAGAGTTGAGGAAACGAGGCTTGAGGATGGGTCTTGCCCGAGGTCACTCAGCTGTGGAGAGGCTGAGCTGGGACGAGATCCAAGTGGTGGCCGAGCGGGGCCTGGGAGGCCCTGCCCTGCGCCCGCTGACGCCCGGCCCCGCCCCACAGGAGAAGCAGGACAAGGCCGTGCTGCAGTCGGAGGTGGCCAGCCTGCGGCAGAACAACCAGCGCCTGCAGGAGGAGTCGCAGGCCGCCAGTGAGCAGCTGCGCAAGTTCGCCGAGATCTTCTGCCGGGAGAAGAAGGAACTCTGAGGGGGAGAGGACTCTGCACCCCGGCCCTTCCACCCTGGCAGGCTGGGTCTTACTCTCCTCTCTCCCTACTCGGCTCTCTGTGGCAGGTGTGACCAAGCTGATCCAGCCAGGGCCCCGCCGCCGCCTTCCCCACGACACGGACGCGCCCAGGGCAGGGGGACCAGAGGGAGGCCTTCCAGGAGCCAGGTCTGCTCTCAGTCCTCCGGCCCCAGGGCGGCAACGTGGTCTCAGGTCTTCCTCTGAGCTGCTCATCCGGGCTCCTGGGGGCCGGGCTGTGCCCACACCCCCTCGGGGGCCCTGCCGTCCCCGCGGAGTCTCTTCCTAGGACCAAAAGCCATCAGAAGCTGTAGGAAGGCCAGGGGAGGGCAGGATCGAGCCTCCAACCCCACAACTCCAGGAGTTCACAGACCAGGTCTCCTCACCGCGTCAGCAGCCTTTGGGCTGGTGAGGCCATGCCCCCTGCATGAAAAATCACGTCTCCCCCCACGCCCCAGAGAGTGAGGGCCGTGTGGAATGGGGCCTGAGCCCCAGGTCCCTGGTGCACGCTAGCTCCAAAAAGCACGAACGTTATCCCCTTCCCATCCTGTCCCTCCACAAAGCGACCAGGAGCACTTTCGTAGAGTTTCAGTTCTTTTCCTGGGGATCCCAGGACGGAGAGAGGAAAGCCCAGCATCCAGAGGCAACATCCTGAGAGGGACATGATTTGCACACTCGGGACCATTTTGCAGTCTTTTCCTGGCAGAGGCCGCGGTGCCTGGACCCCGCCACCTTCAAGCGACTGACCCGCCCGGCCCAGGCAGCCGCCGCCTCCTCCCCGCTGCAGCCCCACAACTCGGCCTGGCCTCCTCCGGCCCGGGAGGGGGCTCCGCGGAGCCCTCTGGTCAGGGCCAGAGAAACAGCCTTCATCTCTTCTGCTTTTGTCTTTCCTTTGCAAGTCTCTCGGCCCATCTTGCAGGCCCCGCAGCGGCGGCGTGGGACACCCCCTGTGCTCCCGGGGAGCACCTCGCTGTGCAAACCCCCCGCGAGACGCTGGTTCTCTAAAGGCAATAAGGGGCAGCTTGCCAGGCAGCCAGGCCGGTGTGGTACTACGCTGTTCGCCCAGGAAACAAGAGTTTCTTTTTTTTCCTTTAAAAACAAACAAACAAAAATATATATATATATATTTATTTTTTCATGTAGAGTTGCGCCAGAACAAGTCTGTATGGCCACAGCCTGTGGATTCCCTCAACCTCAAGCTGAGGATCGAGGCCTGTCCCCCGGGGGCTGGGGCCCGGCGGGAGGACTCAGAAGGAACAGTTTGGAGGGACGGAGTCAGGGTGGGCCCGGCCAGCCCCCGCTGGGGGAGGCACCAGGCCGTGGCGTTGGCACAGGCAGCCTGGCTCAGAGCCGCGCCCTCTGGCCGGGAGCCAGCGCCAGGCAGCCCGGGCCTTGTCCAGAGACCTTATTGCCTTCTCTTTGGGGCCAGAAACCTCAGGGAAGGGGACTCTGGACAGGACACAGGCACTCTGGGAGTAAGAGGAGGGGGCTCGCCGCGTCCCCCCCGGCCGGCAGCACTGTAGTCCCGTGAGAAGAGCCCTCGGCTCGGCCACCTCCTGCTCCTCACTCAAGTGGTGAGATGGGGGCAGCGGGGTGGGGCCTGCCTGGTCCTCAGCCCTGGCCAACTACTGTGATGTCTCCACCCCTCTTCCTGGATCCCCTTTCCAGAAGGTTCTCCAGGACCATCCCCCTCACCTCAGACCCTAAAATCTGGAGCCTACCCTCCCTCGCCCTTTTTTAAGTTGTCTTATATCTTCACATCATTCGAATCATTTTGGGGACCTAATCATGTACATTAACAAGTGTAAATTATGATTTTTTGGTTTTGTTTTCTGTTATTTTTTTAAAGATCTCTGCAAAACAAATCCAATTTATTTAATTTGAGGTTGGTATTCTGTCTGATGACTGAAGATAGCAGCAGGGTTTTTTTCATATGTTGATTTCATTTGGATTTTTTTATTCTTTATTGTCTTTTTTTTTTTTTCTATCCCCGTCTTGAGATTTTCTGGCATGTTTCTGGAGGTTTCAAAGGAAATAAATGTTTCATAGAAATGGCTTGTGCATTCACTAGCTGGGCAGCAGCCGGGAGCGACTGAGGAGAGGGTGTATTCCAGTTGGGGGAGAGGGGCCCTCCCGTCTTCCTTGCCCCAAACACCATCACTGCCCCCCACACACACCCCAACTTCCCTAAGATCCAGCCTTGCAAACTTCCTTTTCTTGAAACCCAAATGACAGGAATTCAACGCTCAAAATGTAAAATGTCCATCAGTGAAAACGAGAGGAAAATTCTCCCTCATCAGTCACACGCTGGATGCCTGACAGCCAGACCCCCAGAGTTGTGTTGGTTTTAGAATTAGCGGTCAACTTGGGAAAATCTGGAGGTTGTCCATGAAGAAAGCCAGTTTTCCAGCTTGGTGAACTGCCCTTCACAGCAAAACTCAACTGAGGGGCCCCAGGCCTGGCACACCCCCAGGCCACACCCTCCTGAGCTGGCTCTGGATCCTGCCGTCCTCTGCTGCCTCCTCCCTAGCCCTTTTTTAAGGTGTTTTGGGGCCGGCCCCTCCCCTAGGGGCTCTCCTAGCTGGGATGGTGTCCCAAAGCCCTGACATGGTAACCTCTTGCTATTTGACCCAGGGCTCAGGGTCAAACTGGTTTTCTAAATCTCAGCATTCCACCTGAAAACCCCAAGGCCCTGCCTCTTGTGGGGTCTTCCTGGGCCTACCTCACCCATCTACCTGTGAGTTTTCCATCTTTGCTCTAAATCCTGATGTTTCTCTGATTCACACCCCACACACACACACACACACACACACACACGCAGAAAAAAATCTTTTTTCCAAAATGGATGTATATTCTTTTTCCAGAGGAGCTGGACCAGATAGTTCCACATCTCCCAAAAATTCTAGAGTGTTCCAGACACTCCCTGTCTCTGCCCCGCTGAGGCCCCATCCTCAGCTCGCACTGCCCTCCCCCCACCAGCACAGAAACGACAGAACAAGCTGTTCTCACATCCTCTCCTGGCGCCTGTGACACACACCAACTTCCAACACCCCACCACGGCACGCCCGCCCCAGGTGTCGCCTGCGCTGTGCCCTGCGGTCTGTCCCCACCTTGCCCCAGTTTCCAGCTCCCTTGGCCCGACCCCTTCTCGCGCCCTCTGGCGCCCCGCCCCTCCCCCAAGGCCGCCTCCTTCCTCTTCCCAGTTCTCTCCTCACCCAACCCTTCCCAGTCCCAAACCTTTGCCTCTCTCCAGACATTTCTACTGTCCCCCCAAATCCTTGGTGTCCTCTCCCGGGAGCCCTGTCTGTCTCAGTGTGGTGTGCTTCTGGGACCTGGACTGGCTGGATTCTGACTGTACCCCTTTCCCAAAAATGTCCCACCCACCCTGGCTCTGCCTCCTCACATCTCTCCAAGCCACGGGCTGCTCCTCTCCGGTGTCTGCTGTCTCTCATGACTGTCGTGTCTTCTCTCCCACTAAATCTCCCTTCTGTTTGCCCCAATCTGGCTCTCCTTCCCACCCCCCATTATTCCTGGGGCTCTCATCCACATCTCTCTCCAGATCAGTTTGCTGCCCTGCTCTTGCGCCTCCCCGCCCCATCCTCTCAATTTGTGACTCTCATGATGTTTCTCTCCTGAGCTGTGTCCTGGTTCTCGCTCCTTCCTCAGCCCACCTCACCCAGAGCTCAGTCTCTGTCAGTGTCCCCAGGTCTCGACCTTTCCTCTCCTCTCCTCCCTTCCCTCCACCCTGCCCAAGGCCAGGGACATGAGCTCCAGGTAGCGTCCCCTGGCTGAGGAGAAGGTGCTCCCGGGGCCTGCTCCCCGCCCCAGGCCGGAGGGGCCTCCTTATCCTTCCATCCCTTCCCTTCCCCCAGCCCCCAGCTCCCGCCTCCCTCCTCACTGCTTCCCGCTGCAGCTGCAGCAGGCCGTTGCCAGGGCAACCACAGCTGGCTGGGTGGGAGCCCCCTCCACCCCATCCCCCTTCTTTCCAGTGAGGCAAGGAGGAGCTGGGACAAAGCCAGAGAAAGGCGGGGTGCAGGGGCAGGGGGGGAGGGACGCGGAGGTAGGGGCCGGCTCCAGCTGTTAACCTCAGTTGCTTCCCCAAAGAGGCCCCATATCCCCTTCTTGGTGACGCCCCAAACCGGCCTGGAGAATGAGGCAGTCACAGGCAGAGGGGTCAGGCCCAGTTTAATACACAGAACAAGTTAATTCACAGCAGAGGCAGGCAATAAAGGAGACTCTTCTACAAGGGGGGGTACGCCTGGACTGGGGGGGACCCCCAAGCCCGCCACCTCCCCCACTTGCAGTCTCAATTTCCCTTTTTTTTAAACCCAACAACAAACACACACAACCACAAGAAACAACCGCGCCCCCTCGCTGCCCCCAAAATGGCCAGCGAGGGTGGCAGGAGGAGCCCGGCCTGGCCGGTGGGGAATTGGGGTGGGGGGGAGAAGGGAAAAACGAGTCCATCGCAGAGTCTGTGCTTCTCATTCCAGCAGGCCCCGGGCAGGGCCCGCCTAGCCCCACCAGCCCAGCCGCCAGCATGGCAGGCCAGGCGCGGGCAGGGCTCCGGGGAGGGAGCAGGAACAGAGTTCAAAACCATGGTTCAATCATGCAGTATCCGGGGCACCGAGAGGGGGTGAGGGGTGGACCCCCGCCCCCCTGCCCTGGGCACAGGGGGTGGTGCCCACCTCGGGTGGGGAGGTGGGACAGCTGGCTGCAACTCCAGAAACAGGGTGGGGGCACCAGCCTGGAAGCTGGCGGAGATGGTGCCCCGGTGCCTGCAGACGCCTCAGCGGTGCCCCCTTCACCCAGCTGGCCTTATAGGACTCTCTGTATATATTAATTTCTTTTTTTTTTTTTTTTAACTTTTTGACTTTTTCTTTAGAAAAAGGCTGTGTCCATGCTCCCGGCTGGCATCCACCACCCCTCGTGACCGCCCAGAGGCGGGGTATGGCTTTGAGGGGAGCAGAAGCCCCTGGTGCCCATTTGCCAAGGTATGGGGAAGGAGGGGGGGAGAGGGGCCCTGCGGGGCCACCAGCCCACAGGGCAGACATTCCACTTGCACAGAGGAAAGAGGGTGCCCCAGCCCCTCTTGGGCGCCCCCTCCCCTGCCACTGCAGGGCACGAGGGTGGAGAAAGGAGAGCTCCGAGCGGCAGGCAGGCAGCACCACCCCAGAGGTCCAGGCGAGCAGAGCCAGGCCTAGGTGAGGGTGATGTAGGCAGAGGCCTTCTCTTTCAGGTGCCGAAGACACAGGTGACAACTCCAGCTCCCTGTGGAGGTGCCAGAGGCAGGGAGTCAGGCCTAACCTGGGAAGGGCAGCGCCAGCCCCACCCCATGTCACGCCCACCCCTTCACTCACCTTCTGGGGGCTCCGCCATGGGGGGACTCAGGCAGTACATGTGGTAACCCCGATCGCAGTCGTCACAAAACAGCAGCTGGTCCTGGGGGGTGAGACCCACCCAGCTGGCACCCTGGGGGTACGGGGCACCAGAAACCGGGGTGGGGGGGCTGGGGCAGGGGCTTCGTCCAAGGGGCTGGGGGGGTGGACCCTTTATGAGCGAGGGCTCAGGAAGGAGCTTTGCATCGCGGAGCCTTTGCAAAGCCCTGCCTGGCCCAGCAGACACCCTGTGGCCTGGGTCTGTGTCTGCAGACGGGGTCTGTGAGCTTGTCTGGACACCAGCGGGCTCTAAGGTGGTCTGATACCAGCTCTGGGGGCAGTGGCCGTGGGTTTGGGCCTAGCGGGGTGATCTTGGGCCAGTCATTTCCCCTCCCTGAGCTCAGTTTCTTCTCAGTGTGTCAGGGACGCGCACGCCTACCTCAGAGGGTGCTTGGGAGGAGTCAGAAAGATGAAGAGAAATTAAGTGCCGGGGTCAATTAACGGACACTGACAGCGCCCGCAGGGAGGGGCTCCGGGGTGGAGGTGCGGGCGGGAGGCCGGCAGGGCGCGGCCCGGGGCACTCACGTCGTTCTCCGAGGTGCCGCACAGGCTGCAGGACTTGCACTCGATGCACTGCCAGCGGTAGGTCCGCACGGCCGCGGTCATGTTCACGGTGAACTGTAAACACGAGGGGTGTCCTGGGGGCCGAGGGACAGGGAAGCAGTTAGGGGGGGCATCGGGACCCCTGGTGGCGACGCACCCCTGGGGATGGGGTGGCTCAGCCCCCCGCCCTCAGCTCGCCTGCTCTCGAGACTGGGTGAGCGGCCGTGATCCGGGGCCTGACCCTACCCTGCCCACAGTGCCAGCATGCCCACCGGCCCTGGCCACTGGCCTCCTAGCCGGCCACCATAACAACCACACTCTGCTCCCCAGAATGCCATGGCAACCGCGTGGCATTACCCACCGTGCTGTGGCAACCCCTTTCTGCCGCCCACAGGACCCGCGCAGCCACGCTCTGTCACTGCCGGGCTGAGCGGCCACATCCCCTTACCCACGGCGGAATGGCAGACCGGTTCTGTTATCCACGGTAACGTGGCAACTGCCATCTCCCCGCTACATTGCCATGGCAACCGCCTTCCACCACAGGGCGCCCACACCCCAGTTCCCTGCAGCCAAAGCCCGTCGCACAGGATACCCCAGCAACTGACTGTAACTGACAGTCCTGCCCCGCACGCCCCGGCCGGCCCGGACCTGCCTGTGGCCACCACCCAGGGCCACGGAACTCCATTCCACGAGGCCCTGTTGCCATGACAACCGCATTTCGCTACCAGTCATGCCGTGCAACCACAATCCATTCCCCACAGCGATGAGGCAACCACCGTCTAGTGCCCACAGACCCGCCGTGGGAAACCACATTCTGTTAACCACGACTCCCCGGCAGGCACCCGCGACCCACAGCACCCAGGCAGCGGGAGCCGTCACTCACCGCAGCCCACTACCCACAGCGCCTGGCAACCACCTTGCCTACTCCCCACGCCCCCATAAGCCCGTGCCACTACCTGCATTGCCATGACAACCGCATCCCATCATTCCACAGCCTCCCTGACCCCACTCCGATTCCCACAGTCCTCAGCGGCTGAGTCAGCCCCCACCCCCACCCCGCTCTGGTTATCCTCAGTGCCCCTGGGATGCCCTGGGTCCCCCCCAAGTCTTCCCTGCCTCCTGTCCTCCTGGTCTGGGCTGTTCCCCACCCTGGCCCCCAGAAACCTCAGGTAGGGGAATCACCTGATCGTCCACAGTCGGCACAGGAGATGAGGTCCTCGGGACACCCCGTCTTCTTAGAGCCCCCCAAGCAGAAGTCACAGTAGCCATTGGGGATGACAGTGCCGTCGGGAGCCTTCTTGGCTGAAAGACAGCAGGCGGAGGTGGGAGGGGGCAGGCGGGGCCCCCAGACAAAGGCTGCTGCAGAATTAGGGGCACAGGGCTGCGTCCCTACCTGTGTGTTTCCTCTGTGCTTCAGGGACCCAGGCCAGTTCTTTGTAAAACTCTGGAGGTGGGGGACAGAGAAGGGCTCTCACCACAGGCCAGGCCCCACCCTGGCCCAGCCCCAATCCCAGCCTCAGGAGCCGTGCCCTCCGGTCCAGGCGTGGGGATGCTGACGAGGAAGTAGCTACCCCAGGCTGTGGCCCATAGCAAAAGGGGGTCAGATCATTTTCATCAGGACCCCCCCAACTCTTTGAGGGCAACTGACCCATCATCCCCTTTATTAGGTAAGACTTGGTGAGTGGCAGCCTTGGGAGGAGGCCTCTGCTTCACCGCTCACATGCGTGCTGCCAGGCGGCCAGCCCGAGCTGCGCCCCAGCGAGAGCCAAATCGGGTAGATCTCACTGGCAGGATCCGGTATGGAAACAGACATTCCAAAGAAAAATTCGGAACAGAGGTGCCTGGGTGTGCAGTGGGTAAGACGAACAGACTGCCCTGTCCCGCCAAGGGGTGGGTGGGCAGAGGATTTCTCCTCGGGCTGCACCTCCCCCGGCCCTCCCCCAGGGCTCAGCTGTCAAGGCTGGCACGGGATGGACATGGGCCGCCGCCAAGGGCGCTCCCAGGCCGCAGACCCTGCCCCCGGGCCAGAGCGCAGCAGAGGAGGGCGAAGGAGAGGCAGGGAGGGAGGGCAGTCATCTATCACCCCCCTCCCCAAGCTCTAATTGAAACAATAAATCAGACCCAGAAATATTACGCCCGGCCGGGAGCGAGGGAGAGATGGTTGGTTGCCATGGCAACCCGGAGCCAGCATCCCCACGGTCGGTGGGGGGAGGGGACCGCCGAGCTGGAGATCTTCCAGAAATGTCGGATGTGCCCCCACCTCCCCGGGCTCCTCAGCCCCCCCTCGCAAGGCCCCTCACCCCCCACAGCCGGCCTGCCTGCTCACGTTTATGGTTGTTTTTCCGGTGGAAGGGCAGGGCGTGGCGCTCGGCGTTCTCTTCTCCCTCCTCCTCGGCCAGGTGGGTGTGGGTGTAGTGGTAGCTGAGCCCCGGCCGGTTCTTATACCGTTTCCCACAGACTGGAGGGCGAGCAGGGAGGGGGTCAACCCTCCCCATTCCCGCCGCCTCTGCCACCCTGGCCTCCAGGGCAGCCCCCACCCTGCCAGAGGCCTGTGCCCCCCACCAGGGCCCAGAGCAGGAGGGAGGGGGCCAGAGGGCTCTCCTCCCCCTCTTCAGAAGGACTCACTATCACAGACATACGGCTTGTCTCGGTCCTCCAGGGAAGCGGTGTCCTGGCGTTTCCGGAGACCCCCGATGCCGTATGCCTGGGGGGAGTCGGGAGTGAGGGCCCCGCCACAGGGGAGGACCCACAGTGGTCGTCGTCTGGGTTGGGAAGTCCGGTCGAGGCCCTGAGTGACCCTGGGTGAGTTTCTTCGCCACATGACAGGTGCAAAGATCACCCTCACCCGCCGTCTCTGCTTTACGAGGGCCTCAGTCTTCTCACATGGCAAATGGGTCTAAATCCCCTCCCCCTTCAGGCTGCTCTGAGGATTGAATGAGGTGAAATTGGAGCAGGGTCTGGCCGTGGTGCCTGCTGGTGAGGTCAGGGGTGATGGGGACACCCTGAGGGGGCCATACCTTTCCCTTGGCCCTGTTCTTCCTCCTGGGGATGTCATCCTCCAGGTCTTCCACCTCGAGATCGTGCGGGAACTCCAGCAGCTGCTGTTTCTGGCACGAGGAGGAGATGGCAGTCAAGAAAATGGGGGCCATTGTTCTGCCTTGGGGGAGTTCTGGGCAGAGCTGGAGATGGGGGGTAGCAAGACGAGTCAGGAGGTGTACCAAAAAGAGATGAAATGTGGGAGGATGGAGACTTGGGGTGCTCCAAAGCCCTAGGAGCCAGGGGAGATCTCAGAGCGGGACTGGCGTGTGCCAGCGCAGGAGTTGGGGGGCTAGGGCTGCTGGAGTACCTGGAGCAGTCCTACCTGGCAGTCCATAATGGTCTCCTCCTCCTTCAGCTCAATCTTCTTCTCTCCCGTCTCAGCACACAATAGAGCCTCAAGAACAGGTCCTTCGGGGAGGCCGCCCTCCTTCTTCAGGGGCGCCTCACAGTCTGGGGAAAGGTCACTCGGGGTCAGACGGCCCAGGTGGGAGGACATGTGCTTTGCAGGAGGGAAGAGGCTTTCCCACATGCAACCAGCCACAGACACAAAGATTGTACCACGCACACTGGGAAGGATGCCCAGGCCCGGGGAAGACAGTCAGCCCCTCACATCCACTCAGACACACTGAGGAAGTGACATGGCCAGGCCCTCCCCTCCACCCAGATACGTGGGGAGACCCCAGCCAGACCTTCACACACACCTGGATGCTGTGGAGCACATACACACACCTCACAGGGGAGGTACAGACAGATCACTGGGACAGACAGATGCTCAGATACATCTAGACACTCAGAAGAGACAGGAACAGATGCTTGGATACACCCAGACACGCAGAAGAAACATCCAGATCCTCGGATACACCCAGAGACACTCAGCAAGAGACAGGCCAACAGGTACATGCAGCCCCACGTGGGGAAGGCACAGCCAGGCCCAGTACACCCGGATACGCACACAGGAGCTACTCAGGGACACCTGGATCCACACAGCCCCAGGGATAATACACCTGGACAGAGAAACACCCAGTGACACTGATGGTACGCAGCGTGTTCAGGAAGTGATATGAGCAAACACTGATGGGCCAGGTCGCACAGGGCAAAATACACCTAGTACAACAGACACTGTAGGGAGAGATTCTCCCAGACACCCCAAAGCATCTTTGGGAAGAGACAGCCAGACACCCCGATAGACCCAGATACACTTGGGAAGAGCCACATCTCCTGATAGGCCAGACACACAGACACAAGAGAAATGGGCTGCCTTATTCCAATACACTTGGGAAGAGCTGGAAAAAGACAGACAGGTCTATTCCCACACCAGCGGAGAGAGTTACCGCCGGACACACTAATACATCCAGACACACACAGGCACCCTGCAGAAGAAATCCAGCCCCTCATCCATCCCAAGGGAGAGCCACAGCGCCAGACACACCTAGACGCACAGCAGATACCAGCCTGCCCTGGACTACCCCAGGGCGCAGGGAGAAGGTGCCATCCAAAACTCAGAACTGGGGACTCCGGGGGCCACACCCAGACACCCCAACAGAGGAGGGTGATAAAGGCGAATGTTGAGACACACACTGGCAACACCACCAGCCTGTGAGCCTGGGGGGGGGTGCCCTGGCCCCAGCCCACCCACCCCCCTGAAGTTCGCGGCCCCACCCACCGATCTTGTACTCGCAGGGCCGGAGTCTGGGATCCTCCAGGATGTTGAGTCTCCGTTTCTTTCTCCAACAGCGGGCGGGATACGTGTAGATCTGTCCCGGGGCCAAACCTGGAGTGAGAAGGGGGGTAAGACCGGCTGCGAAGCCGCCGCCCCGCCCACCCGGCCTCCCAGCCGGTACCCGGCCCGCGATGGGTCTTCTCCATCCAGATGTAGCAGTTGTTCTGGGCCACACCGGTCTGCGAGTCCAGAAAGGGCAGGCGCAGGCTGCGCTCGGCGCACAGGCGGGCGTTGTAGCTGCGGCAGTGCTCGATGGCCTCGCGGTAGAAGTCCTCGCCTAGGCTGCGAGGGGAGGGCAGGCAGGCGGGCGGCTGTCAGCAAGGCCAGGCTGGCCTGGTTGCCAGCACCCCTCACCCAGGCTGTGCTGGTTAATGGGGGGGGGGTCAACCCCCTCCAACCTCATCACTTCTCTCCTGGACCCAAGAGCCCCCCAACCTGGGACTCAAGCAAACCTTCAGTCAGTGAATAGGTACACACAATACAGCAACACACAAAAATACACCAGGACTCATCCTCACATGCACAAATGCAAACACAAACAAACCACACAGCAGTGCAGGATTCACACACAAAGAGAGGTGTCTCCCAAGACTCACAAAGGAGAAACAGACAATCTCACACAGAGGCACACTCAGATATGGGCTGAAAAACACACGCATCCCAAGTCACATAGTGTAGAAAAAGACGGAGCTCACCTATGTCCACGCACGAAAACACCACATAGCCAAAGACACACAACATAAACAAGTTACCCGCAAAGATACACAACATGCAAACATCAGACACCATACACACACGCGGGCACCCAAAAACACAGATACACAAATGTTAAAAGAGAACTAGAGAGAGCAACTACTCGTACGTGCGCTTACACACATCCCCAAAGAACAACACAAATCTCACACACACACTACGTCCAGACACACTATAAATGAAATCAGACAGATTCACACAGGACACACACACACACATTCACCGAGATACACAACAAGGAAACCGACATCTGAAATACCATATATTCAAAGACACAAAGATACACACCTCGGCAACGTAGAAAGGGACAGATCCACCCAGAGCCACCAAAATGTACACCCAAATCCATGCACACCTACATGTCCAAAAACACACAGCACAGACGATGCAGTGGCAAAGGATGTGTACACACACTCAAAGACCCACATATCCAGAGACGCCTGGTACAGAATAAAAGAAATGAAACACACATCCGCACACGTTGGTGAGACACCCACACTAGTGACACGCATGCCACATCCCCAGACAAAGGTGGTGTGGGCTTCACTCAAGTTTACCAAGACCCCAGCACGCCCAGGCCCTTTCAGCCTCTGGCAACCCGGGAGGCAGCAGGGCGCGACCTGACCCCCGTCCCCCAAGAGGGCCTGAAGTTCCCCCCACACCCTCCGCTCCTTCCAGAGCTGCGCGTCGGACACCATTCTTGCCAGCGAGCCACAGGCACGCGCTCGCACCCCCGCGCCGCTCCGCACACGGTGACAGCCCCCCGAGACACCCCATCGGCCCCACCCCCAGCCGCCACACAGCCACACGCACACACGCGCGCCCTGGCCGGCCCCCCGCGCCCCCGCCGCGCCCCCCGCCGCCCCGCAGCACCTCAGGGGTCCGGGAATGACCGTGGCCATCTTGCTCCCCGGGTCCTGCCCCCAGCAGGTCCCCGCCGGGTCGGTCCTCCCCGCGCTCGGGCGGGCACTGAGGCCGCCCATCCATTCATTCCCGGGGGGCGGGCGCGCGGGGGTCACAGCCAATCGCCGCGGCGGGGCGGGCCCGCCCGGGCCATGCTGGGAGTGGTAGTCCCAAGTCGGGGGGCCGGCGGGACCCCGCGGCGGAGGGGGGCTGAGGCGGGGCCCCGGGCGCTCGCGCTGTCACTCACACGCGCCCCCTCCTTACACGCCGGCCTCCCGGGCTCGCACGCGCACGTGCACACCCGGCCCGGCGCACGCCCACACACGGCGGTGTACACACTCGCGGGGCTACTCGCAGCCGCCCGCGGAGACTCACGCGCACTCCCCCGCCTCCACGCGGGCTCACACACACTCACACGCGCACGCACACCCAGTGCCGGGAGGCCCAGACACCTCCAGGGGCCGCACCGCTGCGCCACCGGCATGCCCTGGCTCTCGCGGACGCGTGGCTCCCTCCCCGCCCCCCACTCTCGTCCCTTAGTCTCCCCCGGCGCCCAGAACCCCACCCGGCCCCCCTCCCCTTGGGGCTGTCACCTTCACAGTGACCCCGCCCAGCTCAACCGCCCGGGCAGGCCTGGCAGCCCCTGTGCAGGCTGAGAGCTGTGGCCATACCCAGCGTTCAAATCCTGGCTGTCACTTAGTGCCCAGGTGCCCTGGGGCTAAGACTTAACCTTCTGGGACTCAGCTCTCCCAGCTGTGAAATGAGGGTGATGCCTCCTGGGACTGTTGGGAGGATTAAATGAGTAAATATGGGTCATGTGTTTTACAGGGTACCTGGCGGGTAGTAGGTGCTCACTAAAGTCATGCATGCCACAAAGAGCCTCTGACAGGTACTAAAATGTGAAATGCTCCTCCCTAACCCTGGCCGGGAAGAATCACGCCAATGCATGTAATAGATGCTAAGTAAATCCGGGCTGAATGAGTGAAGATAATGAGCACAGGCACGCTTTCAACCGTGCGGGGTTCCAAGTGCTTTGCAAGGATTAACTGTCACTTAATTATCATAGTGACTCTCGGGTGATGCTGTTATTACCCCCATTTTCCAGATGAGGAATCTGAGGCACTGGGAGGTGAAGTTACTAGCCCTGAGCAGCTGGCAGCTGTTTGCAAGTGGGACTGAGGGACAGTCGCTCACCCAGAAGTCTGTCCACAAGCGGGCCTTACCCCTCCTCTCCCTCACGGTCACCCACTGGCTGTACCTTGAGGGATTCCCTGAGAGTGAACTGGCCCACCCTGATATACACAGTCTCTCCCTGCACACACACCCCCAGAACCACAACCCTGCCTTCCCTCCAGTTTCTGTTCAGTTTCAACCCAAGGGGGCCACAAATGTCCTTGTCCCCCAGGGGGCGCTACAGCAGGATGCGAGGCATACTGGACACTCCCACTGCCCCCCTTCCTGAGGAGAGACCCTCCCACACCTCTACATACACACACACACACACACACACACACACACACACCCTGCTCTACTCAGACCCCTTCCATAACACCCCCCCCAGGTAAGGCCCTGATGGTCCCCCAACAATGTGAAGGAGTGAGTCTCTGCTTCACATCTGGCCAAGAGTTCGTGACAAGGGGAGCAAGTCAGGGGCGCTGGCTTCCCCACACTCAGCCTGGCCCCTGTCGTGCCCTGCCCCTGCCCCCATCCACAGTAACCCCTGCCCCCAGGAAGCAGCAGCTCAGCTCAGAGGGTGCTCTTGCCACCTTCCTCTCTCACCTCCCACAGATCACCCAAAGCACCCTTTTACACTTGCTCCCCACACCTGCTCCCCACACCTATAGCCTCAAACACCCTGGCTCACTCCTGCCGCACCCCAGAGCCCCGTTAAGTTCATCACCTCTGTCCCGCCCCAGAGGCCCTGTCCCCAGTAGGGTTTGCCCCCAGGCCCAGGCTGTCACCTGAAGGTCTCCCAGACCTCTTCCCCACTCCTGAGCCCCCAGTCTTCTCCAGTGCTGATAATCCTGCTGCCCCCACTAGTGCCCCGTGTGGAGCTGACCCCCAGTGGAAATCAGTTCTGATACCACTGAAACCAACGCTGCTTTTGGGGGGGTCAGGCTCTGTGCTGAGTGCTTTCCTAAGATCACTACAGCAGGACGAGGTGATAAGAATTGTTTTGACTCCCCAATTCGCAGGTGGTAAAACTGAAGTGGGGGGAACTTATGACTTGATGTTGGGGCTCGGGGGTCAGCAGTCAGCTCGGGAGGAAGGCACCCTCCCGCCTCCCACTCCCAAGAGGACTTGACTCCAAGGTTCCTTCAGGAGTGAGCCCCGGCCTTCCTCTCTGCAGACCCTCTGAAGGGGAGAGCAAGGGTGGGCCCAGCACTCCCTCTTGGCTCCCCCAACACTCTGTTCCCCCCCACCCCGGCAATGGACTGCCCCCTACCTCCCCCAAGGGGTCTGGGGCCAGGGTCAGGCGCGGGTGCCTATATATCCACCACCCTGCGCAGGAACCCCATCCCAGGCAGTTTGAGGGCGCCCCTCGTGGGGGAGACTTAGAGTGAGTGGGAAGCAGAAGAGGCGTCACCATCTCACCCCACCTCAGGACTGTACGGCCTCTCCAAACCCCCCTTTACTCGCCGCCAGCCACACGTGTAGGCGCGTGCCTGGACACCCTCCCGCGCGCCCAGCTCCCCGCCCCCCCACCAGAAGCAACTGGGGGGGCCTTGGTCTAGCCACCAGCCACAACCCTGGCGCCGGGACTGGGGGTGCGCTCTCGGGCCCCAGCCCCTCCCCACGATCTCAACCCCCGCGGCTCAAGGTCAAGGCGGCGAGCGCCGGGGGCTGGGGGAGGGGCGGGAGGTCGCCCCGGCCCCTTTGTGCAGCGCCGCCAGCGCTCGCCCCGCGCCGCCGCCTCGGGCCCGCGCGGGGGAGGGGAGCGCGGCGCGGGGGGGGGGGAGCCCCGCGCGGGGGGGGGCGGCCGCGCTGTCACTCAGAGCCGCTGTCACCGCCGGGGAGGGGGCGGGAGCGCGGGGACCCGGGAGTCCGGCGTCCCGAGGCGGGAGCGGCAGCCGCGGCGAGCGCGCGGGGCGGAGAGAGGTGGAGCGAGCGCGGGGGGCGGCGAGGGGGCTGGGGGGGAGCTGGGCTCGAGCCGGGGCGTCCCCGCCGCCGGCCGCTGGGCCCCGAGGCAGCTCGCGCGGAGGAGGGACGCGGAGGGGGAGCGGGAGGGAATCCCCGGGGACCGCGGGCGCCCTCAGCACCCTCTCCCCGGCGCCCGGTCCCCAAGGGGATGCGAGACGCTCGAGGTGCATTTGTAGGGGCGGGGAGAGGGAGGGACCCCACGTTCTAAGCCGGCCGGGCGTCGGGGTCCGGGGAGGGAACGGGGCGTCAGCGCCCTAACGGGGACCCCCGACGTCTCCGCTCCTGCGCCGCGGCGCGCGGCCCGGGGTCCCCGGAGAAAGGGGCGGGAGGGAGAGAAGGGCGCGTGGACGGGAGCGCGGGGGGCGGCGAGACCCGGGGGCGGAGGCTGCACGTCGGCGCCCGCGCCCCGGCCCCGGGCGAGCAGGCCCGGCGACCCGCGGACTTGTTGGAGGAGACATGGGGGTGGCGGCGAGGGGGCGCCCCTACCCCCACTCTGGGTGGGGAATCGGCCTCCGCCACCCCCAGCCCGCGCCACATTCCTTCACTGACAGCGACAAAGAAGAGGCGCCCCCGAGACACCGGAGGGGCTCCCGCCCCCAACCCCAGGGGGCGACGGGGGGCGGGGAACGCCCCACGCGCCTGGGGGGGCGCGCTGGGCGCCCCCATTCAACTCCCAGGCCCGCGCTGAGCCCCCTGCCCTGCGAGGGCGGGGGAGGGGCCGCGGCGGGGTGTCGGGCGGGGGACGTGGGCGGCGGGGACACTCACGACTTGAGCGGGTTCTGAATGGCGGTGGCCATGGCCGGCTCGGCTGGGCCGCCTCCGGCCCGGGGCGCCGCTGCCGCCGCGCGCGGGCCCAGCCCGGCCTGCGCCGCCCGCTCTGCCGCCCAGCGCGCTACGATTTCATTCATTCTTGGGGCTGCGGCGCGAGCGGAGCGGGGCGGGCCGGGGGCGGGGCCCGGCCAATCCCCGCGCCTCCCGGCGCACGACGGGACCTGGAGTCTAGGGGCGCGCGGCGGCGCCCGAGGGCGCCCCTCTCCGGACTACACGTCCCAGGGGGCTGCGGGAGGGCGGCGCGCCCATTGGCTACTGGAGATTCGGGGCGGGGCCGGGCGCGCCCCGGAGCATCCGTCCCCCCTGCGCGGGGCGCCCCGCTCCCGACTCCCGCTCGCCGGGCTCCGGGCGCTGGGTGCGCAGGGGCGCCCGGCTCCTGGGTCTCCCCGGGGTGCGTGGATGACCCCAGACGCTGCGCCTGCTGGCCTGGGTGTCTCTTCTGCACGAGCCGGCCCGGGCACGCACAGGGCGAGTCAGCGCCTTTGTTCATTTATGAGGCGCCTGCTCTGTGCTCCCTACTCTTCTGGGCGCCCGGGACCGGGGTGCGGCGTGGCCAAGCAGAGTCGCTGCCCTCAAGGGCTTGACATTCTAGTGAAGAAAGACAGATGCTAAACAAACAGAAAAGGAAAAGAAAGAAAAATGGACGAGCTCATTTGAGAGAGTGATGTGTTAGAAAGGAGTGGGCGGCTTCTCTGAAGAGGTGACAGTGGAGCTGAGAGCTGAGAACTTGCCACCTACCAATTTGAGGTCGGTGCAGGGGAGCAAACCTGACGTGTTCACAGATCAGCAAGAAGCTGGTGTAACTGGAGCAGCAGGCAGGGGGGGCAGAGCTGGGGAGAGAGCAAGGTCCCGGGTCACGGAGGGCCTTGCAGGCCGTTCTGTAGAGAAGGGATTGTGTTCTGAATGCAGCCAGTCTTTTGCTTTCCTCTTTTTCACACACACACAGACACACACACAGACACGCACACACACGTCCATTAGCAAATCCTGTTATCTCTACATTCAAAAAGAGATCCAAGATCCACTCTTCTCTCTTTCATGGCCTCTACCCTGGTCTTGTTCACCATCACCTGGGAAGCATCATGTTCTGCCTGGACACCCTCGTGTCTGTCTCCTCCGTGGCGGCCAGCATGGATCGCCTGACGCAGAGGGCATCACCCCGCTCTCTGGCTCCAACCAAACCCACAGTGGCTTCAGAATCATGTTCATTGCAAAGTCCCCTCTATGCCCTCAGGGCCCTACTGGACCCTGTTTCCAATCCCAATCATATTTCCGACCTCATCTCCGGCCTTCCTTCCGGTGGCTAACTGCTGCTGCCACACCAGCCTCCTTCCTGTTTCCAGAACATTCCAGCCCCGCTTCAGCCTCAGGAACTTTGCACCTGCTGTTCCCTCATGGATCCATCCCTCCCTTTATTAGAATTTCTTATTAAATGTTACCTCCTTGGAGACAACTTCAGCTAAAAAAGCATCCCCCGTAACTCGATCCTCTTAAATGCTTTATTTTTCTCCCAACATTTACTGTAGTTTGTCATCATGTTACAGATCTATTTAGCATATCAACCCGATGGGGATTATTGTTCCACCCCCTGCCTTCTCCTTAGTGCCTAGAACAGGGCTTGAAAAATAGAAAGTGCTCAGTGATTATTTGTTAAATAAATTAATTGAGCTCCCTGGATCTCCCCCACTGTCTGGCTTCTGGGGTGCACAACCACCAGGGAGACAGAGGAAAGTTTGCTCCGAGCAATACCCTCCCCTATATGGACATTTGGACAACCTGAAAAAGGGGAGACCCTTTTCCTGGCAGAGGGTCTGGAGCTAAAGCTTCAAGGCAAAATAAATGGGGGAAGTTTGACAGCACACTCGGTGGCTTCTGGAGTATTAGGGTCCCCATGGTGGACATGCTCAGACGCAGCATCTGATGCCCCAGCGCCCAGTTCGCCAGGTTACAAACCCTTCACCCCACAATGACCACCAAGGGCAGAGGCAGCCCATGCAGAGGGGTCAGGGCCCAGGGCCCAGATAGGGGTGCAGGGGCTGGCTCTAGCAGGAGGAGCTCCTGACCGAGACTGGGGGGCAGCGGGGGAGGAGGGCTACAGGGGAGTCTTTTTGAGCCTTGACCCCCTGACCTCTCCAGACAAAGGATAAGTCCCTGTTGGGACCTGTTGGGACCCTGATGCCTCATCGTCCTACCACCCAAATCCTGGCAACAAACCCTGGTCTGGAAGTCCCACCTTGGGCCGCTTCTCCTGCCTCTGTAGCCCAAACATTTGGCCACCAGAGGGCGCTGGAGCCCCAGTCTTTGTCTTGGCACCAGCTGCTCCAATCCTCCAGCCACCAGCCAGCCTGTGGACACTGGTCCCCCCACACTGAACCAGAGACCCTGCCCAGAACATGGTCACCTGGCCCCCCCAAAGGCTCCTGTGGGGTTGCTAGGAGACCCTCTGCCCCAGACCCCTGGAGGCCCAGCCAGGACACTATTGCTAACCCCATAGCACCCCCTCTTCCCACTGATCTCCAGGGGCACAGCCCTCCCCTAAGCTGCCCTTAGGATGTTCAGACATAACCTCCAAAAGCCTCATGCGCAGACGGGGATACTGAAACACAAAGGAAGCGGGGCTGCAGGCAGGCAGTGTCAGGGGAAGAATAACCATGAACAACAGTAGCGAAGACCCTGTCGATTTAGCTATTCCCATGCCAGGACCTGTTCTGAGCTTTTCACTGGTTTTACATCAGTGAACCACACAGACCACCCCACCCCAGCCAGGGCTCCCCCAAAAACTAACTAACCTTAGGCTCCTCCCCACACTACTGGGGTGTGACTTCCAGGATCAGAGACTCTCAGGCCCTCAGCGAGAAGGACTTAAGTCCTCAGTCCCAGGGATTCAAGGCCTCCCCTGCAGCTCCCAGAATCGGCCCTTATTTAACAAGCCCCAGGTGGAGTAACCGTGAAGGCCTGAGGCCCACGGGCTCAGTGCTGGGGGGCAAACAGAGAAGGAAGAAATAGAAAGCATTGAACCGGAGGTTCCGGGGCACTGTGGTGGGCTGGTGGGGTGCAAAGGTGGAGCCCCGGCTCTGGCTCCGAGGCCACTTCTGGTGCCCCCCACCCCTCCAGTCTACACAGGAACTTCCTGGCCTTTTTGGTATTTCAGTTTGTCTGTAAAATGGGACTCAGAGTTCCAGCCTCCCAGGGTCACGGCGAGGATGCTGCCATGCACGCAAAGCTCTTGGGACGAGCGTTTGGGGATCCTTACATCGTGGGTCCTACTGTGTGCCACGCCCACCTGGCAGAGATTGCAGATAAATGATGAAGCCTGGAGTCCTCCAGGTTGCTGATCCCAGAGCTCCCTCTCGCTGCCCTGGTGGTCTTGGGGGAGCCCTGCTACCTCCTCGGGCACCTCACTGACTGCAGTACTGGGGTGCACTTCAGGTAGGCCTCCTGTCAGCGCTGGACAATAAGGTGAGTCCCTGTCAGGCAGGGCCTTAAAGACTAAGGAATTTGGGTTTGACTCTGAGGGTGCTGGAAAGCCAGTGCAGGGGTTTTTTTTTGTTTGTTTGTTTTTGTTTTTTTAGCATGATCTCATTTTGTTCTAGAAAGATCCCCCCTGGCTGAGGGGGAGAATGTGAAGACACAGGGGAGCAGCGAGACCCCAGAGTAGACGGCCTCAGTTAAGGGAGAGGGATGGTGTTCAGGACCCACCAGGATAAGCCGTGATCATGGCCCCCTGACAAGACTTTATTGCCGTTGCAAAGACCATTTCCTCATGAGGAATCAGCGCCAGGTACCTTTGGGAGCCATTACTCAGCTGACCCCGGCAGAGGTGACAGAAGTTGTGGATGGATAATTTCTGGAGGATGAAACACACAGTGTCCACAGAGTGGACAGAGTGGAGTGTCAAGGTCAGCCCAAGGTCTGTGGCCTGAGCTGCTGGAGAGATGGAAATACCATCCCCTCCCCCAGGGCACAGGCGCCAGAGGAGGGCCAGGGGATCAGGCCAGGGGAGGGCAGGTCAGCTGTGGAGGAGGTAAGTTCCAGAAGCATATCCCAGTTGGGGGCGCCTGGAGGTCTGGCTGGGGAGCTAGCAGGCATCAGTGGCACGGGCTGGATGCTTCTCCAGGGAGGGATGAGGACCAAGGTGGAGACATGGAGCTGGACTCAGGAGGTAGCGGTGACAGCGCTGAGACTTAAGCCATAGAGCTTAAGGAAGGCCCCAAATTAGCACATTTTAATGGCAACTTGACCAAAAATCTGTCATGGACTGTGAGTGACCAGGAGGGCAGGTGTCCTGCCCAGGGCAGGCCCCGCCTTGTGCCCTCAGCCGCCAGGTGAGGCTCCAGCCACTCAAGGCCCGAGTGAGAATAACCCTCGAAACGGAATGAACGAATGGATACAAATGATTGTTTAATGTTTGAAGGGTTTTCAGTCTTTATTTAGAAGTTTTGTCACCAGATACAGGCTGGAAGATCTTGACTATTATTTATAGGCCTTGGCCTGTGGTGAAAACGGTTTCCTTATATGCTGGTTCATCCGGTCGCAGTGTTTGGGAAGCTGAGGGAAGACTCTGTGTGCCCTTGACCTGTGACCCTGCACTGGTAGGGTGGCATCCCAGACCTTATGTGGTCAGCAAGGGAGGTGCTGAGCATGTGGAGAGACTGTCACTTGTGGTGGCAGCAACTGGAGGTGGCATGATGCCCCCGGGGTGGGGAGGAGCTGAGGGGAACATAAATCCCTAAAATTGTTCCTTCCCACTTTCCCCCTAGAAGGACAGAAGTTGGCCATGGAGACGACGCTAAACATTGCCAGCTCAGGGACAGCAGTAGAAGAATCTGTAAAACAAACTGCATCAAGTAGCCTTTGTCAATCCCGCGTTCCTCTTCATCAACGTTCCCGCGGTCTGCTGCCCCAGAAACCCCAAGTCTTTCCTGAGTCTCGAATGGTTCTCTGGCCAAGAGACATAAGCCCACGTCCTCACTGACCCTTTGTCGGTGAGGACCCGCAGGTCAGTACACTGAGGTGGCTTTCCATGTGCTGATCTGTCTTTCCAGATCTGATTTACAGGGTCGTAACTAACAAACCTTGGAGGCAGGGAAAGAGGAGCTGCCCAGGCCCTGGGGACACTCAGCAGGTGCTGGTCAGCCCATGGGTTGTATGAGCAGGTGGCTGAGCTGAACAGAGCCTGCCCCGCCAGCCCCACTGGAAGGCTTTTTGGGGGAAGAAAGAGGAAGGTCATCCTTTTTTTTTTTTTTTTTATAAGGAAGATTTTTTTAAAAATTTTATTTATTTTTGCGTAGAAGAGCTGGGGTACAGGCCAGAGGTGCCGGGGAGTGAGAGGACTCACCAGAGACAGAGTGGGGAGCAGAACAGGCAGACTGACAAATACACTGCTAAGGGGAGCAGCGGGTGAGTCAGGAGAGGTCTGCTGCACCATGTGAGTCACCTCCCTGGCTGGGGATCGAACTCATGCTGCAGTGGCTGGCGATAGCTTCATAGTGCTCGTGTCTTTAACCGGGGCACCATCAGGGAGGTCCAAATAAGCATTATTATTATAGCTACTTATAATAAGTATTACTGCAACTTGCCAATATTTGCTAGAGAATCCCTCCCCTCTTTCATTTTTTGATGTTGACTTAGTTATCGGTATTCCTTTATGCATACACATCTTAGAATAAATTCATCGAGTGTCTCCAAAAATCTACTTGGAATTTGGTTGAGATTGCTTTGAATTGATTGGCCAATTTGGAAAGATCTGATGTGAGGATAATATTAAGATACCCTGTCCAAGGGCAGGGAGCTTTCATTTTTTTCAGATTCGCTTCCTTATCTTTTATTGGCATTTTAAGGCTTTTTTCCATCAAGGTCTTATGCTCTTTGATTAAGTTGTTCGATAAACTCAGGTTTTGTTGCTCTTGAGAGTCACACAATATTTAAAATTAGGTTTTAATTGGTTATTACAGTGTTGGTGAAATGATATTGATTTTCCTAGGCTGATCGTATGTCAGCCATGATAATCCCTTCACTAAGAGCCTTCCTGCGTGTTTATTATAAGGGCCAGAAGAATTTCTAAAATAGCCTTATCAATGGTAATGCCAATCACATCACGAATGCAAGTCTATTTCTAATGTATTTCATGTTCATTATCATAGCTGCTGGTGTTGATCAAATATAAAGATGGACGAGGGCTTTGTGATAGCTACCTCTGGAACTGGCGCTTAGTTAACCGCAGCTGACCATCCCTGGAGCAACTGACCACTGCGGGGTAATTTTTTTTTGTTGTTAAAGATTTATTTATTTATACAAGAACCGGGGTACAGGCCAGATGCGCGGGAGGATGAGAGGATTCACCAGAGACAGAGTGGGGAACAGAACAGGCAGCCTGAAATACACAGCTGAGGGGAGCTGAGGGCAAGAGAGGTGAGGTCTGCTGCGCCATGTGGGTCTCTCCCCGGCTGGCCAGGATCGAACCCGCGTTGCAAAGGCTGCGGCCAGCTCAGCAGTGCAGCCCTCAACCGCCTGCGCCACCAGGGACGCCCTCTGCTGCGGTGTAATTTAAAAACCATCTCTCACAACCACTAGGGGGCGCTGAGGCCTCACGTCTATACGAGGAGGGTAACTGCGCGAGGAGAGAAAGAATGTGGCCTCCAGGGGGGGCTCTGTTATGGGGCAGGCTCCTTTTGTGTGCCAGGCGCTGTGCTAGACGTTAGGGATCTAGCCAAGCTCCAGGCAAGCGAGGAGCCAATATTCTCAAGGGGAAGGGTAGACAGACAAGAAAACAAACTACTAGATAATTCAGTTGTAATGCAGTCTATGGAGAAAATAAAACGGGGTGACAAGGCAATGACTGAGGTTGAATGTTTAAATAAGGTGCTCTCTGAGATTACATCTAGACAGGGCTGGGGACCTCCCTGGTGGCTTAGGGGTGAAGTCTCAGGACTATTACCACTGCGGCCTGAGTTCAGTCCCCGACCAGGGAGCTACCCACATGGCACAGCAGATTTCTCCTGTCTCGCCCCCTGCTCCCTTCAGCAGTGTATTACAGTGGATCTGCCTGTTCTGCTCCCCACTCTGTCTCTGGAAAATCCTCTCACCCCCTGCACTTCTGTCCTACACCCCAGTTCTACGCAAAACTCGAAAAATAATAATAAAGTAGGGGTGATGGGGCAGAGGCACCCTGTGGTATCTGTGGGTCCCGGAGGGGGTGGAGTTGGGGGAAGGACAGGGGAGGGGATGAAGCAGGGAAGGTCTTTGGCTTTTGTCCTGAGGCCAGGGGAAGCTGTGGAGGGTGGTGAAGGGAAGGATCTCCAAGGCAGCTTCAGTGAAAGAGCAAGATTAGGCCAAGATCAGGTCACACTTGTGCATTGGCCAGGGAATAAAACATACATTCCTATCCGCCTGCGTTTGCATAAACAAACGCTGGAGCCATACCTGATACCTATACTTTGGGAGGAGAAAGAGGGAACTGCATGGAAGGAAAGTAAGATAAGAGAAAGAAAAGGTCTCCTCTGGCTGATGCAGACACACTATAGACCCTGGGGGCGGGTCAGGCATGTCAGAGGCCTGTCACTCAGTGATCCCGAGGGCCATCTTGCTGGCCCGGGAGGGGACGGGAGGGGCGGTAGGGGCTCGAGGCCCGGCCCCTCCCTGCAGTGAGGTTGATAACAACGTCCACGTAATGTGCAGACACTCCTCTGTGATCTGTGCGTTTCAGTCTTACAATAGGTGCTGTTATAAACACGTCCATTTCGCAGATGTGGAACTGAGGTTAAGGGACTTGCTCTACATCACAGGAAGGAGGACAGCGGGCTTTGAGTCGAGGCAGGACTGCCCGAATCCATGCTACTATCCACTTGGGTATGTTGCTTCTCATTTCTTTTCTTTTTTTTTTTTTAAGATTTATTTATTTATACAAGCACTGGGTACTGTCAGAAGCGGGGGAGGGTGAGAGAATTCACCAGAGCCAGAGCGGGGAGCAGAACAGGCAGACTGACAAAGTACACTGCTGAGGGGAGCAGCGGGCGGCAGGAGAGGTCTGCGCGCCATGTGGGACCCTCGCTGGAGGCCGGGGATCGAACCAGCGCTGCAGAGGCTGCGGGCAGCTTCACAACCCAGTGCTCAACCGCTTCTTTTGCTATAGCAAAACTATAACTGTCCTCAGTGAAGCCGTATTTTGTTTAATAATTTCTTATGTCTTTATTAATTTTGGGGTAGTGTTTGATTTCTCCCCTCCAGTGTAGTCCCCGTAGTTCTCTGTCCCCTCTCCCCCGTGGTACCTGGGATCCATCACCACAGTCCCTTGGGGGAGTTCCTCCCGTTTTGACTCCTCTCACATTGCCTTTTTAGGTAGGCTTCTTAAAGGGCTGTGAGCAGTCACTAACACCTTAGTATGAATCAGTGAACCTCTTCTTGCCACTGAAGAATAGCTATGATTTGGGTGGCACGGTAGTGTAGTAGGGCTCGAGTCCTCATGCCTAGAATTTATTTATTTATTTATTTATTTTAAATATTTATTTATTTATGCATACAAGAACTGGGGAACAGGCCAGAGGTACAGGGAGGTGAGAGGATTCACCAGAGACAGAGTGGGGAACAGAGCAGGTGGATTGACTGAGGTACACTGCTGAGGGGAGCAGCGGGCAAGAGGTCTGCTGCGCCATGTGGGTAGCTCCCTGGCCAGCCGGGGGATTGAATTCATGCTGCAGTGGCTGCAAATAGCTTCATAGGTTGTGTCCCAACCCCTTGCACCACCAGGGAGCTCATGCCTGGAATTTAAAGCTCAGTTGTGGGACTTTCCAGCTGTGTAACTTTCGGCAAGTGACATCACTAACCTAACCACTAGCTTGTTTCTTCCCACAGGAGGGCCCATTTTGTAGATGTGGAACACCTAGGGCTCTAGAACCTGGGTTCCCAGCAGGTACTGCCTCCCTGAGCTGAGGAACCACACCAGGTTCTTCCTGCAGGGAGCAGCAAGAGTTCCCTGGGCCCAGTGGGGTGCTCTGGGAGATGGCCAGGTCTGGACTCCATACGTCCCCTCTGCGTTTGCACACGGTGAGGGGGCACTGGAGGCCCCGAGGCTGTCTCTTAGGGACAGAAAGACCAGCTGAAGGTCTGGGCCTCTGGGCACGACTG
Source organism: Talpa occidentalis (assembly GCF_014898055.3). Taxonomy (NCBI): domain Eukaryota; kingdom Metazoa; phylum Chordata; class Mammalia; order Eulipotyphla; family Talpidae; genus Talpa; species Talpa occidentalis. The sequence goes on from NW_023601754.1 coordinate 40,006,927, forward strand.
CCCGTGCCCCTCCTCCCGGGGCCTCTTCTCCTGCCAGACAGGCCCCTGGTCCTGGCAAGGCTGCTGGTGGGCTGGAGTGGGTCTGGGTTCCAAGGCCCACCTGCAGTCAGTAGGGGCCAGCTGGGAGATATGCTGTCTTGGGGGGTGGGGAAAAGACACCTCAGCTCTGACCCTGCCCCAATTCCAAGCACAGCCACACGCGCCCCCTGACTGTATCCGGCTGGGACCACCAGTACCAGACCTGCCATGGTGAGACTGAAATACTTCCAGATCTCGGAGTGGCCACTGCCACTTCTGATCTTGCCTCTGCCAGGAATCCTTCAGGCCTCTCCAGACCCCAGCATGAAAAGACTAACCTAGGGTCCTCCCTGGTGGAACAGGGGTTAAAGTCTCAGCGCTATCAAACTATCAGCAGCAGCCACTGCAGCAAGAGTTTGATCCCCACCCAGGGAGCTGACCCACATGGCGCAGCAGACCTCTCCTGACTTGCCCGCTGCTCCCCTCAGCAGTGTATTTCAATAGATCCGCCTGTTCTGCTCCCCACTCTCTCTGGTGAATCCTCTCACCACACCCTCTCCCTACACCTCTGACCTACACCCCGGCTCTTATATACATAAATAAATAAAAAGAAATCTTTAAAAAAATAAAAGACTAACCTAGGCCCAACAGACTGCCCCCCCAATCTAGCTCTGGGGGACTTGTCCACCCTGCTTGTGGACAAGTATGGATGGGGGCCGGGAACAAGGGCGGGCACCATACCCGCTAGAGGGATCTGCACATGCACACCGCACAGGGGCATGGGCACGCTCTATGACGAATGGTCGTTTTCATTAAACTAAAACTCCTGCTTTAGGGGCCTCCCCTGGTGGCACAGTGGTTGAATGCTGGGCTGCAAAGCTGCCCACAGCCTCTGCAGCGCCGGTTCGATCCCCGGCTGCCTTTGAGGGTCCCACATGGCGTGCAGACCTCTCCTGCCACGCCCACTGCTCCCCTCAGCAGTGTACTTCGGTCCTTCTGCCTGCTCTGCTCCCCGCTCTGGCTCTGGTGAATTCTCTCACCCTCCCGCGCTTCTGACTGTACCCAGAGCTTGTATAAATAAATAAATCTTAAAAAAAAAAAAAATCTTGGATGGAGTTGCTACCTTTTAAAAAAAAAATTAAAAAAAAATAAAACTCCTGCTTTAGACCTGAGGAACCTGTCCCAGTGTCCAGAATCCTGGGTACTGTCGCCGTCAGTCACACCAGGGTCAAGAAAACTGGGAGGCTGGTAAGTCTAGAAACATAGGCCATGAAGGACTGTTCTGATGGGCTGTTTGCTTATGGCTGTCTATGTCTAACCAATTATGAAAAGGCCAGCTCGAGATGAGAGGGCAGAACGGCTTCCTCGGGGTGCTGTACCCACTGCTCTCTCAGATCAACGGCCAGTGATCTGAACTTATAGATTCAAGTTCTGTCTCTACCCATTGGCTTTTGGTAGCAACAGGCAGCAGAACCCAGGCCCGTTCGATTTCAGTGCCTTCCCTGACTCAGCCCCAAAGTCAGTGTTTCTGCCCACAAATTTAGAGTCCTCAGATATGCGTACCCATTTCACAAAAACTCCTATGCATCCTTCAGAACCCTCATAGGCTTCACCACCCCAGTGAATGGCTCCTCCCATTCCCTGGTCTGGGAAGTCTGGATCTGCTCTGCTCTGGTCCTCTGCACGCAGGCCCTTTTCCCCACCAGGGTGCGCATCCTGATGCCAGAGACCACCGTCTGCTCCTCTTTGCGGCCTTAATACCAGCGTTCGTGCCAGAGACACAGTAAGTGCCTGATGAAACGCAGGGAGTAACTGAATGGTTTGTTCGGGGTTTGCTGTGGCCTGGGGCACACTCAGTCCTGTGTGTCCACCCGCCGAGAGCGCAGCTGGGGCTGGGTCAAGGCTGGGGGCAGCGAGGACAGGATGTGAGTCTAGGGCGTGAGGTCGGCAGGGCCTGTTCTCATGCTCCCTGGCGAGCGGCGCTGGTTCCCCGTCTGTCCGGCTGGGACACGAGGAGCCGCGGGAGGGGGGCCGGGGGGTGCTGGGGAAGCCCGCAGTAACCAGCAAGAGCAAAAACAGCCACGCGATGTTATTGTTACAGAACCATTAAATACAACTTATAAACAAGCCAGGGCGGTGTGGGGCGGGGGAGCAGAGGGATCACGGGGGTGCAGTGCGTGCACGGTCCTGGCGAGGGCTCAGGCTGCTGTCATTGGAGGGGCTGGGCTGGTGGTGGCCTGGCTGCTTGTGGAGGCCTCGCAGCTTCACCAGCAGCTCCTGGATGAAGTCCTGAGGATGGAAGTGGGGTGCTGAGAATACCGGGAGGGCTGGGGGCCCCCAGCCCAGCCCCTCTGAGCTGGGCCCACCGTTCTCTGCTTCCTGGTGAGAGGAGGCAGAGGTGGAGTTCTGGAGGGGTAGAGGCTGGAGATCTGAGGGGCAGAGAGAGAGATAAAGAGGGAGCAGGGAGAGACAGAGATAGGGAGAGACAGAGACAGAGGGGAAGAGACCAAGGGACAGAGAGACGCGCCATGGAGATATTTCTCAGCCGAGATCACCAGGAGGATCCCCAGGGACGGGGGCCTGAGTGGTGTCCAGGGCAGACAGACACATGACGTCTGTCCTTCAGGCAGCCCGGAGCTGGGTAGAGAAACATGAATATTTTTCCCTTTTAAAGCAGAGAAGGAAGTGGGAGGGGTTGAGCGGCTCCGGGTCAGGCCTGGAAGGATGGAGGGCCCCGGAGGTGGGGAGGCAGTCGCGGGGCCAGAGGAGGGAGGCTGCCAGGCAGCCTAGGACGCGGCACCAGCACCGGCCCCACCGCAGAGGCAGAAACGGGAGACAGACGCGGCGGGTCTCAGGGGAGGGAGATAATGGAGGCCCCCGTGGCAGATGGGGAGAGAGGAGACAAAGGGCAACGCCGGAGATGGGAAAAGGCAGCAAGAGACAGAGGGTCCCCAGAGTTCCCTCCACGGGCCCCAGGCATGGCCGGCCTCGGCCTGCCTCCCAGAGGACCCCTCCCACCTCAGAGTGCAGGGGCCAGAGGGCGGCCTGCGCACGGGCCAGAGAAAACTCACCTCTGTGGGGTTCACGCAGGACGTCAGGAGTCCCTAACACGCCGCCCCAGCAGACAAGAGAGAGAGAATAATAAGTGACTCACTGCAAGTCCCCTGCAGCTCCTCCCCGTCCCACCCAAGCCCCGAGCAACAAGACAAATGGAAGTGGGACCCCAGGGTGGGCTCCGCACATGGCTCCGGGGAGAACAGCCGTGGGCCTGATGTAAGTGGGGGCGGGGTGATTCCAGCACCACCCGGACCGGACCGGACCGGACTGCCTCTGGGGCACAGAGAGGGCAAGAAGGTCACGCAGCATTTCCTGCCCCAGGAGAGCAGAGGTCACGGAGCAAGGTCAGTTGCCGGGGGCTGACTCCCAGCTCTGACAGCTGTGTGACCCTGGGCAAGTGATGCAGTCACGCTGGTCTCATTTTCCTCATCTGGGAAAGGGAGATCATCAAGGAGCCAACTCCAGAGATTGGGGAGGATTAAGCGAGTTAATAAGCACAAGCGACGGAAGCAGCGCCGGGCACATAGTAAGTGCTCAATAAACACGTTAGCTGTGCCTGTGACTTTTAGGAAGGTGCAAAGAGAACTGGGGGGACACCTTCCCCGCCACCTACCTGGATTTTCTGGCTCCGCTCCTCTTCACTCTCCAATTCCAATAATTCATCAATGTTCACCTCGTCCGGCATGTCTGCCTCCTAAGGGGGGAGGGGTGGTCAGGGGTCCCTTCCCCTCCATCCCTCGCCTTTGTCTAGGGCTCTGGAGGAGCCCTTGCCGGGCCCAGGGTCCAGCTGGCGCGCTCTGGAGCAGTGGCAGTCAGGGACAGCTCTGCCAAGGCGGGACATCTGGGTGTGTGTGTGGGGGGGTGACAGATGGACTGACAGAGGCCCAGGGGGCCGGTACCAGCTCCGATGCCTGGGTCCCTGGGCCCCTCGACCCGGGGAGCCTCGGGACTGGCACGGGTCCCTCCCCTTGGCCTCAGTTCCCACATTAGAAAACAGGCCTGGTCGAGTCTTGGAATGTCCGATTCTGGGATTTAGGAGAGGGGCTGGCTCTGCCCTTTCAAGGAGAAGTCGAAGCACCAGGCACTGGGGGAGGGGAGCAGGCAGGCCGGAGCCTGCTGGGGACAGTCCCTGGCCCTGGGGACAGAAGGGAAGGGAGGGGTCAGGCCAGGCCCAAAGCCACCCACCGAGTAGGGGGAGATGACCACCAAGGTCGCCCCAAGGTGGGTGGGTGCCCTGAGCACAACTTGGACCTAGCAAGAGGGTGGCCGCGGGGCCGAGGACCAGGCGCAGGCTGTCCTGTATTCCAGCCCCGACAGAACCCAGCTGTCGGCTGACATCCCCAGGCCACAGGCTCCGCCTCCCCCACCCAAAGTGTTGCAACTTGACTTGGGGCTGGGGCTGGGGGGTGGACGGGACCAGCAGCAGCCTGGGGTGTCTGTAAGTGCATCACACACCAGTGTGTGTGTCCCAGGGGCAGGCGGCTTCACGGGGCTCGCCCTCCCAGGGCTGGTGTCCTCGGGGGCGAGGCTCTGGCGCATTTATCTCCCCGACACGAGTTGTTGCCAGCTGTCAGGCCCACAGGGAGCCACCTACATGCGCCCCCGTAGAACGGAGGGGTCCCTGTCACAGCGAGGGCCTGGCTGCCACCGCCACCTGCCACGCAGGACCTGGGCGTCAAGGTGCCTGCCCGCTGCTGTGTCCTTTGGGTGTCGGAGACTGTGCGTGTGGGACAAAGAGCAACGTCACGCGGGGACACGGGGAGAGGCTGCGTGTGTCTGGAGCCTGTGTGTGTCTGGAGCCTGCGTGTGTCTGGAGCCTGCGTGTGTCTGGAGCCTGCAGGGCGTCATCTGGGGCCGAAGCCTGTGTGTGCAGGGGCAGCGGCGGTCTGTGTCCCCTGCCGGGTGTAGCTGGTGTCTGCTGTGTGCCTGCGGCGTCAGGAGGACGCGCGTGGGCAGCTTCTGCCTCTAGGAGATAAGGCGGCAGTAGACCCGGGGTGGAGGGCGGTGGTCGCCGCCTGTGCTGGGCTGAGTCGCTGGAGCTGGGGTGGACGAGTATCCAGGCCAGAGAGGCTGGAGTCCCCTTGTGCGCGGGGAGGGGTGTGTGTGTGTATGGGGGGGGGAGTTGTGTTGCGTGTGTGCACATGGCTGTGGCCTGTGCAATCGTGTCTGCGGGTGTCCCATATGGTGTGTGACATTAGCAAGCGCCGGGTGTGTGGGGGAGCGGCGTGCACGCGGCTGTGCGGCGCTGGCTTCGCGTCCCTGCACGTCTGTGAACACTGTTGCTCCTTGGCGGTGTCTGCTGGAAGCTCTCCTATCACCATGCCTATGTTTGGCTGTAAGACACTCCCCTCCCCTCACTGTTCCTCCAGATATGGCCACTGGGCGCCCCAGCTTCGCCTCCTCACCACCCCCCCATGCTAAACCCCTGGCCCTCCAGGGGTAGGACGCACCTCAGAGACCCGGGAGTGAGTCTCCGGGCGCGCAAGCAGAGCGCCCCCGAATACACGCAGACCCTGGCCCGGGCGCGCGCGCTCCGGGCTGAGTGTGCACCGGCGAGCCCAGCCGAGACCCCGAGACCCCGAGGTGGGGGGTCCCCCGCTGCGCCGCGCCCCGCCCCGGCCTCACCCGGCCGCGGTACAGCTCCTCCAAGCGCCCGTCGATCCACTTCTCCACGTCCAGCCGCCGCTGCAGCTCCCGCCGGTCGTACTTGACGGTGACCCGCGCGTGCCGTTTCTGCAGCCCCCCGGGGCTGCCCCCGCCCCCCGCGCCGCGCGCCCGCGCCGGGGCCTGCAGCTTGCTCAGCACGCGCTTGCCCAGCCGCTGCGCTGCCATCGCGGCCCCGGCCCGGCCGGCTGTGAGCCCGCGCGGGGCGCCCGGGGTCCTCTTACGCGCCCGGGCGGGGCCGGCGGGGGCGGGTCTCCCGACGGGGTGGGCGGCCCCGCCCCGCGCCGCCCGCGCCTCAGTTTCCCCGCCTGCGGCGTGCGCGCCGGCCGCCGCGCCGGCTTAACGGCGCCCTCAGGAGCGGGCGGGGTCCGGGACCCCACCTCGGGTCCGGGCGTCCCGGGGTCTCCGCGCCTGGATCCCGGGGGGCGGGGTCCCGGGACCGGCTCTCGGGGCCGCGCCCTCCCTGCGCCCTCTGTCGGCTGGAAAGGGCGGTGCAGGGCCGCGCCGCCGTCCTCCGGGGAAGGTCACGCGGCCGCTCTGGCAGCGGCTCTGTGGTCCTGTCCTGCGTTCGCGCGGCCTCCCCGCGTGCGGGCGTTCATCCCCTCAGTTTATTCAACAGACAGTCACTGAGTGCCTGCTCCGTGCCAGGCGCTCTTCAGGCCCCGGGGGCAGAGCAGCAAACAAGGCAGACACCTCCAGTCCACGTGGAGATGCCTTTCTTGTGCCGAGACAGGCAAGAAGGAGCTATTAAGGGAGCCCCAGCCACTGCAGCACGAGTTTGCTCCCCGGCCAGAGAGCTACCCACATGGCGCAGCAGACCTTTCCTGCTGCGCCCGCTGCTCCCCTCAGCAGTGTATTTCCGTCAGTCTGCCTGTTCTGCTCCCCGCTCTGTCTCTGGTGGATCCTCTCGCACACACACCCCGCCCCCCCGCCCCGCATCTCTGGCCGAGACCCCATGAATAAATTTCAAAAATCTTATTAAAAAAAGAAACACCAGAAAGTACAGTGTGTTATGCAGTGTATTAGGATATGGTATGGCTTTTGGCGTAATGTGAAGCAGAAAGGAGAAATGGTCTGAGGGTGGGGTGGTAGTGTTCGTGAGGACGACCAGAGAGTTTCCCTACTTCCCACTTCCATTTTTAAGCAGCGAGAATGATACTTTACAATGTCCACTTGACCACCTCCCCGCCACCCATTAAACCTATCCGCTATTAGACAATCGTTTCTTACATATGACCCCACAAGCACTAACAACATTAACTAGACAGCAACAAAATTAATTGTGTTTCAAAGGACATCATCAAGAAAGTGAAGAGACACCCTCAGTAGGGGAGTAAAAAATCACAAATTGTGTGTGTAGGCACCCCTATCTAAAACGTAGAAGTCGTGCAACTCAAAAAGTCAAATCACCCAATTAATACCGGACAAAGAATCTGAACAGACATTTCTCTAGTATATATATGTACATATATAATAGATATATACAACAATAATGTATCTATTATATATATATATCAGGACATACGTGAAAAGATGTTCAGCATCATTAATCAGCAGGAAAAACACAAATTAAAAAGTACAGTGAGATATGACCTCACTCCTACTGAGGTGGCTGTAGTGTGTGTGTGTGTGTGTGTGTGTGTGTGTGTGTGTGTAAGAACTGGGGTGCAGGCCAGAGGTGGGGGAGTGGTGAGAAGATTAACCAGAGACAGAGTGGGGAGCAGAACAGGCGGATCCACTGAAATACACTGCTGAGGGGAGCAGTGGGCGAGACAGGAGAGGTCTGCTGTGCCATGTGGGTAGCTCCCTGGCCGGAGATGAAACTCAGGCCACAGTGGCTGGGATAGCCTGATAGCATTGAGACTTTAACCCCTGCGCCACCAGGGAGGCCCTATAATTTTTTTTTTTAATGGGAAATGCTGTGTTGACGAGGGTGTGAAGAAATCAAAACCCTCATACTTGGCTGGTGGGAATGTAAAATGGTGCACTCTCTTTGGAATACAGTCTGGCAGTTAACTTAGAGTTACCAAATGACCCAGCCCTTCCACCCCTAAGAGAATTGAAAACATGTTTACACAAAGCTTTACATTATATTGTCTAAGGCTGAATGTCCCCAGCAGTATTGTTGGCAATAGCCAAAGGATGGGATTAGCCCAGCCCATCAAACGATGAGTGGAGGCATAAAATGTGGTAAATCCATACATACCTAGCTGGGGGGTGGTATTTGCTTTGAGTTGCTCCTGTTCTCAGGAATGTGAGATAGGAGAGCAGCAGCCACAGAACTAGACCCAACTGGTTAGTCCCAAGATGGCGAGTACATGCGATATGAACAAAAGGGAAAAGTTCGAGCGTGCTGAGTGCAAAAGGAAACCTTTGCCCAGGACCATGGAGACCCTGCCCTGAATTCATGATGTACCAGTCCCCCCTAAATAAAAGCAGGGAGAAGGTGTTTATTTTTCACAAAATTTCTCCCTTGCTTGTTAGGCAACAGAGTTCCTGTTAAACTGAACCTGGTTTCTGAATTTCTGGCTTTCTGTCACCAGGCAAAAACGACCCTCACCTTAAGCAAGGTAGGGTGACACATGTAATAGAGTATTACTTGGTAATGAAAAATGAAGTGCTGATTTAAGATTTATTTTTATTTATTTATGCATACAAGAACTGGGGTGCAAGCCAGAGGTGCAGTGGGTGAGAGGATTCACAGAGCAGAACAGGTGGATCCAGTGAAATACACTGCTGAGGGGAGCAGCAGGCAAGACAGGAGAGGTCTGCTGCACCGTGTGGGTAGCTCCCTGGCTGGGGCTCAAACTCAGGCCATAATGATGATAGCGCTGAGACTTAACCCCTAGGCCACCAGGGAGGCCCTGAAGTGCTGATTTATATTGGACCATGGATGAACCTCGAAATCATGCTAAGTGAGAGAAGCCAGACACAAAAGACCACCCGTGGTATGATTTTATTTCTAGGAAATGTTCAAAATAGGCAAATTCACAGGGAGAAAATAAATTTGGTGGTTGCTGGGGCTGACAGATGGGAGAGAACAGGGTGACTGCTACAGAGTATTTTTTCTTTGAAGGTGATGAAATTGATTTTGGTGTTGATGCCTGTTTGGAGAGATGTGGGTTCAAAGAGCAGGATGCAGGGTTCCATTGAGAAAAGCTTTATCAGAGCTCCACTTTCAGCAGCACGTGGTGAGTGTCCCCACAAGGCAGAGATGTTTAGTCATATCTCAAAAGGCAGATTTATTATAAAAAGGGAAGAGGTTGGCGCAAGAGGTTAAACACAGCACTATGAAGCTGTCTGTAGCCTCTGTAGCATGAGTTCCATCCCTGGCCAGGGAGCTGACCACATGGCGCAGCAGACCTCTCCTGTCCATCCCGCTGCTCCCCTCAGCAGTGTCTTTCAGTCAGTCTGCCTGTTCTGCTCCCCACTCTGTCTCTGGTGAATCCTCTCACCACCCCCCACCTGTACCTCTGACCTACGCCCCAGTTCTTGTATGCATAAATAAATAAATCTTAAAAACAAAAAAACAAAAAACAAAAGGGAAGGGAAGGATGCTTGCAAGGGGAGAAGGTCAGGGAAGAGAAACACCTTCTTAATCAGAGGCAGGTAGGAGGGCTGCTTCTTGCCAGCGCGGAAATTGCACTGATACACTCTTCTCTTTGGGAGGGGTTCATTCCTTTGTGGAGTTGTTACTGTTGTTCATTTAATTATATCTAGGGCGTCACTTGGTAGATTTGGGAGGACTGGTGATTGTGGCACTGGCCCTCCATCTCCATATCCCACCTCCAGGATGCACCTCCCGAAACTTTTCTAGAGCTGGTTTAACGACTATGTTAATCATTTCTGCTCCCACCTCCGCTTTCTGGTCTTGTGATGTCTCCTTATCAAATTTTCCACTCTTAGCCTCTGTAACAGGGTGGTCCCCAGGAAAAGGGGAGGTGCCAGGTTCCCTGCACCACCCAAGGGAGGGTGGAGCTGAGCAGGGAGGAGGAGAAGCTGGAGAGGAGACTGGAGAAGGAAGGAAGCAGGATGGAGAGCAAGAAGGAGACCTGGAGGAGGGACCTGGAGCAAAGAGACACACGACGAAGCTGCGCTCGCTCACTTGGCCCTCGGCTGGTTGCAGCAGATGTGGGTGAGACCCGCGGGGAGGTTGCCAATGGCAGCTTTTATCTTGGTTTTGATTTTGCTCTTTTTCTCCCAGACTTGTCTGTTTCTGACCCATTTCTATGGTTCCCCACCTGGAGGTGCTTTTGACTCCTGGCAGGCTTTTGGGCCTCGGTTTGGCCAACCCTGTTTGGCTGGGCATTTACTCACGAGGGGATGGCAACTTTGGTGTTTGATTTGGAAACTATATTCTTTGTCTTTTCTGTATTGCACACTAATTGTATTAAAATTTCTTTCCATGAAAGGTCTATTTGTTTTGTCTTGATGTGGCAGACGGTAGAATCTATTTATTTTTTTAAATTTAAAAAAATATTTCATTTTATGTAATTCTTACATCATTTTTCATCTTTGCACAATGTATGCATTTTCATTTTGGTTATATTCCCCATACAATTGCACCCCCCCTTATTTTGACCCTAATCCTTCCTCTCTCCCCTGCCCCCCCGCCCCCTGTAGTCTGTCTCTGGTTTATAGATGCTTGTTGATTTTTACTTTGTATTAATTAGTCTTTTTCCTGGTCCCTTATTTAGGTTTTCTGAATTCCTGCTATGAGTGAGACCATCCGGTATTTTTTTTTTCTTTTTCTTTCTGACTTATTTCGCTGAGCATGATCCCTTCTAGCTCCATCCATGTTGCTGCAAAGGCAGAATCTATTTAGAGCAGAAAGGTTTGGAAGTTCTCGGGTGTTCCTCTCCCTGTCCTGTAACACTCCATCAATGTTAGTTGCATGACTGAATATACCTAAAACCATTGAATTGTGTACTTTTTAAAAGGGTGAATTGTATGTTATCAGAGTTGTAGCTCAATAAAATTGGCATATTAAAAACAAATACAGTGTTCATAGCTCCCTGGTGCCTGGAGGACAAAGGTTAAGCTCCTTAGTTTAGCCATCAAAACTATCTGGCAGGGTCCCTTTTCCACACCTTTATTCCAACAGTTCGTCTTCCCCAGAATGATGTAGAGCTCACTCTTCAGCTGCCTCAGATGTCACGTGTACATTTAGGTCTTCCCCAAACCCCTCTTTTCACCTCGTAACTCCTGTGCCCTCTACCTGGCTCTATGTTTTATCTGTAACATTTGCTATCTTGTAAGGGTACATGCAACTTACTCATTTAGTGTATACCAAAGTGGGTGGAGGGCAACAGGAGGAGTTTGCATTTGGTACAGGCAAAAAAGGGGGTGCTCTGTCTGCAGAGACTTGAAAAAAAAAAATAAAAACTTGGCCGAAAGCCAAGTTTTGATTATGCCACCCACTGACAATTTTATTTTATTTTAAAAAAAAGATTTATTTATTTATTTATACAAGCACTGGGTACGGTCAGAAGCCCAGAAGGATGAGAGAATTCCCCAGAGCCAGAGGGGAGAGCAGAACAGGCAGACTGACTGAAATACACTGCTGAGGGGAGCAGCGGGCGAGTCAGGAGAGGTCTGTGCGCCATGTGGGACCCTCGCCTAGCGACCGGGGATTGAACCTGCGCTGCAGAGGCTGCGGGCAGCTTTGCAACCCAGCGCTCAACCGCTGCACCACCGGGGAGGCCCTACTGACAATTTTAGATAGTATCAGTGATAAAATAATCCCTCTACCCCTGGAAAGAAATCTTTTATGGCCTACTTCCTAAACAATTAATATAACTGCTGCCAAGTGTTAATAATAGAGCAGTAGCCTTAAACTAGGTAATTTTTTGACTCTCCTTTAGTAAATATTGTGTTTGTGGTCAGTTTTTTTATTGCTGCATAATAATGCGGTACCACAAACTCAATGGCCTAAAGGACATACACTCATTATCACATAGTTTTCAAAGGCCCAATCCAGTTACAGCTTGGTCTCTGCTCCAGGGCTTCACCCAGTGCAATCATGAACATGGTGTCCAGTCTCCCTGGTGTTTCTATTGGTTAGAAGCAAGTCCTAGTGCCAGTTCTCACTCAAAGGGAATAGGCTACAAAGGCCATGAACTTGGGGGCTGCCCAACATCTGTCAGAATAATCTATAGAATATTATATTACACATTTTTATGCCGCATTATATATTATATAGAATATAACAATATAGCTGTTATCATAAAGAATTCCCAGGCACACAGTTGACTTCTGACTTACATAAACTCAGCTGTATGTGTTTATTTTGAAAATAAGTTCACAGCAATTTGGAATTATTTGGGCTTGCATCAAGCATAGTTTGAGTGTCCAATCTCTGAGACGCAACATATTCTTGCATTTAAGGAACAGAGTCACAATGAAAATGATAGCACAATGATCACAAAGAAACCATGCTGTCATTTTATGTATTCATCACAGTGAATCAGTGTGTGAACTGCAAGGTGTAGTATTTTCATTTGGTAAGTGCAAATTTTCATTCATACATAAAATATTTTACTGAGTTTGAGTAATATCTTTTAAATTGAAATTTGTTCATTTTCAAATGCTAATTTTCACATGAAAGAACAGATAAAATAATGATTCTTACATGATTATTATTGAAAAATATTTTGCAGTGGAGGAGGTATAAAAAAATTAACCATTCCAGGTGTCAGATAAAAATTAACCATTCCAGGTGTCAGATGTGCCAGTCCCACCACTGTTCCCAGCATTACAGTGTGTCCCAACAGGGCAGGAGCTCTGCTTTGCTCACGGTTGTATCTTCCCCAGCATTTCTGAGCAATACCTGGTTTGCAATGTGTGCTCAGTGAATGTGCTGAATGAACAGATGGATGGATGAATGAATAAATGCATAAATGGGATGATGACTCTTCTCCATGACCACCTCTCACCACATTCCAGTCCTTCTGCTCCGCTAGGGCTTAGTGGGGGTTGTGAGTGGAGATTCTGGTGCTGGGGGAGAACTTTGGTTTCACATTCAGACTTTTGACCTCTATGCAAGATTAGGACCCCAAATGCAAGATTAAAGAAGATGCTTGGTAAAAAACTTAAATTGTTTCAGGCAAACGCCGTGTTTACAGTGCTTCCTTATTACAGCCCCGTCTCCTGAAGTATTGGTCTTCATCTCAGGACAGGGAAGCCTGGAGGCAGGGCTTGGGACTGTTGTTCATTCATGGGTCCATCACCACCGCCAGGAAACCCTCTCTGAGCATTGGAATGAAAGGGAAAACCATCTGGGCTCCTACCACGCCCTAACCATCTGGGGCTTTCACCCCCCTTCTGATCACTCATCCTGTGATTGCCCGGTCACTTCCTTAATCATTCTGCCCGAAGTTCCCGTCATCACTCCCTGGACTTTCCGTCTGGTGACGCAGATCACAGGTAGCAATCCAGCAAGGTGCCACCGTGACAGGTGCTCAGTAAGCATTGAACGTAGGGAGGAATAAATTACTTTCTTTTTTTTTTTTTAAAGATTTATTTATTTATTCATACAAGCACTGGGTACAGTCAGAAGCGCGGGAGGGTGAGAGAATTCACCAGAGCCAGAGCGGGGAGCAGAGCAGGCAGAAGGACCGAAGCACACTGCTGAGGGGAGCAGCGGGCGGCAGGAGAGGTCTGCGCGCCGTGTGGGACCCTCCTCCGGGGGCCGGGGAGCAGCCGGGGATCGAACCTGCGCCTCAGAGGCTGCGGGCAGCTTCGCAACCCAGCGCTCAACCGCTGCGCCACCGGGGAGGCCCAGAATAAATTACTTTCTAAGGAGAAAGCAGAAAAGAGAAAGACAGGTTTCCTGGAGGAGCGTGTCAGCGCCCCCTCCTCCCATCCCGAGGCCCCTTCCCAGGGCCGCAGGAGCCCCAAGTCTCAGGTGACCCTCGCCACCTCCTGGAATCGATCCTGTCCGGGGCGGGGCCAACGCAATCCCCGCCCCCGCCCGGGGCCAGGGGCGGGCCCAGGTGCGCGGCGGCCGGCAGAGGCCGTCAGGTGCCGCTCTCTGCGCCTGCGCCCTGCGCGCCCCGCCTCGCCAGGTGCGCCCCGCCCCCTCCTGTGGCCACCTCCGTAGCTGCTTGGAGGCGGCCGCCATTGCCCCTAGTGCCCACCGAGCGCTCGGCGGCGCGGGGGTCTGGCAGGTGGGCGGGTCGCCGAGGGTCACTCGGACCGCGGGCCAGGGAAGGGCGGGCGCTCCGCGGCGCGAGGCCGGGCGGCGCACACCGAAGGCGCGAGAAGGGACGCGCCCGCCGACCCCCGGCAGCGCCCGCACCTGCCCCCCAGCGCGCCAGCGCGCGTGCGCGGAGAGGGTCTTCCCGCACCTGCTCGCGAGACCCCAACGGCTGCGCCCACGCCTCGCGGGCTCCGCGGTCATGGCGCGGCGGTGCGGCCTCTGGCGGGCCCGGGCGCTGCTCGCCCTGCTGGCATCGCTGCTCCTCTGCGGGGCCGAGGCTGCCGACGCGGACCCGGGCGTCCACGGTGAGGGCCGGGGCGGCCGCCTGGGGGGGCTGCGGGGGGCTGAGGGGGCTGGGAGGGCGGGGTCGGCCGCCTGGTGGGGCTGGGGGAGCTGAGGAGGCTGGGGGGGCTGGGTCGGCCGCCTGGGGGGGCTGAGGGAGCTGGGGGGCTGGGAGGGCTGGGTCGGCCGCCTGGGGGGGCTGGGGGAGCTGAGGAGGCTGGGGGGGCTGGGTCGGCCGCCTGGGGGGGCTGAGGGAGCTGGGGGGGTTGGGTCGGCCGCCTGGGGGAGCTGGGGGGCGCTGGGGGCCCGGGAGCCCGGGCGGGGCGTCAAGGGGCAGGGGCGGGGGGTTGGCTGGGGGCCGCGACTGAGCCCCGAGAGTTGGTGGGCGAGGAAATTGGAGGCGATTTAATGATTTTCGGGGGTGTGGTGGGGCCGGCCCGGGAACGTTGCGCCTTGAGAAGAGCTTGGGGAACCTCGAGAGGAGGGCGGAGGAGCCAGGGCCGGGAAAGTTTCCTGGGCGGAGGGCGGAGGCTGGGGGTATTGACCCAGAAGGAGTGGCGGGCGCCCTTCCCCTGCTGGGCGTGAGAGGCCGCGGAGGAAAGCCCAGGAGGCAGGTCCGGGAGGGTAGGGCCTGGACCTGGGGTGGCCAGATGGCGCTTTTAGCCTCAGGAAAGGAGCCCCCACCCCTTCTCTTAGGTCACCGGCCATCGGCCTCCCTGGAAGCCTTTCTGTTTCTAGATCGGGGGCAGTAGAGGCGCCTCCAAGAAGAAAGGTGATGCTCAGTGATCCCCAGAGGAAAGGGAAGACAGACAAAAGCCTTGATGGGGAGAAACTGCCAGGGTGCAAGCTGGGAGCCCCTCGGTTTTGCGAAGCTGGGCTTGGAAATTCCTGGAACTGTCCTTAGTGCTTGTAAGACCTGACTGAAGCCACTACTCTCTCAGGAAGCTTGGCCTGAAAGGGCTTTTGGAACAAGTGTTGTTATAACCTTGACTGCGTCAGACTAGCACAGGCGGCTCTGAAAAGAACTCTCTGGAAAGGAGAATTCCTTGGTTCAGCAACACTGACGGAGGCTGGGGGGGCTGGGTCGGCCGCCTGGGGGGGCTGAGGGAGCTGGGGGGGCTGGGGGAGCTGAGGAGGCTAGGGGGGCTGGGAGGGCGGGGTCGGCCGCCTGTGGGGGGGCTGAGGGAGCTGGTTGTGTGTCAGGGACGGTGCTGGCGCTGGTGATCGCAGCTGTGACTCAGACCAGCCAGGCCTCTGCGTTCACAGTCCTTGTGCTCCAGTGGGAGAGACAGAGACAGTGAGTAAACATTTAAGTGAAGAGCACTTGCCCACAATATGGAATTACTAAGCAGTGAATGAACGGGGTGAGTGCCCAAACAGGGCCATGTAAGATGAGGAGGCCAGCCCCTTATCTCCGTGGTCAGGGGACACCTGTCTCAGGAGGGCGACATCTGAGCGCTCACTCACATGAGCAATGAGGTGGAAGCCAACAAAGACCTTCCCAAGTGTCGGTGGAAGGTAATGCAGTACAAAGGCCTTGAGGCTGCAACATGCTGGTAGTATTCAAGGAAGATGTGCAGCTGGGGCGCAGCAGGGGAGGGGAGGATGTGAGGTGCTGCCTGGGAGTCAGATGTCTAAGTTGGGGTGTCGGGGGCAAAGGGCATGAGAAAACTGGGTGTGTGACTTCAGCCAGCACCTGTGGTAACTTCTAAAGACTATGCATTTTCCTACGCCCCAGGCAGAGTGAAAAGTTAATGGGGATGTCAAAGACCCGAGGGGAGAGGTTCAGCTCTTGGGAACCAGGAATCAGGAATGCAGGTGTCACGGGTTCTTGCAGTGTGAACCGGAATTGGCAGCACTTCCAGACTTTTTTTTTTTTTTTTTTTCCAGATGAAATAATTATTTTCCGGTGTGCTTTCTGGCAGGTTACCTGGCCTGGGACTTGATCAGAACTGAGTTTGGGACTAACCTCCATTGCTTGCTCCAAGGTCCTTTGCGTTGTGTAATCCTTGAGACAACCTGGTGCTTTGGTGGTGGCGATGCAGTTACAGGTCTTGCCTAAGGCCACGCAGCAGCAATGATTGACGAGGCTGCATGGGCCTTTCCTGTTCTTCGTGGCCTCCCTGGCTGTGGCCCAGACTAGGCCTGCTGACCTTTCAGGAGTGTTGCCCGTCTGGCTGTGTGAACTAATGCCCTGACTTATCTGGAATTTGTTTGTTTGACAGCTTCAACAGCTTAATTTGAGACGGGAGTTACTTTTGATCTCCTCCCCATACCCCCGACCCCTTTCTCATTGCTTCGATTTTTCTCAGGAAGCAAGGTTGTTGAGAAAGAAGTTAAGAAAGAAGTTTCTCCAGCCACAGGCAGCTGCATAAGTGCCACCAGATGAACGGGTGGAAAGGGAGGGACGTGGGCAGTGACTGTGTGCAGGGGTGACTGTGGTGGTTGTCAGGGAATTTTGTGTGTGTGTGTGAAGACAGGAGGTGACTGTGGGGTAGTGGAAGGGCCGATGGTAGGGCGGATAGATTGTTGGAGCTTCAGAGGGAATGACCTAGAAAGATAAGATATGATGGGTCGTGAGTGAACGTTGTAGAACTGAGGTTCTGAAGAGGCTGCAGTTGCTGAGACAGAGTCTAGGCATGACCATGAGAGGGCTGGGAGGACAGGATACAGGGGAGAGGAGGCCTAGTACCGTGAGACTAGGATGTCCTGCGGCTTCTGCCTGGGTGCGGAAGTCCCCTGGGAGCTGTGGGAATGGCGGGAGCCAGAGCTAGTCATGAAGGGAGGAGCAGTGATCTGGGTCAGCAGGTGGTACTCAAGGTGGGCTTGGGTCTACCCTGGTGATAACTGGCGGGTTTTGAGGGGGTGAAAGAGAATGGTCTGGAAGCAATGCTTGAGTAATAAGGAGGACGTCCCACTTTAGAAGGGCACAAGAGAAGGCACATTTTCAGGGAGCACACGGGTCCTTAGAATAAGAAAGGGACAAGAAAGTTCAGAGAAACAGTTGAGGAGAGGCCTCCCTGGTGGCCTAGTAGTTAGTCTCAGCTATCAACCCTGTAGCCTGAGTGCCATCCCCGGCCAGGGAGCTACCCACATGGCGCAGCAGACCTCTCCTGTCTCTCTGCTGCTCCCCTCAGCAGTGTATTTCAGTCTGCCTGTTCTGCTCCCCACTCTGTCTCTGGTGAGTCCGCTCATCCCCACACCTCTCGCCTGCACCCCAGTTCTTCTCTGTATTTTTTTTAACGATTTATTTATTTATGCATACAAGAATTTGGGTCTAGGCCCCTTTGTTGTTGTAAGCATTTGAGTTGTGACCTCCACCTAAAGAACATGTCCCATTTGGTAAAAGGAGGTGGATAAAGCACAATTCTTTATAAATTGTACAGTGCATTGTGTGTGTGTAATAATGTTATTGTCAGGGTGGGAAAATCCTTATCAGGTGGCCACATATGTGGTTTTTTTTTTCTTTAATCTGCTGTAGGTGATCCGTCCTGGGATTTGCAGGACCCTGAAAGATACAATTTTGATCACTACAAAGGCAGATGATATATTTTCTCTTAGAATACAGCCTCCAAAATTCCTTTGGGTGGTGGTCAGTTAAGTGCCTCCTGCCAGTGACTTTGTGCCAGGCTCATAGTCCTTTGTCGGTTGTTCGTGAGAATTTCCACCGGAGACCAGTTCGGCAGCATTCGCTGTCCAGCCGCCGCCTCGCTTCCAGGCGGTCTTCAGTTCACGTTCACCTCTCAAGTTAAGGTTTCGACTAGCAGGGTTCCTTTCATCGGGCCTCCGTGAAGCTGGTTACTGGTCCCCACCCCTTTCCCTCCGTCCTGCGGAGGGGTCGGGCCGCAGGGAGAGGAGCCCTGGAGCTCAGCTCGTGTGGGTCATCAGCCTCTCCAGGGTAGCATCTTCTCGGCCTTCACAGACGAGGCGCTCATGCTACGTACAGTAGAAAGACAGTTTGGTTTTTCAAAACAGGCTGAGTTCTGAGTTGGAAATAGTTATTTGTTGATTTAGTCTACGTGTAAGCAGGCAAAGTACTCAAGGGGCCTCCCCTTGTATAAGCCAGTGGGGATACAAAGACACCAGCTTGCATGGTAAACGCAAAGTGAGTTCTTTGGATTCGTGCAAGCCAGCAGCCAAGTAGTCCTTGGAACCAAAACCAGGCTGCCCGACTTGGAGTGGGCTTCTGATTCTAGAGGGAGGTTACCCACATTCATAGGCAAGCTGGTACATAAGCAAGGAAAGTCTGGTCCGTGCAAGAACGAATGGGCTCACGTGCTCCAGCGCTTAGTCACGGCCCACGCATCCGTGTTAGTTGGGAGTTGGACTTTGCATGTCATAAAATGTGGCTCTGTGACCTCTGCAGACTGACGCTAGTTGGGACTGATCAGGGCTTGCGGTGGTGTGTCAGGAAGTGGCCGCCATAGCCTTGTGGGCCTTGGCTGTTCAAGCTGACCCTGCAGGAAACTGCTCATGAAGCTTCCCTGGCAGGAACACCTGGCAGCGTAGGCCACGGCGGAGAGGAGAGGAGCAGTGAGGACAAGAGAGGAGCGGCGCGTCAGGCATTTATCGAGCACCTACCGGGTACCAGGCACAGCTTTAGGTCCTGGAAAAGCAGCACTGAAAAGCGACAGCTCCCCAGTCTATGGCAGTTCTAGTGCCACTAAGGGAAGGCAGTACAATAAGGAACAAACAATTCATACATGTGTGGTGATGCTATGAAAACAAGTGCTATAAAAAATAAGTGTTTTTTGCTTCGTACTAAAAACATGGCCTTGAGGCTCAAATGATTGATGACAGCCCCCCAGTCCCACAGGCCTTGCTCCTAGATCCATGGGGGAAGAGTGGCCTTTTTCCACCAGAAATGTTTCTTTCCTTTTTTTTTTTAAAGATTTATTTATTATTTATACAAGAAGCGGGGTACAGTCCAGATGCGTGGGAGGATGAGCGGATTCACCAGAGACAGAGCGGGGAGCAGAACTGGCGGATGGACTGAAATCCATGGCTGAGGGGAGCAGCGGGTACAACAGGAGAGGACTGCCCGTCATGTGGGACCCTTGCCAGTAGGCCGGGATTGAACCGACGCTGCTGAGGCTGCCGACAGCTCACAGCGAGGTGCTTAACCGCTGCCACCAGGGGAGGCCCTCTTTCCTTTTTTTAAGACTTATTTTTGTTTATTTATGCATACAAGAACTGGGGTATAGGCCAGAGGTGTGTGGGGTAAAAGGATCACCAAAGACAGAGTGGGGAGCAGAACAGGCAGACTGACTGTAATACACTGCTGAGGGGAGCAGCGGGCGAGGCAGGAGAGGTCTGCTGCACCATGTGGGTAGCTCCCTGGCCTGGGATAGAACTCAGGCCACAGTGGCTGGAGATAGCTTCATAGAGACTTTAATCCCTGCGCCACCAGGGAGGCCCCAGAAATGTTCCTTTACCTGGGGCAGCATTTGAGAACTCAGCCTGTAACAGAAAAAGCACACTTTTTCTCTTTCACACCACACACACACACACACACACACACACACACACACACACACACACACACACACACACACACTGCTTCTCATTTTATTTATCTCCCCTAGTCTTTTGCAATACTCAGGCTTGTCTTAAGGTTGGCAGGTCAAGCATCCAGGCCTCCGTTTGCTATGTCCTGAGGCTGACAGGGGAAGCCAAATAAGTAATGAAGTAGACTGTGATTCATGGGGGCTGGAGGTGGGGTGGGAGGGTGCTGTGGAGGTGGCAAGAGCCTTCGAAGGATCACCATGGAATGACTTCATGAACTGCTGGGGCCTTGGCAGCCCACTGGTGACACGGCTCAGGCGGGAGCCACAGGTGACCCTGGACCCCTGGGGTGTATATCTGGAGCGTCTCTCTGTGGGCCCGGCCACAAGTGTCATCCTGTGTGTTTTTGACAAGCTCTTTTCAAAACCTCCCTGTGAGAGACTATTGGAACAGGAGTGTGAGGCCCAGGAGCTTTGGAAGTTTAGTT
This sequence comes from Talpa occidentalis, assembly GCF_014898055.3. Classification (NCBI taxonomy): domain Eukaryota; kingdom Metazoa; phylum Chordata; class Mammalia; order Eulipotyphla; family Talpidae; genus Talpa; species Talpa occidentalis. Next base: position 40,027,140 of record NW_023601754.1, read on the forward strand.
ATTTTGAAGTTTATTTGAAATAAGTTTTTCATTATTGGGAAGACATTTTAGAAGGACAGCGTTTAGCTGTCACCCACAAGTGTTTGCGATGGATCTCGCCAACTGCTTCTGGGCCCGTGGCTTCTGAAAATCCCTTAACCTGAAGTCCCTGTGTTTGTGTGTGTCCCAAGATCTGTCCTCTAGGCTAGGGCAACTGTTAAACATTAACTATCTTACTAGAAATAATGATCTTGTGAAAACAGTAGCTATGACAGTCACCTGTCACCCTTCAAAGGGCCACTTTGCACAAATACATGGTATGTCTGTGGAAATGAGCTGTCACGAGGTGATAAGGAAAAAACATGTCTAAATAGGCTTCTTAGGTGGGCGATACTAGAAAAGGAAATTGAGAAACTGCTCAGAGAAAGAGTCTATTAGCTTTCATCAGTTTGAATGAACGTTCAGACAGTTCTGTGAGAGACTTTGAAAGTACTCGTACCTTTCCAGTTGTTCAGATGGGCCCTCTGGTTCTAGCTATGGATTTCGGTAAGGATAGAATTTATAGTCCCGTTTGAGTGATGACTGTGAAGCGACAGTAGGCAGGAGTCGTGTTTTGCATTGTGCCGATACTTGATGAAATGTAAACTTGTATATCTAAATATTCAATTTTATATCTCGATTTTCTTTTTTTAAAAAATATTTATTTTATTTATACAAGGACCGGGGTACAGGCCAGATGTGTGGGAAGGTGAGAGGACTCACCAGAGACAGAGTGGGGAGCAGAACAGGCAGATCTACTGAAATACACTGCTGAGGAGAGCAGCGGGCGAGACAGGAGAGGTCTGCTCACAATGTGGGTTGCTCCGAGGCCGGCGGAAATTGAACCGACACTGCAGAGGTTGGGGATAGCTCCACAGCACTGCGCTCAACCGCCTGCGCCACCAGGGAGGCCCCAATATATCTCGATTTTCTATCTCGCCAGGATTATATATCTCGAATGCCAAGACTCTATGAGCCTTATAACTTAAGTTTGATTTGTTCTTGTAAATGTTATTTTCTCATAAATACCTATGGGTTATTTTAAAGTTTCAGAATTACTCATCCTAGTAATGACGACTTCCAGGCACCCGAGCCTAGGGGATAGTCAGGCCCTTAACAGCATCTGCACTGGAGACAGAAGCACCGAAGTATTTAGAACCTGTCCCACTACCCAAATAGTGGGTTTGCAGATCGCCTTATATAAGGCTGGTGTCCCCTTTGGAATTTATCATGGGAGGATGTCATCATCCTTGCGTCTCTCGCTAGCATTCAGCACCTCTTCATGCTGACAAAACTTTTTAAGATTCTCTCATTCTTTGGAGAAAGATACTTGAAGTCCGAGCGGGTCGCCAGGGTGTAATTCTTATCTTCCCCAATCCTGCTGCTCTCAGGCTTCCTGCCTCCAAACCCAGTCTCATGACAATGTAGTGTGGCGGGCCTTTGGTCTGCCCCGTGTCCGGTAGTTTGCGTTGTCCGACTCTAGGTGCAGATAAGGCATTGTGTCACTTCAGGTGTGGCAATTAGTCACCCTGCAGGAAAACAGAGAAAGCCAGGTGGTTGGGTTGGTTTGATCGACTTGACTTGAGGTTGTCCTTTGGATTTTCATTCCTGTATCCCCTTCAGTCACTACAATCATTTGAACTTTCTGGTGAAATTGTCATCCTCTTTATCCCAAATTAGTCTGGTCGTCATAAAAATATGACTACTATTTATTCAAGCCTTTATGCCACATGCATTATAATGGATTAAAAACCCCTTGTCTTAAAAAATATTCATGATATTGGTCCGTGTATCAAAGAAACCCTCCCATTTGAGTAATTTTTTTTTAAATAAGAAGTGATGAGTTTTATTTTTAAAGATTTATTTTATCTATGCATACAAGAGCTGGGGTGTAGGGCCACCAGTGCAGGGGGGAGAGGATTCACCAGAGACAGAGTGGGGAGCAGAACAGGCGGACTGACTGAAATACACTGCTGAGGGGAGCAGCGGGCGAGACAGGAGAGGTCCGCTGAGCCATGTGAGTCAGTCACCCCAGTGGCCAGAGATATCTTGATAGTGCTGAGACTTTAATCCCTGTGCCACCAGGAAGGCTCCCTATTTGAGTAACTTTTAAGAAACGCATCTGCGCAAACCCAAAAACGTTATCTTAGTGGGACCTATGAAGAAGGGAAACCTACTTTATTACTCACCATTCACCCCAAGCTGCAGTGAGCAATGCCCTTTCCCAGACCGTGATTGTCAGGACAGCCTCGGGATAAGTGAGGCCTTCCTCAGCAAGAAGCCAGGTCTGCAGGCCCCAACAGGGAACTTCCTGCTAGCAAACTTGCTTAAAAAGCCACTTGAATACTAGGTCCAGAACAGGTGTGAATCACACACAGAACTTCACTTCCGCTTGGGCAAAGTTATAATATCCTCCTCTGCTCAATATCAGTCTCTTGCCAACTTTCTCCACCGTTTCCCTGAACCTAAAGGGATTTTAAAGAGAAAACCTCCTGTTTACTACAGTACTTCTGACACCACGTGTGTGGGGTTTTCCACATTTAGCAATACCAGTTCTTGGTGGGTGTCCCTTGGGTGTCCTACAATTTAATTTCCCAAGATTTGCACAGATGCCACAAGTTAAAGGCTCAGTCCCACAAGAAATTGTCCCTCCTTTAGACACCAACCACAAAGCCCAGGTGGTACCTGTACTTCTGATGAACCTATAAACCAAAGGTTCCTATGACCGCCCCCCTCCCCCAACCCCTTTGATTCAGTAATTTACTGGAAGGGGTCACAAAGCTCAGGGAAATGTTTTTACCAGCTTGCTATCAGCCTAAAAACCCACAAGGCAACTAAAAAGAGAAAATACAATTATTTGGGGTCTAAGAATTACATTTGGGGAGTGCACTGATTCAGGTAGAAAACCTAAAACATCATCCCCAGATGTCTGGGAAGAAAAGATAAAAATGAATTAAGTGGTTAAAGGAAGGGGTTGATTAATGGTAACAGTTTTAAAACTTCTTGGCTCTGTGTAATTGGTTACTGATCCTCTAGCAGGATGAAAAGGGAACTTCTGTCCTCCAGCTAAGTTAGCTAATGATTGTCAGTTCTTTGGGTGACTTCTCAAACTATTATTTGCTTGATGGTTTCTTAAAACAGCTTCGTTTGGCCCACTTCAAGGAGCCAGGTAACGCATTTCACCAGAGTGTTTCCTTGGCTCCATTTGAAAAATGGCTTTGCAAAATCAGGTTTTCCCACTATAAAGGGTACAGCTGCACGGCCAGATAGATAAGGTAAGGTCTGGAAGGGTCGCCCGCACAGGGCTTACCCTGGAATTCTGGGGTGAGTCACCCTCCTGGCATGTGGATGGGTTTACCATCTCAGAAACTCTCCTCACCCCTTCCAAACTAGGGCTTTTTATGACAGCTTCACCGTGGAGACATGATGGGTCATTCACTCCCATCTCCCCCTCTCCCTGAAGGAGGGGGTGTGGGGCTGACAGTCCCAGCCCTTTAATCTTGGGTTTTTGGTGAGAAGCCATCTTTTAGCTGCCCAGAAATTGTCACCAGTCATCCCGTTGTCCTACAAAAGACAGTTTTATAACTCCAGAGATTCATAGCACCTTAGAAGCTTTTGTGTCAGGAACCTGGGTCAAAGACCAAATAATGGAACAAAAGAGCTTCCAGCACTCAGGAAATTACAAGGCGTGGGGATGGGGGAGGGCAGGCACCAGGAATGTATTTCTTACTATGTCACAGATCTGATTGGTCCATAATCAGAACTTTGCCGCCTCAGCCTCTCAAGATTCTTCAATTTAAATGCTCCAAGCTTCTAAAATCTGCACGTTTCCCTCCCCCCCAAAATTAGTTGGAGAATATAGAGCTTGCTAAATAAAGAATGTGGGGTTTATACATTTTCCAGTCTTCTTGAGAGGTGTGTATGTTTTTGTTACTTGTGTTTTGTTCCCCTGTTATGAATGAGGAAATACCGGAGGTTAGGAAAACTGCCCCAGGTAACAGGAGCCAGCCGGGGAGTCCTGGGCGCCAGGAGGCGCCTCCCCCAGCTTCCTGCAGGCTGTGCCCGTCCCGCCCTGGTGCCAGGTGACTGCTGCGTTGTGTCACTCTGTATACCAGAGCCCTTGGTCATTTCCTTTGTCCCTTGGGTGGTTTACAAGCCCTTTGAATTTTGGGTATGATTGTAGTATTCTACCTTGTGTAGTTTTCTTTTTTTCTTTTCTTTCCAAGTGAGTCTTGTCATCTAACTTTAATTGTATGCCCTGGAGGCTAGGACCACAACCCCAGTCTCTGCCTTCTGTGTGGGCTGGCTGCCCTCCCCACCCCTTTACCTAGGAGGGTTCCAATTGATGTCCCCCTGGGGCCCTGGGGAGCTACTAAGCGCATCTCTTCATTCTGAGAAGTGTCTTGATTCTAATGACAAATACCGGTGGCCGTATTTACAGGAAAGAGATGTTCGCCTGATTCTCGTTTAGTATGCTGAAGACACTAGGGAATTTAGTACACTCGTTATTTAACAAGCAGTTTTCTTTTTTTTTTAATTATTTATTTATACAAGCACTGGGTACAGTCAGAAGCGCGGGAGGGTGAGAGAATTCACCAGAGCCAGAGCGGGGAGCAGAGCAGGCAGAAGGACCGAAGTACACTGCTGAGGGGAGCAGCGGGCGGCAGGAGAGGTCTGCGCGCCATGTGGGACCCTCACCCGGTGGCCGGGGAGCAGCTGGGGATCGAACAGGTGCCGCAGAGGCTGCGGGCAGCTTTGCAACCCAGCGCTCAACCACTGTGCCACCGGGGAGGCCCAGTTTTCATTTTTTTTAACTGAAAAATTTAAGCCAGCAAAAAGTACCATAACCCCCATCACCCGGATAAAGCCACGGCCAATCCTTAAAGAGCAGGAGGGGTGCGCTCCCGAGATGGACGCTCATGAGAGAGATGCAGGGCAGAAAGGGAGAGCACGGGACTGCCTGCCCCCTCCTCAGGCCCTTCCCGGACAGGAATTGTCACATGGAGATCCACAGTTCAGAAAAAGAGTCATATATAAACCATTATTTTGCTTTTCTCCCCTCTTAGTCTTAGACAGTTTTCCGTATCTTACAAGTTATTTTACCAGTAAAAATACACCGACTTGGTGGGCTGATTTCTACTGCTGCAGGTCGGTGGGCACCTGCCCTTGGTGAATGGTGGCGGCTGTCCTGTTCTTTGAAACTCTTGAACTAAAGGATCTTCATGGCTTTCTTTGCTTTTTATACTAAGAAGTGAACTTGTAGTCTCTCTTATTTTTGTGTATAAAATAAGATTTTCAAATAATAATTTCCTTTTGGCCATTATCCTTAGGGCTCTAAGTAACTTGTAGAGAGTGGCTGTTTTTAGTGATGAGAGCACACCACAGCCTTCTTGGGAAAGGATAAACCTGAGGAATGTGCCATCGGCGTTCTGAGAAATGTGAGCCCTGGGAGTCCATGTGATCGCTCCTGACCACACATAGAAGGCTCGTGCACGTCTGTAGCCACGGGGTGGAAAATTTGACCAGGGTGTTTTATAAACACTCAAGAGCAGGGATTGGCCAAGATCAGGCCCTGCCTACCTATGGCCTGTGAGCTAAGTGAGGGTATTACATTTTTTTAAAAAAGGATTTTTTTTTATTTCATTTATGCATGCAAGAGCTGGGGTGTAGACTAGAGGTGCGGGGAGGCAGTGGTTGGTGAGAGGATTCACCAGAGACAGAGTGGGGAGCAGAATAGGCGGGTCTACTGAAATCCACTGCTGAGGTGAGCACCAGGTGAGACCAGGGAGGTCTGCTGTGCCATGTGGGTAGCTCCCTGGCTGGGGATCAAACTCATGCTGCAGTGGCTGTGGATAGCTTCATAAGTTTCGTCTTAACTTCTTGCACCACCAGGGAGGCCCCGGCCTTTATATTATTTATTTATTTATTTATGTATTTATTATGCTTTATTTAATTTAAATTTTATTTTTATATTCCCCATACAATTACAACCCCCTTATTTTTACCCCAAGCCCTCCTTTCCCCGCCCCTCACCCGCCTTTATATTTTTTAATGGTTGAAAAATCAAAAGAATGTTTCATGACATGAAAATTACATAAGATTTTTGTGCCCAGGAATAAGTTTTACTGTGATGACAACTATCCATTGTCATTTATTGATAGTTTGTCTATTTCCTACGATGACAGGGGTGGTAATTGGAACAGACCGTGTGATCCACAGACCCTGAAATAAGATCTCACATTGTACAACTTCTGACGTGTGAATTTCAGTTACCGATTTCATTAGATAATTCCAGGACCCCAACAACGGGGCTCATCACATTTTCATTGTCACAGTGTGTTAAATGGGCACTTGGGTAAAGTACAAGTTCCAGCTTCTAGCTCTGATGTAAATTCCACATAGGCATGGTGACCAGTCACCTGTCACCTCACTTCTCTCAATTGGTGATCGGTCACCGCACACCTGTCACTTCACACACTCATCAGAGCACGTGGTTCTGTTGCCTCTTTTCCCAATGATAAAACCAAATTGCAATTCACAAAAATGGTAAATTGATGGAGGGAATTGGCCCCAAAACATGGAAATGTAGCAGAGAGGACAAAAGTGCTAATGCTGGAAGTGAAATTCAAGTCCAGCTCATCAGGTAGTGGACTGGCCAGCTGGCTGCGTGGCTGTTGAACTTCCTCCACCTGAGAGCCTGGATGTGCAGCTGGGGAGCTATGTGAAGGTCACTGAGGGACAGGGGTGAGGAAAGTGGCTGTGACAAAAAGGATGATGACCCAGAGGAAGTAACAGGACAATTTCATGACGTTGAAAGAACAAAGGTCAGAATGTTGCAAGTCCATCCAAACTTAAAAAGATACCTGACAGTTCACTAAGATGAACTAAAAAGTCGCTGGGGCCATCTTGTCAATTCTGTGGCTTAAAGTTCCTCACAAGCACTGGACTAAGTACTGGTAAGTTTTTCTTCAAAGAGATGTAAACTCTTTAATCTCAAGTTTCTGATGATTTAATTAATGGTTTACAGAGTGTAAATATTTATTTTAAAAATTTTTCATTATACATTTATAGCCGACAGTTTTTAATGTTTTCACTAGAGAGTTTAAAGGTCATGGAACAGGGGCCTCCCTGGTGGCGCAAGGGGTTAAGCACCGCGCTATGACGCAATCCACAGCTTCTGCAGCATGAGTTCGATCCCCAGGCGCCCAGGGAGAAACCCACATGGTGCGGCAGACTCCCTTTCTCGCCCGCTGCTCCCCTCAGCGGTGTGTTTTGGTAAATCTGCCTGTTCTGTTCCCCACTCTGTCTCTGGTGGATCCTCTCACCCCCCTTTATCTCTGGCCTGTGCCCCAGCTCTTGTATGCATAAATAAATAAATCTTTAAAAAAAAAAAAATAGGTCATAGAACAGGGTTCTCCCTGGTGGCGCTGAGGTTAACGTCCCAGTGCTGTCAAGCTATAGCCAGCCACTGTAATATGAGTTCAATCCCTGGCCAGGGAGCTACCCACATGGTGCAGCAGCCCTCTTCTGTCTCACCCGCTGCTCCCCTCAGCAGTGTATTTCAGTGGATCTGCCTGTTCTGCTCCCCACTCTGTCTCTGGTGAATCCTCTCACCCTCCTACACACACCTCTGGCCTGTACCCCAGTTCTTGTGTGCATACATAAATCAATAAAGGTCATGGAACAACCATTATTTTTCTCTTTGCTTTGCATTATTATTATTCTTAAACACAGGGCAAGTATTACCTGTGTTTAATTTCTGGCCTATAATAGAAAGAATTCACTGATCTTTGCTCTAGAGAAAAGAGATGGGTGGGAGGAGGAGGGTCCTTTCCCCTGCAGTTTCAGGCTCAGGAGATGTCGGGGCCGAGAGCCAGGCTTCAGTCAGTGTTTTCCAGTTTTATAGCACCTGGGCAGTAAAACATCTATCAAAGACTAGAAACCTAGGGCGGTTATTTTTGCTTGCTTTAAATGTAAACAGTTTGGGGCCTCTCCTGTGGCGCAGGCGGTTGAGCGCAGTGCTGTGAAGCTGTCAGCAGCCTCTGAAGTGTTGGTTTCATCCCGACCGGCAGGCAAGGGTTCCACATGGCACAACAGACCTCTCCTGCCATGCCCGCTGCTCCCCTCAGCAGTGTGTTTCGTCAGTCTGCCTGTTCTGTTCCCTGCTCTGTCTCTGGTGAATCCTCTCACCTTCCCGGGTATCTGGCCTGTACCCTGGTTCTTGTATAAATAAATAAGTAAATCTTTAAAAAAATAAAATAAAAGCAAGCAGTCTGAATGGGTATAAAAACATGAATGAAAGAAAACACCAAGTTCAAGGTGGTTTATTTGGAGGAAAGTAGGTTGGCGCGAAGAGGGGGCATACAGAGTTTCAGCTCCATCAATGTTTTGGTCCTTTAAAATGTTAGAGTTTGATAAAACTGAGTAGATACACAGTGCTTCTGTATTTTCTGTGCTTTTCAGAATATTTGAATATATTTTTAAACTTTTTGGAGCAGGCACAACTGGAGTTGTGTAGCCTTGCTAAGGATGGTTGGACTCCATCTTGAGCCTGTGCTGTAAAGTTAGATGGTGGTGCCAGGGGCCTCAGATTTCTGTGATGTCCTTGACAAAAGGTGACAGCAGATCTTTACAGCCAACTGTACCTTTAGTTATTTTTTTGGTCCAGAGGTCCTTTAGTTTTTCACACCCGCCCTGCTGGAGTGGGCTCCAGCAGCTCGGGCTCCTGTCCACAGCTCCTCACAAAGTGCGCTGCTCTGTGGGGAACAGCTGGTGCCTCAGCTGGACCCAAGTGCCTTTCTCTTTGGCTTCCTTTTTTCCTCATCATTTTCTCTCATCTCAGGAAGCTGCCTCCGCGCTGAGAGAGCTTAATGTGCTCAATAGGACATGAATTCTCTTGGCAAGCACCTTGCCCTTGTTTGTTTACAGCAGTGCCCACTGCATGCTGGGTGCATGACAGACTCTTCCAGTGTTGCCGTGGTAACACGTGGGGCATTCCCTTTGAACAGGGCCTGCCCCCTTGATGGCTACAGTATCACCTTCCTTGTGGACTCCTGTGTCTGTGGCAAAGGAATACCTCCATGTCTAGTGAAGGGCCTGGAGAACACACAGTGGGGCCTCTCCCCTTCCTTGGTGTTGGTCGTTTTGGCCACTGACTGGAAGGTGGTGGGTCTGGCCAAAAGGGCCTGACTGTGCTTAGAGCAGATTGTCTGGGCCATGACTGGTGGTTTAAATAAAGCTCCAGTGACTTCAGAACCAGAGCAACCTGTTTTCCGTGACAAAAACCAGTCTGTTTGGCAGTTTTGTAATAGCTGCCTGTTCAGAATGCCTGCCAGCGTTTGTGTTTAGGTTCGTATTTCAGGTGATGTGCGATTTAACCATTTCTATTTATTTATTTATTTATTTATTTTTTTAAAGACAACTTTTTTTTTTTTTTTTAATAGAGGCATGCTTTTTATTTATTTGTTTGCTGGTTTGTTTGTTTGTTTTGTTTATACATGCACTGGGTACAGTCAGAAGCGCGGGAGGGTGAGAGAATTCACCAGAGCCAGAGCGGGGAGCAGAGCAGGCAGAAGGACCGAAGTACACTGCTGAGGGGAGCAGCGGGCGGCAGGAGAGGTCTGCGCGCCATGCGGGACCCTCCTCCGGTGTCCGGGGAGCAGCTGGGGATCGAACCGGCGCCACAGAGGCCGCGCGCAGCTTCGCAACCCAGCGCTCAACCGCTGCGCCACCGGGGAGGCCCTTAACCATTTCTAATGCTTTTCCAAAAGAATGTTATTGTTTCCGAAAGACAGGACTTTCATCTTCACCTATTCTGAAGTGAGTGTATCCCTAATGTTCCCATTTTTCTTATTCTGTATTTTGAAAACATAGAATGTATTTAATTTTGCACTAGCATTTGTGAGCATATAAATAGGACTCGAGACATATTTTTCATGATTGTTTCCCAACACTGTTTTAAAACCAATATATCATCCTGTCATCTCTTAATAATAATAGAAATTATTCCAAATTCCTGAAAATTGGTCCAAGTCCCCTCAGCCTTGGCCAGTTTCTTTGGCCTGGTGCTCTCCGTTACCCTGTCGTTAAATGTGACTGAACACAGAGGGCTGACCTTACTTGAGCCTTCAGATTGTGACAGAGGCCCTGAGGAATGTTTTGGCTTTTAGGCAGCTTCAGTTTTATGTTCCCATGTAGTTGCTTTCTGTCTGTCTGAGTGGCGGTTGCTTTCTGTCTGTCTGAGTGGCGGTTAGTACCTGGACACTCTAATCAGACTAATGTGAATTCATATCCCAGCTCTGGTGGTAATTAGGGTAATCACCCTAAGCCTCAGTGTCCTGCCTGCAAAGTGCGGGTGCTTCTATATGATTCACAGTTTTATTGTGGCTATAAGAAATAGTGCAAATAATGTACCTGTCATAATGCATGGGGGAGGCAGTAAGTAGGGTTATCAGGGCCTTTCTTGGTGGCCTAAGGGTAAAGTCTCAGCACTATCACCACTGTGGCCTGAGTTCGATCCCCGGCCAGGGAAGTGACCCACATGGCACAGCAGAACTCTCCTGTCTCACCCATTGCTCCCCTCTGCAGTGTATTTCAGTCAGTCCACCTGTTCTGCTTCCCACTCTGTCTCTGGTGAATCCTCTTATACCCCACACCTCTGGGGCCTAGGTCCCAGTTCTTCTATGCGAAAATAATAATAATAATAGGGGCCTCCCTGGTGGCACAGGGGTTAAGCACCACACTGTGAGGCAATCCACAGCCTCTGCAGCACAAGTTCGCTCCCCAGCCAGCCAGGGAGAAACCTACATGGCGCAGCAAACCTCTCCTGTCTTGCCCGCTGCTCCCCTCATCAGTGGATTTCAGTCAGTCTGCCTGTTCTGTCCCCTCTGGCTCTGGTGGATCCTCTCACCCCCCCGCATTCTGGCCTGTACCCAAGCTCTTGTATGCATAAATAAATAAATCTTTTAAAAAAATAATAAAATAGGGTTTCCAGAAAGAAATAATGCTCTGTATTTTGGTTCATTCTGATCTTAATCTGGATCTACCAAAGTACAGTTATTTAAAAAAAATTTTTTTAAGGAAAATGATGTCATAAAAGCCATATTAAATGCTAAAGTAGTTCTAATTTCTTGTACAAGCATTTTGGAGAACAGTGAGAAAATCATTGATGTTATTTGGGGATAATGATACACAGTTGGAGGGTCGCTGTGTGGTCTTTGTTTTTATGGAACACTGTCTGCTTTGAAACAGGCAAAGACAGAATTCATTTTCATGTCTTCCCTTCTTTCACCTCTTGAACATAAACATATGTATGATAAATGCTTACAGCATTTGTGTGCCGCACCCTCTGAGCAAGGAACGATTCTCCAGTCACCAGGGGGCCTACATGCTCAGAGAACGGATGTCTTGATGCAGTAAGGGGATGGCACAATTTCATCTTCAGTGACTTAGCTTTGGCCAGTTAGTCTGCTGCTATTGATAGAACACTTAGGTGGTTAATCAGATTTGACTTTAAAAAATACTAGCCTGTTCCCGCTTTTGATTATTGGGATTTCCAAACGCACACGAAGTAGTGAATACTGATTTATGATGCCCCCCCCCACCCCTGGGACCACCATCACTCAGCTTTTTTTTTTTTTTTTTTTTAAGATTTTTTTTTATTTATTTATACATACAAGAACCAGGGTACAGGCCAGATGTGCGGGAGGGTGAGAGGATTCACCAGAGACAGAGCGGGGAACAGAGCAGGCAGACTGACTGAAATCCACTGCTGAGGGGAGCAGCAGGCAAGACAGGAGAGGTCTGCTGCGCCATGTGGGACCCTCGCCTGCTGGCCGGGATCAAAACAGCACTGCAGAGGCTGCGGACAGCTCACGGCGCTGCGATCAACCACCTGAGCCACCAGGGGAGGCCCCATTACTCAGCTTTAACAGTTGTCAACATTCTGTCTTTCCAGACATGCCTTTTTTTTCCTTAAAGATTTATTTTATTTATTTTTGCATATAAGAGCTGGCATGTAGGCCAGAGGTGTGGGGGGTGAGAGAATTCACCTGAGACAGAGTAGGGAGCAGAACAGGTGGATCTCCTGAAATACACTGCTGAGGAGAGCAGCAGGCGAGACAGGAGAGGTCTGCTGCACCATGTGGGTTGCTCCCTGGCCAGGGATCGAACCCAGGCTTCAGTGTCTGGTGCAGTGGCTGGGACTTTAACCCCTGTGCCACCAGGGAGGCCCTCTAGTTTTTTGTTTTTGGTTTTTTTCCCAAGCTTTCCCTTAATACAACGAGACAATTCTAAATTTGCCTTGGACAAAAGAGAACTGCCACCTCCCAGCCCCTCACACACACCCAAGGAAACTGAGAATGAGGCTCTTAGTGAAATTTAAACTCTGAAGTTCACGCATAGTTATTGAGAGCTGATGGGAGCAGCTGTCTGAGACAGCCGAGATCTGGCGTGAAGGGCCCAGTACGTCTCCAGGAAGAATGTACCATCAGGAGAGTAAGTGTCCCAGAGGGAGACCCAGCTGTGCTGGCTTGCTGAAGCTCTGTCTGGATCTGCCTGCTGCGAGCCTCAGGCCCCCTGGCAGATTCTGGTGGAGGGAGTGGGCATCCCACAGTAAACCTCATCCTGACTCCAAGCCACCTGCTACATGCAGATGAGCGTGCCATCCCAGGTGAGCCCTGGTTGTGTGCATGTCCACCTGCTTGGGTGCGCCTCCAGCCTGCTCGACAGTATTTTCTTGCCGGGAGCCAGCCTCGGCAAACCGGATGTCAGGGGTTCCTGAAGGATGGGATAGTGCCGGTGCGATTGACACACACACTGTCTTGTGTTAGTATCTCCCCCGAGGGTCTCAGCGGGTCTTTATTTATACATTAAGGCAAGCAGTGAGATGACATCATCATATGCGTGGAAGCAAAGCAGAAGCAATCAGTGTATTTTTCCATAGACTTTTGGCTGCTACGTGCTCTCAGCTAGAAGGCAACCTTCAAGGTTAATAGATAAAAAACTAAACCTTACACTAAAACTCATTATTTCAGCTAGATAATTACCTAAGGCAGGTGATAGGCGTCGGTCTGCTCCTGTCAGCTAAAGCCTGAGCATCAAAAGAGTCTTCTTATTCACATGGCCTTCCGCCGGAGACCAGCTGCTTTCTGGTTATCAGCTAACAGGGTTTTTTTTTACCTAGAAACTTCTTAACACAATTAACTTCATTTAAAAACTTTCCTAAGAAATTTCTAAAAAAAAAAGCAAAAGGACTTACTATAATTGTTGTCCTGGGTTGCTTGTCAGGCATGTTCATGTATGACAAATTCTTCCCCATGGTCAGGCAGGCCAAATGTACAGTGTTTGGTTTTTAAGCAGGTATTTCTGTGTGCCAGTTACTTACAGAATTCTTGCACGTGTAATTTATTGCCCAATGTACTTTCCGAGAAGTTTTTTCCTTATATGAGCAAGAACAAAAAAACAAGGGGATGTTTGTAGGTTGCAGATTAGTCTTCGGCCCCACAGTGTGAGGCCCTTTTGTTGACCAACATCTTGGCTGGTTGGGGCAGCAAGGCCACCCGCATTTTCTCAGTTCCCTCTGGCCTTTATTGGCAAGGGTCAGGTTATCTGCATCCCATCGGCACCCGGGTGCCAGGGTAGCGTCTGCACCTACAGAGCAGAGGGCTGGTTGTGGGCAATGTTCACTTCACCAGGAAGCTGCTTCCCATCCCAGGCAGGCTTTTCTTCACTTCCCCTTTACACACCCTTAGGCTCCCATACCTGTGCAGAGTGCGCCTGGCGCACCCGCTGACTGCAGGCACCGACTCCCCCTTGGGGGCAGGCACGCTTGTTCACCCTGCTGTGGGTTCACCCTGGTTGCCTTGAGCTGCACTGGGCCTCCCTCAGGTGTAGGTTGTCATGGAGATTAGTCACCGGACAGTTCATGGACAGGTCTCCCTTGGGGCCTTGGTCAGAGAGGTTTTACCTGACCCTGCTCTAGAAACAAGGGCACAGAGTAGCGGGGGTGCCCTGGGGCTCTGGCAGGGCGGGGGACAGGCTGGCTCTGCCCCCGTGGAAGTGGTGTGCTCCCTGCTGGCGAGCGTTGTCACTTTGGGGTCCCCAGTGGAGTCACGTGGGCTCCCCATCGTCTTGTTGATAGCAGTGCTGCCTCCGCCGTTTGGCCAGCGGTGTGGCCTGGCAGAGCCCTCGGCCAAAGGGTGGTTCTCCTGCCACGTCGCTCCCGGCTTATGGATTGTGTGTGTTTTGTGACCTTTGGCCCGTAGTCAGAGGGGCACACCCAGCCGTTCTGGTTGATGTGCCCCTGTTTGATTGTGTGTGTTTTTTAAACCTGCTGTATGAAAGTACCACTCACATGTCAAAATCACTCCTTTTAAGCATGCGATCCAGTGGATTTTGGTACATTTGCAGAACTGTAGAACTATCCCCACTCCAATTTTAGGGCATTTTTGTCATCCCGCGAGGACCCCTGTGCCAGTTGGCGGTCATTCCCGCCCCCAGCACTAGGCATTTTCTTGGGTTGACTGGCCATTGCGCTGTGATTTCACTCACAGCACGTGTCTCAGCTTCTCTCTCCCTGACTGTTTAATTGAGCGTTGCTTTCAAATGAAGGGAGAATTTCTTTACTATGTGCTTTTTCTGCTGTACTTGGAGGGGAGTTCTTGATGTGGAAATGTGCTGTGCTCACCCCAGCCATTCCATCCATACATTGATGTTTGTGGAACCCCGTGGCTGTGTTTGGGGGATGCAGAAACAGGTCCTGGCCACGCGACAGTCGCCCCGGCTGGCACGGTGGACTCAACGACAGCAGCGCTGCCAGAGCAGTGAATGACGGCTTTCCAGCAAGCCGGGGCCTGGATGCGTTTGTTTGCCGAGATCGGCGCCGGGTGCCAGGCCCAGAAGAGGGAATGCCCCGACGCCAAGGAGACAGGAGACGAGGGGACGTGGGTGCACGTGCTTCGTTTATTCCCTTCCAGGTCGTTTCCAGATTTCCTTGGAGAAAGCACTGGGTGCGGGCGCCAGCCTCCAGCACGCGCCAGCACAGGCTGTGTAGCAGTGAGCAGCCCGCTAGGCTTCCCGCCCCGGCAAGCAGATGCACCTGGCTGGCTTTCCTGAAGTGGTTTCATTTCCCTTGTCCTGGGGTAGGCCAGGTCAGAGGCGCCGTAGGGGCAAGCTCTGGGGTCAGAGAGCGACCTGAGGTGCTTTGGGAGCTGGGGCTTGGTGCTGGGGGATCTAGTTAGGAAGACTCTTCCTAAGGGTCCCCAGCAGCGTGGCTCAGGTTAGAAAGGCTCTCAGGTTAGAAAGGCGCAGGCAGACAGCGTTCCTTTGCCCTCTCCCCCGCCTGCTCTGGCCCGTCAGAGCTCACTGCCTTTGCATCCAGAAGGATCCTGAAGTGTCTGTTGGGTTTTTCATTTGTTTTTTGTTTTTGCCTTTGAAAGGAATGTTTTTCATACTGGATCTGTATGTATCGGATGATGGGAGCAGGGACAGAATCACATGCAATCAGAAGACAGCTCAGCTGGGTGGGTTGGGATCTTTGTTTGGTGAAGTATTTCTTTCTCCTCTGAGGATGGAAATACCGCATGTGCCGCTGGCCTTCCTGTTTGGACACAGCTCACAGAGGAGCCGTCCAGGGCGGGAGGCTCTGGTTCTCGGCTTGGGGACCCGGAAAACCGTGGGTCTCCTATTCTCAAGAACAGGTCTCGGCCTGGTCTCGGTTGCCAGGACTACCCTGCAGGCTAACTGGTCTCTGCTTTGTGTTTCAGAGTCTTGCCTTGTCTTGAAGAAAGTGGGGAGATGCCGGGCCTCCATCCCTAGGTGGTGGTACAATGTCACCGAGGGAGCCTGCCAGCAGTTTGTGTACGGAGGCTGCGACGGGAATGGCAATAATTACTTGACCAAGGAGGAGTGTCTCAAGAAATGCGCTGGTGTCACAGGTAAGACGGTGATGGTTGGGGACATTTTTTAAAATTCCAAGCCCGTATATTACTTTGAGGCAGTCATGTTAAGTAATGGGCTGGCTGAGGCTCTCACCGGTTCTTTGCGGCTGAATCTAGGGGATAGTTAAAAAGCAGAAGCAACAGAGGCCTTGTGGTTTCGGTCGTGCCCTGCCTCATCTTCCCCGAGAGGGGAAAATAAGCCACGGGGGTCAGGAGGCTGACAGCGCCTGGTCCCCGACTTCCTTGCAGCCGCTTGTGAGCACGGACCCCAAACATGCCCGCCGCAGGAGGAAGTGGCCTGTCCCTTCTGGAGGAGAGTCCCCACGTCTGCTCAGACAGGCCGCCCCTGGCTCCCTGGGAAGTGAGTTATTTTCACCTCTAGGACAAATGACTTGAGGAACTCACCAACCCAGCCAAGTTATGAGTCAGGTTAAAACAGAACATACTTCCTGGTGTCTGTCCTTGTCCCAGCCTCACTTTCACGGGATTGTGTGGCGACTTCTTCTTCTTCTTCTTTTTTTTTCCCCAAAGATTTATTTATTTATTTATACAAGCACTGGGTACAGTCAGAAGCGCAGAAGGGTGAGCGAATTCACCAGAGCCAGAGTGGGGAACAGAACAGGCAGAAGGACCGAAGTACACTGTTGAGGGGAGCAGCGGGCGGGGCAGAAGAGGTCTGCGCACCATGTGGGACCCTCGCTGGCGCCCGGGGATCGAACCGGTGCTGCAGAGGCTGCGGGCAGCTTCGCAGCCCAGCACTCAACCGCTGCGCCACCGGGGAGGCCCATGGCATGCGACTTCTTACATCCTTTGACAACTTGACCTTGGTATTAGGCCTGGGGTATGACTGACAGGATGCGCTGCTGTCCCTGGTGCTGGCCACACGCCACGCACCTCCCCCACCCCACCCCTGAGCCACTCAAGCCCTGCATCCCTGTCGGGTTTTATGTCCTTATGTCTAGGCCTTAATCTCTCCTGATTGAGCTTACATGCTTATAAGTGTTGTGTGTGAAGAGGGGAAACAGCACGGCCTCGGCTCTGACATGGGTCTAAGGCCTCCAGCACGGGCACACAAGGTTGGCAGTGCCCGCACGCACTCAGGACTCTGTTCTCTGTCTTTGTGCGCCCAGCGCTGCGCAAGCATTGGAACTAGGTATTGAGTTTGCGTCATACAGGCAAACCCTGCACTGTTTTGGGAAGGGGCTGGGGGGCGGTGGACAATTGGCAGCCTTAGCACATGGTGACTGAGGAAAATACCATTTATTATAATTTTCCATTGTCAGCTATAATATGGCGTGAGAAGAGGAATTCAGGAAAATAATATTTGTTCCCTTTCTGATCTTCCTAATCAAGATTTGACTAAAGCAAACATACCTGCCTGTTCTGGTCACTCTGTCTTCTCGGGAAGAGAGCTGAATTTTGAAGGCCACAGGCAGTGGACAGCGGCTTGAAGGCAGGCTGCCCTGCGGAGACATGTGCTGTGTGTTGCTTAGAGGAGGCAGACAGCTGTCTCCCGAGAGGTGGTCCAGAGTCTGGCGTCAGTCTTGAGGGCCCAGAAAGGTCATTTGTTGGCACCCCGGTGACTTCCCGGCACATCTCTGGAGGGTCTGGGGAGTCTGAGGAGAGCTAAATGGCTGGAGCTGCCAGTCCCTGGGGCCTCTCGCCGGCGTGGTCTCTCCTAGGCAGGCCAGCTCTGTGGGATGTCAGTCGAGAATGAGAGTGCCCGTTTATTAAATTATAATGAGAATCAGAACCACCCAGGGGACACTTGGGCTTCTGTTTAGTCCACATGGGCAGGCCTCTCAGCCAGAGTCCCTGGAGGTTGCTTGGTGCGGAGAGGGCGGAACAGGGGAACTGGTGTGGATGGTGAATGGCAACAGGTCAGGCGGCCCTGGGCCTCTCCACAGGGACTGTCAGGCCAGCAGGGAGACGAGGGGGCTTCCTGGACCTCTAACCCCTCCACCTCACCCCCTTAGCTTTGTGTGCGAGCTAAAGTACATTAAATAAAAGCAGCCATTTGGCCATGTGTGAGTGTCCAGTCCAGTGACATCAGCACTTGGAGTGGGCTGCTGGCGCCCTCCCCGCGAGGACTCACCAGGTCGGCTGTGCTGCCAGCACTTTGGCGCTGAGCCGTTCGGTCTTTTTAAAGCCACTTCACCTGCCTTTGCGCTGGTTCCCAGCAAGCTGTTCTTCCAGCCTAACCCTCAGGGCAATCTTGGTTCCTCGTTTCCAAGCCCCGGCAGGCTTGTGGTCCCCGCGCGCGATTTGGAGCCCACACAAAGGAGAAACGGAAGTCGCCGCCCAGGCAGGGTTTGTGTCCGCGGGTGGGCTTGTGCCCTTCTCACTGCTCTTTCTCTGTGCACTGTAGACAAGACCGTGGATGTGCTGGCCGCCAGCAGGAATGGAGCACACGCCTCTGTCCCAAGTGGTAGGTTCCCAGAGCGATCCAGGGTGGAGTGACAGTTCCCTGTGAAAGGTCATTTATCATTTGGAAATTGTCCAAGGGCTTCTACCTCCTGGTTCTGTTTACTCAGAAATGGTAAACAGAGGCTCAGCCTGAGCTGCCTGCACACGTGCCGGAGCTCACGCCATCTGGCCAGGCCTTCTGTGGCGCTCCCTGGCTGGCCTGCTGTGCTGCCTTCCCTGCCCCAGCTGTCCCGGCCTGTTCTTCTCCTCTGCTCCCTGGTGGCCTTGCCAGCTCCCTCCTGTGCCGAACCCTCCACCCTCAGCCACCCGCCTCCCTTCCCACCGCGGCCCTGCACCCGAGCTTTGTGTTAGCTTGCACCGCCGTGCCGCAGCCGCAGCCGCTGCCCCTGCCCCGTCCCTCCTTTATGCTTAACACAAGGATTCTGCCTCAGGAGCCTGGTGAGTGTCCGGCCCAGCTTCCCGAAGCCAGTTGCTGGGCTCAGCTGGGTGAGGCCTGTCGAGGAGCCCGCCCCACCCCACTTAAGGACAGGCCTGTGGGCCCTGTTGGCCAGTGGGCGTGCGCTGGTGGCTGTCTTGGCCCTGCTGCTGCGCTTCTGGCATCGGTGCTCATGTGACCGTGTCTTAGTTTGCTGGTTGGCTGACTCGCAGAATGCAGGGTTAGGCCCAAGTCACCTTCCGGTTTAATTGGGCTGAGAATCCCCTCACTGCCCTGATCATTGCTTTGCCTGAGTGGACTGTTGACTCTCAAAGGGCACCTCTCCACGGCCCCCCGGGGCCCTGAGCACCAGCAGGTCACCCTGGTTTCCACTTTGTTTCAGTGGGAAATGTCTTCAGGAGAGTAAGGGGCCTCCTTCCTGTGTCAGACAGCCTGAACAAGACAGTTGTCCCCGTCACCCCAGAAATTATAACTGTGGTTTATTCCCATAGTAACCCCTCAGCTGGCAGGAGGGCCTCCCAGTCCAGCATCCATCCCGGTGTGCTGTGGAGCCCATTGGGACGGGGGACATAAGCAGAGCTGCCGTCTAAGGAGGGGCTCCACGCCCCCCTTCAAGGGCCAGCGTGTCCACGCTGCCTCCTGGACCCTTAGTTCCTTCCCCAGCCAGCTGGACACATGTTCTGTGTCCATCCCAGCCTCCCTAATGCGGGTGTTTGCATTCTAGTTCCCAGAAGGCAGGGTTCTGATGACCTTTCCAGCGATATTTTCAACTATGAAGGTATAACTTTTATTTATTTATTTATCTATCTATCTATCTATTTATTTATTTATTTTTAAAGATTTATTGATTTATGCATACAAGACCTGGGGTGTAGGCCAGAGATGCAGGGGGTGAGAGGATTCACCAGAGACAGAGTGGGGAACAGAACAGGCAGACTGACTGAAATCCACTGCTGAGGGGAGCAGCGGGCGAGACAGGAGAGGTCTGCTGCGCCATGTGGGTTGCTCCCTGGCCGGCCGGGGATCGAACTTGTGCTGCAGAGGCTGTGGGTTGCTTTATAGTGCTGTGCTTAACCCCTTGCGCCACCAGGGAGGCCCTGAAGGTACAACTTTTGAAAAACGTATGTGGGCAAAATGTGTTTTCTTAGCTGAGAATTGAGGGACACTTGAGGATTTCCACTAAGGAAACCACGGAGTGGGGCTTCTTGACCTCTCCTCGGTGGCAAAACTCATGCTCTGTGCATGTCCCAGGGTGGCGGGGCGCAGGGTGGGCCTTGGCATGGGCAGGACAGGGCACAAGGGGCCATAGCTCTGCCCATGTCCCCGAGGGCGAAGTGAGGGTCTTGAGACAGATCTCTTGGAGATGAGTTTACACGCAAAAAGTGCCTAGAACAGTGCCTGGCAGAGTCCCCTCCAGAAAAACAGCCTGGCTGTGAAGAGAAAGTGCCGAGGAGAGTGGCACACGGGCCAGTTGGTCAGTCTAGCCTACAAGTGTCTTGGGCAAACAGCTGCTCTCCGCGTGCTGGCGGGCTGGCGACGTGGGAGCTAGCGCTCCCTGTCACTCCCGCCGGGCCCTGCTAACTACCCTCCTCGGGCTCTCACTCCCAGACTCCTGCACTGCCAAGGCGGTCACCGGGCCTTGCCGGGCAGCCTTCCAGCGCTGGTACTTCGATGCCGAGAAGAACTCCTGCGATAAATTCATCTACGGAGGGTGCCGGGGCAATAAAAACAGCTACCTCTCCCAAGAGGAGTGCATGCAGCGCTGCTTTGGTGAGCCCGCCTGCCTCCTAGCCTCCGAACCGCGGGCGCTGAGCCTGCCCCAGGTCCACTCCCCAGCCCTGGGAGGAAGGCTTGGAAGTGCTGCCGTGCGCGCCATCTTTCTCTGGCTCTCAGTGGGCTCGGGCCCAGCTGTTGGCTGAACGGCGCGGCTTCCTGTCCAGGTGGCAGAGCCCCCAGCCCTGGGGGAGCTGGAAGAAGGCCCTGAGAAGGAGCTCCCCATGGAGGCCCAGGGCTGTGGGGGCGCCAGAGGGGTGGCTCAGGGTGGGGGGGAGAGGAGGACTGTGTGCTGACCTCCGGGGTTGCGTGTTCTCTTCCAGACAAGCAGCTGTATCCTGTCCTGCCCCAAGCCTCTAAAGGTAAGTGGCCCCTCCCTTGCCCTCCTCCACCTGCCTGCCAGCCTTGGCGGAATTCAGCTGTGTTTCTGCGGTTCTTGTCTCAGACACATCATCCTTGGCTGTGGTAGAAAGTCTGTTTCTGCACAGAAATGGCCCGGCTGTTTGGCACATGTGGTGGATGTCTGTGCCTCCACACGTGGCCGTCAGAGGGCTGGGATCCAGGCCGCACCTGCAGGCCGCGGGGTGACTGTAGGACGGGGTCCTCCTGCCGGCGGGTGCAGGGGTGTGCTGCAGGCAGGCCTGGGTCTGCCTCTAGGTCCGGGAGGCATCTTTGCTGCCACGGGTGTACAGATTGGTCACGGGCGACAGGAAGGAGGTCGGGGAGGCCTTGCTGTGCACGGGCAGTGCCAGTGTCCCTGTCCTGGGGAGGCTGGGCGTCCTCTGGCTTTTGTGACTGCTGCTCAGCCTGAGTCATTGGATCGTAGTATTTGCGCAAAGGACCTGCCACACTGGTTTGGTCTCTTTCGCCTTGTTTTGCTGTGAAGGAGCCAGACCTGGCCTGTGTCTGCTCTTGATCAGAAGAGCTTGCCAGCTGGGGCAGAAAGCAGCCTGCTGCCGGCTGGTAGAGGGGATGGGGAGAGGGAGCCGCGAGCTGCCCCAACAGGCCATCATCCTCAGGTAGAACCTTACCTGGGAGCAGAACACCTTAACTGACCAGGGGGACCACAGTGGGGCAGCCGCTGCAGCGTTTGAGGAGCGTGACCTCCCAGCTCCGCGTACCCTTGCTGCGAAGCTGTTGGGAGAGGCCTGTGAGCATCCTGGGGGTTCACACCCAGGGGTCCATGATTCCTACTCACCAGAAGCCTGTGCTTTTCGTGCCTGGCGCACTATTTGGCCTAGGGCTGCCAGTCCCGCGGGCTGCCTTGAGAGGCGGTGGGGTTCTTTGCTCAAAAAGAAGCAACGCAGATAGCCACTGCGCCTCCTGTCCTCAGGACCTCAGGGACCCTGCTGGATGGCCTCTCTCAAGTACATTAAGTACAGTGGGCGCTGTCCGTTCTCCGGGCCCAACAGGGTAGCTGGGCGGTCATAGGCGTCGGGCTGCTGGCCTCCCCCTGAGCCCGTGCGGACCACCTGACTCTGGCTCCCCCCCCCCGTCCCCCCCCTCCCCGCCCCCGCCTGAGACGCTCCCTCCTCCCCAGTGGTGGTCCTGGCGGGGCTGTTCGTGATGGTGCTGATCCTCTTGCTGGGCGCCTCCGTGGTCTGCCTGATCCGGATGGCCCGAAGGAACCAGGAGCGTGCCCTGCGCGCCGTCTGGACCTCCGAGGACGACAAGGAGCACCTGGTGAAGAACACCTACGTCCTGTGACCGCCCCGCCGCCAGGGTCCCCCGCCGAGGAAGAGCGCGGGAGGGCCGGGAGGCAGCTGTCGCGCGCGCGTGCTTTGGAAATAGAGTGACTGATCTGTGTCTGTGATCACCTGGGCTTCGGGTCTGTTTGCTGCTCCAGAAGGCGCGAGGGGGCTGCTTCCTGGCTGCCCGGGCCGGGTTTGCCGTGGGGGTGCCCAGTGGCCCCATTGGTCGGTGGGTGGTGTCGAGGCCGGCCCCAGGCCAGAGGCGTCTGCTCGCTCGCTTCTCTCTGCCGCAGGTAGTTTTCTTGCTCGTGCTGAGTCCTGTTGCCTCCTTTCCTGTCCTGTGATGCTTTCGTAGTGTTCTTTGTTTAATTGATTTGTGGGTTTTTTTAAAGTTGGTCGAGTTCATTTTTTTATTAGATTCTGAAAAGAATAAAATGTACATGTTTAATAAAAAGGGCCTTCCTTTTTAAAATAAATTTTAGCATGGGCTTGCTTTCTTACTGACACCGCCAGTTTAATCTCTGCCAACATTATCACAAGATGGCCCGTTCCAGAAGTGGATTCCTTACAGAAATAACATCTTTTGGGTTTCTTTATGTCCTTTTTTGTTTCAATTTTATTATTACTATTTACGTTAGTGTACATTATTACATTACACTGATTTATTTACATCGGCATGCGTGGCTCAGAGGATACAGTTAGTGGTCTGTATAATGGACAGATGCTTTTTAAACATAGGTTTTTTTTTTTATTTTTATGTTTTTATTTATTTTATTAATCTTTTTTTTTAAAGATTTATTTATTTATTTTTTAAAAATTTATTTATTTATTTATGCAAGCACTGGGTACAGTCAGAAGCACGGGAGAGTGAGAGAATTCACCAGAGTCGGAGGGGATTGCAGAGCAGGCAGACTGACGAAGTACACTGCTGAGGGGAGCAGTGGGAGGCAGGAGAGGTCTGCGCGCCATGTGGGACCCTCCTCCAGTGGCCTGGGAGCAGCCGGGGATCGAACCGGCGCCGCAGAGGCTGTGGGCAGCTTCGCAACCCAGCGCTCAACCGCTGTGCCACGGGGGAGGCCCAAGATTTATTTATTTATTTATACAAGCACTGGGTACAGTCAGAAGCGCGGGAGGGTGAGAGGATTCACCAGAGCCAGAGCGGGGAGCAGAGCAGGCAGAAGGACCGAAGTACACTGCTGAGGGGAGCAGCAGGCGGCAGGAGAGGTCTGCGCGCCACGTGGGACCCTCATCAGGTGGCTGGGGAGCAGCCGGGGATCGAACCGGCGCTGCTGGGCAGCTTCGCAACCCAGCGCTCAACTGCTGCACCACCGGGGAGGCCCCTATTTTATTTGTTTTTTTAAAGATTTATTTATTTTTATACAAGAACCGGGGTACAGGCCAGATGCACGGGAGGGTGAGAGGATTCACCAGAGACAAAGAGGGAGACAGAACAGGCAGACTGACGAAATACACTGCTGACGGGAGCAGCGGGCAAGCCGGACAAGCCTGCTTTGCCAGGTGGGATTCTTCCCGGCCAGCTGGGATCGAACCTGCGCTGCAGAGGCTGCGGACAGCTTCACAGTGCAGCGCTCAACCACCTGCGCCACCAGGGAGGCCCATAGGTTTTTTTTTTTTAAATACTTATTTTATTTATGCATAGAAGAACTGTTGTGTAGACCAGAGGTGCAGGAGGTGAGAGGAATCACCAGAGGCAGAGTAGGGAGCAGAACGGGCAGATCGACTGAAATCCACGGCTGAGGGGAGCAGCGGGAAGAAAGAAGTCTGTTGCGCCATGTGGGTAGCTCCCTGGCTGGGGATAGCTTCATAGTGCTGAGACTTAACCCCTGCATGACCAGGTACCCCCCCAAATTAAGTACATTTTGCATTACATTTTACCAAAAAACACTTAGATTTACCTCCCATGGCTGAGGGCTATTTTCTTAATCTGTTTCACTTTTTAAAAATTCTGACCACACCCCACTGAGGAGGTTTTTTTTAATGACCCACTGTGGACTGACTGTAACCCACCCCTTGAAGCATTGCCTTTGAGGGTACAGGAAAATTGGGGTAAGGGTGCATCCTGTATGGAGACGAGGCCTTCCTGAAGTTGGAATGGGTTTGGCCAGCATCACTTTGGCATTGGACTTTCACCTCGTCCTGCCATCCTGCCCTCTTCCTCAGGGACCCCCGCGTGCCCCTGCGTAGAGATGGGGGGACAAGGGTGCTGCTGGCTGCATTTTGCCTCCAGGCTCAGTCCCACTTAAGTTCCCTTACTGCTTCGAGACTCCGGAAGCCCCTTTGTGCTCTTCCACCTTCCACACACATGGTCCTGGACACAGCAGCAGTTGGACAGGCTCTGGGTCAGGCGATCTGAGGCCTCGCCTCCTTGGGTCACCCCCTGACCGTTCCAGACAATGCTGGCCTTCCCTTGGGTCAAAAAGATGTGGGTCTCCTTCCCTTGGCCCTTCCTAGAAATCTCTTCAGGCCAAAAAGACCACATTCCATAGAATAGGGAAAAATTGGAGCCCATTCAGGCTTGCTTGATTCCAGAAGCAAGTTAGACAACTAGCTCATCTCTTCCTGGGCCTCCTGTTGTCTGTGGTAGGCCAGGAGGGGTCTGGCCTTCCCCCTGCCAAGCCCTCCAGGTGGCACTGCACTATAGGCAGGTGGGGCAGTTCACTGAGCAGACTCCACCTACTCACCATACCTGGACGCGTCAGGCCCACAGCAGGCGAGCCTGCGGTCCAGGAAAGAGGGCTAGGCCTGGGGGACACTGAGCTCCTTGGAGCCTCCAGGCTCTTCCCCTGCGAGGTGGGGGGTCATGTGAGGGCCCTGAGAGTACCTAGATGTCAAGCGGCCAGGGCGGTGCTCCACCAGGGACCTCCCACATGCCCTCCTCTGCCCACCTACCCCTTTGCCAGCCAGGTGGGGGGAGCTTGGTGCCTCTCCCCAATACCCACCCTGCGATCCTATGAGCAACCCATAAACTTCCCACTCCCATGGTCCCCCTTGTTCTGGCGCCCCAGACCTAGCAGGAGGTACCCGCCTAGCAGGAGGCCTGTACCTACACGCCTTCATAGCTTCGTCGTGCTTTGGAATTCTGGAAAAAATCAGAAATCACTAAATTAATTCTACTGCAGGTCCTGCCTCAAGTGGATTCTCCCACCATCAGGACCAGTTGAGCTTTTGTAAGTCTCCCGTACACTGTGCCTTTATTTCTGATGCTGAAAAAAGCACCGTGACTCACTTCTGCCAAAGTTTGTCCTGCTTTTGTTTTTAAGATTTTATTTATTTTTGTGTAGAAGAACTGCACCTCCAGTTTCCTCCCGTGCGAGGTGGGTGGTCATGAGTCCCGTGACCGCCTGGATGTCCAGTGGCCCAGGACAGTGCTCCACAGCGGACCTCCCTCCAGGCTGTGCCACCTCTGCACCTCTGGGTGCAGGCACGGGAGGGTGGTGGTGAGAGGATTCAACAGAGACAGTGGGGAGCAGAACAGGCAGATCTACTGAAACACACTGCTGAGGGGAGCAGCGGGTGAGACAGGAGAGGTCTGCTGTGCCATGTGGGTAGCTCCCTGGCTGGGGATGGCGCTCAGGCCATTGTGGTGAGCTGTTGCGGTAACAGCACTGAGACTTAACCCCTAGGCCACCAGGGAGGCCCATGTCCCATTCTTCATTGTTTGGCAGCCCCCACCTGCCCCCTGGCAGACCGACCCCCACTTGGGTGCCCTCTTGGCGTACCTAGGGTGTCCCTGCTGCACTTTCTCAGGGCCTGGTGCCTGCTGTGCCGTCTGGTCAACCGCTGCCAGCCCCACTCCATGGCCTGGAGACGGTGACCCCTCGCAGGCTGACGATGGTGCTCTTTTTGTTGGAAAAGCCACCCCACCACCGGCCAGGGGCCACAGTGCTCAGTGGATGGTCCCCGCCCGGGTCCACCTCAGGTGGTTGGGCTGAACTTTTAAAAACTCAGATCACAAAGATCTCTCCTACCTGCCCCCGGCTCCCCTGCTTCGGAAAGGCAGTCCCAGAAAGGGCCTGGCTCTGGACAAAGATCAGGTCACAGGCGTTGGGAGTCAGACTAATTTGAGAATTTGGAGTTTACCTTCACCGCTGAATACCCTGTGCCCTCCCCTCACGTCCAAGTCCCAGCCCACCTCACTGCTGCACCCTTGGGTGGCAGGGCTGCCAGGAGAGGGCGTCAGGGGTCAGGTTAACTCAGGTCCAGCCCCTGATTCTGGGAGGCCACTGAAGAGCCTGCTTGCCAGGTCTCCCTGCGGCGACCCACGTGGCCTGTAGATTTGTGGAAATGCCTGCTCGGCTCACATCCAGGCCCTCCAAAGGTCTGGGAGCAGGCCAGGGGGACAGGAGCAGTGGACGGGAGACACACCACGTCCCTGGCCTTGGAGGGGGAGCAACCACCGGCAGCTGAGCGGAACACAGGCCCCGGGAGTGGGCGGTGGGGAACAGCGCTCTGCATCCTCAGATCTAGCACCACAACCTGCCACACCATCACCTGGACCACCCGACCCCCGCAGCACCTGCTGCTGGCTACGTGACGCCCCCTGCCAAGCCCCTGTACGTGGCTGGCCTGGCCGATTCTGCTGTTCCTGTTTCCCTCCGGAGAGCGGGGATGGCCATGCTCATCTTGTCTGTGTCCACCTCCCCAGCTTTCACCTGACCTCCATTTACAGCCGCTGCGTGAGGCAGAGCAGGTGTAAGGGACACTCGCGGCCACCAGTGCAGTGGCAGAAACACTCCCTTGCAGTTGTCCAAGTCCCCAGCTTCTGTGCGCGGCTGCCCAGCCAGGCGCCCACTTTCAGCCAGTGGCAAGCATGTGTCTAAATCCCAGCCGATGGGCACGTCCTGCTGCAGGTGACCTTAAATGGAACTGGTGCGACCTCCCCCCTCCCCCCTCCCCTCCCCGACCCCCCCCCCCAGGCAGCACCCGGGAGGGTGGGCAGAGCAACGAGGCAGGCACTTTGGCAGGCACTTTGCTGGGACTATCTCACGGCTCCTGTTCAGTTCTCAGCAGCGACGAATGTTCTTTCTCTGCCTGCCTTTCCTGAACACCGCACACGGATGACACCGGATATGTGAGCTCTGTGGCCAGTCTTTCCCCTAGAATGTTTTTGTGGTTCATGAGGTAGCGCGCATTCCTTTTCATTGCTGAATACTATTCCGCTGCACAGCTAGATCATCTTTTCTCTCTTAACTGGTGGATATTTGAGTTCCCAGATTTTTTCTGACAGGCGATATGTGCTACCTTGTTTCCCCCCTTAGAACGTCAGCTCCAGGAGGCCGGCTTTGTTTGCCTCTGTACGCCAGCGCCTGTGCTGTGCCCGGCACCTGCTCAGCGGACCATGGCACGGAGACCCAAGTGCATCGTCACCCCAGGCCTCAGGCTCCTGCTGGGAAGCCAGCCCTGTGTGCCCAGCCCTCACAGGGTCACCTAGCCTCACGGCCCCCAGCCAGGCCTGGGCCCAGCCAGTGTGGGCAGGAAGGGTGGGCTCGGCTGGCTACCCCTTCTGTCCAGCCCTAACCACACCCTGAGGCGGGGCCGGCAGCACCTTGGACTTGAGCCACCCCTCCCAGGTGTGAATTTGCTTTGTTCATGCTACATCTGCCCTCCTCATGCTTCACCACCTGCTCCCTCATCCATGAAGCAGGGATAGTAAGTGTCCACCTTTTACTTAAACACTTTGTAAACCTTAATTCTGTGCCAGGCACAGTTCTAGAAAACAAATCCCATTAACCCGTGCATGACTCCCTGCAGTGTCTGTCACGTGCAGATGAGGAGACTGAGCAGGCAGAGCAGCTTCCTCCAGCTCCCTGCTGCTGTGATGCTGCTGGCTTCAAACTTCGCCCCTCCAGATTCTGCTTGCCACCCCCCCAACCCCCACAGAGGGGAGTTCATACACACCAAGCCCCTGCAACAGCGCCTGGCACACATTAAGCTCAGAGTGCCGGCGCGACCACAGCTCAGCGGGCACTGCAGGCGCCCTCGCCCGCTTCTTCAGAAGCAAGCATGGGCTTTGCAGAAGCTGATGACAGCTCTAGCATCTTCCCCGGAAATCTGCAGTTGCCCACGTCCCCCCCAGCTGTATCCACACAGCCCCCCCACTTGCCAAGGGCTCACAGAGGTGTGGGCGAGAGCAGTTAACTGCCCATCTCTCCACTCCCACAGCGGAAGGGCTGGGCGTGCTGGGGAGGGGCAGTGAGTCAGGGCAAAGGACTCTGAACAGAGGTCGGGTGGGGCACCTCAGGATTCCTTGGT
Source organism: Talpa occidentalis (assembly GCF_014898055.3). NCBI lineage: Eukaryota > Metazoa > Chordata > Mammalia > Eulipotyphla > Talpidae > Talpa > Talpa occidentalis. Next base: position 40,055,696 of record NW_023601754.1, read on the forward strand.
AGGGCAGGTGGTGCTGCTCCTCCCCACGTCCCGCCCCCAGCCCTCCCCACGGGCGCTGGCCAGACCCTTGGCCCTGGGGACCCATCGCAGCACGACAGTTGGGCCTGTCACAGGTGTGCTGTAGGCGCGGGGCCTGGAGGTGCAGGGGGCCAGGCTTATGTCCGCTCAGGGGGCTCTCCCTGCACCTGTGCCAACCACCCAACGCCTCTCCTCTGCAGCCCCGAAGCCCACTTCCAAGTCTCAGGAGGCAGGTGGCATGGGAGACTCGAAGCCCGGTGCCCCCAAAACTCAGGGCCATTCACAGGCAGGAGCAGCTGCTAACCGAAGGGTGAGTCACCGCACAACTGGGCACACCGCTGGGAGGATGGTGGTATGGGCTGCCTTTGACCCCAGGGTCCTGCTGGGCCTCAGGCTGCCCGCTCGCTGGGCAGGGGGGCTGGGGAAGGCGCCCCGCCTCACGGTCACCCCCGCAACCAGCATGGCGGCGGCGGCTCCTCAGACTCCAGCAGCAGCAGCAGCAGCAGCTCCAGTGGCTCGGACACCGAGGGGAAGGTAGGGGGCTTCCCCCTCCCCGGCGGGGGCCGCGCGCCCAGGGCAGGGCAGGTCCCGGCCTGGCCCCGGGGCAGACGTGTCACGGGGTACCCCTCTCCCCCGCCCCGCCCTGGCCGCGCAGTCCCACGCCGCAGGCTCGCAGCAGCGCGGAGGCGCCCCGGGCAAGGTCAAGAAGCCCAAGGTGAAGAAGGAGAAGAAGAAGGGAAAGTAAAAGAGGGCGCCCCGCTCGGCGGGGGGCGGGGCGGGCTCATTAAAGCCTCCTCTGCACCTGCCGCCTCCGTCCCGGCCGCCCCCGCCCCGCACCCCCCCCCCCCCCCGCGGCCGCGCGCAAGGAGAGGCCCCGCGCGCCCGTCACGGTTTATTGTTTCTGGGGCGGGGGTCCCCGCGGGCCGCGCCGTCACCGCACCAGGTGGAAGGTGAGCCAGTACATGAGCAGGGGCTGCGCCGCCGCCACGGCCATGGTCAGGTACATGCGCAGCTGGTTCCGCGCCCCGCGCACCGGCACCCCCTCGGCCGCCGCCTCGGCCAGGATCTTCAGGCGCAGCGTCCGGATCTGGGGCGGGAGGGGGCCCGGTGAGTCCGCGGGCGGGCGGGGCGCCGGGGTTCGCGGTCCGGCCCGGCCCACTGCAGCCCGGGCGCCGCCGCTCCCCCCGCGCGGCGCCGGCTCTGGCCTGGCCTGCGGGGCCTCGGCGTGCCAGGCCCCCCCATTGGTGGTGAGGACCCGCCCCTCCCGCGCCCGCGAGCGAGCGTGAGCGCTCCAGGCCGGGGAGGCCCGCGCCGCGGGAACCTGCACGGCGTCTAGGCCCGCCCCCAACTCCCGCCGCCCCCAACTCCCGCCAGCCGCCGCCCCCCCCAGAGTTCGAAGACAAGCGGGAAATGTTTATCTGAGGTCAGACGCGGCCACCTGGCACTCGCTTGCGTCTGCTCCTACATGCGCTCCCACTGAACCCGCCGAGGTCCCGGAGGGACAGTCAGCATCACCCCCATTTTACAAAAAGAGAAACTGACAGAGAGGAAGGAATCTGCCTGGGAACCAGCAAAAATAGGGGTTATCCCTGATACACCACAGAGCCCTAAAGTAGTACCTCCACTTTGACTGGAAGGGTTCTCAGAGAAGCTGCTTCTGGGGGTGCTGAACCCTTTTTTATCCTAACCAGTTCTGGCAGGAAAGCCCATGTAAGGAGTGGGGTGAAGGTAACAGCCCGCTTGAGCAGCCTGGCTGGCTCCTCTTCCTACAGGTCCCAAACTGGTATTTTTATACCTCCTCTTCCAGGAAGCCCTCCTGACCCCAGGCTGGGGTAGCCACTCTGGGGCTCCTGAGTTCAGCAGTGGGGCTCAGGTCTAAACTCCCCACCTGACATCCTCTACCCAGAGGCCTCCAGGGAGCCCCACTCTGCCCGCAAGGCCTGAGCCCTCAGCCCCATCCTCCCCTGAGCCCCAGCTCACCATGAACACAAAGATGGCCACGCAGCACCAGCCCAGCACCAGGTAGTAGCCGATTTTTCCGAAGAGGAGGCCCATGAGCACCCCACCAATCATCCTGGTAGGGAGAGGGGAAGGCCAGTCTGAGGAAAAGGCCCCTGGGCTAGGGCTGGGGCTGACAGGGAGGGCAGGAGGGAGATACTCACCCCACATATTTATAGCCCAAGAAGGCCACCAGGTCGATAGTGGTGAGGTCGGTGTTGACCGTGACCAGGTAGAGGCTGAGCAGGATGGCCAGCACCTCCAGGGTCAGCCATGCCAATGCCGAGCTGGCCTGCAGCCCCAAGAGGTCAGGGGAGAACCTGCCGGCACCCAAGCACTGTCATTCAGTTGGGGAGCTCAGACCCCGAGCACCCGCCTGGGAACAGCCTGTGCTGGGGCGGGGCTGGAGACTTGGCAATGACAAGAGGGATGTGGGCCTGTCCTCATGGAAGACCCGCTCCGGGAGGAAGGCAGAACCATCCTATGTGACAGCCCAGAGAGGTCAGGGCAGGGATGGGGAAGCATAGGGGTCTCTGGGAGCCCACAGGGGCACCTGACCCAGTCAGAAGGGGGTATCAGAGAGGGGACACTTGAGCTGAGGCCTGAGACTAAGCAGCTGGTTGGGGACCTTGGTTTCTGCAGGATCCCTAGTGCTTCAACAACTCATCTGTCGAGTCTAATGACAACTGTCTTCAGTGCCACAAGAGGTGGAGACTTGATCCAGCCTGGGCATGGGGTGTGCAGGGGAGGCTTCCCTGAGGACAGGGCATTGTAGTGGAGACATAATGAGTGAGCAGGTGATGCAGGAGAGGAACATACTCTTGAACAAGTGGGGCTGGATGTGCAAAGGCCCTGGGGCTGCAGCACCAGGCCCTCTGAAGGCACAGAGAGAGGACCAGAGTGCAGCAGCATGAGAAGGGGCAGAGGGGATGCCTGGAGGACAGTGCAGGGATCTAGGAGCTGCGGTTTGGTTCGGGGACAGGGGCATGATGGACAACTTCTGAGGAGGAGGGTGGGACATGGCCAGGCCCACATCTCAGACAAGACCTTCCTGCTGCTGCTGGGGTGCAGGGGGTCTGTGGTGCTGGGGCAGCCAGACAGGGGAGGGCAAAGTGAGGATGAGCTGGGGGTGGAGGCCCAGAGGGAGGAAGGAATCTAGAATCTCCAGCGCAGAGCGTGGCGATGGGCTTTGCAAAGAGGCACGAGGCAAGGGGGAGCTGGAGGGCCCTGACTTGGGTCAGCTGTGAGCACGCCAGGGCCATTCTGAAAGGGGGAAACAGAGACTTCCCCGAGTGTCCCTCAGCCCCCCAATCCCACCCCACTCTGCCTATGCCAGGCCCCTCTTACCTATCCTGGGTCCCCAGCGCAAGGCCAGCCACCAAGATGTAAGTGATGAAAGCCATAGCTGTGGGGGGCAGACACAGACACAGGTCAGAAAGAGGAGCCATCCTGGGCCTCCAGCACCTCAGCTTCTGCCCTAGACAGGCCCACCCCGAGAGAGGAGGGTGCCAGTGGTGGGTGGGGTGAAACCTGGAATGTAGAGGTCAGGAGCGTTGACGTCAAAGCGGGGGGCCACGGGCGTGTCCTGCTGGTACTGCACCTCCCAGTCCTGTGGGGATAGTGGGGGGGCACAGGCAGGACCCCCAGAGCTGGGTTCCTCCCGGCCTGCATATAGACCCTCTCCTGGGGCACATCCTCCCCTGCCCCCCACCCTGAGGCTAGCTCCCCCTTGGGCCGCATCCCCCCAGCAGGGCCAGTGCTGACCTGGTGCAGGTAGGGGAAGAAGAGCAGGCCCAGCTTTCTGCCCACGTACATGGTGTCCACCGCGAAGTAGTACTTGAGCTTGGTGACGGGGATGAAGCGGTCGATCTGGGGAGGCAGAGTGAGCCTGAAGCCCTGGTCCCCCCCAAGGCCCCCCCATCCCAGCCCAGCCCAGCCACTCACATTCTTGTCCACCAACTCCTTGCCCTGCGCAGCCAGGCTGCTCCCATAGGCCATGGCCATGTTGGACATGGGGTCGGCCAGGAAGGCCGCCTGGGGCGCGGTGGAGGCCGCAGGGTAGCCCAGGCCGCTGGGTGGCCGCTGGGCCCCGTAGCCCCGGCCCTGGGCTGAACTTGTGTCATCAAAAAGCTGGTGCGGGTCAGCCATGCCTGGCTGGGACACGGGGACCCTCCGTTTCGAGGCTGCAGGGGAAGAGGGGTAGGGAGTCACTGGTTCTGCAGAGAGCAGGTGTTCTTGCCGGAGACCACTGCTTGGCTGCCAGAGGGGCGATCGCGCGTGGGCTCTGCCACGCGCATGTAACGATGTAAGTAACGATGGCGATGCAGTAAGTAAGGCTGACGATGAGGCTCTTAGGTACTGGGACCTACTGTGTGCAAAGTCCTGTGCTAGACAAGGTCTCCTCTATTTGTTTCTTCCTCAGATGCGATCCCCCCGGCCCCCCGAGATGGGGATCTTTGCCTTGTTCACAGCTGAATCCCCAGCCTCTAGCACAGGGTAGAACAGGTGCTTGATAAAAAGCTGAAGGATAAATACACATGCCACCCCACGGTGCAGACGCGGAGCCCGAGGCCCAGGAAGGCTCGATGCCCTGTGCGAGGGGCCACACCGCCTGAAGGGCAGAGTCGGAGTCCGGCCCAGGCCAGCCTGACAGTTACAAAGATTAACCCCCAGCTGAGCACTGACTCCACGCCACGCTGTGGGTTCATGTCTCCCATCTCCACGCTGTGGGTTCATGTCTCCCTCACACAACCCCTTTCGCTGAGGCTTTACCATCTTTACTTTTCGGAAGGGAAAGTGAGCCCCAAAGACACTCAGGCCTTTGCCCTAAGTCACACAGAGTACGAGGCAGAGCCAGGCTTCAAGTTTTCCAAGGCGGCCCCCGGCTTCCAGCGGGGACAGACTGGGGGCAGGTCACGGAGCGGTGGGGGACCAGGAAGGCCAAGAAGGAAGTGGGGCAGGCGGAGCAGCTGCGGGGAACACGGGGAGATCGGAGCTGGCATCTAGCTCCAGGCCCCTGCTGCTGACCAGTAAGCCAGCTCCTGCCACAAGTGTTTCCTGAGCTCCACCTGTGCCGGGCCACTGTGGCGCGGGAACGGGGCGCAGATTACGCAGGGTGGGGGAGAGGGATCAGTCTGCCTCAGGACTGTCTGCACCTCAGTTTTCTCCTTTGTTGACAGGGAGTTAATGACCTGAGGCAGTGTGACGCCCCCTGCCCCTGCCTGTCACCCATTAGCAATGCTAGCCCCTCAACTTCTCTCCCTGACCCGTGGCCTGAAGACACGCAGGCCACCTCAATCCCAAAGAAAGTGGCCCTGGCCCTGGGCCCGCCGCCAAGCCCCACTTCCCCTTCCCACTTCTGTCCACGTGGGCCGGCCTCCTGAAAGCTTTGGTGCGAGCCTTCCCTCCGCCCTGTCACCCCTCAGGCCTTGGCACTTGGGGTTCCGCCCCAGGGCCTCCACAGTGCCTCTCTGCTTTACCTGCGAGGCCATTCTTCACTCTCATCGGACGCCGGCCTCGGCAGCATTTGATGCCACTGTCCCCAGCGCGACTTCCGACTCTGCTTTCTTGGCTTCTGGGCACTGAACCTGCTCTTTCTCCCTCCTGCCATCTCTGTGTGCGAGGCTCTGCGTGGTGGACGCGCGGCCAAAAAGACAAAAACTCCCGCCTTCGCAGAGCTGCTGTTTCCTGATCTGTCCTCCTCAATCAGTGATTTATTTCCAACCTCCCCGAAACGTGTGACCCAATTTTCCACCCTTGGCCTCATCTCCTCCCATCTAGGGCGATCTCGCCCGCCCACAGCTCTTGCAGCCACGGTGTGCCTTGGGCGCTGCGCTGTCCTGGCCACTCTGGCTGCCCCTGGGCCCATCCTCTGTACCCCTGATTCCCTGTCTGGCTAGTTCCTCCCCATGTCTCCGTGTTACCCTCGCTTAAACGTCCCATCACCAGGTCCCCCTTTCACTCTCTGCCCTATCAAACCTTCTCTCCAGTTGACATCCAGGGTGATCTTTAAAATGCAAAAGAGAACGTTTCATGTCCTCTGCCTGAGATCAGTGTCCACTGTGCTGAGAATAATACTCCAATGCTCTTGCCTCTGCATGACCCAGCAGGGCCAACCACCCCGGTCTGTTACTATACTCCAGCCTCAGGGGCCTCCTCTCAGACCCTGATCCTGCCAGGCGCCTCGCCTGCATGGGCTTCTGCACACCCGTGCTATCATCCTGGAACGCCTCCCGCGCAGATGGGTGCCTGCCATACAGCGCAGGGCCCTGAGCGCAGATGTTTCCTTCCCGAGAACTTCATTCCTCCGCATTAGCCACCAGCTCCACGCTGGTGTTCTTGCTCATCCTATCCAGTGGCTCGATTTTCCCTTCTGAGCACTTATCAGCATAATCTCTAAGTATATAACGTATATTCACTTGTCTACTGTTTTCGTGGCGCACACCTCTAATGCTTTTCCCTCTCACAAACCCCCTTCGCTGGGCTAATTCCTCCTCATCAGACGTACCTCTTCCAAGGAGCTTCACTGACCCCCCCAGACTGGGTCATCTGCCCAACCTGGGTTAACACACACGTCCCTCACAGCCAGAACCCCTCTGCTTGTGCTTCCCCCGATTCTGACCCTAACCCCCGCCCCTGCTTCCCTCATATAACCCTTCTGCCTGGTACCGGTAGGTGCATGAGAACAGGAGCCAGGGCTGTGTGGATACCGCTGTATCCCCAGCACCGTTCCCCGGGGAGCCGGCCAGCCACCTGACTGAGAGGGACAGGAGGAACCAGCCCATCGTCTTCCCTGGACAGAGAGGCTCTTCCACCCCAGCCACATCCTCGATTATTCCCTTTCCAATCCTGATTACTCCCCAAATTACCTGCTGCCTTGGCCGCTTCCTAGTTTAGTGTGTCTCTTCTCACTAAGCGCTGAGCTGTCAGTTAACCAGGACCAGGGCTAAGCCGGCTGCGGCCCGGTACCCGCATCCAGCACAGGGCTTGGCACAGGGGAGCTGGGGGCGAGACGCCGCGTGCGGCAATGGGATGCGTGCAGGCTCAGCGAGCAAGAGGGACTGAGAGGCAACGTCACCGCGACCAGAAGGGGCTTAGCCGCGCAGTAAACACAGGTCCAGATCGGGCCGCGCAGCCCCCGGCGCCCCCAGGTCCGGGTGCGGGACGCGGCGGCCGCCGGGGGCCACGGGAGGGCGGGGGCCGGCGGGCCGCAGGCTGGAGATGAACGAGAGCCGCGCCTTCCGCGCATCACGTCACCCCTGCCCACAGCTGTCTTCCTCCAAGGGAATTCCCTGAAGGAACGAAGGAACGGCCCCGGCCCCGGCCCCGGCCCCGGCCCCGGCGGGCATCCCGGCCGTGCCTACCTCGAGCCTCACCGGATGCCTGACCCCTGACCTCCGACCCGCAGCGACCTCGCCAACCGCCGCGGCGCCCCCGCCGCCCGCCCGATCGCCAGGGCCGGCCACGTACGCCACTTACGCTGCCGGGGCGTCCCCGCCGCCCCCACGCCGGCCGAATGCATCCTCCGCCCGCGCCGCTGCCGCCGCCGCCCCGGCCGCGGTTCGAAATGTGCCCGCCCGGCTCCCGTAGGCGCGCCCCGCCGGCGAGGCGGCGGCCAATGGGGTCGCGGTGGCGCGGAAGCCACGCCCGCTCGCGGGGCAGAGGACGAGTTGGCGGCGGGTAAGAGGCGGGGACCGGGGGTCCGTGACGCACCGAGGGAGTCGGGACGGGGCGGGGGCCGGGGGGAGGAGCGGAGGAGGGGGAGGGCGGAGCCCGGGGCTAGCCACGGAGTCAGCGGTGTCGTGCATGATGGGAAATGTAGGTTTGGAGCGCGGAGGCCGATGGGAAATGTAGTTCTCTGCAGACGCGGGCTCAGTTTTGGTGGTGAGGGCGCTGGGGAGCTAGGGAGAGGCTCTTCGGACGGGCTGCAGTTATGCGGATTCTAATGTTCACACAGTTCTTGCAGACGTTAATTTTTTTTTAATATTTATTTATGCATACAAGAGCTGGGATACAGGCTAGAGATGCAGGGGGTGAGAGGATTCACCAGAGACAGAGTGGGGAGCAGAACAGGCAGATCTACTGAAATACACTGCTGAGGGGAGCAGCAGGGAGACAGGAGAGGTCTGCTGCACCATGTGGGTAGCTCCCTGGCCGGGGATCGAACTCCCAGGTCTGTGGGGATAGAACTCGTGCTGCAGAAGTTAGGGCTAGCTTCACAGTGCTGTGCTCAACCCTTTGCGCCACCAGGGAGGTTGGACGATATCTTTAGATGATTTTGCAGAAAGTTTTAAAAGTGCTCTTGTTATGTCACCTGATTTCTCCTGTCGGTCCAAAACACTCACAACCCCCTTGCACTCACAAGCACGCCTACAAGCCAGGAGCCCTGGAAATTAAGCTTCCTTAGCCTCCTCTCTGTCCTGCAGTCTCCCTCTTTCTCCCCCCCCTCGACCACCCCTTTTTTTTAAAAGATTTATTTTATACAAGAATTGGGGTACAGGCCAGATATGCGTGGGTGAGAGGATTCACCAGAGACAGAGTGGGGAACAGAACAGGCAGACGAACCGAAGTACACTGCTGAGGGGAGCAGCGGGCAAGACAGGAGAGGTCTGTCCCGCCATGTGGGTTTCTCCCTGGCCGGCCAGGAATCGAACATGCGCTGAAATGGCCGCAGACTGCTTCATAGGTCGCGTCTTAATCCCTGCGCCACCAGGGAGACCCGACCACCCCTTTCTGTCCTTCAGTTTCTGCCACTTACCGCAGCCAAAGATAATGGTAGAGTGAATTCTGGGCAGTGATAGCACTCCGGAAGGATGTCAGCAAGTAACCTTGTTATTGTGACTTCCCCTTTCCTCTGATATATTGTTTGTTGTTTTTTTTTTTTTTCTGGGGACTTTGAGGACTGTTCTCGTCTCTGAGTTAAGAGTTTTGACTCAGTTGCAAGCCCTTTTCTGTGAATGAGGTGCCCCTATTCCTCCTCTGCACCTCTGGCTTAGTGTTTGTCTCTTGGGTCCCACCACCATTTCTCATTGTAGCCCTCCCTCTCTCTTGTAAAGTCATCTCTGAGAGTGTGAGGGGTGTGTGTGTGTGTGTGTGATTAATAAAGCAAATATTTTTGCTTTCCTAGTGGCTTCATGTTTACCCCTGATTAGTTGTGTGACTATTTTTAAGCCTCAGTTGGCTTATCTGTTTAAGGAATGATACAGGAGGCGTGGAGGACCCAGCAGAGCTCTAACCACAGGGGCTCCGCTCCTGGAAGCCTTTGCTCGCTGACGGCCTCTGTCACTGTTTCTATTATCAAGTGGCTCTTCCTGTGGGTTGTCAGCCCCCCAGTTGGGCACTCATCCAAGAACTGAGGCAGTTTTATAAACAGAACCAGCTGGGTGCTCAGAGCTGGGCCCCAAACCCCACTTCCCTGCTTGTCAGATGTGGTCAGGGAGGGAGCCAAGTTATAACTGGAGGTGGACGTGGCGGGGACAGGGAAGGAAAAGTCCCTCTTAAGCAGAGGCGTATATCTGTGGTTCTGCCAGAAAAGGGGCCCCCCTCACTCCCATGATGTCTCCCTCCAGATAGCCCCTTGCACCGGAAGCTCTGAGACACCCTAAACTGCATCAGCTTCTCCCTTTGGTTTCCGTAGTCCTTAGGCTTTCTCCATGCCCACCCTGCCTGCTCGGCCTGCGCCTGCCCCCACAGCCCCTGATTCTCTGGATTGCCACCCTGTTGAAGCCCCCCCACTTCCAGAGCAGGGCCCAGGACTGTCCAGGTCACTGCTACATACCCCTGCATTTCCCAGCGAAAGGCCAGGCACGAAGTGGGTGCTGAGCAAAGGTGTGGTGAATCATTAAGGACCCCCACTCCGTCCCTGCGGGCACAGGGACAGCGGGTCCGTCGGGGGTCCCTGGTGAACTAGACAGCAGTCTCCCCGGGGTGGCGCAAGCCCACTCTAGAGCACACGACTTGGCCACCGGAGCAGGGACTGGATTTCACGTCGCCCCACGGCCTCGCGTCCTGGAGGGGCGCACAGTCTTCGCAGCCGTCTGCCGGGGCCCCGAGGGCCTGGGAAGCGAGGCCTCCTAGGCGCGCCTGGGGAAATTCGGGTTCTAACAGGGGGAGTCGCGCCTCCTGGGAAGGAGACCCCACTCTGCATCCGGTTGGCCTCCAGGGTCCGGAACGCGGGGCTCCACCCTCGCGGAGCTAGCACCTGGCGTCTGGGCGTGCCTCAGTTTCCCGGAGGCGGGGCGCTCTTCACCTCCGCCCCTCCTCTTTCTCTTTGGGGCGCTCGCGGCCGCGGCTCGAGCGCTCCCGGAACTGAAACTCGGCTCCGGGCCGGCGAGAGGCGGGGGCCACGTCACCGGGCGGCCGGGGGCTGTCGGGGAGCGGGTGGCGGCGGGCGCCATGCGGCGGGGCGCGCTCCTGGCGGGCGCCCTGGCCGGGTACGCCGCGTACCTGGTGCTGGGCGCGCTGCTGGTGGCGCGGCTGGAGGCGCCCCAAGAAGCTCGACTTCGAGCCGAGCTGGAGAAACTGCGGGAGCAGCTGCTGCAGAGCAGCCCGTGCGTGCCCCCCGCGGCCCTGGACCACTTCGTGGAGCAGATGCTGGCGGCCGGACGGCTGGGGCGCGCCGCGCTCAGCAACTCTTCGGACCCGACCTGGGACTTTGCCTCGGCCCTCTTCTTCGCCAGCACGCTGGTCACCACCGTGGGTACGTGAGCGCCGTCCCGGCCGCCTGGGCATCCGCGAGCCCTCCCGAGATACCCCTAACTCAGGGCATCGCTCCCCCTCCTTTACAGGCCTGGGGTGCCCTCCACATCCCCCAGGGACGACTGGATCCCTTACGCGTGGTGTCTGCCACCCCTCTGAAGTCTCCACCCCAGCCTCTCCTCCCAGGAGGTGGTACCCCAGCTCTGGCCCAGACCCGGGCTCCTCTGAGCATCCGGGACCCATATCTCTGCCTTAGCCCTCTTGGAGACCCAGGTCCTTCCAGCCTCCGCTGGGCCTAGGACCACCCTCAGGCCTCCAGCTAGGAGGACCTGGATCCTCTGGGCTTGAGCCCCGGTCAGGCAAGCACCTGTCCTCGCTGGGCTGCGGCGGCCATCCCTTCCCACAGTGCCTCCTGACTCCAGGTATGTCCTTCTGGGACACTTGTGCCCCAACCTCCTCCTGACCCTGGGTGACATGAGCGCCACCCCTGCATCTCCAGGTCCCCTCCGGGCACATCGCTGAGCCCACACTGACAGTACAGAAGGTGCGCCCGCAGGAGGGCTTAGCCCCCACCTGAGACGTCAGCCCCTCTGGGCCTAGATCTCTTGGGGGGGGGGGTGACTGCCCTTCTCCAGACCAAGACCACTCCTTTCTGGGCCCCAAACTCCCAGGCAGGGACCCTGACTCAGGACCCAGGGCCCATCTCCACATACCCCACACCATCTTAACATCTCTCATACTGGGGAACCCTCAATTCAGGGCTTTCCTCCTAATAGGGACACCCCTATTCCCCCTGGACCTGACCTGGGCTTCCCAATTCAGCAGCCCCCGACTGTGAGTGTGTATGAGGACTTCTGCCGTGGAAGGAGGAAGCGCTCCCTCCCCCGACTTTCCAACCAGAAGTCCCCTACTGGGACTGCCCCCTCCACTCCCCAAACCCTCACCTCCATAAGAATCCCTGGGGCTTTTCAACCAGGGAACCCCCCTTAGGGCCGCTTTGATCCTGAGAAACCCTGGCTGAGACTCTGACACTGACACCCTCAGGAGGGTGAAATTCTGAGTCACCCCACTGCCTGGCGGGGACTTGGGTGCCCTCTGCGCACTCTCGGAGAGCAGGGTCTCCCCACCCCCCACAGGAAGCCACCCCACTCAGCTCTGTGGTGCTCCCGCTGCCCAGAGAGCCCCTGCGCACCCTGGTATTCCCAAGAAAGAGAATCTCCTGGGCACTGCGAACCCCTCCAGTCTCTACCAGACCCTTAGCTGGGACCCCCGCTCTGCACTGCCCCAGCCTGCTCTGGACCTGAAATCCTCCCCTCCCTCAGGGTTTCCGGACCTCTGCACCTCAGCACCTCCTCAGCAGCCACTCAAGAGCACCCTTGCTTTCCACCTAGACCTTCTCAGTGATGACCCAGGGCACCGCCCCCTCCCTTGGCCCCCTGAGCCCTGTCTGCTCCTCAGGCCTCTTTGGGCTCAGCAGCCCCCTCTGCCTGAGCAAGACCACTCCTTTCTGGGCCCCAAATTCCCGGGCAGGGACCCTGACTCAGGACCCAGGGCCTATCTCCACATACCCCACATCATCTTAACATCTCTCATACTGGGGAGCCCTCAATTCAGGACTTTCCTCCTAATAGGGACACCCCTCCCAGAAAACACCCCCACTGGGGCCTGTCCCCTCCCTCCTCTGGACCCAGGATCCCTTTCAAGCCAAGACACTGGCCCCTGAGTTAAGATTCTGACTCCCAGGTCCCCTTCTCTGGACCTCTGCTCAGGTGGGACCAATACCCCCACCCCACCCCGCCCAGCCCCTCTGCCTGGAGACAGTCTCTGCAGCCCCCCAGCTGTCTCATTGCTGGGGGAGGGGAGCTGGGCAGGCTCCCCTAAACTCCTAGCTCTCCCTTCCTGCCAGCAGTAGGCTGCCTTGGCAGCACCTTTGGTGCCTCCCCCTGTGGATGGGCAAACACAGGCCACAAGCAGCAGCTGGAGGCTTCTCACAGGCTGCTGGATTCCACCACCTTCCCGCGCTGGCCCTTCCTTGCCGTGCTGGGCTCCCCGGCCTGCTTCTGGGCTTCCCTGGGCCATGCCAGTGTCTCCCTCTGCCTCCTCGCAGGTCCTGGCTTCTGAGAAGTGTCCCAGGAGGGACAGATAAGAACGCCAGGCCCCAAGCAGACACGGCCTAGGTCCAGATCCCTGCCGCACTGCTGCTCATCTCTAGGCCTCAGCGTCCGCCTTCATCTATAAAATGGGATAATAACACACCCAGTTCACAGTAACACTGTGCCTCGCGGAGGGCTGAGCACACCGGGCTCACCTCAGATTCAGCACAACAGCCATGCGAGAAAGGAGCCATTAGCAGCGCTGTTTTGACAATCTAAGAAAAGGTGCCCATAGAGGTTGGACAACTTGTCCAAGGCCACACAGCTAGAAGGGGAATGGGGTGGAGAGCTGTTGTTTTCTTTTTTACCTTTCCTTTTTCTTTTTTTTAAGGATTTTGTTTGTATATTTTTGCATAGCAGAACTGGGGCCTGGGCCAGAGGTGTGTGAGGGGGGCGTGAAAGGATTTACCAGAGACAGAATGGAAAACAGATAAGGCAGATTTTACAGAAATCCACTGCTGAGGGGAACAGCGGGTGAGACAGGAGAGGTCTGCTGCGCCATGTGGGTAGCTCCCTGGCTGGAGATCGAACTCAGGCCTAATTGGTGGTAGCGTTGAGACTTAAGCCCTATGTCACGAGGAAGGCCTTTTTTATGTTAAACTAAATCTGAAAGGTTAGATGCATTGGGTTGGCATATTACATTGCTGCTCACAGAATATGTTTCCCTCTCCCACAATCCCTTGTCCCTTGCCTTTCTCCTTGTGCTAGAGATTTGAAATAAGGCCATCAGGCCTCAGAGTCCCATGCTCTTTTTTTGTTTTGTTTTTAAGATTTATTTATTAATGCATACAAGAACTGGGGTACAGGCCAGAGGTGTGGGGGCATGAGAGGATTCACCAGAGACAGAGTGGGGAGCAGAACAGGCGGGTCGACTGAAATACACTGCTGAGGGGAGCAGCGGGCGAGATAGGAGAGGTCTGCTGCACCATGTGGGTTGCTTCCTGGCTGGGGATTGATCTTGTGCTGCAGAGGCTGTGGACAGCTTCACAGATTGTGTCTTAACCCTTTGCATCACCAGGGAGGCCCAGAGTCCCATGCTCTTAACCCACATGCCTCTCTGTCTTGCATGGAGAGGGCAATGCGTGTGTATTGATGAAGGAAAATTATTCAGACATTTATTAAAAATGGCAAGTTATGACAGAGGGGAGAGCCCTGAGCTCCACTCCGGATAGAGCAAAGTGGATACTTAGAGCCAAGAGCCCAGTGAGGAGGTCAAGGTAGGAGACACGCCAAGGACTGACATGCAAGGACTTAGCAATCAAGGGTGGGGGTGAGGAGTTTGGAAAGATATCAAAAGCAGGGGGCTTCTCCCTAAACTGACAGGATTCCTGCTAGAACTAGGTCTAGTTGAGAATAAGGCTCAGAGGAGCCTGACTCAAGTTTGGTCAAAGAGGAAGGCTTTGTTGGTGTGAAGTGCCTTGCTGCAACTGAGGCCGGAACTTGGAATTAGAGAGGAAGTGGGCATCTCCGTCACGGTGACTCCTCCCATGCCCTTGCTTGGTGCTCCACTCTGTCCCAACTGGTGGGGTTATTGGTGTGGCACTCGAGAAAGGGGCTGTTTCTGAGCCCATTTTGCAGGTCTCTGAAGGGACAGGCTCAGAGAGTCACTTGGTCGCGGTCATGCAGTGAATCAACAGCAGAGTATTTTGAGACAGTTGGTTCTTTGAGGTAGTAAGTTGAGGCTTGAGGCCCCCATTCTAGTCTAACTATGCTTTTTCTGTTTATAAGGATTTCATGTGCTTTGGAAACCTGGCATTGCAACCAGGCTGCTGGAGTTTCTCCATCAAATCCTGGTATGAATGAGAGTGAGAAACCTCTCAAAAGTGATAAACCTTAATTGCTTATATAAGTGGGAAATTTCTTTCATGTTCATATTCAAGGTAGTCAGTCCAAGACTGGAATGGCGCTTCATGGTCAGAGACCGTCATAATGCCCTGTGTACACTTTCCATTCCCAAGGTTACCTCATGGTCCAAGGTGGCTGCTCAGCTCCAGCCTTTGCATCTGAGTTCCAGCCAGCAGGAGGAAGGAGGAAAAAATGGAGATCAGCAGCCCCTCACCTTTTTTGAAGATTTATTTATTTATGCATACAAGAGCTGGGGTACAGGCCAGAGATGCCGGGGAGTGAGAGGATTCACCAGAGACAGGGTGGGGAGCAGAACAGGCAGACTGACTGAAATACACTGCTGAGGGGAGCAGCGGACGAGACAGTAGAGGTCTGCTGCGCCATGTGGGTTGCTCCCTGGCCGGCTGAGGATCGAACTCGTGCTGCAGAGGCTGCAGACAGCTTTATAGGTTGTGTCTTAACTCCTTGTGCCACTAGGGAGGCCCAGCAGCCCCCTCTCTTTAAGAACACTTCCTGAAAGTCATTTGCTGCTTATTGACCAGAAATTAGTCATGAGTCACACCTAGCTATCAGGAGGAGGGAATGTCTTTATTCCAGGTGATCACAGGTCTAACAAAAACTAAAGGACCCTTCCCCCCCAATTTTCTTTTACTGTGGTAAATTAAGTATAACATAAGATGAACTCTCTTAACCATCTTTAAATATACTTACTGGCATTAAGTGCGTTCCTGGTCTTGTGCAGCCATTACCACCACTCATTTCCAGAACTCTCTTCATCGTCCCCATCTGAAACTCTGTCCTCTTTAAACAACTCCCCATCCTCCTCTCCTCAGCCCCTGGCAATCACTATTCCACTTTCTGTCCCCATATTGACTACTATCATGTAAGTGAAATTATGGGTGTTTAATTTTTTGTGACTTGCTAATTTAACTTAGCATAATATCCATGAGGTTCATTCATGTTAATGCATGGCATAATGTCCTTTGCAAGGCTGCGTAATATTCCATTGCATGTATATTACTTTACACACACCTATCTATAGATGTTAACATGTCATAATGTCCTTTGCAAGGCTGCGTAATATTTCATTGCATGTATATTACTTTACATACACATCTATCTATAGATGTTAACACATGTCATAATGTCCTTTGCAAGGCTGCATAATATTCCATTGCATGTATATTACTTCACACACACACATCTCTCTATACACCACATTCTACTCATCCATCGGGGGTCCCTTAGATTGCTTGTTGGCTATTGTGAGTAATGGTGCTGTGGACATGGGTATACAAGTATCTTTTCAAGTCTCTGCTTTCAAATCAGGCGATCCTTTTGTATAGCAGGCAGACACAGGTGAGTGTCCGTCGTGTGTGTAATGCCGCCACACTTTATGACTGATTCCAGGGCCATATCTGCAATCTCTTGGGCAAGACATTTTTACTGTTAACATAAGCCAGGCCCTTTCCTACCCCGGTCATATCTCTGAGACTTTGGTTGATTCATCTGGGAGATTAAAAAAAAAATTTAAGTGACACATTGCCAGAGTGAGCCAGTCTCACCAATGCTTGAATTCCCCTTTATCATATTTCTGCTTGCGGAATTCACACCCACTTTGACTCTAGTGTGTTCCCTCAGTCTTCTGGGAACCCAGTGGGGCTTGGCACTCCCATTTTAGAGTAGAGAAAACTGAGGCTTTATGCCCAGCTAGAGCCTGTACCCCTCATTCATTAGTGTGCCCACTCTGCCCATGAAGAACTGGTATTCTGGTGGTGAGACATACAGCAAGCAAATAAGTCAACCAGAGTATGTGCTAGAAAATGTTAACTGCAATAAAAACAAAAACAGTTGAGTAAGAGGGTACAACCATTTAAAATAAGGTGGCCAGGGAAGCCCTCACTGAGAAGGTGACATTTGAGGGGAGACCTGATGGGGGGAGATGGGAGCTGTGTGGCACCTGTGGGGCAAGCATCCTATGGGGAAAGAACAGCCAGTGCAAAGGCCCTGGGGTGGGAACATGCTACCTTGTCGGTCACGATGAAGACTCTGTCTTTTTCTCTGAGGGTGATGGAGTCCCGGCAGGGTTGAGCAGGTGCGGGGCAGGCCTGACTCAGGTGTCCCATGGGCTGAGTCTAATGAACAGGCTGGAGACGAGGGTGGGGGCAGAAGGGAGCCCAGGGAGGAGGCTGCCAGGGTAGACAGGACCAGGGTCAGGCTGTTGGGGTGCGGAGGGTGGGGCGGGTGAAGTGGGTGGGTGGGGGTGGGGACCTGTTTGAAGGCGGAGACAACAGGGTTCGCTGGCAGATGGACGTGGGTATGAGGAGGGGGTCAAGGATGATGCGGAGGCCCTTGGCGGAGGGGGCGGAGGGTGGAGGCGCCATCGCCTGAGAAGAGAATGCGGGTGGGCAGGTTTGAGGGAGAAATGACCTCTAAGCTTAGGGTGACTGCAGGCCCTGGAGCAGGGGTGCAGATGTCCCCCTTCCTCCCGCAGGCTATGGGTACACGACGCCGCTGACGGACTCCGGCAAGGCCTTTTCCATCGCCTTCGCGCTCCTGGGCGTGCCCGTCACCATGCTGCTGCTGACCGCCTCGGCCCAGCGCCTGTCGCTGCTGCTGACCCACGCGCCCCTGTCCTGGCTGAGCAAGCGCTGGGGCTGGGACCCCCGGCGGGCGGCCCGCTGGCACCTGGTGGTCCTGTTGGTGGTCATTGGGACCGTCTGCTTCGTGGTGCCGGCTGCCATCTTTGCCTACCTTGAGGAGGCCTGGAGCTACCTGGACGCCTTCTACTTCTGCTTCATCTCCCTGTCCACCATCGGCCTAGGGGACTATGTGCCGGGGGAGGCCCCCGGCCAGGCCTACCGGGCCCTCTACAAGGTGCTGGTCACAGGTGAGTGCAGTGGCTGGCTGGGCAGTGGAGGGCCCGAGGGGAACCTGGTCCCCTCCCAGCGGGGATGTGAAGGGCACCCGATAGCCCCGAGCTGGGGGCCCAGTAGACCCAGGGCCTGAGCCCGCACCCCTCTGTCCTCTCCGCAGTCTACCTCTTCCTGGGCCTGGTCGCCATGGTGCTGGTGCTGCAGACTTTCCGCCATATGTCCGACCTTCACGGCCTCACCGAGCTCATCCTGCTGCCCCACCCGTGCCCTGCCAGCTCCCGCGAGGACGAGGATCGGGCAGACATTCTGGGCCCCCAGCCAGAGCCGCACCAGCAGCTCACGGCCAGCTCCCACACCGACTACGCCTCCATCCCCAGGTAGCCGGGGCAGGTGCTGCGAGGCTGGGTGCACCTGGCCTGTGCAGAGGGACCCCAGGACTGGAGCTGGAATCCTCGAGCATGCAGGGGTGCGTGCTGGAGGTTGGGAGCCACTGCTGCCGCCCGGCCGGCCTTTGTTTTATGTGTCCAGGCTCCACTGGGCACCAAGTTGCCCTCTCATCTCCCCCACTCTATGGCTCTCTGGCTTTCTCACCATCTCGTTTCTCGTCCCGTTACTCCCCGATCCGCCTCTCTCGCTCAGCCTCTCAACGCCGGCCAGGCTCTCTGCTCAGGCCTCCTTTTGAGCATTGGATCAGTCACCACACCTTGGCAAGTGATTGGCCTCTTGGAGCCCTGATCTCCTTGTCTGTCCTGTGGAAAGAACGTATCCACTCATCCCAAACTTCTTTGTGCCAGCCCCAGTGCTGGGTAGTGTGTGGGACAAAGTAGCAGTCAACATGGCTGGGGCTCTGCTCTCGGGCCTCAAAGTCCAGTGAGGTGTAGACCTGTCCCCAGTGGTGACAACCCAGACCAGGCGCAATGTTAACAGAAGAGGCACAGTGATTAGGAGTGTGATGGAGAACGTGCTGCCTGGAAAGTCAGGGAGGGCTTCCTGGAAGAAGGAACAATAGCACTCGGCCCCAAAATAAGAAGTAAGTCTAAGATAAAGGTGGATTTGTCTCATTTTGTTCTTAGGTGTTTCTGGGGAGTAATACCTGTCCAGAGAGCTCTGGATAGTCCTGGGTGGTAAGATCTTCCTTGGCTCTGCACAGCTCAGAAGGTGCTGCTCTCAGCTGCAACACCACTCTGACAGCTGTGTCCGTTTTCCGTGAGCCAATTGCATGAGATACACTGGACTCTGGGTCCAGCCTGCTGGGACTCAAATCCTGATTCAGCCACGTCCTGCCCGTGTCCTCAGAAGTCACTTCATCTCTGTGATCCTCAGATTCACATCTGTAAGATGGCGATAATAATCCTACCTACTTCAAAAGATTTCTCTGGGTATTTACCTGAAAAACACAGAAACACTAATTTGAAGAAATATATACATCCTCATGTTTATTGAAGCACTGATTACAATAGCCCAGAGCTGGGAACGACTTAACAGTTCATCGGTTGATGAATGGGTAAAGAAGAGGTGGTGTGCAGCCACCGTGGAATCCTATTAAGCTATAAAAAGACAAAATCCTGTCATTGGCTACAACACAGATGGACCTAGCAAGCATGAGGTTTAGTGAAATAAGCTTGACAGAACGAAAAGCACCGTATTACTTCACGCCTATGTCAGAGAAAACAGATGAACTGAATAAAACAAAAATAAACTTTTGGACTATTTAAAAAATGATTTCTCAAGCCTGCCATGTTACTCTATGGCCAGGCCCTGTTCTGAGTATTTACAAATGATAGTACCAACATCCACTTTCTCCACAGGCGAGGAAACTGAAGCACAGGTAGGGGGAGATCCCTCGCTTTGACACAGAGCTAGGAGGTGATTGACTTTCTGTTCGTCCTGCCAAGTTTTCCCTCTCCCAAGATGGTTCATCAGTAATACTGATGGGCTTTTTACTGCTAAAAGCCCGTCCACTGAGCCATTGGAGGTGACAGAAGGGATGGGACATGTAAGCCAGGCCTTGATGGACAAATAGCAAGGACAGGAGGCATTGTGAGCAGAAGGAATTGGGTGTGCAAAGGCCTGGAGGCAGGAAAGCATGTCAGACATCAGTGTGGGGCAGGCAGTTAACTGACAAGTATGGAGTGAATGGGGGAAGGAGGGTGGAACTATGGGCATGGGCCCATCCTGAGTGGCCTAAAATGACCAAATTTTTTTTAAAGATTTATTTATTTATGCATACAAGAACTGGGGTGTAAGCCAGAGGTATGGGGGGGCGAGTGAGAGGATTCACCAGAGACAGGGTGGGAAGCAGAACATACAAATCAACTGGAATACACTGCTGAGGGGAGCAGCGGGCGAGACAGGAGAGGTCTGCTGCGCCACGTGGGTTGTTCCCTGGCCAGGGATCGAACTCGTGCCATAGAGGCTGATGATAGCTTGATAGCACTGTGTTTAACCACTGTGCCACCAGGGAGGCCCTAAATGACCAAATTTGCATATTTGGTCTCTCTCTTGAGGGCACTAGAGAGCCAGAGTAGGTAGGCTGTTGAACAGCAGAAGACCAAGGCTGGATTTGGGCTGCTGTGTAGAGTTTATAGAGGTCGGCCAGAGGGGACACTGAGGCCGGTGAAAGGGAAACGCTGGAATGGACACAAAGCTGAAGGGGGCAGGGGTGAGGCGGGCAGGGCCAAGGGATGGAAGGAGGTCCTTGTGTTCATGAACCACTGGTCTTACAGACTTGGGAGGCCCAGCCAGGAAAAGGCCCAAGGGGTGGCCACTGCAGACTGAGGTGTGAAGGGAGACATTGAGGTTAGGTGGTGTGAGGGGCTAAAGGCACACCCGGGAGAAGGTATAGGGAAGTCACAGGACACCCAGGACAGGAGCTCAGGGGTGGGCAAGGCAGGAGACAGGTGAGGGGCCAAGAACACGAGTGGCAGCCCTGGGAGGAATGAAGAAAAGACCAGTCTTGAGAAATCAGCATTCGGGTATTTGTGTATTGATATCAATAAGGAAAAGATTTTGGCTTCAAGTGACAACTTCCTGAGAGGCACTGACAGAAATGACGTCATGTTTGTATATGGCACAGCACCGGATTTGGGGGAAGATCCCAGAAGGACATGATCCACAGCTCCGAGAGGGCTGTCTGGCCCCAGGTACCCTAGCTCTGCTTTGCCACCCTCTACGAATTGTTTGGTTCCCATGTGGCCTCCCCTCGTGGCCCCAAAGTGTCTGCCACATGGTCCACGTGTCATAATTAGACAATAAATTTTAGCGCCAGAACAGGGAGGCATTTTTTCCCGTGTTACCTTTTCCAAAGCAAGAAAACCCTTTCCCACGGTTAGCCAATCACAGGCCACAGTGATGTGTCTACGCCAATGAGTCGCATTTCTCAGGGTGCTCCCCGCCCCCCAGAACTGAGGCTGGGGCGGAGGTTTTGGTTTAGAATCTGGTGAGTGCTTGAGCAGAACTGGGCTTCTGTTGGAAGGGCAGAGCTTGGGAGAATGGATGGCCATTGACTGATTAATCAGCCAGAATCATCCAGAACAACGATGTAGGTTGGAGCCTAAGGAAAGGATGCCTGGCTGAGACTGTCTAGGTAAGAGAATTGGCAAGCTGGTAAAATAAAAGTTGTCCCAAATTCTGTTTGAACAGGTGGATTAAACCATGGACTGGTGAGGGCCTCCCCTGGTGGTGCAGTGGTTGAGCGCTGGGCTGCGAAGCTGCCCACAGCCTCTGCAGCGCCGGTTCAATCCCCGGCCACCGGTGAGGGTCCCACATGGCGCGCAGACCTCTCCTGCCGCGTCTGCTGCTCCCCTCAGCAGTGTATTTTGTCAGTCTGCCTGTTCTGTTCCCCGCTCTGGCTCTGGTGAATCCTCCCACCCTCCCGAGCTTCTGACTGTACCCAGTGCTTGTATAAATAAATAAATCTTTTAAAAAAATAAATAAAAACTAAACCATGGGCTGGTGAGCCCTGTCCCAGTATCCTGTCCAAATGATTTGGTCCACCACCATGGGGTGCCAAAGAGCATTAATCCTGACTAATTGTCTCCCGACTTCCCGGGGGGGGAGAAGGCTGTAGCTGGCATGTAACCTGTCTGCACCTGCCTGTTGAGTGATGTCGAGCGATGACACTGTCCTCCTCTGCCCCGCTTCGTAGTCTTACCCTTTTATTTTTTATTAAAGACTTACTTATTTATGCATACAAGAACTGGGGTACAGGCCAGAGGTGTAGAGTTCAGAGGATTCACCAGAGACAGAGTGGGGAGCAGAACAGGCAAATCTACTAAAATACACTGCTGAGGGGAGCAGCGGGTGAGACAGGAGAGGTCTGCCGCGTCATGTGGGTAGCTCCCTGGCCGGGGAATTGAACTCTTGCTGCAGTGGCTGCCGACAGCTTCATAGGTTGCATCTTAAACCCTTGTGCCACCAGGGAGGCCCCTCTCCATATTTTACAGTTAAAGAAGGGATATCCAGAGAGGTTAACAGCTTGGCCAAGGTCACACAGAAAATGCAAAATTGGAATTTGAAAATAGGGGTTGGGCCCCTTCTCCCCGCAGGAACTCAGAAACCTCTGCAGACTAGCACTTTCTCAGCCATCCAGCCTTCCTGGCTCCCACTGTGGTCATTGCCAACCTCACTGCTAAAGCCAGCGACTGGGTGGGTAGGCAGCTGCTACTCATCTTCAGAGAGGTGCCCGTGTGGTCTGGTTTTTGCCACTTCTTTCATATTCCTTTGGAGAAATAAACCAGACCCTGTTCAGTTCGAAGCACTTTATAAAAGAGCAAGAAGTGACTGCTAGAAAAATTGCAAAAGTTGCAACAGTGGACAGTGTTAATTCACTTTTTCCCACACTAAGCCAGCGTGGACTGGTTTTTCAGGTCTCCTTCCGGGCATGTACCAGCTGGACGCATGTGTGAAGCTTTATTTTGTCTTTCACTCTACACAAGGTGCCTAATATGGAAAGGTGGTTACAATTACACACTCTGGAGGTGAAGTCCCTGGATATAAATCTGAACTCTGTCAATCCCAAGCTCTATGGCTTTGGCCAAGTGACTTCACTTCCTTGTGCCTCAGTTTGCTAATCTGTGAAATGGGATGATAACTCACCTACCACCTGGACTTGTCAGAGAATTAAGCAACTTAATATCTGTAAAGCTCTTGGAACAGTGTCTGGCACTCATGTTGGCTAGTTATTAGTTATCCTCATTTCTGCACATTTCCTGTTAATGTAACACATAAATATAGAGACTTTTCTATATTATATTCTATATTATTCTATATTATATTCTATATATATTATATTCTATATTATATTCTATATTCTATATAATCTATATTCTTTTCTATATTCTTTTTTATATTATAGGAATAATATTCTTATTCCTATACCTTGTTTTTCCATTCTACATGTTTTTAACTGTAAATATGTAATTTTATCTACCTTTTCTGGTTTTATCATCATCTCTGCACCTTGCTTTTTTCCACCAGCCCAGGGGCATTCAGAGATGATTCTAGAGAGACACCTGTTGTCTCCTGTCCTTTTTTGTGCCTTCAGTGGCACCTCTAGGACACATTTCCCATCTGTTATTTCAATGTCCCTTTTGTGAACATGGGGGTGGTTGCCAGTCTTGCTGCCGCAGAGAAGCTGCAGGGTGCACCTTGTGCCCCGAAATCTAACAACACCTCCCCCAATGGCACTGCCCCCCACCAGGAAGTCCCATGAAGAGACCCCAGTCTCTTGACTGTTCGGTGAGTCTAGAAGGTGCTTCCTTTCTTACATAAAGTCACCCCTGCCCAGACGGTGAGAGTGGACTGGGGGTCAAGAGAACAGACTGCCCTTGGCTGTTCGCGCTGATGTGACAGTGATTATGGGACATCTATTCTTCCCTTGGGACAATGTACAGGTGAGAAACTGTTACTGATAGGGGAAAAGAGTCTATAAATTGTCATGGAGAGCCTCCCTAGTGGCACAAGGGGTTAAGCACAGCACAGTGAAGCTATCCGCAGCCACTGCGGCACAAGTTCGATCCCTGGCCAGGGAGGTGACCCACATGATGCAGCAGACCTCTCCTGCCTCACCCGCTGCTCCCCTCAGCAGTGTCAGTCATTCTGCCTGTTCTGTTCCCCACTCTGTCTCTGGTGAATCCTCTCACTTCCCCGCCCCTCTGGCCTGTACCCTAGTTCTTGTATGCATAAATTGATAACTCTTAAAAAAAGTAAAAAAAAAAAAAAAAAGATTAACCAACAGGGTAGAGCAACAAGAAGCTCCAGTTACCAAGATGGTGCAAGGTGGGCTGTGTTACAGGTGCTGGCAGGGTGCGCTGGGGTCTTGCAGCTCTTAGTAAGGCCCGCCACCACCCAGCCAGAGCGTGAGGCGGGTGCCAATAAAGACCCAGCTCCCTTTCTCCCTTTGCACACACCTCCCCCACCCCTCGGGCTGCTTGGCAACTCCATCTTCCCAGCAGCCCCCTTGTTCAGGACTGGGGTGGAGTTCAGACCAGGGCGCTGTGCCCAGCGTCCCTTCAAGGCATGGAGTTCCCTCTAGGGCTGCAGCCCTTGTGAGGGGAGAGGAGAGTTGCACGCTTTGGAGACCCTGCCTGCAGCCCAAAAGGCCCAGGGCTGCAGGGCCGCTCCAATAGAACTACAGTGACAGCGGAAGCTCTAGGCCCTGAACCAGAGCCTGTGACTCTGGGAAACAAAGACCTTCCCAGACCATCAGCCCCAGCGTGGATAGGGAAGGGATGGGAGCTGGTACTCATGACAGACAAGACCCGAAGGAAGGACTGTGGTTGACCCATGCCAAAGTAAGTGTAGTATCCCAGAGGGAGTTAGAGTGTGCGGCCTGGAGGAGAAAGCGCCTGGTCTGGCTGTTGGAGTGTTGGCTGTGGACTAGAGAGAGAGCTCTGGAAACCAGCTGACAGACGTTTCTCTGGGGTCCCTGTGATGTCGTTTTGTGGAATTGTGGGGTCCTTGGGTTCACTCTGGGAAAGGTTTTGTTATAGAGCAACCCCGATATTAAACGGGTTCCTGGCTGTGGGTCCTCACCCGCGCGCTTTAAAGGGACTTATGAATACTCTACTACAGACACACACAAAAGGTTAATAAAAGGTTTATTTACAAGAGAAAAGGAAATAAGGAAAATGTACAACTCAGGGAGAAAATAGGGAAATAAAGTCTTTAATGCGTCCTACCCGATCCGCCGACCTGGAAACCCAAAGTCACTCAGAGCTGGCCAGACGCTGCAAGCTGGCCGAGAGCCAAAAATGGGGGATCCCCAAAGCCCACGTGTCTGCCTTTTATATCCACCTGGCTGCTTAACCCCACCCTTAGGTCCCAGCCACCTTCCCTTGGGTGGTGATGGGATTTGGAGTTCCCAGTGTCTTTGGCTTTGGCCTGGGGTGGGGGTGGAGTCCACAAAGCCTGTATGGAATTAGATTTGGGACATCCTTTTCCCCCTAACAGTTTCACTAGAGCTCCCGGTTCAGCGGCACACAGTGAGTTCCCCAGGCAGGTTTCTCCATAAGACAGACATTGGTTATATTAGAAGAACAGGTTGATTAGGGAAAGGGAAGGGACAGGTTTTGCTGAGAGAGGCCTGTGTGGTTGTAGGTGGGCGGCCTTGAGGAGAGCTGCCTCCGCTGAGGGAGGTCGGTGAAGAGAAGTCCCGGCATGGTAAAAGTCACGGGCAGCCAGAAAGCTGCTGCCCTGCAGAGGGAGAGAGCTGGTGAAAAGAGGCACCTGTATAGTCACAGGCGGGCAGTGGGAGTGCTGCCCTGACCTTTGCAGAGACTGCATTGATACAGTCCTTTTCTCTTTGGGAGGGGTCACTCCTCCGTGGAGCGGCCTGCTTGTTGCCGATGTTGGGTACCAGGCAAAATTAGAAAGGGATCAGAGATTCCAGGGTGGGCCCAATCTCCATATCTTTACCCTCAGGCCTGTGCTCCACTCCCTATAGCAGTCTCATCCTGCTTGGGTCTCCTGCCTTGTGATAAGGCACTGGTGCCTGAGGGTCATGACCTCTACAGCTGGTATAGAGGTCATGTTATTGATCATGTTAATGGTCATGTTATTCCCCTCGACCCCCATCTCCTTCTGTTGTAACAGGGTGGTCCCCAGGAAAGGGGGAGGTTCCCTGCCCCTCCCAAGGGAGGGGGGAGCTGAGCAGGAAGAGGAGAAGCTGCAGAAGAGACTGAGGAAGGAAGGAAGCAGGATGGAGCAAGGAGACCTGGAGGAGGCGCATGGAGCCTAGAGACACGTGAAGAAACTGCGCTTGTCTTTTGGTCGTGGACGGGGTGACACAGATGTGGGTGAGACCCGTGGGGAGGTGACCATGGCAGCTTTTATCTTGATGTTGATTTTGCTCTTTTCCTTCCGGGCTTGTCTGGTTGTTTGTGACCCTTTTCTGTGGGTCCCCACTGGAAGATGCTTTAGACTTGGGGCAGGCTTTGGGGCCTTGTTCTGGGCCGATCCCATATGGATGGACTTTTACCCACGAGGGGACGGGTAACTTTGGGTGCTTCATGTAGAAACTAGACTCTTTGCCTTTCCTGTATTGTTTCTAATTGTATTAAAGTTCCTTCCCGTTAAAGTCTCATATGTTTTGTGTTGATGCGGCGGATGGCAGAACCCATTTAGAATAGGCAGGTTTGCGGGGTTTTGGGCTGCCCCTCTCCCTGTCCTATAACACTGTGAGTGAGGTTTGAGTCTTGAGGCACCTCCTTTCCATTTTTTCTATTCTTGTCCTCCATCATCTGGATGTTTTTTTTTTTTTCATTTAACACATTTTTTTTTTTATTTATAGAGGCATGTTTTTATTTATTTATTTATTTGTTTGTTTGTTTGTTTTGTTTATACATGCACTGGGTACAGTCAGAAGCGCGGGAGGGTGAGAGATTTCACCAGAGCCAGAGCGGGGAGCAGAGCAGGCAGAAGGACCGAAGTACACTGCTGAGGGGAGCAGCGGGCGGCAGGAGAGGTCTGCGCGCCATGCGGGACCCTCCTCCGGTGGCCGGGGAGCAGCTGGGGATCGAACCGCTGCGCCGCAGAGGTCGCCGGCAGCTTCGCAACCCAGCGCTCAACCGCTGCGCCACCGGGGAGGCCCCATCATCTGGATGTTATGGAAGGTTTAAAGTACTAGTTCTCAAGGTGTGACCCGCCAGACCATCAGTACCAGCTAGAAACCTGCTGAAAATACAAATTTTCCAGTGAGCCCCAACTCTGACCTGGGGAATTAAAAAACTGGGGGTAGATTCCAACAATCTTTTTTTTTTTTAAGATTTATTTATGCATACAAGAGCTGGGGTACAGGCCAGAGATGCGGGGAGAAGCAGGGGTGAGAGGATTCACCAGAGACAGAGTGGGGAGCAGAACAGGCAGACTGAAAGACTCTGCTGAGGGTGTTAGGGGGAAATGATGTCCTGAGTTAATCCCATACAGGCTTTGTGGACCCCACCCCCACTCCAGACTAAAGCCATCAAGACATTGGGAAAGACAAATCCCGTCACCACCAAAGGGAAGGTGGCTGGGACCTGAGGGTGGAGTTGGGCAGCCAGATTGGATATAAAAACCACTGTTGTAGAGCAACCCCGATACAAAACGGGGTGCCTGACTGTGGGTCCTCACCCGCGCGCTTCAAAGGACTTATCAATGCTCTACTGCAGGCACACGCGAAAGGTTAATAAAAGGTTTATTTACAAGGGAAGGGGAAATGAGGAAATGTACAGCTCAGGGAGAAAAGTGGGAGACAAAGTTTTAAATGAGTCCTACCCGATCCGCCGATCAGGAATCCCAAAATGGCGCTCTGAGAGCTGGCCGCCAGCCAGGAGCCCTGAAGCCAGGAGGCCAGCAACAGCGAGCCAGCCCAAGGCCCACGTGTTTGGTTTTTATATCCAATCTGGCTGCCCAACTCCACCCTCAGGTCCCAGCCACCTTCCCTTTGGTGGTAACGGGATTTGTCTTTCCCAATGTCTTGATGGCTTTAGTCTGGAGTGGGGGTGGCGTCCACAAAGCCTGTATGGGATTAACTCAGGACATCATTTCCCCCTAACAAGGGGAGCAGAGGGCGAGACAGGAGAGGTCCACTTCGCCATGTGGGAATCTCCCTGGCCGGCTGGGGATCAAACTCGTGCTGCAGAGGCTGCGGGTTGCTTCATAGTGCAGTGCTTAACCCCTTGCGCCACCAGGGAGGCCCCTGATTCCAACAATCTTAATCAATTTTTCTTTGGAGTTTGGAAACCACTAGTTTATTGTTATTTTTTAAAGATTTATTTATGCATACAAGAAGTGGGGTACAGGCCAGAGGTACAGGAGCGGGGGTGTGTGAGAGGATTCACCAGAGACAGTGGGGAACAGAACAGGCAGACTGACTGAAATACACTGCTGAGGGGAGCAGCGGGTGAGACAGGAGAGGTCTGCTGTGCCATGTGGGTAGCTCCCTGGCCAGTCGGGGATCGAACTTGTGCTGCAGAGACTGCGGATAGCTTCATAGTGTGGTGCTTAGCCCCTTGCGCCACCAGGGAGGCCCGAAGCCACTAGTTTAGAGTGAACTCAGCTTTGCATTTCATCACTCATGATGCCCTTAACTGACAGGCATCAGAATACAAATGAAAATTGTAACTTAATGAAGGCGAGCTTCAGGGGGGCACCCTTGTGTGTTATCTGATTGACGTCTCACAAATGCGTGCGAGGGTTGCCTGGTCCCTGTTTCTTAGAGGAGGGCGGATACACTATTCCCACAAGGAGACCAAACTTGGTCTCTTTTTTAGGAGAACTTTTGATACGATAAATCTAATTGGGTAGAAGGTCGAAACCTAGCTCAAATTCCGACTCAAATTCTGTCTCTGGCACCCTCTGCCGGCCACACCTCGCCCGCCTGGATGTGGAGCGACTCCCTGCCACCGCCCCAGAGCCTTTGGCGCCTGTTGGGACGCGCGTTACCGTGGAGACCGGCGTGCGAGGCCGGCGTGGCTCGCGAAAGGCGGAAGTCGGTTGGGGACGCGCGCGCGGCCATTTTGAGACCGGGCAAGAGGGCGGGACTGGAGCGGCCAGTTGACGGTTGACCGGTTTTAACTAGGTGACTGGTGCCACGGGGCGGGGCGAAGAGGGAGGCGCCTGGGGCGACCCCAGGAAGGGATGCGGGGGGCGGGGAGGGGGCGCAGAAGGGCAGATGCGGGAAAGGGAACGGCAGGGCGTGGAGAGCTAGGGGAAAGGGAGAAAAGGCGTGGGATTCGGCGGCGAAGGAAAAGGGCGAGGAGGGGCGGGGCAGGGGCGGGGCGAGGCGGAGGCGGGCGGGGCGCGGGGGCGGGGCGGGGAGGAGCGGCGCGGAGACATGGTGGGCGTCCGGGGCGCGGAGGACGGTGGCGAGCAGGGGGAGCGGGGTGGCGAGCAGGGGGAGCGGGGTGGCGAGGTGCCGCGGCCTAAGAGGAAGGTGAGGATCCAGAAGGTGGCGCGGGCGTGGGGCGAGGAGAAGGTTCATGGCGAGGAGACGACTCTGGGCGAGGAGATCCCGAAAGGCGAGGAAAAGGCGGGTGGCGAGAGATCCCCGGGCAAGGAGAAGGGCTCCCACCGGAGGAGGGGCGCGAAGGGGGGGCGGGGCGAGGAGCCGGCTCGGCGGGAACAGCTCGCCAAGGAGGAGGGGAAGGGGCGGGTGGAGGAACGGGGGCGGGCGGAGGAACGGGGGCGGGGCAAGGGGCGGAAGCAGAGCGAGGATCCCGCCCAGAGCGAGGCCCAGGGGCGGGGCCAGGCGAGGGGGCGGGGCCAGGGGAAGGGGCGGGGCGTGGAGAAGGGCCCGGGCCCGAACTCGGACAGGGGCGAGGCTAGGTACAAGACAGGCTTCCAGAGCCCGGTCCGAGCTAGGAGAAAGGGGAAGTACGAAGGGAATTGGGGGGGCGAGGCACGAAACGGAGGCGGAGCCAAGCACAGAGGCGCACAGCAGAGGAGCAGGACCGGGGAAAGCGGGTGGGGCGCAGGCAAAGCGAGAAACAGGAATACTGAGCCGGCGGAGACCAAGGGCGGGATGCAGAGCAGGGGCGGGGCGAAGAGCAGAGGCGGGGCAAGGTTAAGGGGCAAAACGAGGAAACAGGGTGAAACCAGAAGCTGGGGTGAGGGCAGTAGCATCAGTAGGGGCGGGTCCGGGAGTACCTGCAGAGGTGGGAGCCGGAATAGGATCCGACGCGGGACCCGGAGTCCAGGCAGGGTCTGGAATAGAGGTGCAGCCCAGAGGAAAATCAGGGGTGGCGCCAAGGGCCATGGCCGGGGCGGAGCCAGAAGCAAGAGCAGGTGCGGAGACAGGAGCAAGAGCAGGGGCGGGGCCAGGAGCAAGAGCAGGGGCGGAGCCCGGGGAAAGAGTAGGGGTGGGGTCAGGAGCAAGAGCAGGGGCGGGGCCAGGAGCAAGAGCAGGGCCGGGGCCGGGACCAGGTGCAGACGCGGGGCCAGGAGCAGGGCCAGGGCGCGACTCTAGAGCTGCGTGGGATCTCCGAAGGCGGCTCCAGAGCGCAGTCTTGCGGTGGGTGTTGATCCCTGCACTATCCAGGTTCGAGCCACGTCGCGTGCTGCCTCGCGATGTCCGCTGCTGGCCCTGTGTGGCGGAGACTCGGAGTCCTGCGGGCGCTGTGGGCACTGCTGGCGGTGCTGTTAGCCCCGTGGAGACTGTGGGCGAGGATAGAGGATACCCCACCGTGCAGCTGGCATGTTGTCCTAAGCAAAGTTGAGACCGTAGGCAACTTCAGTGGAAGCTATCGCTTCTTCTATGAAGAGACCCTTGCAGTCATGGACATGCTGTTCAGATTATGGGTGATAGGACCTCTCCATGCCGACGAGGTGAGAGGACGAGGAGTGAGGGGAAACGGAGAGGTCTTGGATCCACACCCCACTGAGCTCTGGACATTTGCCCAACCTCTGCTTGCAGAAATACCTGGGCTTCCCTTACTACCTGAAGATCAATTACTCCTGCGAGAGAGAGGTGAGTGGGAGCAGCGAGGGTGGGGATCAGTACGTATGCATCTCAGTTTGCCATCACTAACACTGTAATAGTGGTGATACCACCAGACCTTGGAGACCTGAAGGAGTCAAGGTTCCCAGTATCCTTCCAGGCACATAGTAGGTGCTCAAGTGAGGTTTTGTTTTGGGGGCTTTGGGGCCATTAACAAAGTTGAGATATAATTCATTATACTACTACTGTTTCAAATGTATATAATTCAGTTATTTTTTAGTATAGTCAGAAAGTTGTGCCGTCATCACCATCTAATTCTAGAACATTTTCCTCCCCTCAAGAAGAAACTCTGATAGTACCCCCATTCCTTTAGCCTTATAAGACCACTAATCTACTTTCTGTCCATATGGATTTTCTTATTCTGGAATATCATATTTAAATGGAATCATAAAATATGTAACCTTTGTGTCCGATTTCTTTCACTTAGCATGTTTTCAAGGCTTAACCATGTTGTAGCATGTATCAGTATTACCTTTTTATGGCTGAATAACATTCACTTGCGTGGATGACCCTTTTGTTCATCCATTCATTAATGGATGCATACTTGGGTTTTTCCATGTTTTTCACTATTAAGAATGCTGCTGTAAGCATTTGTGTACAAGTGTTTGTGTAAACATTTATTTTCAGTTCCCTTGAGGATATACCTGGGAATGTAATTGCTGGGTTATGTGTTGACTTTCCTTCTGTTTTCCAAAGTGTTTTCCAAAGCACCATTTTACATTCCCATCAGCATCATGAGGGTTTTGCTTCGCCAGTTCTTGTTACTTCCCACTTTTAATTAATTTATTTATTTAAAAGATTTATTTATTTATGCATACAAGAACTGGGGTATAAGCCAGAGGCATGGGGGGTGCGAGGATTCACCAGAGACAGTGGGGAACAGAACAGGCAGACTGACTGAAATACACTGCTGAGGGGAGCAGCTGGTGAGGCAGGAGAGGTCTGCTGCGCCATGTGGGTAGCTCCCTGGCCGGCAGGGGATCGAACTCATGCTGCAGTGGCTGGTGATAGCTTGATCGCGCTGTCTTTAACCCCAGAGCCACCAGGGAGGCCCTTCCCATTTTTTAAATTACATCAACCTACTGTGTGGACTGGTATCTCACGGTGTCTTTGATATGCATTTCCTTCATAACTAATGATGTTGAACATCTTTTCATTTGCTCACTGGCCATTTATCTGTCTTCTGTGGAGAAAGGTCCTATGCCCTTTTATTTCTTTTTATATTCTGGGTACAAGTTCCTTATCTGATTGGATACAAGTTACTTATCTGATACATGATCTGTATTTTTATGATGGTGTCCTTTGAAGCACAAAATTTTTTTTTTTTGAGGCATGTTATTTATTTATTTATTTGTTTGTTTGTTTGTTTGTTTGTTTTTTGTTTATACATGCACTGGGTACAGTCAGAAGTGCGGGAGGGTGAGAGAATTCACCAGAGCCAGAGCGGGGAGCAGAGCAGGCAGAAGGACCGAAGTACACTGCTGAGGGGAGCAGCGGGCGGCAGGAGAGGTCTGCACGCCATGTGGGACCCTCCTCCGGTGGCCGGGGAGCAGCTGGGGATCGAACCGCTGCGCCGCAGAGGTCGCCGGCAGCTTCGCAACCCAGCGCTCAACCGCTGCGCCACCGGGGAGGCACCCACAAAAATTTTTTTTTTTTAATGAATTTATTTATGTGTACAAGAACCGGGATACAGGCCAGAGGTGTGGCGGGGGAGGGTGCGAGGATTCACCAGAGACAGAGCGGGGAACCAAACAGTCAGATCAACCGAAATACGCTCCTGAGGGGAGCAGTGGGCAAGTGAGGAGAGGTCTGCTGCACCGTGTGGGCATCTCCCTGGCCGCCCGGGGATCGAACTTGTGCTGCAGAGGCTTCAGATTGCCTCATAGGTTGTGTCTTAACCCCTTGCACACCAGGGAGACCCTGAAGCACAAAAGTTTTAATGGTTTTCATAATTTTTTAAGGATTTATTTATAGAAGAACTGGGGTACAGGGCAGAGGCACAAGAGGGTGAGAGAATTCACCAGAGACAGAGCAGGGAGCAGAACAGGCAGATGGACCGAAAGCACCGCTGAGGGGAGCAGCAGGTGAAACAGGAGAGGTCTGCCGCGCCATGTGGGAATCTCCCTGGCCGGCTGGGAATCGAACCTGCGCTACAGAGGCTGCGGACAGCTTCACAGCACTGCACTCAACCCGCTGTGCCACCAGGGAGGCCCAAAAGTTTTAATGTTTAAGATGTAATTCACATGTCATAAAATAGCACCCACGTTTTCAATTTTGATGAAGTCCAACTTACTGATTTTTAAAAAAATATTTATTTATTTATGCATACAAGAGCTGGCGTGCAGGCTAGAGGTGTGGGGGTTGAGAGGACTCACCAGAGACAGAGTGGGGAACAGAATTGGCAGACTGACTGAAACACACTGCTGAGGGGAGCAGCGGATGACTCAGGAGAGGTCTGCTGCACCAGGTGGGTAGCCCCCTGGCCAGGTATTGAAGTCGTGCTGCAGTGGCTGCCGATAGCTCCATAGGTTGAGTCTTAACCCTTTGGGCCACCAGGGAGGCCCTGGTGTTGCTTAAGAAGTCTTTGCCTAGCCAGAGATCACAAAGATTTACTCCCAAGTTTTGTTCTAAGGGATTAGTTTAGGTCTCCAATACACTTTAATATGTTTTACATGGTGTAAGATAAGGGTCTGACTTTCACATATGAATATCCAACAATCTAAGCATCATTTATTGAAAAGATTAGTCTTTGCCCCACTGCATTTTCTTGGCACCTTTGTCAAGAATCCGTTGACCTTAAATGTAAGGGTTTATTTCTGAGTTTTCTTCTCTTCCACTGCTCTGTCTGTTATCCATGTGCCAGCACCACACAGTCTTCATTAATCTAGCTTTGAGGTAAATTTTCCAGTCTGTAAGTTTGAATCCTCCAACTTTGTTCTTCTTTTTCAAGATTGTTTTGGCCCAAATATGCTTTTTGAGGACAGTAGAACGTGTGAAAACTAAAACTGAAGTTCTGGAGGCAGCAGAACTGGATTTGAATCTGCCCCCCAGAACAATTTCTTGAAAAATCATAGCATAACAGTTAATTCTTTGGCCCCTGGAACCAGGCCCCTTGGGTTCAAATCCCAGCTCTGCTACATAAAAGCTGTGTGATGAGGCAAGTGACTTTGCTTCTCTGTACCAAGATTTCTGCATCCTTAATAAGCATATGATAATAATCAGAGTGGGGAACAAAACAGGCAGATTAACCAAAGCACACTGCTGAGGGGAGCAGCGGGTGAGACAGGAGAGGTCTGCTGCGCCATGTGGGCTGCTCCCTGCCTGGCCGGGAATCGAACTCATGCCACAGTGGCTGCAGATTGCTTTATAGGTTGCGTCTTAACCCTTGCACCACCAGGGAAGCCCAAGTTAGATGTTCTTTTGCGGGTAATACAGCCTTGGGAGGTGGTTTCCAATGGCCAGGTTTTTCTTACAGCCCACCAGGGAGCAGACATCAAACAATTTATGAGAGTAAGCGAAGCCACATGAAGAAGAAAACCAAACGAGGTGCTATGTTAGAAAGAGGCTGTCGTGGGGTCAGCAGGAGTCGTGGGGGAAGAGGCTTAGCAGAGATTGGAATGAGAGAAGGGGTGACTGTGGGGAGAGCTGGAAAAGCATTCCAGGCTGGGGGAGCAGTCAGTGCCAGGGCCCCGAGGCAGGAGAGAGGCTGGTTTATATGAGGAACCAGGAAGAGGCCCGGGAGTCCAGAGCGGAGCCAGCAAAGGGGAGAATGGGAGGAGCTAGGTCAGGGAGGTGATGGGATTTTTAGGGCCTCGTGGTGCATAGTGAGGTCTTGACTTTCACACTGAGTGAGATGGAGCTTTGAGGAGGGACATGAGCTGCCCCAGGTGTTCGCGTGCTCCCTCCTGCCCTGTGGGGGGCCAGGCGGAAGCAGGGAGACATCGAGGAGGCTAATGAGTGTCTAGGCCAGAGACAAGCGTGGACAGGACCAGCGTGGTCATGGCCGTGGCTTCCCTAACAGAGAGGAGGTCCCCACCCACCCATCCCAGCACCTGCCACTCTGGGACTGGAATTGAGGAATGGGGGGTTGGCGGAAGTGGCAGGAGTGGAAGACCCTGGCCAGGTGTTTCTCAGCGTGACCTCACCCCCCAATGGCTCAAGTGCAGTCTTGTCTTGGAGATGCCTCCAAGCCTTTGCTTATGCTGTTCCAGGCACCTGAGACACCCTTCCCTTTGCCTCCTTCTGTCTCCAGTCTGCCCTTCCATTTCCTCCAGCCCTACTCGGGATCCTGGCATCTCTGCAAGGTTGTCCCTGGCTACCCCTCTCCTAATCTAGCTCCAAACCTGTCATCTGGCCCCCGAAACCTATAGGCCATGTTCTCTGACCTGCCTACAGGGGAGAGTCTGTTCTCCCCACCCAACCCAGGAAGATAAGCTGCTAAAGGTGGGATCATGGCAGGGGGCACCCAGAGACTATCTTGAGGATGTACCTGTGGGGCCATCTTGCCCCCAGGTCTCCAAGGCCCTGGTCTTCAAGGGCCACCTGACAGGGCTGAAGCCCTCCGTGCTGGTCACCTTCCAGTCTCCTGTCAACTTTTATCGCTGGAAGATGGAGCAACTGCAGATCCAGATGGAGGCAGCGCCCTTCCACCACAGAGGTGGGCCTTAGGGGTGCCTGGAGGGGGTCACAGGCTGGGAGGAGTGGTAAGGGATTTCTGGGGACTTAAGCGGGGCCCATGACCCGGAGGGGAGGCTGGTGGGGCTGAGGGGTTGTTGGGGGGGCCTCAGTGGAGTTTGTGGCCTGATGCTGGAGGAGGCCTCAGCAGCTTCCATGCCTAGATGGGGCCACACAAAGTCCCCAGTGGGGCCCATGACCCAGAGGGGGGCCTGGGGCCTTGCAGATACCAATGGCAGTAGCTCTCCTGCCCGCCCATGACTGTGCAGGCATCCCTTAACAGCCTGTCCCTTTCAGGGGCACCTCTTTCTGCCCACTTGTGTCTGTGTAAGTGGCCTTCCCTCCTCTCCCCTTCCCATTTTATAATAAACCTGCCCTTTTGAATATAAACAAACAAACAAATAAAGGTACCAATGGTCTGTGGCATGGAGGGGGCTGCTAGGAGGCCCCAGCAGCCTCAGTGCCCACTGCCCACCAGGAGAGTCATGCGACAACAACACGTTCTTGTGTGACATGAGCTGGTATGTGCCCATGCCCATCAGGAATGGCAGCGTGGTCATGAACGTGGATGTCAGCAGCAACGGCCTAGGGCCCTTCATTCCTGATAAAAGGTAGCCTCTCCCAAGCCCAGGGCAGGGGGTGAAACTCAAGGAGGGCCTTTGGAATCCCCACATTCCCCAAGAACCCGGGAAGCGATCAAAGGGAGGCCAGTGGGAGAAGAGGTGCCTGGGTGGGGGTGGGGAGCAGGAGCCTTGGAACCCCAGCCCTCACCTGAGCTGGCCTCACACTTGCGCCAGGTTCCCCATAAACATCAATGGCTTCCTGCAGAGAAACAAAGACCAAATGCTTCACTTCGTTTTGGGCAATGAGGTGAGCACCTGGCCAGCTCGGAGGTAGAAGGTACTGGGCTGGGGCCCTGATGACTTCCCAACAGGTGGCAGGTACGTTGCTGTGTGCTGTCGCCCGCCAGGCTGCTGCGGTTGCCTTCCTCTGCTCAGTGGCCCTGTGAGGGAAGGTTCTCTCACATACACATTTTTTATTTTATTTTTTAAAAAGGTTTATTTATTTATGCATAGATGAACTGGGGTGCAGGCCAGAGGTCCGGGGGTGGGGGGTGGTGAGAGGATTCACCAGAGACAGAGTGGGGAGCAGAACAGGCAGACTGAATGAAATACACTGCTGAGGGGAGCAGCGGGCGAGACAGGAGAGGTCTGCTGTGCCATGTGGGTAGCTCCCTGGCTGCTGGGTGGTGGTGGGGGCAGTGGTGCTGATAGCGTGATAGCGCTGAGACTTAACCCCTAAGCCACTTGTCCTCAGTTGCTCAGCATAAGGAATGAGATTTGTGAGTGGGTCTGCCTGACACTGAACCCATATTTTCAATTCCTGTGCATTCATTCATTCATTCATTCACTCAGCAGGCACTTAACTGAGCGCATTGTGGGCACCATGGAAACATGGCGGTGAACACGCGCACACATCCCTGCCCTCATGAACTGACATTCTAGTGGGAGAAACAGATACCAAACCAGTAAACCTGAGATCAAGTCAAGTTCACAGTGGGTTCAAAGGTGGCCAGGGCTCGGGGGAGAAATCCCACTGAGGGGGTGGCCTGGGTCCATGCAGAAGGGGATCACGATGCTTAATGGAGTGGTCAGGAAAGACCTACTTGAGAAGGTTGACATTTGAGTAAAGCCTGGGAGGGGGAGAGGGAATCACGTGGATACCAGGGGAGAACATTTCATGCAGCGAGAAGGCCCTGGGGCAGGGCAGCGCCTGGTGAGTCTGAGCAGGGCTGAGGAGGCCCATGAGACCGAGAGCAGAGCTGGAGGCAGAGAGCAGAGCGTGTGGGGTGAGGTCAGAAGCGCCACAGGCATATTGTGTGGGACACCGTGGGTCCGGACTTTGGTTTTATCCTAAAGAATGGAGCCGTGGGAGGGTAGGGGAAGTGCTGAGCAGCTCCCCCACTCCACAGATCAAACTTGAGCCCCGATACTTCGTGAATGCCTCCTCAAGGCCCCTGTGGTACACCGTGGACCAGGCACCCGTGCTAATCCTGGGTGGCATTCCTGAGCAGAAGTCTGTCCTTCTCACTGATAACAACTTCAATGACGTCTTTCTTGTGGAGGTGAGTGGCACAGGGCAGACCGTGGGCTGGGGCCTCTTGAGAGATGCTGGGTCTCAGGCCCTAAAACAGTGGGACCTGGAAGGGGTCTCCAAAGACATATTAGTCCCCAAAAGAGGGAGATAACTTGAAGGAAAGACAAGGCTGCTGCTGGACAGCCTGGCTTCAAATCCAGCCTGGGTTCCACCACCTCTTGGCTGTGTGATCTTGGGCAAGTCACTTCTCCTACCTGGGCTGCCAATTGGGCGTAATATTTGTATTCACCTCATGGAATCATGGTAAGGATGACAGAAGTTAGTAGCAGCTGGAGACAGAATGACGATGGTGTGGTCGTAGCTATTATTGCTTACTAAATCCACCATTTGTTAATTCTGAAATCCAGAAAGCTGTGAAAAACTGCATTTCTCCAGGTTTAAGGCTAAAATTGATCTAAGCTAACAAAGGCTATATATAGTCTTTATTCATCTCATATAGTATTAGTATTTAGATGCTGCCCTGCAGAAATGCAAAGGAGTTTGATTATGGGGTGCTACCCTAGACCCCACTGAAAGTTTCCATGTGAATGGTATGTGTGCCATCTTACCTTTCAAAATCTGGAAAATTCTTTTTTTTTTTAAAGATTGATTTGTTTATGCATACCAGAGCTGGGGTACAGGCCAGAGTTGTAGGGGGGTGAGAGGATTCACCAGAGACAGAGTGGGGAGCAGAACAGGCAGATCGACAGAAGTACACTGCTGAGGGGAGCAGCGGGCGAGGCAGGAGAGGTCTGCTGCGCCATGTGGGTAGCTCCCTGGCCGGCCAGGGATTGAACTCATGCTGGAGAAGCTGTGGACAGCTTCACAGACTGCATCTTAATCCCTTGTACCATCAGGGAGGCCCCCAAATCTGGAAAATTCTGAGTTGTGATATGCATCGGTCCCCAGGGTTTCAGATTAAGCCTTGAGAGCTTCTGTTATTCTCAAGAGTAGTGTTGGAACGTCTGAAGCAAGTTGCTTTTGGTGGAAATGACATACGTTTGAGTTGGTGCAGCTGAAGGAGAAAGCCAACCCAGGTTGGCTTAAACAGGAAATGGATTTAGTAACTGCACATAATACAAAGTCCAAGCATGAACAGGCATCAGGCTTGGCTTGATCCAGGGCTCAAATGTGTCCTCAATGGCTTTTTCTCTAGGGCATGAGTGGAGAGACCTAGGGTGTCTCTTCTTAAAAGGACACCAGTCTAGGGGACTCCCTGGTGGTGCAAGGGGTTAAGCGTCAGCACTATGAAGCAATCCACAGCTGCCGCAGCAAGAGTTTGATCCCCGGTGGCCAGGGAGGTGACCCACATGGTGCAGCAGACTTCTCCTGTCTTACCCGCTGCTCCCCTCAGCAGTGTATTTCAGACAATCTGCCTGTTCTGCTCCCCACTCTGTCTCTAGTGAATCCTCTCACCCCCGCTCCACACCTCTGGCCTGTACCCCAGCTCTTGTATGCATAAATAAATAAATCTTAAAAAAAAAAAAAAAGGACACCAGTGTAATAAGGATTAGAGCCCCCCTCTTATGACCTCATAGGACTTTCAGTACCTCCTAAAGGTCCTATTTCCAAATTCATTCACCTTGGGGGTTAGGTCTTCAGTGTATACCTTGCTAAACAGGTGTGGGGGTGGGGATACAACTCAGTTCATAACCCGGCATATTGCCTATAAACTAGCAGTGACCTCTAGAAGCTTAATTTAGATTCAGTCTGTTAGGCAAGCCCCCTCCATGTGGTGGCGCTGTCACACTGTTCGTGAGGTGACCGGGGCTAGTGATAGTGGGTTCAGAGAGTGTCAGCCCAAAGGCCAGTTGTGTCCGAGATAGAATAGGATCGTTCAAAATGTGGCATGGAGGCAGTTTCCTACCCGTCTGTGACTGCATGGGTCTCTTTCTTTCTCTCTTTCCTAATAAAACTGTCCTTTAAAAATATGAGGAGGGGCCTCCCTCTTGGCACAAGGGGTTAAGCATCAGCAGTATGGGGCTGAGCGTCAGCAGTATGGGTATGAGTTCGATCCCTGGCTAGGGAGACACCCACATGGCACAGCAGACCTCTCCTTTCTCTCCCACTGCTCCCCTCAGCAGTGTACTTCGTCAGTCTGCCTGTTCTGTTCCCCACTCTGTCTCTAGTGAATCCGCTCAACCCCCTCCCTCACCTCTGGCCTACACCCCAGCTCTTGTATGGCTAAATAAATCTTTGAAAAATAAATAAATAAAATAAAATATGGGGAGGGGACAATTACACATATGCCTTGAGCCAAGCAGAGTTTCTGTTGTATCCACATGGGTACAACCTTGACTGGTCTGGGGAACCAAGATCACTGGTGCTGTTGAGTGTGCTCTGTGCTGCCCCAGTGTAGGGAGCCGAGCCCCAGCTGGCGCTGTCCTGCCTGCAGGCCCATGTGGAGAAATTTGGCCACCAAGGCGCTGCTGCAGGGTGAGCAGGGAGGTGCCTGGGGGCAGCTGCAGGGCCGTTTGAACCACTGTCAGAGCAGGCAGCCCCCTTCCAGGGCAAGATGTGGGGGCTGAGGCTGTGCCCCACCAGCCCACCCTGGACTCTGCTCCCCTGCAGTTGGGCATTGACAGTTGCTGGGTTGGCGCCTTCTACTGCCCCCACACCGCCTTCACAGCCACCATCTATGACACCATCGCCACCGAGAGCACCCTCTTCATTCGGCAGAACCAGCTCGTGTACTACTTCACTGGCACCTACAGCACGCTCCACGAAAGCAACCAGGGCAGCGGTGAGGGCCGGCCGGGCCAGCTGGCGGGGTTCAGGTCTCTGGCGCGGGGACCTGGCTCTTGGAACTCCAGGGAGGGCGCCTGGGAACCCACCCACCAGGGTGCCTGGGTCTGGGACTGCGGGCAGTGCGTGGGGCGGGTGCTGGAGGGACTCCAAGGCCTTGAATCATCGCTGACCACCCGCATGGGCCTTCTCCACCTTCTGTGTGTTGGGCAAGGCTTTCATCCAGACTTACCCTGGAGCTGTGAGCCAGCCGAGGGGAGAGGGAGACATCAGCGTGGAGGGAGGCCGGGGAGAGAGATGTGAGCATGCGCACGTGCAGCCTCCGGAGTGTCA
This sequence comes from Talpa occidentalis, assembly GCF_014898055.3. Taxonomy (NCBI): domain Eukaryota; kingdom Metazoa; phylum Chordata; class Mammalia; order Eulipotyphla; family Talpidae; genus Talpa; species Talpa occidentalis. The sequence goes on from NW_023601754.1 coordinate 40,096,150, forward strand.
GAAGCACGTGTCAAAGGAGATGTGTACCCAGAAAGGATTCAGAGTGCCAGAGAGAAAGAAACAGTGAAGGAGAGAGAGGAGGGAGACAGACAGACAGACAGACAGACAGACAGATAGGTCTTTGGAGAGCAAAGCAATGATCAGAGAGGAAAGGGACTCCTGATTCAGCCTCATTTTATTTTATTTTATTTTATTTAAAGTTTTAGTTTGTTTTTTTAAAGATTTATTTATTTATTTATACCAGCACTGGGTACAGTCAGAAGCGCGGGAGGGTGAGAGAATTCACCAGAGCCAGAGCAGGGAGCAGAACAGGCAGACTGATGAAGTACACTGCTGAGGGGAGCAGCGGGCGAGGTGCTGTTGCGCCATATGGGACCCTCACCAGCAGCCAGGGATCAAACCAGTGCTGCAGAGGCTGTGGGCAGCTTTGCAGCCCAGCGCTCACCATTGAGCCACTGGGGAGGCCCTCAGCCTCATTTTAGAAAAAATGCCACAAGCCTTCTTGTGGTTCATGTTTATACCCACCCCACGCCACCCCCCCCACCTCCTGAGCCACCCACCCCTGCCGCATGAGAGAGCAACAGGTCATAGAAACGTGGCTCTGTATTTCACTAGTTAACGTGTGTTCCCAACAACTTAATTTCTCTCCAATTGTTAGGAATTTTGACTATGGGAGAAATCAAATTAAAATGGGCTCAGTCCAGAAAAAGGGAGTGTTTGTCAACCTAGCTGAAAAGACAAGGAACATGTGGGTTCCAGGCACAGTTGGATCTAGGGGCTCACTGTAGCGGATAGCCCAGCCCTTCCTGGTGCTGGCGAGGTGACTGCCTCCTCCTCCTGGCAACTGCAGCCTGTTCTGCCCTCAGGGCCCCCAGAAAGAGCAACTCTGTTAGCCATTGCAAGCTGGGACCACGTCTGCTTTGCTCAACTTGCTCAGCTCAGTACTAAACCTCTGACCAGGGCAATGCAAATATGGGGTCGGGCCAGTCTGAATCTCATGGGGAGATTGTGAGCAGAGGGGATTTTCTCATAAGCAACTGGAGCCCTAAGTCGGGTACCCAGAGACACCGCATAGAACAGCTGCTCGGCAGGGAGGACTCACACAAGAAAATGTGGGGGTGGGGGGCCTACGTCCAAACGTTTGGGCCTCAAGTCCCCTGCTGGCCCTGACAGGGAGCTGGGTGCGCATCCTCGCTAATGAGTGCATCAAGAAGCTGTGCCCCGTGTATTTCCATAGCAACGGCTCTGAGTACATCATGGCCCTCAGCGCTGGCAAGCATGAAGGTTACATCCACTTGGGGACGATCACAGGTAAGGGTGCATTCTGGCAGCCCAAGAGACCCTTCCACACCTCACCCCCAAGATTTCTCAGGGGGAGGGTCTCAGGCTGGCGGGAGGAGAGCTCTATGAGGGGGATGATCCTTTGTAAGGGCAGGGCTGGGGCAGGGCTCTGTATCTTTTGTCGTGCATTTGGTTTCAAAGGAGGGAAGCCCAGTTCGAAAGGAATTTCAGCATAAAGAATTTGTGGACTGGTCTGAATGGAAAGACCAGGTGCCAGCTTCAGGCATGGCTGGATCCAGGGGTTGGCAGGCTGTATCATCAGGACTCTTGTCTTTGCCTTGGCAAAGTAGCATATGTGGCAAAATGATGATAGCTCAGGTTCACTGCTCCAACACATCCGACCCAAGTCACTGTGGCCAAGTCCTTTTGGCTTCATTTCTTCATCTGCAAAATGGGGCTAATGATGTACTGTTACCTACTTCACTGAGTTACTATAAGGGTGCAATAAATTGGCACACAGAAAGGTGCAGGGCAAGGTGACTTAGGGAGGGGGGTTTTCTTATTAGCCCTGTGATTTGACCTCATTTTTAGGTACACATTGCTCTCATGGGGGCTAAGGATCACCCCCCTAGGAACTGGGGGATTCACCTCTCCCACCAGTTTGAGTCACCCTAAGAGAATGAGGGCAGCACTTCCCCATTAGCTCTAGCACAAGTCCCAGGGTGGCCCTGCTGGGTCACGTGTCCAAACTGACATGTGACCAGAGACAGTGGACTTTGACAACCTAGATGCGAGCGACTGAAGGCCAGGGGGTGAGATCTGCTCCTTGGGTCCCCTGGGGTAAGGGATGGGGAGGCATAGGCACTCCAGCCTGGAGAACTGGGGGAACTGGCAGCCAGAGTGGAGAGGTGTGGGTGGGCGGGTACCAGATAGGCTGGGCCTGAGCGTGGACCTTGGCTCCTCCACAGAGGGCCGTGTGTCCTTCCAGTTGATACCCAAGGAGAGGAGTGTGTGCGAAGGGCTAAAAGGTATCCATCCCCCAAATGGGCCTTTGGGGGGGCGGGGTGGGCAGAGGGGGTTGGTGAGAGAGAAGGTAGCCTTGGGAGAGGTCCTGGGAAAGCGCTGGTGGTTTGGGGGTGGGGGGAGGGCTGGGCGTGGCTGTCATAGGAAGGACCTGGCTTGGAGGGGGTGGGCCCTGGGGTGCTCTGGACCTCTCTCTTCCCCATTCAGTTCACAACTGCTCCATACTTTGGGCTGTATACTCTGACATCAACGAGAAACTACTGCTGTTGTTGGAAACTAACAACTATACCACTACCAACGATTTCGTAGTGGCCAGCTACAGCATGGGTAATCGGGGCTCTGCGGGAGGGGCTGAGGGCAGAGGGACAGGCACCCAGGCTGTGAACTGCATGCTCATCCCGCTCAGTCTGTTTCCAGCAGACAGGTGGGAAATGTTCATGTAACTCCTGCATCAGACGTAGCCGTGGAGAACCGGGGAGAGGCTTGGTGGGCTAGAGAAACTGGGATGAAGTCAGTGTGATTGGGCCAGAGGGGAGAAGGGGTGGGGGATGGGGGTCATGAGCCAGAGACCAAATTTGGAAGATCCTTAAAGCTCGCGATGAGGAGATTTGATTGACCTGAAGTAAAATAAGTAAAAGAAGACTAGGGCCGCCATGTCCAGTTGCACAGGCTGTGCACTGCATTCCCTGGGAAGGAGTCAGAACAGCTCTCTGGGAGGCAGTGCCTTATTCTAGTCCACAGAAAGGAACTAAAGGCTAACAGGCCTTCCAAGTGGGAAGCCTTTGGAAGAGTTAGGAAGCAGGTGTCTTGCTCAGTTTCAAGTTTTATAAGCTCAGGGCCTCAGATTTTGCTGTGTTCTCCCCACCTCTAGCCAGTGATAACGTGTCTGCCCTCTACAGCATTCCGCCATTCATACCTGACGGTAGGAAGAGAAGGCGGAGTGGCCCTCAAAGGTGGGGGACTGGGAGGGGTTCAGGGGACCCCACCTCACTGCCATGTCCACTCTGCCTCTGCCCCGGCCAGCTCAGGACCTGGATTTCCTGATCCTGGGGACGGTGTCTTACACCACCTTCCCCATGGTTCCCAAGGGCATGTTCTACAATCCGTACAACCACCTGCTTTTCGTCTGGGGTAACTTCCTCCTGGAGAGGTATGGCCCAGGCGTCTTCTGCCAGCTTCCGCGTTTGGGTGGGGGCCCTTTTGGAGGTCACCAGGTCTTGAGTATGCCCAACCCCGGAAGTTATCAGGACTTTGGTGGGGAAAACAGGGTCGGGATAGTTGGGGCTGGGATGGGGGAAGCTAATACTTTCAAGCTGTGGGACCCTTTTCTGACACCTGCTATGAGGACTCCACCTACGTGAGCATGAGAAGGGGATTATCTAGGGAAAGGTTTTCACTCCTCGGGAACCTAGAGAACGCTGAGCCAAGCCCAGGGCTGTTGGCATGCTGCCAGGTTGCCCAGTGCTCCTCGTGTCTCCAGAGAGCTTGGTGCAGAAGTTAGAATCCCGTTTCCTTTGCTCGTTCTCACCAGGCCGGTGGACGACTCAGTAAAGGGTTCCTGTTAGGCTGGAAGTTTTGGGGGGTAACAGACCTCTTCTGGGGCCTTGCCAGGGTGCCCTGAGTTCCCTTCTCTGTCTGCGCAGCTATAACAATAAGGACTTCATCTACCTGGCCGACTTCCCCAAGGAGCAGTCCATCAAGTACATGGTCAACTCATTCCACGGGGACATGGCTATTGTCACAGAGACCGAGGAGGTGGGCTGCCCTGTGCCTCTGCCCACTTCCTCTCTGCCCACCCCAAGCCCCAGGGGCCTCCCTTGTCCCCCTGTGGGGATAAAGGAGCCCAGGGGAGGGAACGCCCTCAGGTTCCCTGGGGAAGGGCAGCAGAAGCTCTCGGTGGAAATGAACCCTGGATCTCAAAGAAGGGAAGTGTCTTTGCCCAATCCCCCAGCAGCGTGAACGCCCTGAACTCAGGGCCATGACCTGGTATCCAGAGGGGGCTTCTTTGATTCCATCCTGCAGTTGTTAATTTCATAACTAGGGAGCTCTCCCTGTCTGGGGATGCTCCCTGTGTGCCTGAGTCTGTCCCCGACCCTGCCCTCACAGAGTCCCAGTCCAGCTGGCAAGGCAGACCTGATCCAGACTATGGTGGTGCAGACTGGTCAGTTCTGCAGTGGGGAGAACAGCAGCAGCTGATGCACACATCAGTCTGGGGTGTATCAGGGAGGGCTTCGTGGAAGAGGGCGCTTGGAGGGAGGACATTCTGGAAACGGGAGGGGATCCTCCAGGTAGAGGCCCAGGAAGAGATGAAGTTGAGAGTCAAATATATTGGGGTAACGTGGGTGTCCGAGCAGAGATGGGAAACCGAGCCGAGGAGGTGGTGGGTGAAACACCGGAGGATGCAAAGAGTGAGGCAAAAAGAGGGATCAGCTCTAGGAACCCCAGTCTTTCAGGATTATATATATTAGGAATGCTTAGGTTTCGGCCGGCTCCAACAGTGAAGCAACTGATCATGGCGAGCGGGGGCTGGAAGCAGAGTAGCTTGGGTCCTGGGCACTAGAGAGGACCCACAGAGAAGGGGCGGGAGCGCACCTGGTTCCAGCTGGAGATGAGTGACCAAGCTTCACCCCTCAAGGGATGTGGCCATCACACTCAGCAGAGGGGTAGGTGGGGTCAGTCATCCCTATGGCGCACCCATACTCACAAACACCTGTTGCACCCCCAGATCTGGTACCTGCTGGAGGGCACCTACAAGTTGTTCAAGCTGTTCCCCTCTAGAGGCTGGGAGATGTATGTCCATCTCCAAGTGATCTCCCCTCTCTATGCTCGCCAAGAGACCATGGTCACCCTCTTCTACGAAAACAGAAAACTGTACCAGGTGCCAGGCAGGGGGCTGGGGGAGATAAGGGGCAGCCTTGGGGTGGCTGATACCCGCTCACCTGACCCTGCCTTCCCATGGCAGCTGGTGTACCTTGTGAACAAACAGCGGAGCTGGCTAGTCAAGAGGCCTATACCTGTGGCGCAGCTTCTGAACTACCAGCAGCTGCAAAACCCGCACGTCCTGAAGCGGAAAGGGTGAGGATACTGGATGGTGGCCTCAGGGAGACAGACCCTGGTGTTGCCCACAGTTGGTGGCTGCTCCACCAGGGAGATCGAGCCCTCCCCGGGGACAGCCTCAAGGACTTGGTGGGACAACTCAGGGCCAATGCAAGCTCAAAGAAGCTTGACCCATTCTGGGAGGAGGGTGCATCAGGGAGGGCTTCAAGGAGGAAGAGGTGTGAGCCCTGTGAACTGAAGGGTGAAAAATAGGCCACCTGATAAGATGGAGCAGGTTGTTGCAGACCTGAAGGGGAAGTAGGTATAGCTGGAGTACTGTGATGAGGGCAGGGCAGACTCCCGAGGCTGGTGGTCAGAGGGAGAAGCTTGAACTTGACCTGGCAGGTCCTGGGGAGCCGAGATGCTGGGGAGGTCTATGTGACGTTGCTGTGTTAACCCATCCTGTGTCCTGCAGAGGAGCTCTGGGGTGTAGCTGGGGAGAGGTGGAAGGTTGCATAGGTGTGAGTGCCCCCGTTTTGCCGGGGCCGTGTAGGGAAAAGGCCCAGGACTCTAGTCCGAGGGCCCCAGGGACGCCGGGGGCCTGGGCTGGCGGGGTTTCAGGGCTGAGTTAGATTTGGGTAGTCAGCAGAGTTGGGAGCCAGCCCCGCGGAGGCTCCCGGCGCGCCCAGCACAGGTAAGCCATGCGCTGTCCCCCACTGCCGCTCCCCAGGGGCCACCTGACACTGTCCTTCGCCTCCTTGTGCCCCTTCACCGTCATGCGCCTGCTAGCCCTGCCCAACCCGCAGCGCTACACGCGCCTGGAGCACTACCAGGCGCAGCCGCCGCGGGTCCTGGATCCCCTGGGCTTCCACAGCGCGCCCTCGCTCATGGTCTACCAGGGCCTCGTCTACTACCTGCTCTGGATGCACTCCAAATACGACAAGGTGGGCCGCGGGCAGCGGCGCTGGGGCCGTCAGGTCCGAAAAGGGGCGCAGGGGGCCGAGGCGGCCGCGGTGGCTGGCAGGGCGACGGGAGCGCAGCGGAGCTGGGCAGCCCCCAGCGTCCCCGGTGGAGGGAGGCGGTGCCCTGGGGGCGCGGTGGAAGCAGGGGCTGGAGTCGGGCTTTGGGGAGATGGTCTGGCGGGGGCAGGGGGATGTCCCTCTAGGAGCGAAAGCGGGGCTTTGGTGAAGCGCTGCAGCGGAAGCTAGAAAAAGGTTCGGGGTGCCCCTTGCCCGAGGGGCCCCCCATCCCCTCACGGTGCACACGGCCCTGGCAGCCTTACGCGGACCGGAGGCACGACGCCACCTGGTACTGGTGGAAGAACAAGTTGGACTTCTGGGTACGTGGCCCGGGGACGGGGGCGCGGGGGCTCCCCACCCCTCATCCCTGTGGTTGATTTTGGCCCCACCCCAACCCCCAGGATTACCACTTCTACCTGGCGAGCAACAAGAAGATGCCCAATAAAGTGCACATCGACACGATCGGCTACGAGAAGGTCTACGACCTCAAGGCCCAGCACCAGCTGCCCGAGCGCATTTTCCTGGACAAGGGCACCAGCTACAGCTTCTCGGTGGTGCTGACCACCAGCCAGGAGGCCTTCCCGGCCAACCTGGGTCAGCGGGCGGGGCCCGGCGGCGGCGGAGGGGCTGGGGGGCCCCGGGGGTGGGGCGCGGTCTGAGCCTTGGGGGCGGGGTCTGCGCCCGGGGACGGCCCGGGTTAAAGCCGGGCTTGCCCCCTCCCCCTGCCCCGCGCAGACACCTCGGTGGACCTGGCGGTGGTGCTGGCCCACCCGGCCTGCATCGAGGCGGGGGTGAATCGGAGGTACCTTGTTAATCGCAATTCGGTGCTTTTTGAGGTGAGACCCGGCGGAGAGGAGCTGTCGAGGGAGGCCGGTGCTCTGGCGCGGGGTGGGAGCCCGCGGTGGTTTGGAGGCTCTCGGAGGCCCCCCAAGCCGCTCACCCTTCGCCTCCGCCCGCCCCAGGTCACGTTCAGTGACAGGAGGGTGTGCGTTGAGCAGGGCATCAGCGGACACCACGTGAAGAAGACCTCCATGCTGGCCAGGGTGCGTGGCCCTCTAGCCTAGGGGAGGCCCGCGGGGTGCGGGGAAGGACTGGGTGCGGCGCTCACGGTCGCCCGCCCCTCCCGCAGGTGGTGGGCTCCTCCGGGCACTGCTTCCAGAACACGCCCCACGGGCCCAGGATGCAGGTATGCGCCCCTGGGTGCGGGGCCCTGCGCGGGGGCGGGAAGGGGCGGGTCTAGTCTCCGGGCGGGTTCCCAGCGCGCCCCCTGGCGGTGGCGACCCTAATCCCGTCGCTCGCGCTTCTCTGTGGTGGCGCCCCCGCCCGCTCCTTGCACCCATTCAAGCGGTCAGCGGCCTGCGGTCTGAACACGCGCAAGCTGGTCGGTTCCTTCTGGAGTTTTTCTGCAGGAGGGAAGTAAAGTCACCCCAAGAAAGGGCTTTTCCCAGTTGGCATAGAGGCCCCCTGCCGGCCAGCCTGGCCTTTTTTGACAGGTGCCCTTCATCTGGGCAAGGGTGTGGGCTTTGTTCACTCCTTGGGGTCCTGGGTTCTTCTCATGCGTACCCACATGGTATCCCCTTTGCACGGCGCAGACAGAGGCTCAGAGAGATGCTGGCAGCTCCTCGGAATAACCCAGCAATTAATAAGTGGTAAAGAAGGGACCTGACCCAGAGGCCTTGTTCTTACCCACTTTCCTCCCTACTCACCCGTAGACAGAACCTGGTCCTCTGCCCCCGCCATCCCCCTCCCCACCCCTCAGAATGACCCAGGGCCCTAAAAACAGGTGTTGTACTAGCCGGGACTCCTTAGATTACCTGAGATAATGCCTGTCAAGTAGAGATAAGGGTGACTGACCCCAGCCCCCAAGAAGGGTTCCCTGCACCCTTTGCCTTTTAATCTCAGGAGGTGAGAGTTAATATTCCCATTTTTGACCCAGTAAATCCCTTCTAGGAAACTAATCTGCAGCATACTGGAGCAAAGGGTCAGAAACAACTTAATATCCCTTAACGGGAGCGCTCAGATGACTCGTCAGTGGAAAACTGCAGCAGTTGGAAAAAAAAGAGTGGGGAGGTGGGCAAAGATCTCCACATACTGATACGGAATGGTCTCCCAAGTGTATTTTCTTCTTTTTTTTAAGATTTATTTGTTTATGCATACAAGACCTGGGGTACAGGCCAGAGGTGTGGGGGGTGAGAGACAGAGTGGGGAACAGAACAGGAAGATCAACTGAAACGCACTGCTGAGGGGAGCAGCGGGCGAGACAGGAGAGGTCTGCTGCGCCATGTGGGTTGCTCCCTGGCCGGCTGGGGATCGAACTTGTGCTGCAGAGGCTGCGGATAGCTTCATAGGTTGCGTCTTAACCCCTTGCGCCACCAGGGAGGCTCCCCAAGTCTATTCTTAAGAGAAAAAGGCAGAGCACAAAACAGTATTTGCACAGTATTGACCTGAAAGAGGCTAACTGAGAATATATTTCCCTGATTGCTTTTATTTGCAAGAAACATCTGGGCTGGACAGTACTCACTGCTCACTGTGGCCCGTTGCTCTTGGCATGGAGGTGACACAGGACAGCTGGAGGGTGGGGAGAGCGGTGAAACTTTTCCGTGTGTGTGTGTGTGTGTGTGTGTGTGTGTGTGTTTGATCATTGACTATATTACCCACCTAAAATTTAAGTCTGAAAAAAGCCAATGACTTTTAGTTTCCAAATAGACAGGGAAACAGAGGCATTCCCGGCAGGGTGTAGTCAGGTCACTGCTTTGTTGTCCCCTCACGCTGGGCCTTTCCAGTTTCTTGTCCCTTCCTCTTCTCACCCCTGTGTCACCAGATCATTATTTGGAGGCCTTGAACTCTCTCTGGCTTCCCGTCCTGGGGAAAATGTAGAACCTGGAATAACTGATAAACCGCGGGCTCTCGATCTGCAAATATTGGAAGGAAGGAAAGGAATTGACACATAGTAGGTGCTCCAGCAGATTCTGTTGGATGAACAAAGGTCTGGGCTTCTCTGGGAGGGGGCCTGGGCTGGGGCTGGAATCAAGAGGTTTGACCAGGAAGGTCATTCATTCATTCATTCATTCATTCACCTGCCACACTCCAGCACCACAGAGGGTGCTAAAATTACAGCAGAGAACAAGAGGCAAAATCCTGACCTTGTGAAGCTGCTGTTGAGTGGGGAGGATGCATTAGTTAGGGCTGCCATAACAAATAACCATGGGGTGGGGGCATTCTTTACTCCCTGTTCTGGCGGCCAGAAGTCCCCAGTCAGAGTTGGTTTTCCCTCTGGAGGTTCTGTTCTTTGCCTTTCCTCCAGCTTCTGGTGGTTGTTGACAGTCCTTGGCTAGTAGACATACCATTGTGATCTCTGCCTGTCTCCACAAGGAGTTGTCCCTATGTCTCATCCCAACGTCCTCCTCTTGTAAAGACAGTGTCACATCCCAGGATTAGGGCCCATCCTAATCTTAACTTCGTCACATGTGTAAAGACCTGCCGCGGACCAGCACAGCAGTAGACGATGAGGCCACCTCAGGGTTGAGAGAAGCGTGCAGGGTGGTCAGGGCGTCGGTGAAAGAAATGACAAACAGACACACTTCAAGAGTGTAAATCTGAGTGTAATTTAATTTGAGTTGGTGACCAGTATATATCTGTTTTCTAAAAGCACAGGAAAGGCGAACATCAGTGAAGAAATCAGCTTGCTTATAGGTTTAGCTTATCATTGACAGAGCAGTGATTTACATCTGGACTCAGGCGCATTCCTAAGTAGTTAGGCTATTAATTTTTCTTTTTGTTTTATGTGAATACTTTTTGTTTAAACTACTCACTACCACTAAATTACTATTAATTAACACGGGTGAATTTTACTTTTCACAATGTAATATTTTTATCATTAAGATTAATACTAACAAGGCTAAGCATACAGCAGAGAAATTATTAAGCTAACAGTTCTATTAATACAGAGTTTAGTAACGTTTCATTTGAATTAGCCTAGTTATTAGATTTTATATGTTATTTTTTAATCAGCAAACCAATGACCTTTTAGACAGAGAGAGAGAAAAGATTTTAGAGAGACAGTTGTATTAGAATAAAGTTTGTGGGCCTTGAGAAGGTGAGATAAGTTTCCGTGGGGACAGCATTCCTGTAGTGGCTCCTGGTGGTCGTTATCTTTCAACAGGCTTCCGTCTGATCTATGTCTTCAGGGAGTTTGCTGTTCTCCCCCTGCGGGCTGGTTCCTTGCCCAGCCGGACCTAGGGATTCCTAGAGGTCACTGCAGGGGGAGGTGCAGCAGGTATGTCTTCAGGGGGTTTTGCTGTTCTCCCCCTGCGCGCTGGTTGCCCAGCCGGACCTAGGGACCGTGGCGCAAGCCATTAGCCCTAAGGGTCACTGCAGGGGGAGGTGCAGCAAAGACCTTATTCCAAATTAGGCTGCCAGCAGGTAGCAGAGGGTTAGGACTTCAACATGTACGTTTTGGAGCACACAGGGTCACAACAAGTAAGATACACACAAGATAGTGTGTGCTAAGAGGTGTTGAGTGTTTATTTTTAAGGAAAAATAAGCAGGCAAAGGGCACTGGGAGGTTAGCAATTTCCACAGACTGGTTCAGGGGAGGCCTGGGGAGCAGGAAGCCTTTGAGCAAAGACCTGAAGGAGGTTGGGAAAGCGAGCAGTGTGGTGAGGTGGTGGAAAGGCCTGGAGATTCCTGTCTTAGGCTAAGGGGCAGCGAAGAGCCATGGAGCCTGGGTCAGGCTGAACACGGAGGAGAGAAGAGAGAGAAGGCCATGGGGACAGAGCATGTGAGGCCCAGCAGGGTTTGGGGCAGGGGAGGGATCCAGGTGTGCACAGGTCTCCTCTGGCTGCCTGTTGTGGGGAGACCCTGGGTGGAGACAGCAGGGAGGGAACTGGACCTGGCAAGCAAAGGCGTTGGGGGGAGGGGTGGAGAGTGGGTCTATTTGAAGTCTAGAGACTGTAGGATATCTGCATGCACTGGATGTGGAGATGAGAGAAAGATTTCCAGGAAGAGGCCAAGGCTTTTAGCCTGAAATGGAGGGGGGAGGTGCCATTAACCGCAGTGGGCTGTGGGTAGTGAGAATCTGAGCTGCCTGTTAGACCTGGTGAATGAGCGACTGACAGGCGGAAAGTCTTTGGTCCAGGCCTTGGCATGAGAAGTGCTTGACCTGTGGCCACCACCTCCTCTCTACAGTCACTGCCAGATGCAGGACACAGTCTCTGGATGTCCATGCCACTTGATAGTTAGGTAGAACCCCTGAATCCTCTCCCCAGAAATGGACCAGGGGCCACTCATTCTGAAGACAATGTCAGGAGGGTTCCCTGACCCATGGATCCTATCTTGGGCCTTACTTCTTCCTGTGTTCCATGCTCCCCCAGGTATATTATTTGAGAATTCAGGTCCAACTTCAACCCTTTGCAGTCTGACTAAGCGCTGGCACGTCCAGAGGTTTAGGGGTGGAGGTTTTGTATGTCTCATCTGGAGGCAGTTGGAGCAGCCCATCTCAGATCTAACCCCGGCTCTACCTCTTACTGGCTGTGTGATAATAAGTGTCTTGACCTCTCTGTGCCTCACTTTGGCCTTCTCTTACTTGGAGATCTCTTACATAGTCTCTCTACCACGCAAGGCTGTTGAGGGGATTAAATGGGTGTGAATACCTGTAGCCCTTAGACTGTCAGCCAGCGCCTTGCCAGCACTCAGAGCCACCTGAGTGAACTTCAATAGAGTATCGTTTTCTCCGTGATGGGGGCCTGGCCCTCTGTGGTGAGGAGCCTGGCAGGTAGCTGGCTGTGTGGCAGGAGGGGTGTCTTCGCCAGCTCCCCAACCCCACTGGAGGCTTTTCCCCTCCCGCTCAGGGCAACCTGATGCTGCCCATACTAATCGGCTGCCCACCGGGCAAGCGTCTGGCCTTCGACATCTCCTACACGCTGCAGTACAACCGCCATCAAAACAAAAAGTATTTCGATTGCGTGAACCCCGACCCTGAGATGCCCTGCTTCATCTTCCGCGACAGTGCGTGACCCGCCCAGGCCACTGGACTGCCCGCCATAGCCCCGCCCCCAGCCTCTTCACCCCCTCCTGACACCCCACCCCCTCCCCCCTTGCTCCTTCCTCTGTCCTCGAACCGAGCTAATTTCTTCTCCTGAGCCCCACCCTCTCCAAACCCACAGTCTTCTACCCTTTCTTCTTGATCCAAGATTTGGTGACGGGAGAGTCTGGCAGTTTTCAGGGCAGGTAAAGACCTGGTTGACAGGAGGGGGCGGGTGGCGAGGGTGGGGGTGGTGGAGGGGACCCTCGCCTGTGCTCCCCGCAGCTACGTGCTGAAGGTGGTGGGCGGCGGGCCCACGATCAACAACATCACGGACTACAGCGAGGAGGAGATCTACCGCTACAACAGCCCCCTGGACAAGTAAGCCCAGTGGGTGCCCATCGCGGCCCTCCTGCATTCGCAGGCCCCTCCAGCTTTCCAGCCACAGACCTCTCCCTGGGAGCCCGCCCCACCCACTTCACGTCTATGGCCCCGCCCCTTCAGGTCTCTGGTCCCACCCACCCCGCAGGGTTCCCCCCACCCTTCCTGACACTTCGCTCTGTGCAGCTGAGGGCCCGCCCTCTCTGCCAGCACTTTCCCCTGAGGTTCTGCTGTGCTGCAGGTCCCACAGCCTCATCTGGACCTCCACAAAGAACAAAACCACCACCGACGACATGGCCTTCACCATCATGTCTCATAAGAACCCTGGCATGCAGTGAGTGCACCGCCAGGCTGCAGGCCCTCTTTTCCCCCAACTGCCCACGTCTGTCAGGCCTGCCCATCCCGTCTGCCAAGGAGGGGGGGGGGTGGGGGGTGGGGGTCACCTTGATCCCTGAGTCACACTTGACATCCTTTGTGTTCTTCAAATGGGGCTGATCTTTCCATAAGCTAGACCCTCTGTCTGCAGAGCTCGTTCCTCTTCCTCTTTCTTCCAGCCTTTAGTTCAGATGCTCCTTGATCAAGGAAGACTTTCCCAACTCTTGTGGATAGGACATTTGGCTCTCATCCTGCTCCTGCTGTGCTTCCCCAGTGCATGCCCCAAGTCCCCACTTGTGGCCCGTTGTCCCAGCTCTCTCCCTTCTGCCTGTGGTGTGTGCGCCCAGATCCCAACTTGCTTGACCCCTCTGTGGCTGGCACATAGGTCATTACAATATGGAGATCCTTCTGTGACAGATGGGCTCTGTCTCCCTTACAGGTCTGAATAGACTGACCATAGTGTTTGTTGACTTAAACAACGAAAAACAGATTAGTTCACACATGGTAGGCACTGCCTGATACTTAAATGGAGGTATTAATGAATGAGTAGAACAAAGAGCAACAAATTCGTACATTAGGGCTCGCTCAATAACTATTTGATTCAATGAAAAGTAGAAAATGATGCCTCGGGCAAATGAAGAGGGTGAATGAATGAGCAAGTTTACCAACTTGCAGTCTTATCAGTCTGTGTTTACTGGATGAATGAATTCATGGAAGAATAAATGAATGAAGATATGACTTTGTACCTAGTAGGTCTCAAGCTATCTTTGTGAGATGAAGGAATGAAGGCAGCAGGGATAAGAGAGGAGTTGGCACATATGGGTATACAATCCTTAATCTAGGTGAATGCATAATAATGGAAGTATTGACAGATGGAGATGTAGAGGCAGGAGAAGTAGGTCACATGGTAAGCACTCGGTCATCCTTATTGGATGAACAGATGAAGGGGTGAATGAGGGAAGATGGTATGAAATTGCACCTAGTAGATATTCACCCAGAGTCGGGGAGAGGGCAGAATCAGGTTGACCTGTATAGCCCAAGTAACCGAATTCGATCCCCCTAGGTGGCTGTGTCGGGAGAATTCTCCATGCCATGACACCGTTCCCAATAGCATCTACGCGCCAGAATTCTTCTTCAAGATATTAGTAAGCAATAGGTAAGCCAGACATGTGGCCCTGGTGGATTTGGGGGTTTCTTGGTGGGGTGCCTGACTACATCCCCAATTCTAAACTCCATCCTTTACCAGAGGTGTGGACAAGAGCACATACTGTGACTACCAGCTCATTTTCCTACTGCATATCCATGGGCTCCCACTCAGTAACTGGCGGGCCCTCCTCATCTTCCTGGTGAGTGGGCTGCCCGGGAGCTGCCCTGCTGGGAGGTGGGGGCCCCCAGGCTGCTCACCTACACCTGTTGTGTGGTGCCTGCATAGGTGTCAACCGGTATATTTGTCGGCCTGCTGATCCTCTACGTCATCTACATATGCGTCTTGTTGCCCCTTATGGTGAAGGCCTGCAGCTTCCTTCGCTGGAAAATCAACAACCTCATTACCTCAGAATCCTTCTACACCTACACCTCCTCTTCCAGAAAATTATATATGTCCTCTAGGTCCAGATCTAGGTTAAGCTATAGCAACACCCAAGTTATCCCCAGGATGCCACAGCAGAGCCAGCCTGAGAAAACTGTGAAGGTGATGTAGCTTACCTGGGCCTCCTGCATTAACCCACAACCACCCTCATCCCTCATTTCCCCAGACCATCTTAGAAATGTAACCAGCAACGCATCTCATGCCTTTCTTTCTATTTTGATTGAATTTGCACTCCTTCAGATACAAGTGAGGCCTCACGCAGGTCCAGCTATGGGTACATGTATAGTTAGTTTGTACAACACAGCTGCATAGGTCATTACAATATGGAGATCCTTCTGTGACAGATGGCAAAGAGCAGCTTCTCTATGTGCTTGTCCCCGAGCTACTCCCCAGCATGCCCCTCGCCTCCCTAAAGACCAGCAGGGCCTCCATGATTCAGGCCCATTGCTTTGGCCTGCAGTCTATTCTGATTGTCAGAGCCCAGGTTTAGTACCAGTCATTAAATATTTTGAATGTCAACATCTATCTAGTGTGTGGCTTAAGGAGAGGACTCTGGAAAAGTTAAGATTTTGGTTTTCGTTGCAAGTAGCAAAAATTTCACTCAAAGGATCCAAATGGAAGTGGTAGTTTATGGACTTTGTTAATGTGGGCTTCAGGTACAGTTTGATCCAGAATACCTCAATGTGCATAGGATTCTGGCTTCATTTTTTCTGTTCTTTCCCTGCTCTGCCTTCTGAGTATAACTAGAGGTTAATTGCAATCCCCAAGGTAACCACTAAGATAATAAAAAATATGCAGAAGGAAACAAAGGAATAAAAATCATACACTACAAATAATCAATTAGATTTTTTTAAAAAAGTAGCAATGGAGGAATTGAGGGCCAAAAACATACAGAAAGCAAATAGCTAAGTGATACTAGTAAAGTCCTTATTATTAATAATTTCTTAAAAGTTAATGGGTTAAAGTATCATGAAAAGGCAGAGATTGTCAGGTTGGATTTCAAAACCGGATCCATCTCTCCCACGTGCTGTCCATAAGCGACTCACTTTAAGACATGTTAAAAATAAGAGGATAGAAAAGAATATTCCATGCAAACACTAATCAAAAGGGAGCTGGGGTGGCTATTTCTCTGATGATAATCAGAGAAAATAGACTTTATTTTATTTTTTATTTTTTTAAGATTTATTTATGCATACAAAAGCTGGGGTATAGGCCAGAGATGGGGGGAGGGGCGTGCGAGGGGAGGGTGAGAGGACTCAACAGAGAAAGAGCGGGGAGCAGAACAGGCAGACGGACTGAAATACACTGCTGAGGGGAGCAGCGGGCAAGACAGGAGAGGTCTGCCTCGCCATGTTTCTCCCTGGCCAGCCAGGGATCAAACTTGTGCTGCAGAGGCTGTGGATTGCTTCATAGTGCGGTGCTTAACCCCTTGTGCTACCCGGGAGGCCCTTTATTTTATTTTTTTTTTAAAGATTTATTTATTTATGCATACAAGAGCTTTAAATTAAAAGGGGGCTATTAGATACAGGGATGTTCTATATTGATAATAAGTTCAACCCAACAACAACAAAATTCTACATAGTTGCACCTAAAAACAGCCCCCCAAAATATGAAGCAATAATTGACAGAATGTGGAATTGTTCACTTTAAGGTGGTCAATTTTATATTATGAATGAAATGAATTTCATTTCAGTATATATAGTCATGTGTAGCTTAATGATGCTTGGTCATTGATAGGCTGTACATGTGATGGTCTCAATAAGGCTGTATCATCTAGCCTAGATGTGTAGTAGGCTACTGCTACTAGGTTTGTGTAATTATACTCTTAACACATTCACACAATGATGAAATCGCCTAACGATGCATTGTTAGGGGACGAATATAATAGATAGCTTTACTGCTTTTCCTTAAATACAATTGTTTTATTTCTTTATTTTTTAAAAAGGTTTATTTATTTATGCATACAAGAACTGGGGTACAGGCCAGAGGTGTGGAGGGTGAGAGGATTTACCAGAGACAGAGTGGGGAGCAGAACAGGCAGATTGACTGAAATACACTGCTGAGGGGAGCAGTGGTTGAGACAGGAGAGGTCTGCTGTGCCATGTGGGTAGCTCCCTGGCCAGGGATTGAACTCGTTTTGCAGTGGCTGCAGATATCTTCGTAGTGCTGTGTTCCAACCCCTTGCGCCACCAGGGAGGCCCCCCCAGTTGTTCTATTTCTAAGGGACAGGTCTATAAATTAAGACTACTGAGTCACAATATACATATTTAAAATTTTAATAAATATAAGATTGTTTTCCAAAGTTGTAGAGTTAACAGTTCCACCAGCAGTAGAAGGGAGGTGGCAGAGATCCGGGAAGGGTCCAAGGACAAGGACAGGACAGGACTCAAGGACAAAAGTTTGCTGTTCCTGAAGACCACTAAATGAGGTTAAAAACCTGATGACTGGCACGGAACTGCATTAGAAATGATAGAGACAGGGATCTGAGAAAAAAGTGGATATGTTAAGTAGGCAGGTATGACATACATGGAGGAAACAGGAAAAAAATACTCCCAATCCTAGTGTATACGTGGCATTACTGTCATAAGACTAAATGGCTTTTGTGAACTGCCCAGGTTTAAATCCAGCTGTGTGATCTCAATGAGTTGCTACACTTCTCTGGGCTGCAGTTTTCCTGATATTCCTAGAATATCACACACGGGATGAGCTTAGCACGGCACTTGGCACCAGTGGAGGTGCGTTCTCTGCTGCATCCACCGTGGCTGTTGGCCTTGCCAGGATTCTTCGAAGGTTGCAGCCTTTTCCCACAGGACTACTGGGTTTGGTCTGGGGTGTTTGAGCAGGAGCCACGCCCCTGGGGATGCTGGTGCCCGGGTTACCGTGACCTTGGCGTCTGAGGAGGCTCAGGAACTGACTAGGGGAGGTGAAGTTGAATTTCAGTGATGGTAGCGGCTGATGTTTATTACTCATCTATTCTGGACCATGCACTCCTGTGTGCACTTAAAAAGGTGTAGGTTCGCTGAGTCCTCACAGCAGACCTAGAAGTTTGTGATTAGGGCCCCCATCTGAAAGGTAGAGAAACTGAGGCACAGAGAGGTGAAATCACTTGCCTGGAGTTGTGCAGACAGGGTTGGTGAGGAAAGTGAACCAAGACCCACCGTTGGGTAAGTGCTGGCTCTGTGGGGTGCAGAGGGGCCCTGGTCTACCTGGTTGGAATGGTGGGGAGAGGAGTTCTTATCTTTGAAGAACTTGGAAGCTTGGGAGCCCTCCATCAGTCAGCCTCTGTCGGCTGGCTGTTACTCAAGGTCTCCAGGGGCTTGGCGGCCAGCTGTGGACACACAGGAAGGCCAGGCCGAGGCACTGCTGTTTTCGTGAAGGGGGTTGAAGATCCTCACTTGAAAAGATGTTTGCAACGAATTAAACCAGTGCGTGAAATGACGTGAAATGGAGGCTGTCTGTGGGCTCCCAGGTGAGATCTCTGCAACGGAGCGTGGCGTGGGCTTCCCCTGGCCCCACCCTGCCTGAGCCAGTGCTGTGGCTTCTGACCTCGCCTCTCCCACCTGTTTCCTGTCCTGAAGTTTGTGAGAAGGCACTGAAGGCCGAGTCCAAATCTGGCTAAACCCTTTACTGAATGTGGGATTTGAAATGGCCCATTCCTTTCCAAATGATTGCGCTGATCCCTTCAGCTTCGCTCCGGATCAGCTTGTACAGTGATAATAGGGGGATGAACCCTCTCACCCCTGGGCCCATCTGCCCAGATGCCAGGTGAAGGGAACCTCCATGACTACTGCTCTGGGTCCAGCCTCCTGTCTTTCCAGGAGCTCTGCTGGCCCCTCCTATCCCACCCTGGCCGCACGGTGACTGACAGGCAGCTAGGCACGCGGATGGTTATTTTATTGTCCAGGAGGGAAGGTGGAGGGCATTGCCCAGACCGCCTCAGTTGGAATGGGCGGCCTGTAAATCGTAGTACTCCAGCCCTGCAACCAGGGAGCCTGCGAGCTTGATGGTGGAGACCCAGGGTGGCTCGCTCAGGTGGTTGGTAGGTGTGCTCAGCCTACGGGGAGGGGAGAATGAGCAGGGCTTGATAGGCCAGGCCTTTACCTATTTTAGGCGCCCCCTTCCCAGGCTGTATAAGAGGCCAGATTTGCATTTCCCAAAGGCACTTTTAGGCTGGTGGCAAGAAGCGGTGGTAACAGGGTGGCAAAAGGGTGTTGAGGGTTGGTGCTACTGTCCCCCTACCCTGAGGCCCCAGCTAAGTCCCAAGGGATCCAAGGCAGGGTCTCCCAGTTGCTCCTGGTTCCTCAGGAGCCTGGGTGACCAGATTGGAGGACTGAGTTGGGGGTAGGGGTGCGGTTTGTAACTAGAGGATGCTGTATTTTCCCTGTGTCTGACGACTGGGGCATTAGTGCCCTCTGGTGGTCAAGTCTTGGCATCCGGAGTGAGAAGTTGCCAGAGGCTGGAGAGAGGAGGGGAGGGGCTCTTCCTTTGGAGATCTGCATTTACACACTAGTTCCTGAAGACTGCCCTTCCCTCTCCTCCGATTACTGTTCCTCCTCTGTTCCCTCTCTTGGTGCTCTCTGGAACAGGGGCAAGCTGTGAAGAGGGTCTGACTCCCTGCACCACTTCCCTCCCTGATGGCTCCAGAGAGTAGAGAGCCAAAGGGTCACCTTGAAGGTCTAGAGATCAAGGGGCTGGGGTCACAGTGTCCAGGCTCCTGAGGGGCTGGAGCTGAGCTGGGTTTGATATGCACCAAGGGGATCAGGACACCAAAGGGCTGCGTAGGAATCTAGCCAGGAAAGTTGGGGTGAGGACTTAAGGCGTAGGCCCTCCCTTCCCTGCCCCGCGCCTCCCCTCACCAGGCAGACACGTTGCGTGGCAGGCGGCGATGGCGCGGCTGGTGGCGGCAGTAACACTTGCAGGGACAAGAGTTAAGCACCTGGAAGGGCGGCCAGTGGCGCGCAGCGCTGGTGTTGGCCGTCCCTGCCAGAGGGGCCCTGCCGCCACCACCCCTTCCGCCGCCTCTGTGCGTCCCGGTGGCTGCAGTCCTTTGGCGAGGACCATCTCCAGGCGCGCCATCCTCGCGCGGTGCGCCCCGGGCTGCGCGGCAACCCTTGCTCCTTCGCGTGCGGGTCTTGACGGGCGCGGGAGCAGGCGGCGATGGCTCAGGCAGGGTGGGAGCTGGAGCCGGGGATGGAACCGGAGGCGGGCCCGGGGCTGGTTCCGGGGGCACGGCCGGGGCCGGGGCCGGGGCCAGAGGCTCTGATGGAGCCAGAGGCGCGGCCGGGGCCGGAGCCATGGCTGTGGCCGGGACCTGAGTCGGGGCCGGCTCCAAGATCGGGGCCAGGACCGGCACCTGGACCGAGGCCGCGGCCGGGGCGGGGCCCGAGGCCAGGGCCGGCGTCAGGGCCAGGGCCGAGGCCGGGTTGGGGGCCGGGGCCGGAGAAGGGGAAGGGGGCGGGAGTGGAGGCGGGTCGGCAGCCACGGCGAGGGGCAGAGCGGGCGCTGGGGCGAGAGCCGGGGCCGACTCCACGGGGCCCGGGCCCGGGGTGGGCGGGCGCGCCGCGGGCGGCGGCGGAGGCTGGAGCGCGGGCGGCTGCGGCGGGGGCGGGGCGGCGGGCGGCGGCGCGGGAGCCGGCGGGGGCGGCCGCGGCGCGGGCCCTTCCTGCGGGCCGGGGGGCGCGGGGCGCACAGGCTCGCCGTGGGGGGGCGCCGGGAAGATGAACATGGGCGGCGCCAGCAGGGCGGCCGCGGGCCTCCGGGGGCCGGCGGCGGGGTGTGTCTGGCCGGGAGGCGGTGGCGGGGAGCCCCACGGCCCTGAGAGCGCGGCCGCGCGCCGTCGGGGTGCCCCGACGGTGCCGCCCGCCCCGTTGAAGCGGAAGTGGCGTTCGGGGCCGTCGGGGGGGCTCGCCCAGTCAAACTTGGGCTTGGAGCCTGGGAAGGTGGTGTAGGGAGGGGGCGGCAGCGTCCGGGCGTGGGACGCGGGCGCCGAGGGGGGCCCAGCGCCGCCCTCGCCGTCTCCATCTCCGCCCTCTGCCTCCTGGGCTCCCCGCGGGGCCCCTGCCGAGGGGCCGGCGGGCGCAGCAGCCGGGGGCCCTTGCTTCAGGACCTGGGCGTAGGAGATGGCGCCCGCGGCCGCAGAGAAGGGCCCGCCGCCCCCGCCGCCGCCGCCCGGCGGGGTTTTGGCGGCCAAGGCGCTCGACGCTGCCGCAGTAGTAGGCAGAGGCGTGCCGGGCTTGATGGTCACTTTGCACAGGAGGCTGAGGCCGGCCTCCGCAGCGGCGGCGCGGGCCCGCTCGCCCTCTCCGGCCTGGGGAAGCGGCCCTCTGCGCAGCGGGCCGGCCGCCTGGCCCTGGCTGCGGGGCGCGGCCGGGCTGTCTGCGGGGCCGGCGGCGGGCGCGGGCGGCGCGGGGGTGACTGTGCGGCCTGCAGGCTGCCGGTCGGGAGGGGGCGGCGGGGGCGGCTTCCGCGCCTCGGCGGGCGGCGGCGGCGGGGACGGAGCCCTCGCGGCGGGGCCCGCGTCCTCCTGGGTCGGCGGCCTGGGTGGCGGCGGCAGCGGGCGGAGGCTCGGAGGGTCGCCCTGGCCGCGGTGGCTCGCGTCCAGCAGGCTGCGGATCCGGGGCACCGGCGCGCCCGCGGGTT
Source organism: Talpa occidentalis (assembly GCF_014898055.3). NCBI lineage: Eukaryota > Metazoa > Chordata > Mammalia > Eulipotyphla > Talpidae > Talpa > Talpa occidentalis. The sequence goes on from NW_023601754.1 coordinate 40,117,514, forward strand.
TGCGCCACTTGGATGGCGCGGGCAGCAGACTCCCCGCGGGGGCGGCGGGTGGTGTGGAGACCGCGGCCGCCGCCGCCGCCTCGCAGGGGGCCGTCACGGGCGAGTGTAGGTCCAGGGGCAGGGTGAGGGGCGGCGGGGTGGCCTGGGGCGCGGGGGGGACCAGGAGTCCCGGGGGCGCGGAGCTGGTGGGGAACCAAACGCCCAGCCCGCGAGCCAGGCGCATGGCCGGGGAGGCGGCTGTCACCTCGGGCTCCACCAGGGACGTCCGACGGGAGTCAGGGGCGCGGTCGGGGGCCTGCTCTTTCCGGGAGCCCCCGCCTGCGGACGGCTCCGACTGCACGTTCCCCATTTCTGACCAAGGTCGGGGACTGTGACCAGAAAACGCCAGGCGGTCAGTCTGCGAGGCTGTGCGACCCCACGGGGCTGCCTGTGCGTGGCCGCACCCCTGCGCGGGACCCCCACGCCCTCCAAGGGGCGCTAGGTCACGAGTCCCGGCCGCATCGCTGTCCCGGGCTCTCCACGTTCAGTTTCTCCCCGCGGCCGCCTCCCGCTGCCGCTCGGTCGCCGAGGCCCGTCCTCCCGCGCGCCGCGTTCAGTCCGCGCTGTCGGCTGCGCGCTCCGGCCTCGGCCCTACCCCGCGGCCACCGCCCCGGCGTCCGGGCCCCGAACGCTGGTCGGGCCGCTCTCCGCAGTCAGGGAGGCGCGTCTCTCCCGGCGGGGGCTCAGGACGCCCAGAAGGGGCTGAAACTTCCCTCCCCGCGCGCCAACCCGGCCGCCGCGCCCCCGCCCCGCCCCGCCCCGCCCCGCCCCCGGGGCTCAGGGACCCCGGCTTCGCCCACCCACCGGCCGCACGTGTGAGCGCCCGTCACCCCGCGATCCCAGGTGTCCCGTCAGGCTAAGCCTCCGTCCTGGGCTCCTCGATCCCCCGTGTCCGGACCCGCTCTGGGCCGGGCAGCAGCGGAGCCTCAGACCGCACCCTCCCGCCCGCCGCCCCGCCCCGTCCCCACGGCCCCGACACTCAGGCCCGCCCCGCCCCGAGCGCCGCCTCGGCCCCGCCTCGGGCTGAAGCGCCCACTCACCGACTCCTCCAGACCAGAGTTCAGACCGCGGCCCCCGGGGTCAGGGCAGGGCGGGGAACGGCCGCTGCAGAAAATAACCGAAAAGAACGGGGGTGCGGGTGAAGGCCGGAGGGCGAGACGGCGAGGGCGGACCCCGAGAGCTCGGCCCCGCCCCTGCCCCGGGCCCCGCCCCCTGTCAGCCATCTTGGGCCGGCCCCTTAGCAACCGGGGCGTGGGTTTACACGCTCGGATCCCTTCCGCCCCGCCCCGGCCTCGTCCCACACCCACCCCTTGAGAACGATGCCTCGCCCCGCCCCCTTGTGGCCCCGCCCCTCCCGTTCGTCCCGCTCCCGAAGCCCCGCCCGTTCCGAGCACAGCCCCGCGGCCCCTCCTCCTAGGGTCTCCGCGCCCCGCTCCGCGGATGTCCCTCTCAGCCCCGCCCGCAGGACCCGCAGTCTCCCCCCGACCCTCTCCCCCCGCGGCCCGCCCCCGCGGCCCGCCCCTCCGTGACGCAGCCCGGCCCGCGCCTCGGCGTCCTCAGCCTCCTGGCCGCGGCCCGGCGACCACGCCCCCTCGGGCGGGCGCCTCTCGCCCCACCCCTTTCCGAACCCCGCTGCGCGCGGAGCCCCTCCCACTTGGACCCCGGAGCGGAGCCCCTCGGCCCCTCGGCAGCTTGAAGCGGCTCGGCCCGCACCCTTTCCCCACACGCCCAGGGCCCGAGTCGCGAATGGGGGGGTGGTCGGGGGCCTCCCCGGGTCCTGAGAAAATGGGGGTTGGGGGCTGTGCTCGCGCGACCGTGCCGGGCTCTAGGACCCAGCGGGCAAGGGCGCCCGCCTCGCCTCCCCCCTCCCCCCCGCCGCCCCCTCCCCCCATCTCCAGGTTCCCCTCCCTCCCCCCCGCCCGGCTCCCGGTGCCCGTCTCTAGCGCCGCGGAGCCAGCGAGGGAGCCGGAGCGAGCAGGAGGAGGAGGAGCCGGAGGCCACGTCGCCGCCGCTCGGAGCCCGGCCGGAGCCGCCCAGGCAGGTGCCGCGGGGGGCGCGGGGATGGGGTGACAGCCCTCCGGTCCCGTGAGGGGGCGGCCGGACGGCGCCGCGCCTCCTGCCGCCGGGGCGCCCCCGGCCCGGCTGGAAGGACAAGGGGGTGGGGGCCCCTAAACTGCGCGGCAGCCATTTGGGGTACCAGTCTCCCTTTGGGGGCCCGGGCTTGCTCCGCGGACGCCCCATTCAGAAAATTCCGTAGTGGACCCTCACCGCTGAGGCGCTCCGGGACCACTTGCCCCGGGAAACCTGTGTGGGGCCCGCAGAGCGCCCGAAACGCCCGCGTCCCGTCCCTGCTAGGCCCGCGGGGGGACCCCAGCCGCCTCCGGGCTTCACCTGTTGTCGGGGGAGGCGGGCGGACAAAGGAGGCCGAGTCACGTGACCGCTCATTCACAAAATCCCTTCCCATTGAGAAAAGGGGGCTGGGGGCGCTGCGGCCGCCCCTTCCCCTCGCGCGGGGCGGGGGCCCGCGGCAGCCGGCGGGCGGGGGAGGGGTCGGCGCTCGCCGCCCGGGTCTCTGGGGGCGGCCCGGGCCCCGGACCCGCCGGCAGCGGGAGGCCGGACGCCGACCCCGGTCCCGGGCGGAGGGCTGGGTCCCCCGAGCTGGGGGCGGGGTGACAGGGCTGTGAAGGCTGCCGGGGCGGGGCGGGGCGGGGGAGGAGGAGAGTCGGTTCCCGCCCCCCGCGCCTCTCCCCTCGCAGTCCCCGGCCGGGCCTGAGGGAGCCGCTGCGTTTTTGTGAATGAACGGCTCTCTGGCCGCGTCCCAGCGGCCCGTTCCCGGCTGCCTCTGCCTGCGTCTCGCTGTCGGCCGCTCTCTGGCCGTTGCCGGTGCTCTCCCTGCTCCCTGCCCATCGCCCGTTGCTGGGTGACTCAGTGAGCTTTGCATCCGGTCTCATTCATAAATCCGGGAAGGGGTGGGGGGGAGCCTGGGCTGCTCACCCGGCCGCTGGCCTGGGCGGCGGGGTGCGGAGGCAGAGTCGGGGGGACTGGAGCCGTGTTGATGGGCTCCAAGAAAATCCATATGCGCAGGCACCCAGCTGTGAGGGGGACGGAAGGGTGGGGCTGTGGGTTTGTGCTGAGGGAGGAGAAGGAGACGGGCTGGTAAGGGATGAGCAGGAGGGGGAAGGGCAGTGGAAAACCCAGGCTCTGGGGGTGCGGGTGGGAAGGATGGGGGGAAGGGAGGGTAGGTGGGCGTGGGGAGAAAAAGTAGATATAAATAAACCCTGGTGGCGCAAGGGTTAAGACACAGTACTATTGTTACAGGGCAGGGGGAGGGGCAGCCCAACCCTGCAAACCTGCCTATTCTAAATGGCTTCTGCCATCCGCCGCGTCAACACAAAACATAGGAGACTTTAATGGGAAGGAACTTTAATACAACTAGGAAACAATGCAGGAAAGGCTAAGAATCTAGTTTCTAAATCCTGCACCCAAAGTTACCTGTCTCCTCGTGGGTAAAAGTCCATCCATATGGGGTTGGCCCAGAACAAGGCCCCAAAGCCTGCCACAAGTCTAAAGCATCTTCCAGTGGGGACCCACAGAAAAGGGTCAGAAACAACCAGACAAGCCCGAAAGGAAATGAGCAAAATCAACATCAAGATAAAAGCTGCCATGGTCACCTCCCCACGGGTCTCACCCACATCTGTGTCACCCCGTCCACGACCAAAAGACAAGCGCAGTTTCTTCACGTGTCTCTAGGCTCCATGCGCCTCCTCCAGGTCTCCTTCTGGCTCCATCCTGCTTCCTTCCTTCCTCAGTCTCCTCTGCAGCTTCTTCTCTCTCTGCTCAGCTCCACCCTCCCTTGGGTGGTGCAGGGAACTTGGAACCTCCCCCTTTCCTGGGGACCACCCTGTTACACTATGAAGCTATCTGCAGCCTCTACAACACAAGCTCGATCCTGGCCAGGGAGCTACCCCTATGGCACAGCAGACCTCTCCTGATTCCTCTCCTGATTCCTCTCCTGCTCCCCTCAGCAGTGTATTTCAGTCAGTCTGCCTGTTCTGTTCCTGGCTCTGCCTCTGGTGAATCCTCTCACCTCCCCCACACCTCTGGCCTGTACCCCAGTTTTTGTATGCATAAATAAATCTTTTTTTTTAAAAATGAAAAGGTAGAAGTGGAGAAGAAGGTAGGCATGAGAGAAAAGGGATGGCATGAGGAAGAAAGAAGCCACACTGGGAGAAGGTGGGCATGGGGTTGATGAGCATGGGGGAAAAGGTGGGCATGGAAGGTGGGGTGTGCGTGGTTAAGGCCATGGTGGATCCAGATTTGAGAGATGAAGGGAGGTGAGGGCTGAGGGAATCTTGATGGAGAGGGGTGGGGATCGGCACTCACTGACCTTGTTACTGTCCCCCACCTCTTCCAGGTACATGGTTTTATTGGGAGCTGTAGTGATGGCCCCAGATGACTCCAGTGGGGACTGGCCACCTGTGGGGGCCGGGGCCTCAGCCAGGTGAGAGTTTGTTGTGTCTAAGGGGCCAAGCCCCCAAGTATATTGACATTTGGTGGGAAATCCTCTGCATGTGTCAGCTGTAATGGGTTCAGTGGGGATGTCCTGGGCTGTCTGGCGTGATTTGGAGGGATCCTGTTGAAGCTTTAACCGGGGAGGTGTTAGAAGGATGCAAAGGCTTGGGGGGCTGGGCTCGTGGGGAGCGGGGAGGAAACTGTGGGTGGTGGCAGTGAAAGCTGGTGAAGAATCTTGGGTGAAGCTGGGCACAGCTGTGAGGGGACAGCTGAGGTGGTGACCAGCACTCTGAGGGGACACCTTTGACAGTTTGATAGTCATTTTGGGGGTAGCATTTTGGGAGATTGTTGGGGCATCAGAAGGGGAAGTAATGCTTTGAGAAGGTGGATAAAGATGGGGAGCACTGTCAGTGTGGTGAGTCACAGGGTAGATGTTGGGTCATCACAAGGGGGTTACTAATTTTTTGAAGCATTCAGTAAGATCGGGGATTCCTAGTGGGATGTCAGAGATGTGCTCGATAAAATTGAGACTGGTGTTGGGATGTTGATCACGGTTCAGGGGTACACCTGAGACAGAAATGAGGTTTGTGGGAAGCTGGGGTGTGCAGAGAGGCTGGGCTTGAGGGCAAGTCACAGGCTGAATGGGGGTGTTTGACTTGGCCCCTTCCTGCCCCTCCCCAGACTACCTTGGAGTGTACCCTGAGGCCAGGCTTGGTTTGCAAGGTGAACCCCATCTTCCATCACTGGAGCCTGGGTGATTGCAAGTTTGGGCTGACGTTTCAGAGTCCGGCAGAGGCTAGTGAATTCCAGAAGAGCCTGCTGGCCGCTCTGGCCGCGCTGGGTCGAGGTGAAGGCACTGGGTGCACTGGTGGCTGAGGTGGAGGGGTGGGGGGCAGCGGGCCCAGGGAACTCACTCTCTGCCTCTCTCCTTGCCTCAGGCTCACTCACCCCCTCCTCCTCCTCCTCCTCTTCCTCCTCCCCTTCCCAGGACACTGCAGAGACCCCCTGCCCTCTGACGGTGAGTCCCCAGGCTGCAGATCTGCTGGGAGGGCAGGGGGTGGCTTGTACTCTAGGAACATTCTTGAGCACCTCTTGTGTGTTAGGCACATGCCACTTACTTGGGCCCAGACTATTCCTGTCAATTCAATCTCAGTTACTGTCATTTTTTTTCTGTTCCATCGTTATTCACGTTTGTTCAAGAATATTGAGCCACCTACAAGCATTGGTGGTTTAGGCACTGGTGATACATCAGTCACAAAAGAAAAGCCCTTCCTCATCATGGAGTTTCTATTCTAGTGTGGAAAGGCAGAAAAAAAATTTTAAATGATAATAAAATTAATAAATATTAAAGGAAGTGAATGAACAAATGGATGACAGGTCCTTCCTGTACTATGAGACATTCTGACACCTCTCTCTGTTTTGTTTTTTTTTTTTTTTTTGTGGGACCTTCGCCGGTGGCCGGGGATTGAACTGGCTCTGCAGAGGCTGCGGGCAGCCTCGCAACCCAGCGCTCAACTGCTGTGCCACCAGGGGAGGCCCTGACAGCTCTCTCTGTTTAAAATCTTTTTAAAATTATATTTATGTTTGTATAGAAGAAGTAGGGTGTAGGCCAGAGATGTGGAGAGGTGAGAGGATTCACCAGAGAGAGAGTGGGGAGCAGAGCAGGCAGATCTACTGAAATACACTGCTGAGGGGAACAACAGGTAACCCAGAACAGGTCTGCTGTGCAACATGTGGGTCAGCCAGGGATGAACTCTACTCAGGCCTTAGTGGTTATACTGCTGAGACTTAACCCCTAGGCCACCAGGGGCTCACTGTAGAGGATAGCTTGGCCCTTCCTGGTGGCTGACCTGGTGACTGCCACCTCCCAGCAACTGCAGCCCATTCTGCTCTGAAGGGCCCTGTGCCCTGGCTGGAAGGGGTGGGTCTAGTCTCTGGGCTGATTCTTAGTGCTCCCCCTGGTGGTCCCCTTAGTGCATTCCTAATCCCTTCCCTCTCTTCTCTTGCCATGCTCACTACTCACTCCTTACACCCATTCATGTGTTCAGCTGACTGCAGTCCTGTGATCACACACACACTGATAGTTTCTTTCTAGAGTTCTTCTGCAGGAGGGAAGTAAAGTGACCACAAACAAGGGCTTCTTTTCCCAAGTAGCACAGAGGCCCCCTGTGGGCCAGCCTGGCCCTTTTTTGACAGGTGCTTTTATCTGGGCATGGGCATGGGCTTTGTTCACTCCTTGGGGTCTTTGGTTCTTTTCTTGAGTACCCACATGGTATCCCCTTTGCATGGCACAGACAGAGGCTCAGAGAGATGCTGGCAGCACCTCGGAATAACCCAGAAGTTAGTAAGTGGTAAAGAAGGGACCTGACCCAGAGGCCTTGTTCTCACCCACTTTCCTCCTTACTCACCAGCAGACAGAACCTGGTACTCTGCCCTGCAACTCTGAATGACCTAGGGCCATGGATGTTGTAATAGCCTGAATGCAGATTACATGAGATAATGTCTGTCAAGTAGAGATAAGGGTGACTGACCCCAACACCCAAGAAGTGTTTTTGCACCATTTGCCTTGTAATCTTAGGAGGTCAGAGTTAATATTCTCATTTTAGACCCAATAAATCCCTTCTAGAAAACTAATCTGCAACATATTGTTATAGCAAAGGGTCAGAAACAACTTAATATCCCTTAATGGGAGTGCTCAGGTGACTTGTGCAGTGGATTAAAAAAAAAAAAATGTGGGGAGGTGGTCAAAGATCTCCACATACTAATACGGAATGGTCTCCGAAGTGTATTTTATTCTTTAGAGAAAAAAGGCACAGCACAAAACAGTGTTTGCACAGTATTGGCCTGAAAGAGGCTAAGAATATATTTCCCCGATTGCTTTTATTTGCAAAGAAAGTCTGGGCAGGACAGTACTCACTGCTCACTGTGGTCCGTTGATCTTGGCATGGAGGTGACACAGGACAGCTGGAGGGTGAGGACAGCAGTGAAACTTTTCTCTCTCTCTCTGTGTGTGTGTAATCATTGACTATATTACCCACCTAAAATTTAAGTCTGAAAAAAGTCAATGACTTTTAGTTTCCAAACAGACAGGGAAACAGAGGCATTCCCAGCAGGAATGTCACTGTTTTGTTGTCCCCTCAAGCTGTTCCAGTTTCATGTCCCTTCCTCTTCTCACCCCTGTGTCACCAGATCATTATTTGGAGGCCTTGGACTCTTTCTGGCTTCCCGTCTTGGAGAAAATATAGAACCTGGAATAACTGATAAACCGCGGGCTTTCGATCTGCAAATATTAGAAGGAAGGAAAGGAACTGACACGTAGTAGGTGCTCCAGCAGATTTTGTTGGATGAACAAAGGTCTGGGCTTCTCTGGGAGGGGACCTGGGCTGGGGCTGGAATCAAGAGGTTTGACCAGGAAGGTCATTCATTCATTCATTCATTCACCTGCCACACTCCAGCACCACAGAGGGTGCTAAAATTACAGCAGAGAACAAGAGGCAAAATCCTGACCTTGTGAAGCTGCTGTTGAGTGGGGAGGATGCATTAGTTAGGGCTGCCATAACAAATAACCATGGGGTGGGGGCGTTCTTTACTCCCTGTTCTGGCGGCCAGAAGTCCCCAGTCAGAGTTGGTTTTCCCTCTGGAGGTTCTGAGCCAGAACCTGTCCCTTGCCTCTTCTCCAGCTTTTGGTGGTTGTTGACAATCCTTGGCTAGTAGACAAATCATTGTGATCTCTGCACAAGGACAAAAGTTTGCTGTTCCTGCACACCAGTAAATAAGAGGTTAAAAACCTCATGACTGGCATGAAACTGCATTAGATATGACAGAGACAGGGATTTGAGATAAAAAAAGTGGGTATGTTGAGTAGGCAGGTGAAACGTTGATGCAGGGGGCAGGAATGTGGAAGCCCCGCTAAAAAAATCAGACAATAAACTTTTTCCCGCCTTACAAATCTCTTCCCACCCTACAGTCCTTTTCCCACCGTGCAAACCCAGTTTCTCACCTGACCTCTCTTCACCTTATAAAAGCTTGCCTCCCCCTGGCAATGGACATGACTTCCGTGACTCCAGTGGGGGGTCGGAGAACCTGGCAACGGGGGTCGCAATAAAGTTTCCTGCCTGTGAGAAACTTGACCTGGTTCTCATTCTCTTTACAGCGCCGATCCTTTCAGCAGGTATGACATATATGGAGGAAACAGGAATCCCCTACATATAAGAGGCATTACTGTCGTACAAGCCGGCGGAAAAAGTGTGAAAGGATGCCTTCGGCTGGTAACATTTACCCTCGAATCCCAGCAGTTAGACCTTTAGAAGGTTACCCAACCTCTGAAAACCTGTTTGTAAGATTGGGAGAATAACAGCGATTTGGATATGGCCCCACAACCGTTATCTCTTGTTTGGCTTACACGAACGGTGACAAAGGCGGAACCTCTAACGCAAAAAAGCAGCTTCCCGAACGCCCACACTGAGGCCAGGGCAGCCATATTGACCACGGGAAGCGGGTAGCCGTTGCGGCCGCTGCCCACACTGAAGCAAGGATCGCCATATTGACTATGGGAAGAGGGGAGGCGTTGCGGCCACTGTCATTTTCAGTTAGGGCGGAAGGCGATTTCCGGTCTCCATTTTGAGTGACAGCAGAGGCGGGGCTCTGACTGCCATGTCCATTAACCCGCGGGCACGGAGGGCTCCGCCCCCGGAGCGACGACAGTCTATCCGCGGCGGGCGGAGGCCGGCGGGCGTCGCCCCGCCCCAGGCCGCGGGCTCCACCTCCCGGGCCCACTTCCGCCGGGCGAGCGTCAGTAGGCGCCGCTGCCGTGAATCGGGCGGGCGGTTTGCCGCATCACGGAAGATGGCGGCCGCGGCGGTGAACGGGGCGGCGGGCGTCTCGGGCGCGGGGCCTGCGGCGGCCTCGGGCGCGGTCCTGCAGGCGGCGGCCGGCATGTACGAGCAGCTGAAGGGCGAGTGGAACCGCAAAAGCCCGAATCTTAGCAAGTGCGGGGAAGAGCTGGGCCGCCTCAAGGTACGGCGAGCAGGGGCCGCTTCCAGGGGTCTAAGGGCACCCGGGCCGCGGGGCCGACCGGCCCAGAGCGCGCCGGGCGAGGCGATCGGGTGGGAGATTCGGAACAGCCCAAGTGCAGTCTGGGGCGGGCGGAGGAGCGAGCGCGACTGGCACGGGCCAAAAGCGGCCCCACCGTGGGGGGAGGGGTGGGAAGCGTGGCTCTGGCACAGCCCAGCGAGCGGTTAAGTGCAAGGTGCTCGGAGGTCTAACCGGCCGGAATGGCAGGATGGAGCTGTCGGAGGTTTTCTGGTGGCGGGTTCTGGCCGAGAGAACGAGGATCAGATGGGGTGATGAAAGGCGGCTGAGGTGATGGAATGTGTGGTGAATGCCAAACTGGCTTAGCGATTGGGAGACCTGGAGTTTAGGGATGTATCCGTGTGTGTAGGGTTGGGGGGCGGGGGGCAGCCACGTTGCAGGCAAGACAATCGTGGAAGCATTCTTAGAAGACCAGGATGGGGCTCGCAGAGCTTCAGACCGAGTGTGTTTGGGAACGAGTGCAGCGGGCCTGGATGCTGAGGGTTTTCCAGAAGAGGAATGATGTGTGGGCTGGCCTATGAGGGGAGGTTAGTGCTCCTCCTTCCCCGGTGGTGATTGGGCGGGCGGGCTGGGGGAGCCTGTGACTGGGCAGAACACAATAGAATTTGGGAAGATCTCCCAAGAACTGAAGGTGCCAGTGCCTCCCCGCCCCGATTCCACTGGGTCAGGCAGGGAGTTTGTTTCCCGCTTCCCCTCTGGAGCTATGAATAATTGTAATAGGTGTCCACAATAAGCATGCAGTCTACCCAGGCTCTGTTTTGATGCCTTATGAGCACTGGGCTCCTTCAGTGCTCATAACAATGTTATGAGTCAGGGGTGATGATTAGCTCCATTTTCCAGGTGGGAAGGCCACAGCCTAGGAGAAGGTCTGTGATCTCTCTTTGAAGTGTTGTTCTTCCTTTCTTTCTGCCCGGCCCTCCTCCTCAGCTGGTTCTGCTGGAACTCAACTTCCTGCCAACCACAGGGACCAAACTGACCAAACAGCAGCTCATTCTGGCCCGTGAGTGTCCCTAGGGCTGGTTGGGGGATGGGGGGAAGGGTAATGGCAGGAGTGGCTTCAGTCATGGCCGGGGGAGGGGCTCATTTACCTCCTGACAACCTGCCCTGCCACCCACAGGTGACATACTGGAAATTGGGGCCCAGTGGAGCATCTTACGGAAGGACATCCCCTCCTTCGAGCGCTACATGGCCCAGCTCAAATGCTACTACTTCGATTACAAGTGAGGCTAGACCCTGTCCCTGATGGGTGGTGGGGGGTGCAGAGAGTCATGGTGGTTACACGATACCTTGTATTCCTGCTGCTCCAGACACTCGGCTTGTCTCCCTTCACTTAGAACTCCGCCTTTGCCTAGCCCTGTCCTCAGAGGCTGAGGGTGACCGGATTGGCCTGGAGGGCCTCTCAGTCTGGGTTTGTATGATCTGGTCCCTGCTGGCCTCCAGCCTGTCACCCCCTTCCCACACTAATTTCCACTCCTCAGTATAGCCGTCGCCTTTCACCTAGCCTTGCCCCCTTGGGTTATCCCCTAATGGCAGCCTGTGGGATATTTGTGACGCTAAAATTGGGCCATGTTGAACCCCCACTTCGAACCTGTCGTGGCTGTGCATGGCCCCTGGGCTCTAGATCGAGCTCTTTCCTGTGGCCTCTGGCACTGAATCAACTGGGACCCCTCTGCCTTTGTCTCCCCCGCCCTGGTCCTGATTCCTCTGCCCGTGTGTCTCTGTCCTGCTCTGTCTCTCCTACTGGGCTGTGAGTCTCTTCAAGGTAGGGGTTGTCGTGGTCACTGCTAGTCCCAACACTGCCTGGCAGGGGCTAGGCCCAGATCAGGGACTCCTTGCTCTGGGGATGTGGATTACTGATTAAGAATTTGTCACTGGGCCTCCCCGGTGGTGCAGCGGTTGAAAGCTGGGCTGCAAAGCTGCCCGCAGACTCTGCAGCGCCGGTTCAATCCCGGGCCGCCGGGCGACGGTCCCACATGGTGTGCAGACCTCTCCTGTCGTGCCCGCTGCTCCCCTCAGCAATGTCTTTCGTTAGTCTGTCTGTTCTGCTCCCTGCTGTGGCTCAGGTGAATTCTCTCCCCCTCCCGCGCTTCTGACTGTACCCAGTGCTTGTATAAATAAATAAATCATTAAAAAAAAAAAAGAATTTGACACTGGATGTCCAACAAACCTGAGTCTGAAACTTCCTAGTCATGTGGTCTCAGGCAGATGACAGTTTCCCCATTGAAGTGAGGGTAATGATTCTTCATATCATAATCATTGTTAGTAGTTATGCAATATTTATTTGTACAGCTACTATTCTTATCACTGTATCTGGGTTAAATCTTTTTTTTTTTTTAATGATTTTTTTTTATTTTTATTTTTTTTAGAGGCATGTTTTATTTGTTTGTTTGTTTGTTTGTTTTTACACAAGCACTGGGTACAGTCAGAAGCGCGGTTGGGTGTGAGAATTCACCAGAGCCAGAGCGGGGAGCAGAGCAGGCAGAAGGACCGAAGGACACTGCTGAGGGGAGCAGCGGGCGGCAGGAGAGGTCTGCACGCCATGTGGGATCCTCCTCCGGTGGCCGGGGAGCAGCCGGGGATCGAACCTGCGCTGCAGAGGCTGCGGGCAGCTTCGCAACCCAGCGCTCAACCTCTGTGCCACCGGGGAGGCCCTCCTTTTTTTTTTTTAAAGATTTTTATTTTATTTATACAAGAACTGGGGTACAGGCCAGAAGTGTGGGAAGGTGAGAGGATTCACCAGAGAACGAGTGGGGAGCAGAACAGGCAGACGGACCGAAAGCACTGCTGAGGGGAGCAGCAGGCGAGACAGGAGAGGTCTGCTGCGCCATGTGGATCTCTCCCTGGCTGGCCGGGAATTGAACCCGCGCTGCAGAGGCTGCAGACAGCTTCACAGCTCTGCACTCAACCCGCTGCGCCACTGGCAGAGGGGGAAGCTGTCTGGGTTAAATCTTTTAATTCATATTATTATTCATATTCATTGATCTTACTTCTGGAGTGAATGTTGTGGTGATACCCATTTTATAGTTGGGGAAACTGAGGCTGAGTCCCTTTTCTGCGGTGAGGTTGTGTGCTTGCATCCATGACTCATGACTTCATCATGTCTCTCTGGGCTTCATTTTGTCTGAAAACCCAGGACTGGATACCCCTCCAAGAAGACAGCTTGGGGCAGTCACATGGGTCCCTGGAACCTGGAGTGGGAGGGGCTTGGTGGGTTCCTAAGCTCTCCTTACCTTGGTTCGGTCTGCAGGGAGCAGCTCCCTGAGTCAGCTTACATGCACCAGCTCTTGGGCCTCAACCTCCTCTTCCTGCTGTCCCAGAACCGGGTGGCTGAGTTCCACACAGAGTTGGAGCGGCTGCCTGCCAAGGACATCCAGACCAATGTGTACATCAAGCATCCTGTGTCCCTCGAGCAAGTGAGACTGGGGAGGGGAAGGCGAGTGCTGGGCAAAGGGGGTGGTGCAGGCACAGATATTGGGTAGGGTTTCCTAGAGGAGTGACAGATTCACCCACCTTCCAGCCCATGGACTCATTTGTTTAACAGACACAGAGCCCCAGCCATGTGCCCAGCACGGTGGTTAGTTTTTATACTGTACAGTGAACAAAACAGACAGAGCCCTAGTCCTGTGGGCTTGTCATTCCGGTGAGGAGGCAGACAATGCAGCCTGAAGTAACCTGTGTGGCCTGGCAGATGTTATGTGCTATGGAGACAAACCAAGCAGGGTGCAGGCTGGAGAGTCAGGGGCACAGTGAGATTTTTTAGATTTTTATTTATAAGATTTGGTTTATTTATGCATAGGAGAACTGGGGTGTTGGCCAGAGGTGCAGGGGTAGGCGCGGTGAAAGAATTCAGAGACAGAGTGGGGAGCAGAACAGGAAGATCTACTGAGATACACTGCTGAGGGGAGCAGCGGGCGAGACAGGAGAGGTCTGCTGTGCCGTGTGGGTAGCTCCCTGGCCAGGAATTGAACTCAGGCTGCTGTGGCTGCTGATAGTTTGATAGCGCTGAGAATTTAACCCCTGCGCCAATAGGGAGGCCCCCATAGTGAAATTTTCATTTATTTATTTATTTAAATAGAGGCATGTTTTATTTATTTGTTTGTTTTGTTTATACATGCACTGGGTACAGTCAGAAGCGCGGGAGGGTGAGAGAATTCACCAGAGCCAGAGCGGGGAGCAGAGCAGGCAGAAGGACCGAGGTACACTGCTGAGGGGAGCAGCGGGCGGCAGGAGAGGTCTGCGCGCCATGTGGGACCCTCCTCCGGTGGCCGGGGAGCAGTCGGGGATCGAACCGGCGCCCAGAGGCCGCGAGCAGCTTCGCAACCCAGCGCTCAACCGCTGCGCCACCGGGGAGGCCCCCATAGTGAAATTTTTAAAGGGATGTCAGAAAAGGCCTTGCTCACCTTCCCTTTGAAAAAGCTTGAAAGGGGTAGAACCACGTGGACATCTGGGGAGGCAAAGGGGGCAGCCAGTCTAAAGGTCCAAAGGCAGAAACATCCCTGATATGTTTGAGAAACAACAAAGTGGGCAGTGTTTATGGAACAGCAGAGAAGAGTCAGAGAAGAGCCTTAGTGCCTACAGTTAGGAAGTAGCTTCTAGAGCTGAGGGCTCATGAGAGGATTTTGCCGTGGGGAGATGAGAGAGGGCAGTTATGGGGGCAGGCAGCACAGGTTGGGCAAAAGTGGAGGGATGAACTTTATTCCTGTTCTGTCTCCCTCCTGTAATTGGAGAATAGATGTGATGATGAGGTGAGATGTCTACCCATGACTGTGTATGTATATAAATCTAGGAGGACTTCCTAGGAGAGGAGGTGCCCGGTCTGCATGGGGAGTGGGTACTGTATGGCAGGGGGTATTCTGGCACAGTGGAGATGATAAGGGCCTAGAACATCGTGTAGCTTTGGCAGGTGGGCACCCCTGCTGTCTCTTCCTCATCCTGTTCTTCCCCACCCCCGGCCTCTGCAGTACCTGATGGAGGGCAGCTACAACAAGGTGTTCCTGGCCAAAGGCAATATCCCTGCTGAGAGCTATACCTTCTTCATTGACATCTTGCTTGACACTATCAGGTATGTGGGAGGCCAGTGCCCGGCAGGGTCCCTGAAGGATTGGTGGCAGACAACCCTGCGTTTGAATCCCACCTGGCCATCTGTGGTCTGCGGGGACTGGGCACATCAGTTTTCTTGTGTCTGACCTGGAACTGGTCATGAGGTTGTGGTCACAGCCCTCTTCTTGCTCTGGGCTGTCAAACTTATGTGTCCACGCATATCAGACCTTGAGCATGGGCAGGTGCGGCCCAGAAGCACTCACATGCTGATTGTCTAGAAGGGTTCCAGCCCACGAGTCACGTCCCTCACCTCAGGTCACCTAAACTGAAGCCCTCAGTTTCCCCTTCTTCAGAACAGGACCACCAAGTCCCACTGCCCCCCCGGGGCATGAAGCGTGAACTAGTGACATCAGTTGAGCAGGTGGGCGTGACATTTACAAACCCCTCAAGGAGTGAAATGGCATGAGGGCTGGATGACGCAGGCGGAGTCCCGGATGGAGTGCCCTCCCACTCCCTGGGTAAAAAAAGCCAACCCAGAGATGTGGTGGGAGTGGGGAGGGACAGTTAGCTGGTTTCGGTTATTTTTAACTCTGAAATATTTTAGTTTTCCGAAGTGAACAGGTCGTAATCTAATGAATACCCACAAACCAACCACTTGACCTAAGATTCGATACATAAGAAATGGGTGCTTGCCTCTTGTCACTGGTGTCCCCCCAGAGCTGACCCTGTCTCCCATTCTGGTGACGAATGCCTCACTGCTTTCTGTGTCTGAGTGGATCGTAAAACTTCCTGACCGGTACTAGGATCCCTTTATGGATTAAATCCAGAAATGAGGTGCAGCCGCCTTATGGGGGGTGGGTGTTATGTGACGAGATTCTCTCACGTGAATCCCAGGCCGGGGCTCAGTGAACCTGAGTACCTCGTGACTACGAAGGGATTCCAGTTTGGGTCAGGAGTGAGCGGGGTTCGGTATGGACCCAGCGTGCCCCTGACTTTGCAACTCTGGTCAAGGTACTCCCTGTCTCTGAGCCTCATGAGATAAACAGGGCCCGGGCAGACACTGGGCGGGGGCTCGAGGAGGAGTGGGCTGCTGTCCGTGTTGAGGCCAGCAGGACGGGGCTGGGGCAGCGTCTGCTCTGTAGTAAGGCCCTCATCTTCCCCCAGGGATGAGATTGCTGGGTGCATCGAGAAGGCCTATGAGAAGATCCTCTTCACCGAAGCCACCCGGATCCTCTTCTTCAACACACCCAAAAAGATGACAGACTACGCCAAGAAGGTGGCTGGGGCACAGGGCAAGGGGTCATGGTGCAAGGGGTAGCTCCATAAGAGCAGCATGGGGTGGCTTGAAGAAGGTCAGTGGAGCAAACTACACAGGTTTAAATCCAGCTGTGTGGTGAGTCGCTACACTTCTCTGGGCTGCAGTTTTCCTACCTGATAGAATCCTAGAATATCTCACACGGGATGAGCTTAGCACGGCACTTGGCACCAGTGGAGGTGCATTCTCTGCCGCATCCACCGTGGCTGCTGGCCTTGTCAGGATTCTTCGAAGGTTGCAGCCTTTTCCCACAGGACTACTGGGTTTGGTCTGGGGTGTTTGAGCAGGAGCCACGCCCCCGGGGATGCCATTCCCCGGGTTACAGTGACCCTGGTGTCTGAGGAGGCTCAGGAACTGACTGGAGGAGTTGAAATTGAATTTTAGTGTTGGCAGCAACTGATTTTTTTTTTTTTTTAAGATTTATTTATGCATACAAGAACTGGGGTACTGGCCAGAGGTGCCAGGGGCTGCGAAGATTCACCAGAGAGAGTGGGCAACAGAACAGGCAGGCTGAAATACACTGCCGAGGGGAGCAACGGGTGAGACAGGCGAGGTGTGCTGTGCCATGTGGGTTGCTCCCTGGCCGGCCAGGGATCGAACTCTTGCTGCATTGACTGCAGATAGCTTCACAGTGCTGCACTTAACCGCTTGCGCCACCAGGGAGGCCCAGCAGCTGATGTTTATTACTCATCTATTCTGGACCATGGACTCCTGTGTGCACTTCAAAGGTGTTGATTCACTGAATCCTCACAGCAGACTGAGAAGTTTGTGATTAGGGCTCCCATCTGAAAGGTAGAGAAACTGAGGCACAGAGAGGTGAAGTCACTTGCCTGGGGTTGTTCAGGTAGAGTCAGTTGGTGAGGAAAGTGAACCAAGACCCAAGTGCTGGCTTTGTGGGGTGCAGAGGGGCCCTGTGTGACCCTCACACCCATCTCCTGCCTCCCTTCTGCAGCGAGGGTGGGTCCTCGGCCACAACAACTACTACAGCTTCGCCAGCCAGCAGCAGAAGCCGGAGGACACCACCATTCCCTCCACGGAGCTGGCCAAGCAGGTCATCGAGTATGCGCGGCAGCTGGAGATGATCGTCTGAGCCGCCAGGCGTGGAGCGAGGCTTGCATTGTTTAAAGTGGGCACAGTGCAGGTTTCCTCCAATAAAAATGGATTGACCGTCTTTCTCCTGGGCTCTGGTCTGCCTGGGTGGAATGGTGGGGAGAGTTCTTACCTTTTTATCTTTTTTAAAGATTTATGTATACAAGAACTGGGGTACAGGTCAGAGGTATGGGGTGGTGGTGAAAGGATTCACCAGAGACAGAGTGGGGAACAGATTGACTGAAATTAAACTGCTGAGGGGAGCAGTGGGTGAGACAGGAGAGGTCTGCTGCGCGGTGTGGGTCAGCTCCCTGGCCAGGGATCGAACTTGTGCTGCAGTGGCCGTGGATAGCTTCATAGGTTGCATCTTAACCCCTTGCGCCACCAGGGAGGCCCAGGAGTTCTTATCTTTGAAGAACTTGGAAGCTTGGGAGCCCTCCATCAGTCAGCCTCTGTCGGCTGGCTGTTACTCAAGGTCTCCAGGGGCTTGGCAGCCAGCTGTGGACACACAGGAAGGCCAGGCCGAGGCACTGCTGTTTTCGTGAAGGAGGTTGAAGATCCTCACTTGAAAAGATGTTTGCAACGAATTAAACCAGTGCGTGAAATGACGTGAAATGGAGGCTGTCTGTGGGCTCCCAGGTGAGATCTCTGCAACGGAGCGTGGCGTGGGCTTCCCCTGGCCCCACCCTGCCTGAGCCAGTGCTGTGGCTTCTGACCTCGCCTCTCCCACCTGTTTCCTGTCCTGAAGTTTGTGAGAAGGCACTGAAGGCCGAGTCCAAATCTGGTTAAACCCTTTACTGAATGTGGGATTTCAAGAAAGCCTCCCAGTCAGTTCCCCAGCTGTGAAAAGGGAAATGGCCCATTCCTTTCCAAGTGATTGTACCGAACCCTTCAGCTTCGCTCCGGATCACTATCATTACAGTGATAATAGGGGGATGAACCTTCTCATCCCTGGGCCCCTCCATCCAGATGCCAGGTGAAGGGAACCTCCGTGACTACTGCTCTGGGTCCAGCCTCCTGTCTTTCCAGGAGCTCTGCTGGCCCCTCCTATCCCACCCTGGCCCGCGGTGACTGACAGGCAGCTAGGCACGCGGATGGTTATTTTATTGTCCAGGAGGGAAGGTGGAGGGCATTGCCCAGACCGCCTCAGCTGGAATGGGCGGCCTGCAAATTGAAGTGCTCCAGCCCTGCAACCAGGAAGCCCTCGAGCTTGATGGTGGAGATGCAGGGTGGCTCGCTCAGGTGGTTGGTGGGTGTGCTCAGCCTATGGGGAGGGGAGAATGAGCCGGGCCTGATTGGCCAGACCTTTACCCCTTTTAGGTTCCCCCTTCCCAGGCTGTATAAGAGGCCAAGTGCGGCAGGCTGCGCCTCCTTGGCGGATGCCGTCCTCTCTCTAAGACCCCTGACACAACTTCTAGCTGGGGCTGGTCTCCAGCAGCCAAGTTTGCATTTCCCAAAGGCACTTACTTTTACGCAGGACTGTATTCACCTGGTGTAAGAGGGTGCTGAGGGCTGGTGCTACTGTCCCCCTACCCTGAGACCCCAGCTAAGTTCCAAAGGATCTAAGGCAGGGCCTCCCAGTTGCTCCTGAGTCCTCAGCAGCCTGGGTGACCTATCCAGAGACTAAGTTGTGGGTGGGGCAGGGTTTATAACGAAGATGCTGTATTTCCCTTTTTCTGCGGCCGGGGCAATAGTGCCCTCTGGTGGCCAAGGTCTTGGGAGCCAGAGAAGTTGCCAGAGGCTGGAAAAACACCAGAGGGGCTTCTTTGGAGATCTGCATTTACACATTAGCTCCAGAAGACTACTCTCAGGAACAGGGTCAAGGCTATGAATAGGGTCAGGCGCTTGGACCAGCTTCCCTCCCTGATGGCTCCAGAGAGTAGAGAGCCAAAGGGTCACCTTGAAGGTCTAGAGATCAAGGGGCTGGGGTCACAGCGTCCAGGCTCCTGAGGGGCTGGAGCTGAGCTGGGTTTGATATGCACCAAGGGGATCAGGACACCAAAGGGCTGCATAGGAATCTAGCCAGGAAAGTTGGGGTGAGGACTTAAGGCGTAGGCCCTCCCTTCCCTGCCCCGCGCCTCCCCTCACCAGGCAGACACGTTGCGTGGCAGGCGGCGATGGCGCGGCTGGTGGCGGCAGTAACACTTGCAGGGACAAGAGTTAAGCACCTGGAAGGGCGGCCAGTGGCGCGCAGCGCTGGTGTTGGCCGTCCCTGCCAGAGGGGCCCTGCCGCCACCACCCCTTCCGCCGCCTCTGTGCGTCCCGGTGGCTGCAGTCCTTTGGCGAGGACCATCTCCAGGCGCGCCATCCTCGCGCGGTGCGCCCCGGGCTGCGCGGCAACCCTTGCTCCTTCGCGTGCGGGTCTTGACGGGCGCGGGAGCAGGCGGCGATGGCTCAGGCAGGGTGGGAGCTGGAGCCGGGGATGGAACCGGAGGCGGGCCCGGGGCTGGTTCCGGGGGCACGGCCGGGACCGGGGCCGGGGCCAGAGGCTCTGATGGAGCCAGAGGCGCGGCCGGGGCCGGAGCCATGGCTGTGGCCGGGACCTGAGTCGGGGCCGGCTCCAAGATCGGGGCCAGGACCGGCACCTGGACCGAGGCCGGGGCCGCGGCCGGGGCGGGGCCCGAGGCCAGGGCCGGCGTCAGGGCCAGGGCCGAGGCCGGGGCCGGGTTGGGGGCCGGTGCCGGAGAAGGGGAAGGGGGCGGGAGTGGAGGCGGGTCGGCAGCCACGGCGAGGGGCAGAGCGGGCGCTGGGGCGAGAGCCGGGGCCGACTCCACGGGGCCCGGGCCCGGGGTGGGCGGGCGCGCCGCGGGCGGCGGCGGAGGCTGGAGCGCGGGCGGCTGCGGCGGGGGCGGGGCGGCGGGCGGCGGCGCGGGAGCCGGCGGGGGCGGCCGCGGCGCGGGCCCTTCCTGCGGGCCGGGGGGCGCGGGGCGCACAGGCTCGCCGTGGGGGGGCGCCGGGAAGATGAACATGGGCGGCGCCAGCAGGGCGGCCGCGGGCCTCCGGGGGCCGGCGGCGGGGTGTGTCTGGCCGGGAGGCGGTGGCGGGGAGCCCCACGGCCCTGAGAGCGCGGCCGCGCGCCGTCGGGGTGCCCCGACGGTGCCGCCCGCCCCGTTGAAGCGGAAGTGGCGTTCGGGGCCGTCGGGGGGGCTCGCCCAGTCAAACTTGGGCTTGGAGCCTGGGAAGGTGGTGTAGGGAGGGGGCGGCAGCGTCCGGGCGTGGGACGCGGGCGCCGAGGGGGGCCCGGCGCCGCCCTCGCCGTCTCCATCTCCGCCCTCTGCCTCCTGGGCTCCCCGCGGGGCCCCTGCCGAGGGGCCGGCGGGCGCAGCAGCCGGGGGCCCTTGCTTCAGGACCTGGGCGTAGGAGATGGCGCCCGCGGCCGCAGAGAAGGGCCCGCCGCCCCCGCCGCCGCCGCCCGGCGGGGTTTTGGCGGCCAAGGCGCTCGACGCTGCCGCAGTAGTAGGCAGAGGCGTGCCGGGCTTGATGGTCACTTTGCACAGGAGGCTGAGGCCGGCCTCCGCAGCGGCGGCGCGGGCCCGCTCGCCCTCTCCGGCCTGGGGAAGCGGCCCTCTGCGCAGCGGGCCGGCCGCCTGGCCCTGGCTGCGGGGCGCGGCCGGGCTGTCTGCGGGGCCGGCGGCGGGCGCGGGCGGCGCGGGGGTGACTGTGCGGCCTGCAGGCTGCCGGTCGGGAGGGGGCGGCGGGGGCGGCTTCCGCGCCTCGGCGGGCGGCGGCGGCGGGGACGGAGCCCTCGCGGCGGGGCCCGCGTCCTCCTGGGTCGGCGGCCTGGGTGGCGGCGGCAGCGGGCGGAGGCTCGGAGGGTCGCCCTGGCCGCGGTGGCTCGCGTCCAGCAGGCTGCGGATCCGGGGCACCGGCGCGCCCGCGGGTTTGCGCCACTTGGATGGCGCGGGCAGCAGACTCCCCGCGGGGGCGGCGGGTGGTGTGGAGACCGCGGCCGCCGCCGCCGCCTCGCAGGGGGCCGTCACGGGCGAGTGTAGGTCCAGGGGCAGGGTGAGGGGCGGCGGGGTGGCCTGGGGCGCGGGGGGGACCAGGAGTCCCGGGGGCGCGGAGCTGGTGGGGAACCAAACGCCCAGCCCGCGAGCCAGGCGCATGGCCGGGGAGGCGGCTGTCACCTCGGGCTCCACCAGGGACGTCCGACGGGAGTCAGGGGCGCGGTCGGGGGCCTGCTCTTTCCGGGAGCCCCCGCCTGCGGACGGCTCCGACTGCACGTTCCCCATTTCTGACCAAGGTCGGGGACTGTGACCAGAAAACGCCAGGCGGTCAGTCTGCGAGGCTGTGCGACCCCACGGGGCTGCCTGTGCGTGGCCGCACCCCTGCGCGGGACCCCCACGCCCTCCAAGGGGCGCTAGGTCACGAGTCCCGGCCGCATCGCTGTCCCGGGCTCTCCACGTTCAGTTTCTCCCCGCGGCCGCCTCCCGCTGCCGCTCGGTCGCCGAGGCCCGTCCTCCCGCGCGCCGCGTTCAGTCCGCGCTGTCGGCTGCGCGCTCCGGCCTCGGCCCTACCCCGCGGCCACCGCCCCGGCGTCCGGGCCCCGAACGCTGGTCGGGCCGCTCTCCGCAGTCAGGGAGGCGCGTCTCTCCCGGCGGGGGCTCAGGACGCCCAGAAGGGGCTGAAACTTCCCTCCCCGCGCGCCAACCCGGCCGCCGCGCCCCCGCCCCGCCCCGCCCCGCCCCCGGGGCTCAGGGACCCCGGCTTCGCCCACCCACCGGCCGCACGTGTGAGCGCCCGTCACCCCGCGATCCCAGGTGTCCCGTCAGGCTAAGCCTCCGTCCTGGGCTCCTCGATCCCCCGTGTCCGGACCCGCTCTGGGCCGGGCAGCAGCGGAGCCTCAGACCGCACCCTCCCGCCCGCCGCCCCGCCCCGTCCCCACGGCCCCGACACTCAGGCCCGCCCCGCCCCGAGCGCCGCCTCGGCCCCGCCTCGGGCTGAAGCGCCCACTCACCGACTCCTCCAGACCAGAGTTCAGACCGCGGCCCCCGGGGTCAGGGCAGGGCGGGGAACGGCCGCTGCAGAAAATAACCGAAAAGAACGGGGGTGCGGGTGAAGGCCGGAGGGCGAGACGGCAAGGGCGGACCCCGAGAGCTCGGCCCCGCCCCTGCCCCGGGCCCCGCCCCCTGTCAGCCATCTTGGGCCGGCCCCTTAGCAACCGGGGCGTGGGTTTACACGCTCGGATCCCTTCCGCCCCGCCCCGGCCTCGTCCCACACCCACCCCTTGAGAACGATGCCTCGCCCCGCCCCCTTGTGGCCCCGCCCCTCCCGTTCGTCCCGCTCCCGAAGCCCCGCCCGTTCCGAGCACAGCCCCGCGGCCCCTCCTCCTAGGGTCTCCGCGCCCCGCTCCGCGGATGTCCCTCTCAGCCCCGCCCGCAGGACCCGCAGTCTCCCCCCGACCCTCTCCCCCCGCGGCCCGCCCCCGCGGCCCGCCCCTCCGTGACGCAGCCCGGCCCGCGCCTCGGCGTCCTCAGCCTCCTGGCCGCGGCCCGGCGACCACGCCCCCTCGGGCGGGCGCCTCTCGCCCCACCCCTTTCCGAACCCCGCTGCGCGCGGAGCCCCTCCCACTTGGACCCCGGAGCGGAGCCCCTCGGCCCCTCGGCAGCTTGAAGCGGCTCGGCCCGGACCCTTTCCCCACACGCCCAGGGCCCGAGTCGCGAATGGGGGGGTGGTCGGGGGCCTCCCCGGGTCCTGAGAAAATGGGGGTTGGGGGCTGTGCTCGCGCGACCGTGCCGGGCTCTAGGACCCAGCGGGCAAGGGCGCCCGCCTCGCCTCCCCCCTCCCCCCCGCCGCCCCCTCCCCCCATCTCCAGGTTCCCCTCCCTCCCCCCCGCCCGGCTCCCGGTGCCCGTCTCTAGCGCCGCGGAGCCAGCGAGGGAGCCGGAGCGAGCAGGAGGAGGAGGAGCCGGAGGCCACGTCGCCGCCGCTCGGAGCCCGGCCGGAGCCGCCCAGGCAGGTGCCGCGGGGGGCGCGGGGATGGGGTGACAGCCCTCCGGTCCCGTGAGGGGGCGGCCGGACGGCGCCGCGCCTCCTGCCGCCGGGGCGCCCCCGGCCCGGCTGGAAGGACAAGGGGGTGGGGGCCCCTAAACTGCGCGGCAGCCATTTGGGGTACCAGTCTCCATTTGGGGGCCCGGGCTTGCTCCGCGGACGCCCCATTCAGAAAATTCCGTAGTGGACCCTCACCGCTGAGGCGCTCCGGGACCACTTGCCCCGGGAAACCTGTGCGGGGCCCGCAGAGCGCCCGAAACGCCCGCGTCCCGTCCCTGCTAGGCCCGCGGGGGGACCCCAGCCGCCTCCGGGCTTCACCTGTTGTCGGGGGAGGCGGGCGGACAAAGGAGGCCGAGTCACGTGACCGCTCATTCACAAAATCCCTTCCCATTGAGAAAAGGGGGCTGGGGGCGCTGCGGCCGCCCCTTCCCCTCGCGCGGGGCGGGGGCCCGCGGCAGCCGGCGGGCGGGGGAGGGGTCGGCGCTCGCCGCCCGGGTCTCTGGGGGCGGCCCGGGCCCCGGACCCGCCGGCAGCGGGAGGCCGGACGCCGACCCCGGTCCCGGGCGGAGGGCTGGGTCCCCCGAGCTGGGGGCGGGGTGACAGGGCTGTGAAGGCTGCCGGGGCGGGGCGGGGCGGGGGAGGAGGAGAGTCGGTTCCCGCCCCCCGCGCCTCTCCCCTCGCAGTCCCCGGCCGGGCCTGAGGGAGCCGCTGCGTTTTTGTGAATGAACGGCTCTCTGGCCGCGTCCCAGCGGCCGGTTCCCGGCTGCCTCTGCCTGCGTCTCGCTGTCGGCCGCTCTCTGGCCGTTGCCGGTGCTCTCCCTGCTCCCTGCCCATCGCCCGTTGCTGGGTGACTCAGTGAGCTTTGCATCCGGTCTCATTCATAAATCCGGGAAGGGGTGGGGGGGGGCCTGGGCTGCTCACCCGGCCGCTGGCCTGGGCGGCGGGGTGCGGAGGCAGAGTCGGGGGGACTGGAGCCGTGTTGATGGGCTCCAAGAAAATCCATATGCGCAGGCACCCAGCTGTGAGGGGGACGGAAGGGTGGGGCTGTGGGTTTGTGCTGAGGGAGGAGAAGGAGACGGGGCTGGTAAGGGATGAGCAGGAGGGGGAAGGGCAGTGGAAAACCCAGGCTCTGGGGGTGCGGGTGGGAAGGATGGGGGGAAGGGAGGGTAGGTGGGCGTGGGGAGAAAAGGTAGAAGTGGAGAAGAAGGGAGGCAGGAGAGAAAAGGGATGGCATGAGGAAGAAAGAAGACACTCTGGGAGAAGGTGGGCATGAGGGGGAAGGTGGGCATGGGGGTGATGGAAATGGGGGAGAAGGTGGGCATGGGGGTGATGGAAATGGGGAGAAGGTGGGCATGGAAGATGGGGTGTCCGTGGTGAAGGCCGTGGTGGATCCAGATTGAGAGATGTAGAGGGGAGGTGAGGGCTGAGGGAATCGTGACAGATGTGCGGGGATCCGCGCTCACTGACCATGTTGTTCCTGTCCCCCCCACCTCCTCCAGGTACATGGTTCGGGTCCGAGCTGTGGTGATGGCCCGAGATGACTCCAGTGGGGGCTGGCTGCCTGTGGGGGGCGGGGGCCTCAGCCAGGTGAGCGTATGTCGGGTCCGAGGGGCCAGGCCCGAGGGGGGGACCCGCCAGGGGCACTTCGTCATCCACGGGGAGCGCCTCCGGGACCAGAAAGTGAGCCACCCTGGGGCGAGGGGGCAGGGTGGGGGTCTGGGGAAGTAGGGGGATGGGGCTGGGAGAGCAGAGGTGAGGTCAGGTCATCTCCCATTCCTGGAATCAAACCGGGGTGTGGGATGGAGCTTGAAGGTGGATAATCCATCCTAAGGATGAGAGTGAGGATCTTGGGGGCATTAAGCAGTCCTTGCCACCACCAGCACCAGCTGGAGGTCACAGCAGCCCTCTGGCTGGTCTCCTTGCCCTGCTCCTGCTCCCTCCTCAGCGGGCCCTGCTCACACCTGACTCAGATCACCTCCCGTGCTGCTCAGCACCCTCCCGCAGCTCCATCTCACCGGAGATCCTCACCTCACCTGGCCCAGGCCTGCCCCAAGTATATTGGCATTTGGTGGGAAATCCTCTGCACGCGTCAACTAATGGGTTCAGAGGGGGTGTCTTGGGCTGTCTGGTGTGATTTGGAGGGACCCTGTTGAAGCTTCAACCCGGGAGGTGGCAAAAGGATGCAAAGGCTTGGGGGTGGGCTTGTGGGGAGAGGGGAGGAAACTGTGGGTGGTGGCGGTGAAAGGTGGTGAAGAATTGTAGGTGAGCTGGGCAGAGCTGTGAGGGGACAGCTGAGGTGGTGACCAGCGCTCTGAGGGCACACCTTTGACAGCATTTTGGGAGATTATTGGGCATCAGAAGGGGAAGTAATGCTTTGAGAAGGTGGATTAAGATGGGGAGCACTGTCAGTGTGGTGAGTCACAGGGTAGATGTTGGGTCATCACAAGGGAGTTACTAATTTTTTGAAGCTTTCAGTAAGATCAGGGATTCCTAGTGGGATGTCAGAGATGTGCTCGATAAAATTAAGACTGGTATTAGGATGTTGATCACGGTTCAGGGGTACACCTGAGACAGAAATGAGGTTTGTGGGAAGCTGGGGTGTGCAGAGAGGCTGGGCTTGAGGGCAAGTCACAGGCTGAATGGGGGTGTTTGACTTGGCCCCTTCCTGCCCCTCCCCAGACTACCTTGGAGTGTACCCTGAGGCCAGGCTTGGTTTACAACAAGGTGAACCCCATCTTCCATCACTGGAGCCTGGGTGATTGCAAGTTTGGGCTGACGTTTCAGAGTCCGGCAGAGGCTGATGAATTCCAGAAGAGCCTGCTGGCCGCTCTGGCCGCGCTGGGTCGAGGTGAAGGCACTGGGTGCACTGGGGGCTGAGGTGGAGGGGTGGGGGGCAGCGGGCCCAGGGAACTCACTCTCTGCCTCTCTCCTTGCCTCAGGCTCACTCACCCCCTCCTCCTCCTCCTCCTCCTCTTCCTCCTCCCCTTCCCAGGACACTGCAGAGACCCCCTGCCCTCTGACGGTGAGTCCCCAGGCTGCAGATCTGCTGGGAGGGCAGGGGGTGGCTTGTACTCTAGGAACATTCTTGAGCACCTCTTGTGTGTTAGGCACATGCCACTTACTTGGGCCCAGACTATTCCTGTCAATTCAATCTCAGTTACTGTCATTTTTTTCTGTTCCATCGTGATTCACACATTTGTTCAAGAATATTGAGCACCTTCAAGTTGTGTTTTAGGCACTGGCGATACATCAGTGACAAAGTCTCCTTCCTCATGGCGCCGCCACTCTAGTGTGTAAAGGCGAAAAATTTTTTTAAATGATAATAAAATGAATAGAAAAGTAAATGAATGAACAAAATGGATGACAGGTCCTTCCTGTACAAGGAGGTATTCTGACCCCCCTCTCTCTTTTTTAATCTTTTTTTAAATTTCATTTATTTTTGCATAGGAACTGGGGTACAGGCCTGAGGTTCAGGATGGTGAGAGGATTCAGCAGAGGCAGAGTGGGGAGCAGAGCTGGGAAATCGACTGAAATACACTGCTATGGGAGTAGCAGATGAGACAGGAGATGTCTGCTCTGCCATGTTTGTCAGCTCCCTGTCTGGGGATTGAAATCAGGGCATAGTGGTAACCCCTAGGCACCAGAAAGGCTTGTGTGCTCTCTCTCTCTCTCTCTCTCTCTCTCTCTCTCTCATGCTCCTTATCTAATCTTTCCACAAACTTTGGTTCCATTTTCAACCAGTGATCAGAATGTGCCTTCAGCCTGGCACTGTGCAACCTCATCTTCCAGCTGAGCCATTTGACCAACTTCTCACTGTCAATCCCCCCCCCCACTTGTATGCCTAGACCTAGAGGGACCCTGTAGACATCTAAGTCAGATCGTTCCCCGTTCAGAAACCTTCCAGGGCTCCTCACTTGGGGTAGAGGACGAAATCCTTCCATAAGATTCCATGCCCTCTGGCTGCTATTGCACACCCTCTCACGCCCTCTGCCCCAGCCACACTGGCCTTCTCACTTACTCTAACACAGCAGGTGTGTTTCTGTCTCAGAGCTAGTCCTGCTGTGTTGGAACAGTCACCCCCTCAACTCTAACCTGTTTAAAATCTCAATCTTCCAGTACCCTTTATTGTGTTGTGATTTTTTTTCTCATCTACAATATTTCCTTTCCCAATAGCCAATTTTCTTTTCTATTAGTTTACTGTCCATCTCGAAGTCTAGAATGCCAGCTTCAGGAGGGCAACTATCTTTTATTGTTTCCTTGCTGCCTCTCCAGTGCCTAAAACAATACCTGGTATACAGTAAGTGTGCAAGAAATGTGTGTTGAATAAATGCATTGAATGAATAAATGCACATAATGTCTGTTGCGATTTGGCCCTTGCTGGGAACAGTAGGAGTTGCTCAGAACACTTGGAGGAACAAAACTGGTTCCCTGGGCAGAAAAGGGGGGATCCCAGGGTAATGGGAGATGTGGGCAGGTCTACAAAAGTCACACTGGCAGTAACCACGTTTGGGGTGCCAATTCAGGAAAGACAGCTTTCCACGTTCCTCCTCACATCCCCCCAGTGGCCCTCGTGCCTGGCATGTCCTGGGTGCTCAATGAATGTTTATTGAAGAGAGAGTCAAGGGGTGAGGAAGGAGTGACCCCATTAAGAAAGGAAACCAAGGTTCTGAGAAGTGATATTCCAGCTCCTGAAGGACAGAACTTGGTTTGCATGGGGAGGAAGACCTTCCGGTGGGTGAAATTGGGCCAGCAAAGGTGTGGTGGTGGGAATGAGGCTGGAAGGCAGCTGACTGGCCCAGGGAGAGGGGCTCTGAGGAGGGAGATGGATGATTTGGTGTTCTGTAGATTGGTGAGCTAAAATGAGGACAGGGCCCAAATCATAAGAACCCGTTCCAGCTCTTCCTGTATTCAGGCACCCCTTTTCAGTGGGTCCTAACCACATCCTTATGAATAGATACTATTATGATCCCCATTTTACAGAGGAGGAAACTGAGGCTCAGAGAGATGAGCTCACTTGCCGGAGGTCACACAAGCAGTCAGTGGCAGAACCGGGGCTTGAACCCAGGTCTGTCTGGCGGCAGAGCCCTCGCTCGCAATGGGAGGGGGTCTATTTGAGGGCGTCGGCTGTGCGGGTCCGGCTCTGAGGCCGCCAATCTCCCCCAGTCCCACGTGGACAGCGACTCCTCCTCCAGCCACAGCCGCCAGGAGACACCGCCCACCGCTGGGGCAGCGGCCCCCATCAGCACCGTGGAGTCAGCTTCCGGCTTTGGGCCGGCCACGCCCCCCCAGCGCCGCTCCTCTGCCCAGGTAAGACCTCTTGGCCCTTGCGGGAGTCTGGGACCCCAGGAGAAAAGCCGCTGCAGCTGGGGTCCTGAAGTGGGCGGCCACTGAGGTTCCAGAGGGCCGAGAAACACAAACAGATCCTAGGGGATGGCTGCCCTGGTTTATGTGGGGGGGGGGGGGTGCCAGGAGGGGGAGACTCAGTTGCTTAGGTTCCTCAGAGGCTTGGGTGCGGCCTCCTGGGTGCCCTACCCTCTTGGAGATTTTGGAAAGTGCTGAACTCCCCAGGCTTTTAGGGGACGACTCAGACAGTGAATTCTGCAGGTGTTTTTGGAGGTTGCTTGTTCTCACTGAGGCTGTCCTTCAGACTGCTTCATTCATGCTGGGGTGGGGTGCACTCTACCCAAGGGGGCGACAGGAAACTGGAGATGGACTCTTGCGTCCTGAGGAAGAGAGGCTGGGATCCAGAACCCCTGGATCTGGGAGGACAGGGGGCTGGGGCTCCTGGATGTTGAGATAAAATGGTGCTGGGAGCCTGAAGGTGTGGGCCTGGTGCCTGGATTCTCCTGTCTCCCTGGGTTTCTTCTGTCTGAAGGAGAGGAGCGGGCTGGGGGTTTGGAAGCCTGAATGCGGGATCCGAACACTCAAACTCCCAGGATGAATGAGGCCTGGGTCTTTGGAGTCTTCCCTCTTCCGAGGCTGGGAGGGATTGTAGCGAGGTGTGGGGGATCACAGATCCTGCTAACCTGTTCTCCTGTCCCTTCATCCCACAGAGCTACCCTCCGCTCCTACCTTTCACGGGGATCTCTGAGGCCTCAGAGCCCCTGGCTGGGGCTGGGGGCCCTGGCTGGGGCGGCCGCGGCTATGAGGATTATCGGCGCGCCGGGCCCCCCGCGCCCCTGGCTCTGTCCACCTGCGTGGTGCGCTTCGCCAAGGCTGGCACATTGAGGGGCGCGGCCCTGGGTCCCCCAGCGGCACTACCCGCCCCTCTCGCCGAGGCTGCGCCCCCAGCGCCCCCAGCTCGCCCACCCCCGGGCCCAACCCCCGAGCCCGCCAAGGCCTCTCCCGAGGCGGAGGAGGCTGCGCGCTGCGTGCACTGCCGTGCGCTCTTCCGCCGCCGCGCAGACGGTCGTGGTGGCCGCTGCGCCGAGGCCCCGGACCCGGGTCGCCTGCTGGTGCGCCGTCTCAGCTGCCTGTGGTGCGCGGAGAGCTTGCTCTACCACTGCCTGTCGGACGCCGAGGGCGACTTCTCGGACCCGTGCGCCTGTGAGCCTGGCCACCCACGTCCCGCCGCGCGCTGGGCAGCGCTGGCTGCCCTCTCCCTGGCCGTGCCCTGCCTCTGCTGCTACGCGCCCCTGCGCGCATGCCACTGGGTCGCAGCTCGATGCGGCTGCGCAGGCTGCGGGGGTCGCCACGAGGAGGCTGCGCGGTGAGGACCGCCTGGCAGATCCTGTAGCCAGACCGAGGACCCAGAATTGAGGGTCCAGGACCCCTGACTTCATTCGGACCCCAAACCCAAACCTAGGCACACCGGAACTTGGAGCTTGAGTTTGGATTGAGAGACCCCAGATCTGGACCGTGGACCCCAAATCTAGGACTGAGAGACCCTAGACCCAGCTTCATTGGGGTGTCTGTCCAAGAGGTCCCAGCATCCTGAGTTCTGGCATCTCCTTTCTTCCCCTACCTTTCTCCACCATGATCTAGACTGAGGAGACTCCAGGTGTCCCCAAACTTTCTGCCGGAAGCAGGCCAGGGAACATTTGATGTCTGAGACCCAGCGCAGTGAGTCCTGACTCCCTGTTCAGGTGACCCCCTTAGACCTGGGCATACCTGGCACCACAACTCAGATTTCAGCCCCAGAATTAGTCAGCACTTGCCAATAACTGATTCTACCTGTAAGCAAGAGACCACAGAACCCAGAATCACCCCCAGATGGCCCCTGAATGTTTATCTGAACCGGGGAACCCAGATCTGACATGTTCTTATAGCTTCTGGCCTCCTGAGATATCACACACTCTTAAATGCCCCAGGTCCTTCCTGCTCAAGATGACTTGGGAGACCCAACTCAGAGCCCCTGTCTCCATCCAGTGGTCAGACCCTGAGGTGCTGGGATCCAGGGATCAAACACTGCTGTAGACTCACCTGTCACAAGCCAGTGTTCCCAGGAGCTTGGATCTCACATACAGGACTCTGAGGTGCCTGGGACCTCCAGACGTAGCACTGGAGGCCACCTCAGGGCCCAAAACACTGGTCCCAAGTCCGCTTCCAGTCCCCCTTGGATTTAGATTTCAAGTCCTAGAACATTCTGAAATCTTTGTATCAACAGATCCCCAATCCCTGGTCCCAGAAGATGGGCTCTTGGCAACTCAGACCTCTGACCCCTTGTTCCCCAGCCCCTCAATGACCCCAAGGTGCTTTAGGAGCACTGGATCCAAGACCCCAAGGTGCCCTGTCACCCCAAATTCAGGGCTCAGGCCTACATGTATTGGGATTATCCATGATCCAAGACCTTGGTCCCTCTATGCCAAAAGACAGATTTGAGGTATCCCAGGACCCTAGTACCCTCAGATTCCAGATTTCCTAGGACTTGAACCTCTCTAGTCTGATAATCCTCAGGCCCAATTTGTGTGTCTCCTGAGACCTGCTGCTCCAGGATCCTGCCATCCCCCAAGACCCCAAAGTCCCAGACAAATTGTAGTTCCAAGGGCCCAGCATTGTGCAGAACTACCCCTTTACTCAAGTAAGGGAAGAACCCCATTTGGAACTCATGTTCCTGGAGCCCAGGACCATCAGAGGGCTTCTTTGTAACCCTGGGTTGCCATGGGCAGTTGTGCAGGCTGGCCACTAGGCAAGGCACTCAGCTGAAGTGGGTGCAGCGGCAACTCACCCCACATCCTGCTGGCCATACTGTGCCCTTAGAGGAAGGTGTGTTTCTAAGGCATCTTTTGGGGTTAACTGGCTCTGCTGGTATGCATACACACAGCAGTCCCCAGCCTTGCACATTCTCTCTTAGCCCCTTCCCTTCCATCTTAGAGTTGAGGGTGGCTGTGGAAAGTTTGAGACCCTTCTTCTGGAGAAGGGAGGTGCCATGGTCTCTTCGCCTCAAGTGGCCTGGGGCTTCCAGGGTACCTCAGATCTGATGGCCTTTATTCGGGGAGGGGCAGGGAAGAATCAAGGTCTTGGAGCAAGACACTCTCAGTGTTACACAGGCTTGGGACCTGCATCTAGTCTCAAGCATCTGGAAACGTGCGCTTACCTTTCCTAGTTACCCTGACTTGGATGGCACGGTGGAGTTGAATGGATAGATCAGGGGGGCCAGAATAGATCCTTCTGTCACTTCTTTTAAATTATTAACTATTTATTACATCCGGAACCTGTGAGATTCAGCTCTCCCAGCCAGACCCGGGGGTGGGTAAGAGACAGGGGGGTGTCCCTCCCATCCCCACTCTGCCCGTCTCTCATCACTGTCAGACCCACCAGAGCTGAGGGTGGAGGGACTGGGGGGGCTGGGCCAGCCTGGGTTCCCATCCCCCTCTCTGTGCCTCGGTCTCCTCCCTTCCGTGGTGGGCGGGGGGAAGCTCCATTCTTAACCTACCTCGTTTTGGGGAGGGGTGGGACGGGGGACCAGAGTGCTGTACGGTGCTGTGGGATCTGCGGATGAAGTGGTGGGGCCTTGGGGAAGGTTCCCCAGCCCCCACCTCCCAGCACCGCCTCTCCCAGGTCTCCCAGTCCTGCTCCCAGCTGATACCCACCTCTGATCCATGATTACTCTTCATCACCCCCAAATCAGGGGTGCGTGGAGGGCTGACCCTGGGAGCCAGGAAGACCTCAGACCCTGGTGTCCCCAGGCCCAATTTCCCACTGCTAGCCCCT
This sequence comes from Talpa occidentalis, assembly GCF_014898055.3. Classification (NCBI taxonomy): domain Eukaryota; kingdom Metazoa; phylum Chordata; class Mammalia; order Eulipotyphla; family Talpidae; genus Talpa; species Talpa occidentalis. The sequence continues at coordinate 40,149,743 of NW_023601754.1, forward strand.
CAGATCAGATGCTTGGCCCCCATACTTGGGGGAGGCACCCTGACACTTATCTTCCTGATCTTGATACCAAGCCAGTCTGTGACCTCAATATTGTCATTGTCAGTACAGGCTGAAATGATGGGGGCCAAAGACCCAGATTTGTCATCCGGGGGAGGGGGCATGAGAGATCCACTCCAAGAAATGTCTGTGACAAAGTCTCAGCCTGTGTTCTTTATTTGCATTGATGCGCCCCCATCTACTCACTTCCTGAACCCCTAACCTGATTGCTTCTTCAAATTCTCCATCACGTCCTTTAATTCTAAGCAGAACTCTAGCTGAGTTTTATACAGTCACTCAACAAGCACATTTATTGAACACCCATTACATTATATGCCAAGCCTGGTACTAGGCTCTTTGAGAAGACAGTGATCAGAACAGACAAAAATCCTTCCCCACTAGGAACTTTCTAGTGGAGGAGACACCAAATAAATGACAGGTTAGAAATGATATCTACTACGAGGGAAAAATAAAGTGGAACTGGGAGAGAAAGTCAATTGTAGCCCGAGTGGTTGGGCCTCACCGTGGAGCTGGCATTTGAATAAAGCCCTAAAGGAGGACAGGGGTCCCTTGATGTCTGTGGGAGGAACGTTCTGGGTAGAGGGAAGAGTCAGTGCAAGACTCTGAGGGAGGAGCATGCCTGGTAAGTCTGAGCGACTTCAAGGGAGTGCTTGGAGGGGAGAAAGCGAAGAGGAGGAATTAGACAGAGAGGTGAACGGGCAGATCCACACGGTCGTGCAAGTCGTTGCATGGATTTGGTGTTGCCCAGAGATGGGGCTACAGGAAGGATCCAAACACCTGGGCCAACTCAGGTGTTCACAGGTTCCCTCTGCCTGGCTGTGGGGAACAGCTGGAGGGGGGGGAGGTGGGGGCGGATCTAAGGAGGGGGAGATGACAGTGCCCTGGACCTGGGTGACAGCGGTGGAGATGGGGAGAAGTGGGCAGATACTGGATTGGTTTTGAAGGTAAAGACCACAAACTTAGATTTGGGGTTCGATAGAAGAGAGGAGTCAAGGTTATGACTTTCAGGTTTTGGCCTGAGCAATTTTAAATGTTTCTTAAAGTCAGCAAATGGCTGCGTGAGTACCAGTTTGGGGTAGGCAAGGCTATGAAGGAATCAGATTAAAAGCAGGCTCTACCCTTGAGGAACTATGTCCAGCTCTTGTTCTTCTGGGGGTTCCAGCCTATCCCTGCTGCCAGCAGAAGGATCTAGGCACTTCTGGAGACAGGGATCGAGTTGAAAAGAGATTAGTTCTGAAACAATTTTATTTTTACTTTTTTTGTGTTCAGCCATTAATTTTTTTTTTTCCTTTATGGAGGAAACACAGGTTTACACGAGTTTACATAATTTAGGGGAATAGATTCACACCTCCTCACGTGGATATTTGGAATAAATTATTACTATACCAGTAATAACAGTAATAAGTTGATTGGTTAAAAAGCACGCACTTTGGAATCAGACCTGAAAAAGTCCTAGCACTATCACGCGCGATTGATGCCTGGAGGAACCTCCCTTTTCTGTGTAAAAGGGAGATACTTAATCCAGTAGCACACACAAAATGTCCAATATAAATTGTTTTCCTTAACCGAGTAACCCCTACGTGCTACTAAACACACACAGGACTCTAACCCTCGCAAGAGTACTGTCATCGTCTCTATTGTACAGGTAAGAAGCAAATCGGCGGGGACACCGCGGTGGTGAGTGGTGGGGTCACACCCTTCCCTTGTTTGCCTGACTCCTGGGGCAGCGCTTTCATCTCGCTGGTAGACCGCACCTGCTCCCTCTCCAAGGCGTAGCGGGGGCGGGCGCGAAACCCTGCGGCGCGCACTGCGATCAAGGAGAAAGGCCAGCGCTGGTCAGTGCATGTGTGGCCGGGATTCCTAGCACCCTGACATAGTGCCAACCCTAAATGGGAAGGGAGAAAACACGTTTCTGGATTCGGGACGGAAGTGGGAGAACAACACTTGGTGTCGGGTGCTTTAGAGCAAAGGGCATCTGAGGGAGGCTGAGGAAAAGGAAACCCGAGGTTGCTTCTGGGTTGCCACAGCGCGCACGCCCGCCGGCTGCTCCGACGACCGGGAAACTGACCCGGCTCTCTGCATTCCCATTGCCTCCCGGAGGGTGGCGCTCTAGGTCTCGGCGCGGGCCGGCCGGGGGCGGGCCCTGCCTTCTCCTGCGCCAATTGGAATGCCGCAGGCCCGCAGCGGGAGAGACTGATTGGTCGGTGGGGGGCGGGTGCGCACAGCCTCCTGGGGCGGAGCCCGCTACCCGCCGGCAGGGGGCGCGCGCCTGGCGAAGAGGAGGCGCTTTCATGGAGGGGGCGGAGGCGCGGGAGGAAGCCTCGGTGGCCCGGGACCTGCTGGCCCTGGGGTAAGGGGAGCCGGGTGTGACTGGTGGGTGCAGGAAAGGGCAGGTTTGTCCTCAGACGCCCTTATTGACCTTTCCCACCCCTTCCCGCCGCCTCGGCCCCACCGCAGCTATGAGGGTTTCCCGGGGGCGGCGTCTCTGGGCCCCTGGTGCCCAGACTTCAGGGAGCTGTGCGCGCGGCTGGCGGCGGAGCTGGCGACTCTGGGCGCCCTGAAGCAGGAGCGAGAGGAGGGCGCGGAGGCGCTGCGCGCCGGCCACTGTACGTGCGGAGCGGGAGGGTCGGAGGGGTGGAACCGCCCGAGCCGCCGCCGCGCCCTGACGTCTGCGCCTCGTGTAGGCCCCGGCGCCGAGGAGGAATTCCTGCGACAGCTGGCCGGCCTGCTGCGAGAGCTGCACTGCCCCGACCGCGCGCTCCGCGGCGGAGACTGCGCGGCCGCGCTGCGGGAGCCCGGCGCGGGCCTGCGCCTGCTGCGTGAGCCGGGGCGGGCCGGGGATGCGGAAGTGGGCGGGCCGGGGATGCGGAAGTGGGCGGGGCCTCAGCCTCGAGGGGGCGGGCCCTAGGCGCTGGCCTGGGCCTGGGTTCCTGAGGGGGCGTGGTCAGACTTTTGTAGGGGCGTGGTCGGCCCACCGTTGATGTGGGTGGGCGCGGGGCCCGAAGTGGGTGGGGCCGGAGCATGGGGGCGGGCTTAGGGCGCCGCTGTGGGCGGGGTTAGAACTTTGCTAGCGGATCTCGGAGCTCACGTGGGTTGGTTTAGAGGCACCCGGACTGGTAGTTTCTTTATCTTTTTTTTTTTTTTTAAAGATTTATTTATTTATTTATTTATACAAGCACTGGGTACAGTCAGAAGCGCGGGAGGGTGAGAGAACTCACCAGAGCCAGAGCGGGGAGCAGAGCAGGCAGAAGGACCGAAGTACACTGCTGAGGGGAGCAGCGGGCGGCAGGAGAGGTCTGCGCGCCATGTGGGACCCTCCTCCAGTGGCCGGGGATCGAACCAGCGCTGCAGAGGCCGCGGGCAGCTTTGCAACCCAGCGCTCAACCGCTGCGCTACCCGGGAGGCCCTGGACTGGTAGTTTCGAAGTGGGCAGGACTCGAATTCCGAGGAGAAATCTGAAACTATTCTGGAGGTTTCCTCGAGGTTCTAGATGGTCGAAACTATATATAGAGAGGTTTTTGAATATTTTGGAGGTTTTAGACCCCTGTGGGTGGGGTGACAGCCCACCTAGTTTGCGCCACTCCCTTTCTCTACTTTTAGGCTTTCTCTGCTCCGAGCTCCAGGCTGCCCGCCTCCTCCGCCTGCACCCCAGGCTGGATGCTAGGCATGCGCTGCCTCGTGGGGAGGGAGGTGAAGAGGAAACTGGCATGGTCCAGGAGCTGCTCCTGACACTCCAGGCCCTGGGGCTACCCAGACCCACGCCGGGGAACCCCGCCAGCGCCAGTGGGCTGCTGCGGGAGTTGCATGCCAAGGTAGAAAGCCGAAGCCCCATCCGCACCCTGAACCCTTTTTCCACAAGTGCTCCTGGAGGGCTGTCCCAGCCACACTGCTGTTTTCTGATTCCGTGTTCTGGGTCCTCAGGACCATGGGGAACAGGAGTCCACACAGCGTCCATCCGGTTTCTGCCCACTTAGTCTCAGGCTCTTCCTTCTCCCCTCAGATCTCGCAGCTTCTACCTTCCCTGCCCCCGGAGTCCTTGCAGCCCCTCCTCAGCCACCCGCTGGATGCACCCAGATGGGTAAGCTGTGTATGACTGTATGCGATCTCATCCAGAGGTGGGAGCGAGGGGTACCCCTGTCACAACTGAAATCTTTCCCCCCAGGAGGCGTTGCAGTTTCTGTCCCAAAGCCTGCACACTCAGTACCACTGCCGCCGCTGTCTCCTCCTCACCCGCCTGGACCTCACGACATCTGCTTTCCACTGGAGCGATCGCTCAGAGGTGTGGGCACAGGACTTTGGTAGAAGCATGGAGGGGGTGGGGGATGGGGGACAACAGCCCCAGGGAAGAGGAATGAGGGCCAGGAGTTTACCACCTTGAAGGTTCTGAGACAGGACATTTTAGAACCTTGTGGGGTTTGGGGTTCTAGGATCTCACAGTCCCCATAGCATTCTAGAGTCTAGGTGTCCCCCTGAGCTGGGAGTGTCTTCAGAACAATACTTCTTATTTAGAGATGTGGGAAGTGAGACCCTGAATGGGGAAGAGATGCTTCTGAGATGACAGATCTCACCTGGGGAGGGCTCTTGGGCACCTTCTCCATGTGCCACATCTTCCCAGGCCCAAGGAGAGGCCATGAAGGCAGTGCTGACTCCAATTCGAGAGGCTTTGACCCCAGAATCAGAGGTCTCCATCGCACATGTCCTGGCAGCCCGAGCTGACCTATCTCGTCTTGTCCCAGCCACCAGCAAGGCTGCCCGTCAAGGGACCTGCTGTGCCATCAACAAGGTGGGCACCTGGGTGTGGGGGAGGGACCTACATCCTTGGCTCTTTAAACTGGCCTTCCAGCCTTTGCCCTGGCCCAGCCTTGTCTTCTCTGCCTGGGCTCCTGGGCTCTGGACTCACCGCCTCTCATCCACCCTGTGCACATGGCAGCTAGAAGGACATTTCTCACACAGAAATCTGACCATGCACTTCCCCAGCTCAAAACCCTTCTGTGGCTTCCTAGTGCTTTCAAAACAAAGTCCAATTGTTTACTGAGCCCTTGCCTGCTTCTCCAACTTTGACTTACAATCATTCCCTACCACCTCAACTTGTCTATTATATTGATTTTTAACCATTTTAAAGCGCAAAGAACCTTTGTATAAATGATTAGGTATTTAGCTTCATGCCCCTGTTTGAATAACTAATACTTATGTGAATTCTTGATGAATAATGTCTAGCTCAGTAAAGAGTGAGGCAAAACATAAGAAAAAAAGTTATTTACTTCAAGGTAAGCAAACAACATTACAGGTGATGTGGAAGTGGTGGCTAGTTAGGGAGAAAAACAATAACACTGGCTTGCTAGAAAGCCCCATACATGAAATAGACATAAGTTGAAGTGTCTTTGTTTTCTTGTTAATTTTGGTGGCGACTTGGATCTCTGCCCTTCCCCCTCTTGCTAAGGCCCCTGGAATCCAGGTCTGTGTCTTCCACCAATCTAGCCCCCCCATTCCCTAGCACTATACCCCCATTGCCAGCAATTGCCCTTCCTTTTTCAACCTCATGCTGCTCCTGTGACTCTGGCATCCTGGTCCAAGATCTTTTTTTTTTTTCCCTTGGAAACTTTGATCAACTCTCAGGTGCTTATGGGCAGCGTGCCAGACCGGGGGGGCCGCCCCAATGAGCTGGAAGCGCCCATGCCCAGTTGGCAGAGCAGAAGAGAGGACGGAGGTGGGCGAAGGGCAGGCCGCCAGTGCTGGGGCCGCAAGAAGAAGAAGAAGAAGTAAAGGACTGGCAGTCTGGGGGCTGGAGGGGCGTCCTCTGTGAAAGGCTGACACCATTGACAATCTTTGGGGAGTCAGTTTGAGGGTTTCTCTTGGCACCTGACACCTAGGCCCCACACACCTTGTTCCTGAGGTTGCAACTGTCCTTCCTTCATCTACCACTGAGCAGCAAGGTTCTCTGAAAAATAAATGTAATATTTGACAGTAGTAGGACCCATTTCTGTGGGGGCCAGGTGAAGGGTACTGGGTCTGAGGAGAGCTAGGCGCTCTTTGCTCCTCAGGAACATGTCTTTGCCTTCCTGAGGGCATAGGGAGGGAGACACATAGCATGGGGCAGACATCAGTCGGGCACCTGTGCCACCCGTGTTCCAGGTACTGGGGGCACAATGGGAGGTACAGATAATAAAAAGCTCTTTTCTCTTGGAGCTGATATTTCTGGTGAGAGGCAGCAGACATTAAATGAAATACATAGGGTAAAATGCAGTCTGTCAGATGTGGGGAAAGGACTTTGGAGAAAAATCACGCAGGGTGGGGAGGCAGGATGGGGATGGGGGGACTGTGACTTTGAGGATGGTCAGGGGAGGGAAGCCTCACCGAGAAGGTGACACTTGAGCTAAGTCCCAAAGACAGAACCAGGAGGGCCTCTGGGGAGGAGCGTTGCAGGCAGAGGGAACGGCCGGTGCAGAGGCCCTGAGGTAGGAGTGTGTTTGGCATGTTTGGGGATCACTGGGGCTGGAGCAGCTGAAGCAGCTGAAGCAGGAGGCAAGTGGTGGGAGGGGAGGCCGGGAGGTGTTAGGGGCAGGATGTGGGGCGGGCTTTAGTGAGGACTGGCTTTTGCCCTGCGTTGAGACGGAGGCATGGAGTGCTCTGGGCCCCGGAGGGACATGGTGCAATCAGGTGTTCACAGGCTCCCTGTCCCACCCCTTCTACAACCTTCTCTCTGGAACTGCAGTTTGGAAGTCTGCCCACCCAGCCACATTGCCTGTCAGTGTAGCGTTCTGGCCAAGAGCTTTCATTTAAGAGCAGACAGCAGAGTCCGGTCTCCAATGCTTAGGCGTCTGCCACCTCGGTGGAGCAGCTTAACCCCACTGAGCCTCAGTTTCCTCATCTGTAATATGGATATTTAAGGAGTCGGGGAGATGATGTCTAAGTCTGGATGGATCCGGTGGGGAGCTGCACAGGTACTGTGGGCAGGAAAAGGGAAGATGATTAGGTGCCACTCTGATGCCAAAGAAGAAAAATCCTTCTTTGGGGTAAGAGACGATGGACACATCAGCGAAAGCGGTGCCGGGGACGAGGTGAGGCCAGTGGGGGCTCCCCTGCAGGCTGAGTACCAGAAGGTGGAACTGACTTCGGGGGAGGGGAGCGGTGCAGAGAAGACGGAGGTGATGTCTGGGAATTCTGCTTGGAGGACTGGATGGTCGTCGGGGTGCTTGTTGGGAGGGGGTCCTGGAAGGAGGGAGACACTGGGTGATGTAGGGGGTCGGCCATTCCTCAGAGATCTTCACTACCCATCTGGTCTCACCCAGACTTAAGTAGATGCATGAATATCCCCTGTGTACCACTCCCCCCACCCCCCAGCATCTCCCTTTGCGTAGTGGAATCTACTTCATTGGCACTGGCACTCCTATTCAGCCTCCTTTTGGCCATTGTATTGTTTTCTGTCTTTTTTTCCTCCCTAAGTCCCTTTTCTGTTCCTGCAAGTGGTTACTTTCCTGCCCTCCAACATACCGAAATTTCTATTTTAATATTACCCTTGCAACGCAACCAGTGTTTCTGCCCTCCCGTGCAAGTCATTGGGGACTTTTGAGCATTTTTGCTTTTCTCTGCTTCCAACAATTTGTCTGGGTTCCCTCAGGCTCAGGGCCTGCTCTCCCCACATCCAGCTGGGACAGCTCCTACTTACCGTCTCTGGTTCCCAGGAGGGGTGTGGGAGCTCTGTCTGGGTCCAGGCATTGCAAAGGTGGCGCCCAGTCTCAGGGTCCAGGCATACTGTGAAGGGGAGATTGTCCTCGGTGCCTTTTTGTTGGAAGGAAGGGATGTGGGTATGATGAGAGGGTCTCAGGACTCCGGAGTTAACCCCCAGAACCCCTGCCCGGGCCAGGTACACCTAGGGTCTTACCATAGTTGGCATGGGTGGGTGTGGGTGGTGGGATGGGGGCTCCCGGGGGGCCCCCATCGCCCTTGGTCCCTGGCCTCTTACATTCTACCTTCACCTGGTCTCTGCACTGCTTGTGGCAACACAGCCCGCAGTCTAGGGGAAGGTGAGCAGTTAGTGACCAGAGACCCAGTCTGTACCCCTGTTTTTCCAGCCTGCAGGTCCTGGACTCCCCCACTCACCCCGACAGCGGTAGCCTTGCTTGGTGACACCCCAGAGCTGCAAAGAGAAAGCTGAACAGGTTACCCTTGGGGAGGGATGGCTGGGGTCAGGGGGAGGGGCGCGGGAGACGGGAAGTGTGGACACCATCCAGGTTTGGCAAATTATCAAGCCTAGGGTGGAGTCTGGAGATGAAAGGAATATGGAGGTTATCTCAAGTCTGGGGAGATCAAGTCTGATCAAGGGCCTGGATCTGCGAATTAGGCAACATTTGTAATGAATCAAGTATAAATTTCGTGGGCAGGGTTGTGTCAGTGGTGTTCCCTGCCGGGCCCCTGAGCCTACAGCCGTGCACAGTAAGCAAGGTTGGGGGCTTGGTCTTGGCTTAGAGGTTGAGAGCTGATGTTATCCAGAGCTTGAGGGCACCCTGACTGTGGACATTACTCAGGGTCTGAATTACCTGGAGTCTGGACACTTGGAAAATGATCCTGTTTGGAGGTAATCTAGCCAGCTTTGTAGCTGCTCTGGGGTTTCAGATGCTCCCCATCATTTGGCAACACTCCAGAATGGAGGTCATGGCGGTGGGGGCATCTCTGGACTTTCGAGATTATTCAGGATACACTCAACCCAGTGTTGAGGGTTTATGTGAAATGTGGGTGGGGGAGTTAGGACTGGAGGATTTTCTGGGATTTTGGGGTCTTTGGGGGCTAGGGACCATGAGTGCTGGAGGACAGGGCTGGCTGTGAGGAGTTAGGGCCCTTCTGGGGAGATGAGGGCAAGGTGGGGGCGGGGTGCTCACGAAGCCGTTGCAGCTGTCACAGAAGGTGGGCTTGCGGAAGGTGACCTCATGGAAGGTATGCAGGAAGGCCAGGCCCAGCTTGGAGCAGATGGCGCTGGCCCGGAGCAGGTACCCTGTCAGCTCCTCTCGGCTGAAGGAGCCCCTCCTGGGAGCAGAGACCCACTTCAGCATGACTGGCCCTCCTCCCACACCCAGGAGTTCTGGTGACCCCAATATCCTCATCTGTTTTGGGGGGCCCAGGAGGCAGGATCACTTACCCCTGGCGGGGAAGCGGGTGGAGGCCATGACAGGCGAAGGGGAAGTTGCCTGAGAGTCGCTCAAAGTCCTCCGCAGAGATGGTCCCTCGGCCTTCAGGGTCATAATTCTTGAACACGGACTTGGGAGGAGCATGAGCAGGGCGAGTCAGACCAAGTCATGAGCCCCAAGGCCTCAGGTTCCCTCTCCAGTTTGGGACTGTCCAGACATCATCCTTCCTGGCCCCCGAGACCACCCACAGTCTCCCTCTTACCTCCACCAGCTGCTCCACGTGCCGACGCAGGGTGACCCTGTCGGTCTTGGGAGTCACTCCGGGGGCCCACTCCACCACCAGGGGCGCTTTGAAGGGGGATGGTGGCTGAGGCAGGGGCAGAGGGGCACAGTGAGTCAGAGCATGGGCTTGAGCCAGAGGGCAGAGGTCAGGAGTCGGATCTCACCAGACTTTTGGGACAGCGAGGCTCCCGGGCGTAAGAAAGCTCATAGATCTCGTCCTCCGTGTAGAAGAGGTCCAGGGACAGCTGGGGGCAGGCAGGGCATTATAGACACTCCTTAGCCCCATCCACCTATAGCCTGACCATGCCCATCCTTTTCCCACAGCCCCTCTTCACTGGGGTCCCTTTGGGCCTTCTCTCCCTCTGAGCCCCCATCCACACTATCCCCGGGGCTCCCATCCCAGAAACACCATTTTCTCGCCGAGCCTTTTGGATGCTTAAATACCCCCGCGCTTTCGTCTTCCTTTCCTTTCATTTTCCCAGGGCACGTACCATGGAGAGGACCATAGACTGACTGGCTTTGTTTTATCAGCTGTTTCCCCCTTTAGGACGTCAGCCCCATAAAAACAGCAATTGTTTTTCTCTGGTTTGCTCACTGCCCTGAGCCTCTGTGTCGCATGCAGAGCTTGGCTCGCTGAAGGTGCTTGGTATGATTTGGGCTGATGGCCTCTTAGCAAAACACAGGACTTAAAGTACCTGTCATTGGTGGGGTAAGGCAGGGCCAGCTTCCTAGGCAGGTCCCCCACTGCGAAGAGCCCCTCCCCCCCCCATTTTGTTTAATGCCCAGCTGCCACCATCTTGAAATTCTTAAGAATTCTGAATAAGGAACCTCTCATTTCCATTTTGCCCTGGGCTGGCCTTGTCTTAGAGTTTGAAATTCAACTTTTCCGTCTTAGACTAGTCAGCCCTCAGATTCCCCATCTTTCTCAATTTATAGCTCCTTGGAAGGTATATTTTTATGTATAAAAATAAAACAAAATATGAAATGGAAGCAGAAGCCCACAGTCCAGTCTTAGGCCACAGCGTGGTGGGGTTCACACACAGGTTCTGAAGCTGGCCTGCCTGAGTCCTAACCCAGGTTTCACAGCTGTGGGACAGCAGGCAGGGGACGCTGTAGGCCTCAGTTTCCCAGTCTGTAGAATGGGCATCATAACAGTCTTGCAGGGTGAGGATATGAGGCGGAGCAAAGGACCCATAGTGTTGACCATGGTGCCTGGCACGTGATGAATGAGCAGTAACTGTTAGAGCTTTTGCCTTAGATTCCTGGACTAGTGGCACGAGAAGCTCAGAACCTTGGGGTTCAGGAGTGTGAAAGCCCACAGCCATCCCCAGCTCAGACAGATGGATACTGGATTTCTGGGGTGCATATAGGGGGGAGTACATTGCTCACAGAGCGTTCCCCGTGACTGATGGACTGATGGGTTGTTCTCACCCACTCTCTGAAGTGCATCCTATTATTGTTCCCATTTTGCAGATAGAGGAACCGAGGCCAAGGGGTTACATGACTTGCCTGAGGCCACACAGCTAGAAAAAAGTCCTAGATGCTCTGGCTTCAAGGCCCCAGCATACCAGCACTGTCCTCCTGGTTGAGCTGCCCCTCACCGCCCAGGGCCATGAATCTCAGCAGCTGCGGGCTCAGCTCACCGTGAGCAGATGAAGCAGGTCCTCATTGGCACTGCAGGGGGGGTGCTGCCTCTGCAGTTCCGCTAGCTCTTGCAGCCGCTGATAGAGGCTGTTGAGCTTGGGCAGGTACAGGCGGCCATCAGGCAACCTGTCGGAATGTGCCTGGTGCAGGGACACCAGGTCCTTGAGATGCACGCCCAGGACAGGCAGCCGGAAGCCTGTGCAGCTGGCCCAGGTGCGGCGGTAGCAGGCGTAGTTGTTGTGGGAGGCCAGGAGCTCAGTCAGCTCCAGCAGGGCCTGTGTGGGAGGGGAGTGTTCAGGCCGGAGATGTTATTGGGGGGCCTAGTTCTGTTGCCATAGACTCCCTGAAGGGGAGTATCCTAGCAGCCTCCTGGGAGGTCCAAACCCCCAGGGCTGCAGTGGCACTTGGGACATCTCAAGTATGCCCCTCATGGGCCTCAGCATCTCTCCAGACTGCTCTTCCTCTCAGGTCCCCACCTCAGAAGGGTCCCACTATTCCCCACCCCCCAGGCTAGAGTGATTTTTCAAGAACCCAAATCTGATGATGGGTGCTGTCCTCACTCCCAGAGCCCCCCTCGCTCCCAAGGCCATCCAGGCACCCCAGACCCGCAGTCTAGTTGCGAGGCTCAGCAGGGTCTTCCCCATGGGGTCTCCATCGCTGTTTCCTGCTGCTTCCTGACCTCAGGCACACCCATCTCCAGAGTGACTCCTTCCCCACACTTCCCAGGACATGACGCTCCCAACCCGTGCTTCTCCCAGGAAGCCCAAATGTTGGCGCTTTTGCTCATGTGATTTCACTCTCCACCTGGACTGCGAGCACTTTGCTAGCGTGTCCCTCCGCTGTCCAGACAGGGGGAGCCAAGCAGGGTCAGCACAGGGGTGGGTGGGTGGGTGAGGAGGGAGGAGAAAGCCTGGGGCCTGTTGGATTTGGAGGAGCAAGGTCTCTGTGGCTCCAGGGCCCTCGGCAGGGGTTAAGGGGACTCGAGGGTGAGTGGAAGGGGGCACTAGTCTAACTGCTTGCTGGAACTTTGGGGAGGGCAGCGGGGGATTACCTTGGTGCTGTCAGGGCTCAGGTGGGTATGGGAGTCCTTGAGCCTGGAGATGGCACTGTGGCACAGGCCCCCCGTGACCGCCATCAGCGTGTTGAAATTCTGCAGCTGGTGGAGCCTCTAGAAGGGTGGGCAAGGCAGAGATGATGGGTGTTACGTGGCAGATGGCAATTTGGGGTTCAGATGAGCGTATTCCATATGAGTTGGGGTATCAGGCTGTGTAGGTGGGGACTGATAGGGCCATCAGACAGTTGATATGTGTCAGGCAGGAGTGGGCCACAGGCAGGTATGTGGGGAAGGGACAGCTTGATGTGAGGCCAGAAATAAGTTGGGGAGTCATGTCAGTCACTGGGGAATTGGACAGATTTTGGCATCAGGCAGGTGTGGGGCATTCAGTGACCTGGGAGTCAGGCTGTTCCAGCTATCAGGGGAGGAAGACAGAAGACCTGTTCTTGCAGAGTTAGGAGCCAGGCAGAGGTAACTGGGGTCAGAATGATACGGTGGAGTGAGAGACAGGCGTGGTTCTCCAGGTACCTGGGACAATTGCCTCACCCTCCCCTTTTTCAAGTTTCCAGGGTGGAGGTCACTGGGGAAAAGGTGGGGTTAGGGAGAAATGGAAGATGCTCAGATTGAGGAGACTGCAGGGAGACCCCTGAACCCCAGGTCTGAGGAGCAGCAGTAGGAAGGAAGGCACTGGAAGGCGCCATAGGAAGGGCTTGGTCTTCGAGGAAGTACAAAAGGGGGTGTGGCCACAATGGGGGAAGGAGGGCTTCCCTTTTCTTAAGAAGTGGTTTGGGGGGGGGGACATGAGGGGGCGTGATGCAATGGGGCAGGGCCAGGGAGAGGACTAAAGTGGGGCTGACAGATGCTGTCATTGTCCTGAAGGGTCCCCTGGGGCCTACGGACTGGCATGGAGGGTGATGCAAAGGTGGGGGTATAATAGAGGTGCTCTCACTGCCTTGGGGGCAGAATGTTCTGGCATGAGGTTTTGGAGGTGGAACCCTGGAGGGACATGTAGGACCAAGGATTGGGGCTGGGGTGGGTTTGACACAGTGAAGTCCAGGCCAGGAAGAAGTGCCATCCTAGACCAGGCTCTACTAGGGGCACGGGTGGGGCCAGAGTGGGGGGAGTGGTGTGATGGGGAAGCCAGGCGGTGGATGGCTTTACCACCCTGAGGGCCCGCTGGGGCCCAGGGGCAAGGAATCTGAACTGCCAAGGGGAGGGTCAGGTAATTGCGAGTGCCCTGGGAACTGGCAGGACAGCGGCAGGCCTCACCTGTGCCACGCAGATGAACTTGTCCAGCACCTGAGCACGCTGTGTAGGCCCGGGGCGGCTCAGAACCATGACCTGCACCCAGCGGGACACGCTGTTGCTGAGACCTACGGATCCTTCCAGGGCAGGGCAGCCGCGCACAGAGCCCTGCAGAACGTAGCCCCGCAGGTCCTGGGGCTGGGGGTGAGGTGGGCTTCAGGTGGGCAATAGCTTCCAGACCCGGCAGCTCACACCCCTCACCCTGGCCAGTCACAATCTCATCCCATATTCTAGCCGGGTCTAACTGGAGTGACCTTTGCCATCTGTTTCCTCCAACCAAGCTGACACTTACTCCTGACATCGCCGTGAATATTACGATATTCCCATTGTACAGATGAGGGCATTGAGGCACAGACAAGGTAAGTAATTTGCCAGGGCCGCACAGGCGTGGGTCAGGGTGGAAGTCCAGCCTGTTGCTCTTCACTGGACTGGTCTACAGTCAGCAAAGGGAAGGGTGGCAGAGAGGATGTGAAACCAGGTCTGTTTGCTCTGCCGAGGGGTCAGCCTTTCATACCCTCTGCACTGTGTGTGTGTGTGTGTGTGTGTGTGTCTACAACCAGGAAGTTTTCACATTAGGAACCAGATCCCCACCTTCCTTTGAACGGATGATGGCCCTGGCTAACACACTTACAGGCTGAAGCATGCAAAACTGTGGTTTGGGCAGGTAACATCTCGAAATTGCAAACGATTCAACAAGTGCGCGCTTACTCTCGATCAGCCACAGAGACAGGAACTATTAAATTCCCCTTTTACAGAAAATAGACCTGGGCACAGCGAATCTAAATGCTTCTCAAATAAGTGAGACATTAGTAACATGTGTTGAGCCCTTGCTATATGCTCCACTGCGACCAGCATTTTTAAAATCGACATATTCACTTAGTTCCCCAGCCATCCAGGGATGTCTCATGACCTCCATTTTACCCAGAAGACTGAGTCCCAGCGAGGAACTACTTCAAAGTTCCATGAATAAGAAGGGGCTGTTGGGGTGTGAACCCAGATGCTCTGTGCTCATCCAGTTTCACTTATTTCCCTGGACCCTCCAGCACCCAGGGCTGAGAGTTTGAGGTCCCTGCCCAACGCCTACGCGGGGGTCCTCTCTGTCTTGCCTGGGCTCAGCCCCCAGCGCCTCCCCAGAAGGGATAGCGGTGTCCTCACCGTGATGGCCTGGAAGGACCGGAACTCCAGGTAAGTGAGGTGCTGAGCCAGCTCCCCCGTCTCCAGGTGGTCGAAAAGCAAGGACACTTTGCGCTTTTTGCCTAGACCTGGGCTGCTCATGGGTGGTGGAGGGCCAGGTCCGCCCGGACTCAGACTGGGAGAAAGGGGGGTAGATGTGGGGTATGGAGGGAGACGGCAGAGCGGGGCTGGGGATGGAAGGGTGAGGGACCAACTCACAGGTTGGAGGAGTCTCCCAGGTTCCTCTGGGCTGAGTTGCCCTCCTCACCCACAGTGGCCCAGAAGCGACCGATAACCTCTTCTAACTGGGGCTCCTGGTGCACCGCTTCAGGGTGTTGGGTCAGCCAGTACCTGAGGGTGGGATGAGGTGTCCTTGGGGGAGGGGAGCGCTGTAAAGGTGTCTCGGACTGAGGAATTGGCCGGTGCTGGGCTGATGGGGGTCTCTGGAAGGTCGGGATTCAGAGAAGCACCAGACTGGGGTGCTCTGTGGGGGTGGGATTGGAGACAGACTGGGGTGATTGTGTGAAAGTGGATTTCTAGGAAGCAGGATGGTGGGGTTATCTTAGGAGCGAGGCTGGGGCCTCTTGGCACAAATTTTGGAGAAAATAGGGTCCTGGGGGCCTCCCTGGTGGCACAAGGGGTTAAGCACCACGCTATGAAGCTGTCCGCAGCCTCTGCTGCAGGAGTTCGATCCCCGGCCAAGGAGCTACCCACATGGCACAGCAGACCTGTCCTGTCTCGCCCGCTGCTCCCCTCAGCAGTGTATTTCAGTCAGTCTGCCTGTTCTGTTCCCCACTCTGTGTCTGGTGAATCCTCTCACCCCTCAAACCTCTGGCCTGTACCCCAGCTCTTGTATGCATAAATAAACCTTAAAAAAAAAAAAAGTAATGTGGTCCTGGAAGCTAGGCAGGGGTATGTGGGCGGTGGGGATTTAGGGACTCAGGGCAGGACGTCTCTGCTCCCCACCTATACGATCTACTTAGGGTTTCCTAGGAGGTGAAGAGGAGTCTTTGGGAGGTGTTTTTTGAGGAGAAAGTGGAGCGGGGGTCTTGGGTCCTGCTAGTGGGGATCTTGGCGCAATCTTACCTGACCAGGTGACAGATTTGCAACTGCCTCAGCTCTTGTGTGTCTCTGGCGGCCTCCTGGTACTTGAATTCTGGTCAAGGCTCTGATATCCAGTACCCCAGATCTGCCTGCTCACCCCATCCCCACCCCCAAGCTCTCATCACTCCGCCCTCCACCCCGCACACGTGCTTTTGGCCCCGGGAGGATATAAGGTCAGCAGACGGCTGGCAAGATGGGCAGAAGGCAGCACCCAGCTGTGCATGGTCAGCACCATGTTGAGGACGTGGTCCCTGCGGCACAGGCTGCCAGCGGCGTCTGGGGCGGGGGGAAGGAAGCAGACCGGTCAGCTTGGGTAGTAGATGATCCATCCAGAGCTGGTTGGATCGCCTGGTTCCAGTGCCACTCTACCCGAGACCACCTGCATGACTTGGGCAATCAGCTTAACCTCAGTTAAGTTTGTGCCTCAGTTTCCTTGTCTATGGGGTGCATGGGCCAGGCCAGCGCCTCGGAAGTTAGGTTGAAGATCAAAGTAATATGAGACCTTCGCTGTGCATCTCAGGAAGAAGAAATGCAGATATCTCTCTCACCCGCCTCAAAAAAGGTTGCAATTCATTCTGCACACCCCTACCGCCACTTTATACGCCCTTAAACTGAGGCCCAGAGAGAGGTGGGTGCTTGGCCCAGCCATGGATGGGGGTACCAAGAAGGAGACACTCACCGAAAGACTGGATGCATTTCTCCAGCAGCTCATCTTCGCTGCAGCTGCCCTCGCTCAGCATGCCCAGAGCCATGGAGGCCATGACCTTGCTGATTTCCCGGGGGCTGGGACACGTCTTGTGGCGGCGGGCCTGTCGGGGCCGGCCCCGACCCCCTGTCTTCCCCAGGCATTCCTGGTGGGACTTCCTGTGAGCACACCCCCAGGGGATCATGGGAACCCATTCCTTCATGCAGAACCCCCAAATTCTGCTCTTACAGGTTAACTCCAAGGGTAACTTCTGTCCCCTTCAGAGAATCAGGGGGAAAGACCCTCAAGACTCCCCTGAAGCCCCCAGGGAATTATGGGAAAAGATCACTGAGGTCCCCCTCCCACTAAGAACCAATCAGAGAGTCATAAAGACTCCCTCTAGTCACTGACCCCAAATTCCCCTTGACTTTATGGTCCTCTCAGAAGGGAGGTTTTCTGTGACAGACCCCTGGGACTTCGCCTGGCCTCCCAGGGAATCAGGAGAGAAACCCCCTGAATTTCCTGCCTACCCCACGGGGCACCATAGGAGACACAGCCTTCAGGGAGCTGCCTTAGAATTCCCTTTTCTTCTGCACCCCCTCCCTTCCTCTCCCGGCCCTCAGACCCCTGAGATTTCATGTCTCCATCTTCCTCCACCTTGACCCCCACTAAGGTGACAGACCCCCCCCCCACCCGCCCACCAGTCCTTCTGGCAGAACTTGAGTCTTTGCTGCCAGACTGGCTTCCTGGCTTTGCAGCCTGGAGAGAAGCTGTGCGTGCATCGTGGCCTCGCTAGGGCCCTTGGGAGCTGGGTGGGGTCCCTGGGGCTGAGGCAGCTTCAAGGAAAGTTTAAAAATAACCCTCATGCTGCTTTGTGCCTCCCCGAGGCTGGCGTTCTAGTTGGGGAAAGAGAGTAATGGAGACAGACAAGGTAGGGAAAGGAGGGACAGAATCCAGGCCGTGGGGCCTGGGGATGCACTAGTCAGACAAAAACAGATGGGGGACATTTCTGCTCCTGTGTGACTTTGTGCAGGTCATGGCATTGCTCTGGGTCTCAGTTTCCTCATGGAAAAAATGAGGGTCACCCTTGGGCCTTCCCCAGGACTTACTACCAACATTCAATGCTAAGCTTCAAAAGTGTGGAATCAGGGACCTCGGGATCTCAGGCTGTTAATTGGCAGAGATGGGAAAGTTGAACTTGAGCTGCTGAGAAAGAAAGTGATGGAGAAGCCGAGAGCCAGACCCACGGCATGGGGGTGAGCCAAGAAATCGGGGGACACTCCCGACAAGGACACTGCCAGATGCCTGGCACATCCTAAGGGCTCAGGAAATCAGTATTGAATGGTGTGGAACGGCAGCTGGCATTTATTGCTACTGAGGACGCGCTGGCCAGAGATTAGAACCTCTGTAAGTCAGTGGTTCCCAGAGCATGGTCCCCAAACAATACCCCCAGCACCGCCTGGGAATTAGCTATAAATGCACATTCTCGGGCCCCGCCCTATGCCTACAGGCCAGAAACGTTGGGTGACCTGTGCTTTTCAAACCTTCAGTGGCCCTGTGGCTTGAGAACCACGGCCTAGATTGCATATCACACATCTCTCCAAGGAGGGACTAGGCTTAATCTATTGACAGAAGAAGAAACTGAGGCCCGAAGCAACGAAATGACTTACCTAAGGCCACACAGCCAGAAAATGAGGCAGCTGTTTCCCCACCACTAAACTGCTGGATATGATGGGAAAGGAACCCCTCTGTCCATCTGAAACATGCTGGGAGAGGCTGGAGGGGCTACCCAGGCTAGGGGCCAGCCCCAGTCACCCCCATGAGGACTGCAGAGCAGGCGTGGCTGGTGGAAGAAACCTCTTCCAGAACTCCCTGCTGGAGCAGCTGCTAGGCCCTTACCTGCAGACTGTTCGCCCCCTGCAGTGTCTGGAGCAGCCAGGTGTGGCTTCAGAGGTGGGGGACCGCCTTGCCCTGCGTCATGCTCCCCTCCCCCCCCGGGGCAAAGCCCTGCAGGAGCCTAGAGTTTCCAGTCCAGAGAGCAGTGACTGTCTTGGGGAACCAGGAAAGCCCCAGGGAGGGCAGAGGCTCCCAGCTAGGGAGCTAGGAAGGGGGCAGGGCAAGGGAGGAGGGGATGCAGGGCAGCTCAAACTGCAGGGAGAGCAGGGTCAGGCCCCCTCAGCACTACATTTCAGTAGATCCACCTGTTCTGCTCCCCACTCTGTCTCTGGTGAGTCCTCTCACCCTCCCGCACCCCAGTTCTCGTATGCGTAAATAGATAAATCTTTAAAAAGAAAAAGACTCGGCCCCTAGCTGCCTCTGGGTTCTGGGATACCCCTTTCCACTCGGCACCCTGTTCCTGCTCCCAGAAAGGCCCACCACCAAACCCCTGGTCAGCACCTCCCCAACCTTCTCACGCAGCGCAGCCCGCTGCACAGGGCTGAGGGTGCGCCCCCTCTCCTTGGACCTCTTACCTCTTACTGTCTTTCCTGTTCATACTTCCTGAGGGTTGGAGGGTAAGGGGGGTGTTGCATGAAGGTGGCTCAGCTCCTCCCCCTCGCCAGTGCACCAGCTTCTTAGCCCCTTGGGAGCTGGGGCCTCCTCAGTGCTTGGGAAGGAAAGAGGAACTGCCCCTCCCCACCCAGGGGGAAGGAAGAGGCCGGGGAGAGACCAAAGGCCCCCCCTCCCCTACAGGGGGATCCCTTCAGGCTGAGGTTTCCGGTACTGATGGCCTCTGCCCCTGATGCCCAGTGCCCAGCAGACTCCCTCTCTATCTCCCCCATCTTTCCGCCTCTAGACCCACGATTCTCTGTTATGCTTCAATAAAGCAGGTTTTTAAAAAAAGGATATGACACATTTATGTAAACACACGGAAACTCAAAAGAAAAGCTTGCAAGTCTGTGTGGACATAGGTATACAGGGCACAAGGGTTTGGATGGAAATGCACAAGACATACATTTTGTATTTCTTTGTATGTTTCTTTCTTTTTAAAAAAAAAAAGATTGGGCCTCCCCTGGTGGCGCAGCAGTTGAGCGCTGGGTTGCGAGGCTGCCCGCAGCCTCTGCAGCACCGATTTGTTCCCCGGTCGCCGGCGAGGGTCCCACAAAAAAAAAAAAAGATTTATTTATTGATGCATTCAAAAACTGGGTACAGGCCCGAGATGTGGGAGGTAAGAGGATTCACCAGAGACAGAGTGGGAAGCAGAACAGGCAGATGGACTGAAATACACTGCTGAGGGGAGCAGCGGGTGAGTCAGAAGAGGTCGGCTGCGCCTTGTGGGTCACCTCCCTGGCTGGCTGGGGATCGAATTTGCACTGCAGAGGCTGCACTGTCCCCGCAGCTAACAGCTTCACACTCTGCACTTAACCCCTTGTACCACCAGGGAGGCCCTTCCTTGTATGTTTCTTTTCCTCCTGATTTAGTTTTTTTTTTTTTTTTAAAGATTTATTTATTTATGCATACAAGAGCTGGGGTACAGGCCAGAGGTGCAGGGGGTGGGAGGATTCACCAGAGACAGAGGGGGGAGCAGAACAGGCAGACTGACCGAAGTACACTGCTGAGGGGAGCAGCGGGCGAGGCAGGAGAGGTCTGCTGTGCCATGTGGGTAGCTTCCTGGCTGGCCAGGGGATTGAACTCATGCTGCAGAGGCTGTGGACAGCTTTGCAGGTTGCATTTTATAACTCCTTGTGCCACCAGGGAGGACCCTAGTTTAGTTTTAATAAAATCACGTGTACCCCAGAAAACATTTTCACCATTACTTTCATTATCACAAGCCCTTATGTAGCACCAACTGTTTACCACACAGTATGGTAAATATTTTGAATATTAAAATATGAACTCATTCGATTCTCACACAGTCTTAAAGAGTGTTATCTGATTATGGAAACGTTAGAAAGAGAGGTAAACTTTCTGGGAGTCCCCTCCCCAGAGAGTCTCCCACACTCCCTCTCAAGCAGGGATGACCAATATCACATATTATCAGATTTCAAGAAACAATTATGATTTGTGTCTTGTACTTCAGTGAAAAAAATATGTTAAGCATGACACATGTAGATAAAAGAATTTTTATAAAAATAAAAATTTTTATTTTTATTTTTATAAAGTTAAGGCCAAGAGTTGGGATGAAGTCCATAAATCAAGAACCAGGACATTCCCCTCCCCTCCCAGTGTCCTTGTGCCCCTTCCCGGTGCTGCCCCCCTAAAGTTACCACCAGCCTGTTTGTCAACAGTCACTTTACCTGCATTTGAATTGTATGTAAATAGGATCACTTCATGTGTCTGGCTTCCTTCATTCAACATCATGTCTTTTTTTTTTTTTTTCAAGATTTATTTATTTATACAAGCACTGGTTACAGTCAGAAGCGTGGGAGGGTGAGAGAATTCACCAGAGCCAGAGTGGGGAACAGAACAGGCAGACTGAGGAAATACACTGCTGAGGGAGCAGTGGGCGCGGCAGGAGAGGTCTGCGCACCATGTGGGACCCTCGCTGGCAGCCAGGGATCGAACCAGTGCTACAGAGGCTGCGGGCAGCTTCGCAGCCCAGTGCTCAACCGCTGCGCCACTAGGGGAGGCCCTCAACATCATGTCTTTTTGAGTCTTCCAGGTTAATATGTTTGGTTGTAGTTTATTCCTTTTCTTTGCTGTATATTTTCCATTGTGACACAGTCCGCATCTCTCAATGATGGGGAGTCATGCTGAGAAATCCGCTGTTGGGCAATTTCATTGTGTGCCAGTGCCAGAGGGTCATTATACAAACCTGGGTGGTGTAGCCTACTACACACCCAGGCTAGATGGCACGCTTACTGGCACTGTTGTATATGTGGTTAGTCAATTACCGAAATGTACAGTGATACATGACTATATGCCACAATTTATTGATTGTTTCCAGTTGGAAGCGGTTATGAATAATGTCGCTGTGAACATTCTAGGACTTGCTTTTTTTTATCTTTTTAAAAAATTATCTTTTTTTATTTTTTACATCATTACTCATTTTTAAACAGTATTTGCTTCCCCCCACCACATCAGGTGTAGTCCCCATAGAGTTTCCTTCACCAGTGCACCCGTGCACTATCACCTCAGTCCCCTGTGCTCCTCCCTCTCTCCCTCTGATCCCTCTCCCTCCTCCTCCCCTGCAGGATGTCTCTGTTTTTGCTCTGTTGTGTTTTGTACTGTTATTATTTTTTTACACTGATGTCTTTTTTGGTTCCCCTATATTCCTGCTATAAGTGAAACCATCCGATAGTTTTCTTTTTCCTTCTGGCTTATTTCACTGAGCATAATTCCTTCTAGCTCCATCCACGTTGCTGCGAATGGCATGAGTTTATCTTTTTTGATTGCTGAGTAATATTCCGTTGTGTATATATACCACATCTTCTTGAGCCAGTTATCTATTTTTGGGCATTTGGGTTGTCTCCAGGTTTTACCTATTGTTAGCACTTGCCTTTTGATGAACATTAAGGTGTGCAATTCTGTAGAGTAGATACTCAGGAGTAGAATAAGTAGGTAATTAATATGATTCTGCCAAACCCAGTATATTAGTCACTCACTCAAAGCTATCCTAGAAGTGTATTTTTCTCCATTTTTTTCATTTAAAAAAGTCAGCATGGGGGGGCCTCCTTGGTGGTGCAAGGGGTTAAGTCTCAGCACTATGAAGCTATGGGCAGCCACTGCAGCATGAGTTCGATCCCTGGCCAGGGTGGTGACCCACATGGCACAGCAGACCTCTCCTGACTTGCCCGCTGCTCCCCTCAGCAGTGTATTTCAGTCAATCTGCCTGTTCTGCTCCCCACTCTGTCTCTGGTGAATCCTCTCACCCTCTCACACTTCTGGCCTACACCCCAGCCTTGTATGCATAAATAAATAAAATAAATCTTAAAAAAAGTTACCATGGATGCTTTTTTTAAAAAAGATTCATTTATTTATGCATACAAGAACTGGCATACAGGCCAGAGGTGCAGGGGGTGAGAGGATTCACCAGAGACAGAGTGGGGAGCAGAACAGGCAGACTGACTGAAATACACTGCTGAGGGGAGCAGCGGGCAAGGCAGGAGAGGTCTGCTGTGTCATGTGGGTAGCTCCCTGGCCAGGGATGACTCGTGCTGCCAAGGCTGTGAATAGCTTCACAGTGCTGTGCTTAACCCCTTGTGCCACCAAGGATGCCCCCCCTTTTTTCCATATCAGAAATTTAGATAAGCACAGTCTGTTTTAACTTTTCTCTTCTATGGTATGCCAATTCATTTCTGAGCTGTTCACCCCATCGCTTCCTCTTCCTGCCTCTTCTCTCCTCTGGTCTAAAGCGCTGCTGTCCTTAATGTGCCATCTCCCAGCTCCTCCCAGCAGCACCTGCATCTCAGAGAGGTGATGTAATGCTCCAGGCTGACTCCAGCCTGTAATGTGTGTGTCTCCCGGCTCCCGGGACTCAGAGAAGCCTCAGGGAGGAGGTCGGAAAGATTGGCACTGGTATGTGTGCATGTCACCCTTGAGGTCCACAGGGATGGTTCATACCAACAATAACACTGACAACCACAAAGGAAAAGACTTCTAAATCTGACCACAGCAACCCATCAGGCAGAAAGAAGATGCCTTTGATAACATGCAAATAAGGATTTCTTTGAATAAGAACAGCATGGGACAAA
This sequence comes from Talpa occidentalis, assembly GCF_014898055.3. NCBI lineage: Eukaryota > Metazoa > Chordata > Mammalia > Eulipotyphla > Talpidae > Talpa > Talpa occidentalis. The sequence continues at coordinate 40,172,801 of NW_023601754.1, forward strand.
TATCAGATAACAGAACGGAAAAAGGTAGTTACACTGTCTAAAATCAATGAGAAATTAATATCTAGGATGTAGACAGAACAGCAAGTGAAAAAGATAGCAACTCTGATGAGAATACCGGCAAAGATTAGCAGTGGGTGATGAGGAAGCCCTTAACAGCCTCCAGAGAAGAAGCTAGAAATTATTGGTAACCCATCAGGGCAGTGCAAATGGAAATGACAGTGAATCATCCTATTGGTCTGGCAAACATTAGAAGGTGGAAAATGTCAAATGGCGGTTGAGGCTGTGGAGGCCTCGGAACCCTCAGGTCCTGGTGGTGGATGGTCATTGTCAAGGGCATGGGGCACCAGCAAAGCTCGTGCGTGGCTCTATCAATTGCCAGTGAATTCTGAGACTGTCACACCAAGACTTTCTCAGCTCCATGAGGGGACATATACAAGGATGTTCACTGCAATGTTATTTTGGGGATCCTAGGGACAGCAAGGGTGTCCCCCCCCGGGGGAGGGTAAATACCAGAAGGGGTCAGTCACCAGGGAGTCCTGTGAAGCCCCCACAAGCCACTGAACAGGTAGCCAGTAACTGGGTAGTCATAATGGTGGCTGACCAAAAAAGAAACAATTAATATCTTATGATGTAATACACAATGACACAGAATAATTTGATGTTACATATAAAATTCTGAAGAAAAGCTTAATATTTGATATAATATGTAAAATAGATAATAGGATTATATTGTATTATCTAATTAATTAGCCTGATATGTTCCTCTTTAATTATAATAGTCTATAATCCAATAATATGGTAGAAACATATACAATATATTGTAATCATATGGTCAATATTTATGTAACACAAACCTATGATACATTTAGTAACATTTTATGTATAATTTTCTTGAACTGCATGGTATTGTTTTGTATGACTTAATAACTACCACTATATGTTAATAACAATCACTTTGATAGATCCACATATTAGTCAGTTACTATGTGGTTTGCTTGGATAAGTCACTTATACCTCCTGTGCCTCAGTTTCCCCATCTGGAAAGGGGATATTAATAGTACCTACCTCACAGAGCTGTTTCAAGGATTAAATGAGACCATTTTATTAAAAAAATAAAAAGCACTTAAGGGCCTCCCCGGTGGCGCAGCGGTTGAGTGCTGGGTTGCGAAGCTGCCCGCGGCCTCTGTGGCGCCGGTTCGATCCCTGGCTGCTCCCCGGCCACCGGAGGAGGGTCCCACATGGCGTGCAGACCTCTCCTGCCGCCCGCTGCTCCCCTCAGCAGTGTACTTCGGTCCTTCTGCCTGCTCTGCTCCCCGCTCTGGCTCTGGTGAATTCTCTCACCCTCCCGCGCTTCTGACTGTACCCAGTGCATGTATAAACAAAACAAACAAACAAACCAACAAACAAATAAATAAAGCATGCCTCTATAAAAAAAAAAAAAAATAAAAAAAAAAAAATAAAAAGCACTTAAAATAGTGCCAATGAATAGGTAAGTGTAATGGAAGAGTTGCTGTCATCAGCAGCAGCATTCAAAATGATCTAATGCGTTTTCTTATGGAATCTTCCTCCACCCCAAGAGTAGTGTGTCTTCCGTATTACTTCAGATGACAGATGAGGGAACTGATGCTCAGAGGCACAAAGCTGCCTACCTGGCAGCAGGCCCAGATGTGTGTGGCATCCTCCCCTGGGCCTCCAGGCCTCACAGCTTCCTGTTTTAGGGAACTGCGGAGGCTGTCAGAGCTCCCCAGAGGCCCGGGGTACCCCCAAGAGCCCGTGTCTCCTCTAGCCTGCAGGGCCAGGAGCAGTAAGAACTGGTTTACCAGGCTTCTGCTCTCCAATTTGCAAATCCCAGGGGTGGTCCAGCAAGTGGCCCTCTGTGACTCAGGCAGCCCCTGGGAGGAAGAAGGGATAGAATTTGGGGGGAGGGCGGGACCTGACCCTGGGGAAGTGGGCTTTTGTTATAAATAGCAGCTATTATGCAAATATCCAGACGCTGAAGAATGGTCAAGGACTCTGGCTCTGGTTCACATCTCTGGCTCTGCCTCTGTGTGGCCTTCGGCAAATCACTGTCCCTCTCTGTGGCAGATTTCCTCATCTGCAGAATGGGCACTGCTAGAGTACTGACTCCATGGAATTGCTGCGAGGACTACATCACGGATTTGAGCTGTGTCCTTGAAACTCTACGTGGCAAGGACCGGACATTTTTATTCCCTCTTCTTAACAACGCGGACTGATGTGAGACGCGAGCTGCAGGTACTGAGCGGGAACCTGTAGCCGAGACGCAGGGCTTGTGGGCGGGGCTCTGGGGAAGGGGCGTGGCCTTGCCTTCCTGGCCCAATGAGGGCCGGGGGGCGGGGCCTCCTTCCCGTTCTGTCCAGCGCGCGCGTCCTCCTCGCAGTTCCATCTGCCTCGCGGGTACCTCGGGCGTCTGCGGAGGTCTCCGACCCCAGCCCGCCCCCCCAGACCCCCGCCCCGCCTGCGGCCCCCTCTCTCTGCTCCCCGACCTCGGCCCCGGCCCCTCGGGCCTCGACATCATGGGTGACGGAGGAGAGGGCGAGGACGACGTCCAGTTCCTGCGGACGGTGCGTAGCAGCTCTTCCCGCTGTGCTGGGGGGTCTCCGGGCTCCCTCCCAGGCCCCGAGCGCCTCTCCGTCTCGGGAAGGCTCTGTCCTGCCCGGAGACGGCCTCTGAGGCTCGGGGTCTCTTGGGGTGAGAGTCCCTCTGTCTTGCCCCGTTTTTTGTGCCTCTTCGTCTCTCCTCTTCCTCGCCACGGAGAGCTGGCAGAATGTGGAACTGCAGAATGGGGGGAGGATCTTGGGCTACTTTCTCCTGTGCAGTGAGTGATTCGTCCCTGGGAAGGGGCGCAGCTGAGGGATCACCCCCTCCCACCCTGGAAGCAGGCACGAGGGGAAGGTGGTTCTAATTCCTGAGCTTAATTTAGCTGTCTGCCCCCCCCCCCCACCACCTGGCCCTAATTCTCTTCTTGTTCCAGACTCTGACCTATTTACATTCTCGGGAAGGGGGCCGGAGTGGACTGGAGGACCCCAATTCCTTTGAACTCTCAGTTCTAAAGTGTCTTCTAGAGGGTCCCTTGGACCCTCGGTGCTGGGTCTTCTTTCTTACCCCCTTCGTTTCGGGAGGGAGAGTCGGCTGTGGCTTCTAATGGTCTCTGAATGGAGTGTCTCCATATCCATCTCTGGTTATCTCTGTTTCTCCATCTCTGTCTCCCTGTCTCGGTCTTTGTTCTTTGGCTTCATATTCCCTCTGCCTCTCTCGCTCTGTCTCCCATCTCTGAACCCTGGCTGGGGGCAGGGGTGGGAATTGGAACAACAGGTGTCCCTCCCAGAATAGCCCGATTTTCTGGGGCCTGGGCTTGGGACAGGGTGAGGATGGAGGGCGGGGGCGGGGGCAGGGGCTGCCTATCTTATAGTCCTTCCCACTTTTCCCTCCAGTGGCTTGGCTGGGTGTGGGGGTGTGAGTATGGGAGGGATGTTCTCGCCTCTGGGCCAGGTCTGATGACCCTGCACTATTTCTTTGGCTCCCCCTCCTGGGCCCTGAGAAAATGCTGACACAGCATTCCGGCCCCAGAATAGGACCCTGGTCAGCCGGGTCCGGTTTCCTGGGTGGGAGGCAGGAACAGCTGATGCTGGTATGAAGGATAGGGACAGCTGGACATTCAGCTTCACCCCGGCTTCTTCTTAGCAGACACTATGGGTTGGGCTCTCTTCTCCACCCCGGTCCTAATAAGACCAAGCCCATGATCAGCCCCCCCTGAGCAGCAGTGCCCAGGGCCACTGCCTCCTCATGCATCTAATTATATCCTCGCTGCCCTATCTTCTGAGGTAGGGCCCTATCTTTATCTCCATGGGAGATTTGCGGGAAACCGAGGCTTGAGTGGTGTGGTCATTTGCCCAAGGTCAAGGCCAGGAAAGTGTCATCTCCGGATGCCCCTGAGGCCTTGTCCTTCTGCTTTCCCAAGAGAAAAGCTGGGCTCACACTTGCCAAGGTAGCTAGCGTTGGTCCCAAGGCCTGGCCCTGGTGTCACTTGGCCGCAGGCTCAGTCTGTTTTCTGGAACTTTATCGAGGTGGCATGGTTGGTATTCTCAAACTTTTGGGACATGGTCCCACCAGTAAGACATGGTTTTATTTTTTTTTTTAAGATTTATTTATTTATGCATACAAGAACTGGGGTACAGGCCAGAAGTGTGGGGGGTGAGAGGACTCACCAGAGACAGAGTGGGGAGCACAACAGGCAGATCCACTGAAATATACACTGCTGAGGGGAACAGCGGGTGAGGCAGGAGACGTCTGCTGTGCCATGTGGGTATCTCCCTGGCCAGGGATCAAACTCGTGCTACAGTGGCTGCGGATAGCTTTATAGGTTGCATGTTAACCCCTTGCGCCACCGGGGAGGCCCCAGTGTAATATTCTTGACATTCGCCTGTGTATCGTGTACCAAGAGTTCATTTCTTTTTGTTGCTGAGTAGTAGTCCATGTGAATCTGCACAATTTGCTTGTCCTGCTGATGAATTTGGGTTGCCTGCAGCTCATGCAAGTGTGAACAAATTAGGTGCATTCACACATACCTATTTTTAACCATAACAAATTTCATCAAATGTAGGTAGCCCTTGGCGCAAGAGAGGCATGTCGCTATTTTCTGTTCTTGCTCTACTTATTTCAGTTTTTCAGCGTGATGGTCATGGCCTCCCCCATAGATTTCATTTCCCTCTGATGGTTGGCGACCTCTCACCCTACCCAGACTGGGGTTTCTCAAAGCATGGTCCACACTGGAACCCATTGGGAGCTGGCTAATCCACTGATCAGGCTGTGTAGCGGGGGAGACTGGATAGTAAAGAAGCTGTATTTTCAACCAGACCATCCCTTCCCCTTCATTCTGATGCAGGACAAAGTTTGAGAATCATTGGTGGAGCAATTAGGACCCCTGTCTCTGGTTTACATCCCAACTTTGCCATTTGCTTATTTCCTAACTGTGGGCAAGTGATTTTCTTTTCTTTCTGAACCTCGATTTCCTAATCTGAAAAGTGGGGACAAAAATATGTACCATAAAGATTCAAGGGGCTCATGCAAATTTCCTCCCACTCGCCCCCTTGCTCCTGCAGCTGCCATGCTGTGTCCTGTGCTCCCTCCAGCCACTGGTCTTTGCACAGGCTTCCCCTCCTCCTGGAACATTCTTCTCCCAGAGATGATCAGGACTGATTCCTTCTCGTTATTTGGACAGGGGTCACTCAAATGTCACATCCTTGGATAGGCTGCCTCTTCACTGCCCTCACATCTCTTACATCACCCGGGGTTATTTTTTCCATAATCCTTACCACCAACGTTAAAACGAGGAAGGTATTCACTTGCCCATTACCTCACTACCACGAAGATGTCAGCTCTGTGATGACAGGGACTTTGTCTGCTTTAGTCACTGCTTTGGTGCCTATAATAGCGCCTGGCACAGAGCACATGCTCAGTAAATGTCTGAAGATTTATTTATTTATGCATGCAAGAGCTGGGGTGTAGGGCAGAGGTGGGGGGGGTGAGAGGATTCACCAGAGACAGAGTGGGGAGCAGAACAGGTAGATCTATTGAAATACACTGCTGAGGGAGGTCTGCTGCAGACCTGTGGGTCACCTCCCTGGCTGGGGATCGAACTCGTGCTGCAGTGGCTGGCAATAGCTTGAGAGTGCTGTCTTTAACCCCTGCACCACCAGGGAGGCCCCCAAATGTCTGTTAAATGAATATGAAGACCTGAGTGTAAGGCCTAGTAGAAAGTAAGTGCTTAATAAATGCAAGCTATGTGATGCTGACAAATACACGAATGACTGGTGTATGACAATGTGGGGGGCTGGTGGTTACAAGATAGAGCAATCCTGGGGTCTCCTGCCAACAAGTCAGATCTCTGTCCCTCCTCCCAGTCTGGATGGACAGACAGACCAAGGGCAGCCTGTGTGGATGGGAGCCTAGGGTTGGAACATGTTTGTGTGATGTGCTTGGAAGGGCTGGAGGCTGCGGCCTTAGGCAGGATGGCTAACCTGCTTGTACTTGTTTCCTTTGCTATGAAATAACATAACCACTGTTTACTCAGTGGTTAAGAGCTGGGGTCTTTATCACTTTTGACTGAGATGGCAGTAAAAACATTGAGCAATCTCTCCCCTATATTATATTAGTTAGAAATATTAATATGGCTACTATGTTAATATATTAGAAGGGATCTAATGTCCCAAGAGTGTGGCTCTACAGCCATGGCATTGGGATCAAATGCCAGCCATGCCCTATGCTGGCTGTGTGACCTTGGGCAAGCCACTGCACCTCTCTGAGCCTCAGTTTTCTCAGCTTCACATGATAGGGCTTGTGGCAAGAGTTTAATTAATTAAAATACACTAAGTTTTTGCTATGGGACCCAGCACCTAGGAAAATGCTTTTCTTTTACTTTGGACTTTAAAATTCATAGTCTTGAGATCATTTCAAGCTCAGAGAAAAGTTGCAAGGTTAATTCAAAGCATTTCCCTGTGGCCTTCAACCCTTTCCTCAGATGTTGAATTTGCCACATCTGCTTTATCTTTCCTTCCATTTCCCCCTCCCCCCATATTTTTTCCCTGAACTGCTTGAGAGTAAGTTGCAGGTACCCTTTAAACACATCAGTGTACGTTTCTTACAAGCGAGGGCTGTCTCCTGCAAAGCCACAGTACCGCACAGCTCTGGAAGCAGGTAAATCTAGTAATGTCATCCATGGCTTGACGAGGGTCCTGTCCATGACAGGCTGGATATACACCAAGAGGCCCAAGAGGCCACACCATCCGGCCCAGGGGTGTCACCAGCCACGCTGTCTAGGTTTGCGTGAGCACATGCTGTGACTTCACACAAAGCTGGAACCCGCCAACAGGGCCTCATTTTAGGTCTCGCGCAGCTGGATTGCTCTGGTGCCACCGTCCAGTCCTCAGCCAGTCCCTAGTCACCTCTGGCCAGTGGTCTCAGTGTCCTCCTTTAGGGCCTGTCCCTTCCGGCCAGCGTCCAGCCCAGGCGCTAGCATTTCAGTCAGGTGTTAGAAAGCGCTCGTTAAGTGAGAGCTGGCATTAAAAGAACAACACAGGAGAAATGCAAGGAGGCTGAGCTGAGAATGCACCTGACCCGAGGTGCTCCTAGTTTCCACCTTCCAGTGGCTCACTTGCTGACCCCCTGGGAGGCCCCCCGAGTGAGCAGGACTCGGGTTCAAACCCCAGCTCCTCCTGTTACCAGTGTGTGACCTCAGACAAGCCAGGGCTCCTCTTTGAGCCTCAGTTTCCCCAATTTTAATGGGGGTGACGTGGCTCCTACCTCATGGGGATGTGAGAAGTGTGCAGGGCCCTCAGCGTGGCTCTGACTGGAGGAATCGGGGGGCAGGCTTCTCTTCTTTAGAGGGCCCGTGGATGTGGGTGAGCCCTGACCCCCCTCTCACCCCCAGGATGACGAGGTGGTCCTGCAGTGCAGCGCCACCGTGCTCAAGGAGCACCTCAAGCTCTGCCTGGCCGCCGAGGGCTTTGGCAACCGCCTCTGCTTCCTGGAGCCCACCAGCAATGCCCAGGTCTGTGGCGGGAGGGCGGGCAGGGGAGCCGGAGGGAGTCTCGGGATGGACTGTCATGGGTTCAGAGAGGATGTGAAGAGGGGTCCAGATAGGAGAGAAAATGGAGGGGGGCTAGAAGAGAATGGGGGCCAGCGGGTCTGAGGTGGGTAGAGGGAGAGGTGTGAAGAGGGGGGCACAGGAGGTCCAGGGGTCTGAGGGACAGGCAGCCTTGGCCTCAAGGAGAAGGTGGCCTGAACATCTAGGAGTTGGGGTCTGAGGAGGGATTGGGGGTCTCAGTGGGAAAGAGGGGGTGCAGAGAGTCTTGAATCCAAGGGAAAAGGACCTGGCAGTTAGGGGATGCTAGCAGGGGGTTCACTGGGGGGAGGTTGGTGGGGGTACAGAACCTGGGGGTGATGAGGGCTCAGGTTCTGAGGGAAGAGGTGAGCTGGGGGAATAGGATAGGGGCTGAGAAAGGGAGGTGATATATCCTCTGAGGGAGAAGACCAAGTCTGGGGGGCCTGAGAGTCTTCGGTCCAAGGGGAAGGTCTCTGGGAGTCTGAGGTGACTGGGGCAGGTGCAGCATTGGTCATGGGCATCAGAGGGAGGAGGCAAGGGCTGGGTCTGTCTGTGGTGACAGCAGAGGTGCAGCTTCCTTTGGTGCTGGAGGCACTTGGGTCACCTTTAGGGGAAGGCACAGAGGGGCTTCCATGCGTTGAAAAGGGTGCAGTGTGTGTGAGGGGGAGTCACGGGGCTGAAGCTTCCTAGGATGTGGGGTGGGGTGTAGGTTACTTGAGTAGGGAGGGTACTGTGGAAGTTTCTGTGAGGTTCAGGTGAGGGAGCAAGTCTCGAAGTGATGCTGGTATAGATTTGGGGTGCCCAAAGGGACAGAGTACAGGGGCTTTGGGAGGGGGTCGGGCTGGGGTCAGGGGCTGTGAGGGGTATAGATATTCAGGCTGGGGGCAGGGGAGAAGCAGAGCTCAGGGGTCTTCAGGCCCCCCACTCACACTGCCACCCCTCAGAATGTGCCCCCCGACCTGGCCATCTGCTGCTTCGTCCTGGAGCAGTCCCTGTCCGTGCGAGCCCTGCAGGAGATGCTGGCCAACACCGTGGAGGCTGGCACAGAGGTAAGGCTCCGGCCTGCAGGGGCACGGTGGCTGGGGTGCGCAGGGCCTGAGGCGTTTACCAGCTGCTCTTCTTCCTCTCTGCCCACCCCACAGGCCCTCAATTTGGATAAGTGGGTAGGTTTGGAATTGGGTGTCACCTGTCTTGACCCCTCCTCTCCTGACCCCAGGCCCACCTCTTAGGCTCACATCCTGCACACAGGGGCTGGGGGTCTCCCCCACTCCTGCTGTCAGGGCTGTGGAGCCCAGAACAGGCCAGGCAGGCAGGAAGGAAGGCAGGGGGCGCTCAGCCCCAGTCCCCTTCTTTCTCCTGCCCTTTCTCCTGTCTCCCAGTCTTTCCCCAGCCTGATCTGATCTCAGCTCTTCTCCGCATGGGACCTCTCCCCTCCTCACCCCCATCCCAAGTGTGGGTCCCCTCCGGTCCCGGAGTGGGTCCGCCATGTGATCATGCACCCCATCACATGGCCTCCTCAGAGCATGGGCATGTGGGAGCCCGGATGGGAGGCATGAGTGCCCGGGCGTACCCCCTCCCCCACAAGAGATGCCAAGTCTCTTGGGTTTGGGGGGGTGGCCAACATGTAACAACTGGTCAGACAGCACTGGCCAAGCCGACAGCAGAGAAGACACGGGGCTTTGGGGAACACAGGCTACTCCATCCCTGCTTCCGTGGGTAGGGCAGAGAATCTGTTCAGGGATTCTTGCCGAACGGGATATTTTATGGGGAGCAGATCCCCACCTGGACAGGCCTGAGGGCTTGGGGGCCTGTGCTGACTGTTGCTGTCCTGCCCCCCGCAGTCGTCCCAGGGCGGGGGACACAGGACGCTCCTGTATGGCCACGCCATCCTGCTCCGACACGCTCACAGCCGCATGGTGAGTGCCTAAGTGAGGAGCACGGGCCGGGGCGGGGGTGCAGTGGCTGTCTGGGGGTGTCTGACTCCCCTTTACAACTCTAGTATCTGAGCTGCCTCACCACCTCCCGCTCCATGACCGACAAGCTGGCTTTCGACGTGGGGCTGCAGGAGGATGCAACAGGTGCGGGGGCTAGAGGGGGTGGGGGTGCGCAGGCAGGAAGTTGGGGTGCAGAGGTCTGCAGAACTCCGGTGGGGAGCACAGAATGCTTGGATGGACACATTCTGGACAGGGAGACTTGGGGGGACCCTGGGAAGAATCCCAGGGCAGTAATAGGGGACAGCATGGGGGACAATAGCCGTACATTTTGAGCAGGGGGTTTGGCAGGTCAGTGGCTGGGAATGCCTTGGGGAAGGGCATGCTGGGGAGCCTTCATGCTGGCAGTTCCCCCCGCCCCCGCCCCCAGGAGAAGCCTGTTGGTGGACGATGCATCCAGCCTCCAAGCAGAGGTCCGAAGGGGAGAAGGTCCGCGTCGGGGATGACCTCATCCTTGTTAGTGTGTCCTCTGAGCGCTACCTGGTGAGCAATCCTGCCCGTCCCCCTCCTGCTGCCCTGGGCCAGAGTGCTCGGTGCAGCCTTTACCTCACCAGGGGTCAGCTTGATCTCTACCCACAACATCCTGACTCCCGATTTCTGCTTTCCTGACTTCTGGCATCCAGTTTCTGGCTCCTGACTCCCCACTTCTCCATTACCTTGATCTTGGTTGCCTGATCTGTGACCTTGACTTTTCTGTCTCCCATCTGCCGGTTTCTGGCACTCTGGAACTGTGGCCCACCCGGCATCATCTCTGACCCCCATAAACTCGTGGCCCCCAGCACCTGTCTACAGCCAGTGGCGAGCTCCAGGCTGATGCCTCCTTCATGCAGACACTGTGGAACATGAACCCCATCTGTTCCTGCTGTGAAGAAGGTGAGGGCCTCAGACCTCTGATCCCTAAACAGAGACCCTCCCCCCAAATTGACCTCCATCTTTGCCCCTCAGGCCCCATGCCTGTATCTCCAGATTGTGACTGTCATGCTAGATCTCCAAATCTGGTACCCCAGAGTGCAGACCATGCCCCCTGCCCCTTCCAAGCCCCAAACTCAGTATTAGACTCCCAAACTGAGACCCTAAAGTATTTGTTCCCACACTAAACTCAAGTCTTGCAGGTCAGACCGCTAGACTAGGAGGCAAATTTAGAACATCAAGTTTGGAGCTCATCCTTGAGACCCCCCAATTCAATCTCAGATTCCCTAACCAAGACCACAAATGCTGACCCCAAATCTGAGCCAACCAACCTCAAATCTCCTAGCTTTAACCTCAGTCTCCCATTACCTCCCAGATTCAGAACTCATGCTGAGGCCCCAAGTCATGGCCTCAAACCTTTGACTGCAACACTTGAACCCAAACCTTGGGGCCCCAGAGCGGAGCCACGTTGCACTCTGAACCACAGACACACAAATTCAGGCCTTTACCTCAGACCTTGAACCTCAGGCCAGACAACTTCAAAGTATAAACCTCAGATGTCTCCAAGCCCAGACCCCAAAGTTTAGATGACTCAAAACTTGGGCTTCAACCTCAGGCCCACCCGTCACACCTCTAAACCCAGAGCCCAAATCAAGCTTAGAGCTCAGATCCTGATAACAGGAAACGTGAGACCCAAACCTCCCACTCCAACCTCAAAAATCCAGACACAAACCCACCTTCAGCCCTGCATACCCGGACACCTGAACACATCTCCCCAACCTCAGACTCCTCACTTCATACCTTAGCCTTAGCCCAAACCACAAACGTCCACTTTCTTGCCTGAAATACAGATCACCAACTGCACACCCCCAAACCCAAGGCCCAGCCGCCCCCCCCCCCAAGGGAGAAGCAGCACTCCTGTCTCCATTTTAGCTCCCGCTCTCTCTGGGGTTCCAGCCCCAGCGTGACCAGCTTCCCCTGCTCCTCCGCAGGCTACGTCACCGGGGGCCACGTTCTCCGCCTCTTCCACGGACACATGGACGAGTGTCTGACCATCTCCCCCTCCGACAGTGAGGACCAGCGCAGGTCTGGGCTGGGGTCAGGAGCACCTTGGGCAGGGATGGGGGTTGTGGGGAGGAGGGCGAAGTTCAGCTGGGCGTCTGGAACCTCATGGGTAGAGCCAGGGGTCAGATTTTGCTGTGCTGGAGCCTGAACCCCTGACTTACTTTCTCCCTTGTCCCCAGACTGGTCCACTACGAGGGGGGAGCTGTATGCACCCATGCCCGCTCCCTCTGGAGACTGGAGCCACTGCGAATCAGGTGGGGGCAAGGCGGCCGGGCAGGGGAGGGGCTGGGGATTTCTGGGGACCTAGGAGGAGAGAAAGGGTCTTGAAGGAAGAACGGAGGAAGAGACAGGAGAGTTTTGAGGGAAAATCTGGGGAACCCAACAGAGCTATGAAGAACCTCAGGGATGCTATGGGTCTGGAGGAAAAGCATGCTCCCCTTAGGGAGAGGGGTTCCTGAGCGAGAGATCAGGGGGTCTGGAGTGAAAATGTGGAGCTTGTAAGGGAAGAAGATGACAGGTCTGGGAAAACTGGGGGCACTGGAGACATGTGGGGAGTCCTAAGGAAGCTGTGAGGGCCTGAGAGAAGATTTGGGGCCCTGAAGGACCACTGGTGGGCCTACAAAAGATTTGGGAGCCCAAAGAAGTTTGGAGGCACCCAGGAAAAAAGTTGGGATTTGAAGAGATTTGGGCCAAGATAGGGTATCCATGGGAGGACTGGGGTGTCCTCTGAGCCCCTTCACCCTCATCCCCCACCCTCACCCTCCACAGCTGGAGTGGAAGCCACCTGCGCTGGGGGCAGCCGCTTCGCATCCGGCACGTCACCACGGGGCGGTACCTGGCGCTCACCGAGGACCAGGGCCTAGTGGTGGTTGATGCCAGCAAGGCCCACACCAAGGCCACGTCCTTCTGCTTCCGGACCTCCAAGGTCAGTGGGGTCAGAGTGCCCAGTGAGACTCTCCCATTGAAGGCACAGGCCAAGGAGGCTGACCTCTCTCCCCTGCCCCTGCAGGAGAAGCTGGATGTGGCCCCCAAGCGGGACGTGGAGGGCATGGGCCCCCCTGAGATCAAGTATGGGGAGTCGCTGTGCTTCGTGCAGCACGTGGCCTCGGGCTTGTGGCTCACCTATGCAGCCCCGGACCCCAAGGCCCTGAGGCTCGGCGTGCTCAAGAAGAAGGTGGGTGCCTGACAGAGGGAGGGGCAGGAATGGTGGTGGTCATGCTCGAATCTTCAGGAGTTTGGGGATGGGACTGAGAGAGAAACAGAGAGACAGGGAAAAAGAGGGACCTCTATCATCTATCTATCCGTCCGTCCGTCTGTCCGTCCATCCATCCACCTATCTTTCTATCTTTCTGTCTTTCTATCTATCTAAAGAGAGAGACAGGGAGACACAAACTAAGCAACTCAGAACAACATTCAACAAACTGAAGTACCCAAGGTGTGTGTATGTGTGTGTGTGTGTGTGTGTGTGTGTGTGTGTGTGTGTGTGTGTAAAAATAGGTGGGGCTGCCCAGCCCCTCCCTCCTCTCTCAGGACTCAGAAGTGGTGACATCCACCTTTACTGAAGTGTGCAGTTTCACAAGAGGAGAGTGAGAAAATTGCTTTTGATGGAGGGAACAAATAACACGAGCACAGGCCTTGAGGTTGAAATGGGGTGGGTGGTGGTGGTTGTTTTTATAAAAATGACAGGTTTATTAGGAAAAGGAGAAAGGAAAAATGAGAGGCGCCTGCATAGTCACAGGGGGGCAGGAGCTGCTGCTGCTGCTGCTTTGCCTGAAATGGGTGGTCTGGTTGCAGTAACAGAGAGAAGATCCAGTTTGGTGATGACAGAGAGGGGATTAGGAGGAGGGATATGGGGCCTTGGCGGCCATGGGGAGGATCCTGGCCTCTGCGTGAGACGGAGTCACCAGTTTTGAGCAAGTCTGGAAGGTGATGTGGATCAGGTCCACTGGGTGCCATAGCTGCTTTTGGGGACAGATGTGGAGGGTGGAGCTGGAGTAGGAGTAGCTGTCAGGGTGCAGGCAGACGATGATAGCAGCAGGACCAGCGTGGGGTCTATGGAGTGGGGAGAGGTGGCCATCCTGGTTATTGCAATTGATGGGGTTTCCTGACAGGCTGGATGTGAGGGTGAAAGAGGCGGGTGAGGATGCCTCGAGTTTTGCCCTGAGCAACCGGAAGGATGGAAGTGAGTTCGAGACAGTCCCATATCCGCTCAGGGGCACAGGGACCTGAGCTTTCAGCCCCCGGGCCTAGACTAGGATCACTCTGTAAAGATTTGTGGGGTGAGTGAATAGGAAGGGAGGTACCGTTTGCAAAAAATGAGGCCTGTGGTTGGACACATGAACTGAGGCTGCAGAGGTGGGTCTGCCCAGAGAGGGCAGGAGGGAGGTGTCGCCGGCAGGGTCTGGTATCCTCAGCCCTGGGACTGAACCAGTGGGGGGCAGGCAGAGGTCAGCTCAGGGGAAAGTTGGCAGCCATGATGTCTCACCGCACAACAAGGGGGCCAGGGGTCTGTCTGGGACATGTTAAGTCTGGGGTGCCTTTAGCGATTTCCGGTGGGGGGATGTGAAGTTATAAGTATAAGAAAGTGGAGAGGGTCTGCCTGGAGACACACAAGCTAGGGAGAAACAGAGAATCAAAGTGAGACAGAGACAGAGAGAGACAGGCATGAGAGCCAGAGACAGGGAGAGAGACAGAGATAAAGATGGACAGACAGAAGGAAAAGGGGACAGAGACATGGAGAAACAGGAGGGGCTGGGAAAAGAGACACAATAAAATACACACAGATGAAGGATAGAGGAAGAAGGCACTAATGGGGCAGCTTTGGTGGTAGAATTTGGGGGCCTGGCCCTGGGCAGCTGGGATCCTTCTGACGTCTCTGTCCCCCCACTGCCAGGCCATGCTGCACCAGGAAGGCCACATGGACGACGCGCTGTCCCTGACCCGCTGCCAGCAGGAGGAGTCCCAGGCTGCCCGCATGATCTACAGCACAGCTGGGCTGTACAACCAGTTCATCAAGTGAGTCACCTTGTACTCTGACCTGGGCTCCAGGCCACCCTTTGGCCCCCAAGCGCCTGGCGTTCATGCACCTCACCCCTTTAACCTCCACCTCTGACATCCACACCCCTCTCCGACATCCATCTCTGAGGTCACCCCTAATATCTAAACTCCTAACCTCTGTACACTTGACCCCTAATCTGACCTCACAGCCATGACTTTGACCTCACATCCCATCACCACCTACCTTTCAAGCCTCTGACATCCAAACCCTTGGCCTGGACCTCCCCAGGCCTTCTCGGCCCCCTCCTGTGCACACAGGAGCCAGCCCCAGCCCCGGCTCTTTCCCTGACCACGGTGTGACCTCGGGCCACGCTCTCCTCTCGCCATGGCGCAGTCTCCCCCCTGATAAACTGGTGTGAATGTGGGAGTTCCGAGGGGCCAGGGGGCGGGATTCGCAAGCGCCTCACGGCAAGCAGCCCTTGGGGCTCCTGGCTGACTCGTGCGCGGTGCCGGCAGGGGCCTGGACAGCTTCAGCGGGAAGCCGCGGGGCTCGGGGCCGCCGGCTGGCACAGCGCTGCCCATCGAGGGCGTTGTCCTGAGCCTGCAGGATCTCATCGGCTACTTCGAGCCGCCCTCCGAGGAGCTGCAGCACGAGGAAAAGCAGACCAAGCTGCGCAGCCTGCGCAACCGCCAGAGCCTCTTCCAGGAGGAGGTGGGGCCCCGGCGACGGAGGGGCGGGGTCTGTGGGCGCAGGGGCGGGGCCCGGTCTGAGAATGGGCGGAGTCTGTGGAATGGGCGGGGCGCTGGGGCACCTGAGGGGCGGGGCCTGCAGGGGGCGGGGCATGTGAGAGCAAGCTGGAACCGAGAGGTGCGGCTGGAATGCATCCCAGGCCTTTCACCTGAGGGGAGGTGGCCGGGACTAGGTGAAGCTCAGGGCTGAGACAACGTTTTTGGAGACAAGACCTGGGAAGAAGGAAATGAGTCGGACGGGGCTGCCAGATTCAGGGAGTCTGTGGGGCCTGAGGCACCCCTCAGGACAGACCCCAAGTGGGGCCTGGCGGGTTTTCGGGCGTCGGGGATGGCAGAGAAGGGAGGTGCTTCACCTGGGATCCGAGGCAGTGAGTCTGTGTTATAAGAGCATGGAGGGAAGAGATCGGAGGTGTCTGAATGGGATAGGGGCTGAATGGGGTGTGAGGAGAGGGTGGATAAAATTCCAGGGATCTGATATCTCCACAGTAATGGGAGAAGCTTCCAAATTGGCTCCCCTCCTCTCCAGGGACTCCCAGTCTGATGGTGGTAGCAGACTGAGAAATGTTAATTGTAAAAATAACACAACTTACTTAGAGTGGAATTAGCATGTGCAAAGCACTTAGAAGGGTGCCAGCAGATAGTAAATGCTGTGTAAATGTTACTGGTTATTATTACCTTGCATTTAGCCCTTCCTGTGTGTTCAGGGCTTTTGTGTACATGACCTTCTGCTAACCCACGAGTGCTGCAGTTCCCATTGTATACATAGATGGGTCACCGAAACTCAGGGTGATTCAATAGCAGTCAGCTACTCAACAAACAGGCCAGGGGATAGAGTTATAAACAAAACACAAAAATCCCTGTCCTCGTGGAATTGATGTGGTGGTGGTGGTGGTGGCGAGGATAGGTAATCAATGAAATCAGTAAATTGATGGTAAATGCCAAGGAGAAAAAGAAAGCTGGGTTCAGTGGAGAGTGCTAGGGTTCCTGCAGCTTGAAATAGAGCTGTGCGGGAGGGTGCCCTGAATGAAGGGGGGATGTTCAGTTGGGGCAGGGATATGGAGGAGACAGAGGGCCATGAGTGCTCAGGCTGCGAGGTGGGAGTATACCTGGGGGGACTGGTGGAGGGTGGAAAGAGATAAGGGTGGACAGGTGATCAGGACCTGTCATGTGAGGACTTTGGCTTTGGGAGCTACAGGAGGGTTAGGTCTTCTGACGTCACTAGTTCACAACTGGTTGATGGCAGAGCTAGTTTGTGTGACTCCTGGGTACCTGTGCCGTCTCTCTTACTAAAGATCTGGACCCCCTACTCTTTCTAAAGGCTATGCATACAACAGTTGACATCTGTTAAGTAACAAAAAGCCAACAGAGCTCATTTTAAAGATCTTATTGGCTTTATTAAATGATTCATGGCTTGGGCAGCATCCCATCTATCAAGAAGACAGGCTTTCCAAAAAGCTGTATGAAATGAAAGGTTTTTATAGGGAGGAAAAGGGCAAGAACAGGGGATTATTTCTGGCTTAGGTAACCTACTCCAAGGAAATGGAAAACGGTCTTGTGGCGGATTATTACATTTTCTTTTGGGGAGTGGAGAAGAGTACTTTATTGGTGCTGACCAGAAAATTCCATACTGACTGGTTAGGATTACATAGGAGACTGTAAGTGCAAAGGACTTGAAACTGCATTTAGGTGAGGTATTATGTCTTGGTGGGCTTAGCACACAACCTCCATTTTGGGGTCCTCCCTTCTCCTCCCCTCCCTCCCTCCCTTCCTTCTGCCCTTCCTCTCCACCTTCTCTCCCTCCTTCCTAACTTTATTTTTTTTTAAGATTTATTTATTTATTTATACAAGCACTGGGTACAGTCAGAAGCATGGAGTGGGGGAGGGATGAGAGAACTCACCAGAGCCAGAGCGGGGAACAGAACAGGCAGGATGACGAAGTACACTGCAGAGGGGAGCAGCGGGTGTGGTAGGAGAGGTCTGCACGCCATGTGGGACCCTCGCTGGCGCCCGGGAATCGAACGGGCGCTGCAGAGGCTGCAGGCAGCTTCACAGCCCAGCGTTCAACCACTGTGCCACCAGGGGAGGCCCCCCCTTTTTTTTTAAGATTTATTTATTTATGCATACAAGAGCAGGGGTGTAGGCCAGAGGTGCAGGGGGTGAGAGAATTCATCAGAGACAGAGTGGGGAGCGGAACAGGCAGACTGACTGACATACACTGCCGAGGGGAGCAGCGGGGAGACAGAAGAGGTCTGCTGCGCCATGTGGGTCACCTCCCTGGCCCGGGATCGAACTAGTGGTTCAGAGGCTGCGGACAGCTTCACAGTGCTATGTTTAACCCCTTGCGCCACCAGGAAGGTCCCCCTTTCTTCCTTCCTTCTAACTCATGTAAGCACTATTTATAATTGCCTCCAACTATAATGTTCACCATCACTAGAATGGTGGTGGGAATGTTCTTGAGTCTTCAAACATAACATTGAGCAAAAATTCCATATACCAAAACAAAAACAGACATAACACTGTTTATCCTAAGACCAAAACCAGGCAATATTCGAGTATGTATGTGTGGCCGACACATCCATAGGTGGTTAAAACAGAGACGTAAGGAAAAGAATTCCGTGAGAGCCAGGCTGATGCTTATTGCTGGCAGAGGGGGTGATGTGATCAGGAGGGGCATCCAGGTGACCTCTGGGTGTGGTTGGCATGGATGCAACTGGGATCAGGAGTGGGGCGCTTAGGAAGAAAACTGTGGGGGCAGCTCTAGTCCCGAGACTGTCCACATGAGACTACGCAGGTGTTTCTTTTCAGGGGCGACTGTCCCTTTCAGGGGCAACTTTCTGCCTGCTCGAGTCTTTTTTTATAATAAACTTGACCTTTGGGATATTAACAATAAGAAAAAAGAAAAGGAAAACCCCGGGAAGGAGAAGCATAAATTCATTTCCAATGGTAATAAGGACGCATTATGTTGGGTCAGAGGCAGAGAGGACAAGGACAGATTTGGGGAGCCAAGGCAGAGTGAGAGGAGTGGGCGTGAAAGGGAACATGGCATTTACAGATGTGGAACATGCCGCTGTGGAAGGAATATGGATAAGCAAATCCAAAAAAAAAAAAAAAAAAGACAAGGAAGGGCCGTGGCTCCGGTCGTGACGTCAGCTCTTTCCCCACCCCAGGGCATGCTCTCCCTGGTCTTGAATTGCATTGACCGCCTAAATGTCTACACCACCGCAGCCCACTTTGCTGAATTTGCAGGAGAGGAGGCAGCCGAGTCCTGGAAAGAGATTGTCAACCTGCTCTATGAACTTCTGGGTAAGGGCCCCAGTCCTGTGATCCTTTACGGCACCCTCGGTCTCCAGGCCCCTGGGTCTGACCCCTCTGTCCACCCTCAGCCTCTCTGATCCGTGGCAATCGCACCAACTGTGCCCTCTTTTCCACCAACTTGGACTGGTTGGTCAGCAAGCTGGATCGGCTGGAGGCCTCCTCTGGTAGGAAGACCTGGGGGAGGCGACAGAGATTTGCTCGAGGGACGACGGGAGGGCCGTGGCCGCCTCCCCTCTCACGCTGCCGCCCGTGCAGGGATCCTGGAGGTGCTGTACTGTGTCCTCATCGAGAGTCCTGAGGTCCTGAACATCATCCAGGAGAACCACATCAAGTCCATCATCTCCCTGCTGGACAAGCATGGGAGGAACCACAAGGTTGGCTTCTCACCCCTTGAACCTTGAACCCTGACCTCTCCCCATGACCCCAGACTTTCCCGCTTCCTGTCCCCCAGCTCATCTCTTACCTGAACCCCTCTCCCACCTGCCTCCCCCTCAACACAAGGCTGCCAGCCGCATGGTGGGTGATGGATTTAGGGCCACGGATGTCCTTCATTTGGTCTCTGAAAGGGTTTTAAAAATTTTCAGTTTCATGGCCTTTACTCAGGCTGCGTCTGCACTGCCCTGCACGGCAGGTCCTTCCTCTTGCCACCCTGTCATTGCTAACCCTTCATGTACCTGGCCTGGTCCCTGAAGACACACGCTTGTGGCCTGTGACCGCAGCTGATCTAACATCTCATTCTAGCCTCTTGTCTCTCACTGACCCGACCCTCACCCTCTCACCCCAGTCTCTTCTTACATTGCTGATGCCTGACCCCAACTCACATGCCTCCCACCTGCCCCCCTCCCCAGCCTCTCATCTCACCTTTCTCGTTGACATTTGACCTTCCTCTGTGACCTCTAGCCTCCCCCTTTCTCCACCTCCTCTCAGTCAGAATATCCATTTCCCATCCTGACATGTCAAGTGGCTTCCTACCTGGGGTCTCCCATAGACCCTTGCACCCTGACCTTGACGTTGACCTCCAGGTCCTGGACGTGCTGTGTTCCCTGTGCGTGTGCAATGGCGTGGCCGTGCGCTCCAACCAAGATCTCATCACCGAGAACTTGCTGCCTGGCCGTGAGCTCCTGCTGCAGACAAGCCTCATCAACTATGTCACCAGGTCTGGCCCCTGACCCCTGACCCCAGCCTGACCTCCCCCGACCCCAGCACTCAGACCCTCTCCATCCTCTCCCTGACTCCCAGACGGCACACCCAGTGGAGGCCCCTTCCTCCAGCTGCTGCCCCAGGGTGCAACACCCGGTCCTCACCAAGTCTGCCCCAGCTGCCCCTGGCTCCCGTGTTCTCTCCCTGCCCCGTTCATCTGTCTATTCCCCCACCCCCCGCTTTTTTTTGGCGCATGCTTTCAATCCCTTTTTCTTTGTCCTCCATCTCTTTCCCCCTGCCTCTCTTGGGTCTGTCTCTGTCTCTGCTTTCTTGTCCCATGTCTCTTGCTCTGTCTCCATGTCTCTGCCTTTCTGTCTGCACCTCCCTGTCTTTCTCCATCCCTGCCTCCCACCAGCTGTCTCCTCTCCTGCTCTCCTTCACCCACCTCTCCTGTCCCGTCTCTCCTGCAGTATCCGCCCCAACATCTTCGTGGGCCGAGCAGAGGGCTCCACGCAGTACTGCAAGTGGTACTTTGAGGTGATGGTGGACGAGGTGGCTCCGTTCCTGACCGCACAGGCCACTCACCTGCGGGTGGGCTGGGCCCTCACGGAGGGTTACAGCCCCTACCCCGGGGGCGGCGAGGGCTGGGGCGGCAATGGGGTCGGCGATGATCTCTATTCCTACGGCTTCGACGGGCTGCATCTCTGGACAGGTACCCGGACCCCTTCCCTGACCACTGGCCCCAGAGTTTCCAAGACTCCTCACACACTCTTGGGATCCTGATCCCAAAACAGATCAGCTTTGACCCTTTATGCTCATTTCCCAAAATCCTCACCTGAGAGCTTCCAAGATCCTGGCTATCCTCCATTTCCTTATAACTTCCAAAACTCTTACCATAGAGGATATATGACCTCTGACCCTTTGATCCCAGAAAAATGCCCAGATTATTATGGCTTCTGATCCCAAAGGATCCAGAGTCCTCAGCTCTGGGAAGACTTTAATCTCTGCTCCAACAGTTCTCAGGACCCTAACCTCAGGGGAACCTTGACCTCGATCCCAAATCTCTGACCTACAGGACTCCCTGTGGGAACACTTGATCTTAGGGTTTCCATGATTGGGACACCACAGCACCCTCTAAACCTGCTTTTTGTCTCTTGAGACCGTTGGTTCCTTGGGACGTCTGACTTATGACCCCTCTCCCTGGTGACCCTGGCACAGGACACGTGGCCCGCCCAGTGACTTCTCCAGGGCAGCACCTCCTGGCTCCTGAGGACGTGGTCAGCTGCTGCCTGGACCTCAGTGTGCCATCCATCTCCTTCCGCATCAACGGCTGTCCTGTGCAGGGCGTCTTTGAGGCCTTCAACTTGGACGGGCTCTTCTTCCCTGTCGTCAGCTTCTCAGCTGGGATCAAGTGAGCGCTTGCCCTTGTCCCCTTGCCAGTCTGCAGACGGCCTCCTCGATGAGGCCTGGACCCAGCAGCCTACTCTCAGGACAGACAGACCAGGCCCCTGTGCGAAGGTTCCAGTGACATCTTAGGTGGTCCCAGACACTTTGAGTGTCCTCTCAATGATCTCAGCTTTTTCCCAGCCCCATGCCCTTCCAGCATATTCCAAATGTGCCCCAATTTCATATAACCCCAGACTCTCCCAGAAACCTAGAAACCTCTGTGATCCCTGACCTCCCACTTTTACCACCTTCTCTCAGTCAAAACCTATGCCAGTCACTGTGCCATTGCAATGACCTCCAAAGGACCCCAGGACCTGGCAATGATCTGATCATCCCAAACTCTCCCAGTGACCCCTTGACAACCACAGTTATTTCAAAGATCTCTCAATAGCCTAATTTCCCAGTGACCCCAAGTTCTGTGAATGACTTTGCTGTCATCAGTCAGCAGTGAGTCCGCTTATCTCAGACTCTCGGTGACCTCCAAAGGACTTTCTCGGTCTCCCCAAACCTTCTAAGTGCTCTGTTGACTCAGGGTCTCCTCCAAAGGACCTTCCATGAGCTCCCCAATGACCCTACACTCTTCTGTTTTGATCCCCCAGGGAGTTCCATTGGCCTCACACATACTTTTTGACCTTAGACTTTCCTTTCTGACTCCCAATCTATGACTGCCCAATGATCTCAGGCCCACCCAGAAGCTACACTAACCCCAGAAAATTGCTCCACTCAGAGCACAGACTCTCCTGTAAACTGACCCCACCAGTGAACCCTGCTTTCCCATCCAGGGTGCGGTTCCTCCTCGGTGGCCGCCATGGTGATTTCAAGTTCCTCCCCCCTCCTGGCTACGCCCCGTGCCATGAGGCTGTACTCCCGAGAGAACGACTCCATCTGGAACCCATCAAGGAGTATCGGCGGGAGGGCCCTCGGGGCCCCCACCTGGTGGGCCCCAGCCGCTGCCTCTCACACATGGACTTTGTGCCCTTCCCTGTGGACACAGTCCAGGTACTCCTGCCCTGCAAGGGTTTCCTGGTGAGGCACACTCCTTGAGGAGTCTGGGAGGTGGGGCCTTCCCCACCTGGAAGCTGGGGATCTGTTCTTTAACAGGGAGACGGAGGCAGAGAGGAGGCAAAGGACTCTTTTAGGGCAGAATCCTACTTTCAGGGAGTCTCACTCTAGTTATCTAAAAAAATGATTGTTATTGCCTCCGATGTACAGTTGGGGAAAGTGAGGCCCAGAGAGGTTAAGCAACTGGTGCAAGTCACACAGCTGACTTGAACCCGGAGACCAGATTCCAAAGCCTATGGGCTTATCCACTCCTCTGCTGGCATCTTGTTTCCTGCAGGCCTCTCCTACCCCTCTTACCCCAGCCTGGCTTCCCACCTTCCCTTCAACCGGTCCCCGCAGGAGGGTATATAAGTGTGTCACTGTGGGCCTATGGCTTTGCTTCTCCGTGCCTCAGTTTCCTCATCTGTGAGGAAAAAGGGATGCCAATAGCTCCTACCTCGTAGCATTGTTGTGAAGATTTGATGAATTAATATATGGCCCTGAGTAAATAGTGCTGCAGATCGTGACTATGACGATAATAGTGATATTATTTCAGGGGTGATATTAAATAATAGTGATATTATTTCAGGGGTGAACTTGGCATCTCCCCAGAGCCCTGGGCCTCCCCTAGAAGTCTCTTTCCCTCCCCCCGCCCCCCAGCCTTTCAGCCTCATGCTTCCCTTGCACCTCCACTTCCCCCTATGACCTGCCCTGGTTCCGTCATCATTATCTCTTGCCTGTAGCGACCCAATAATATAATATGTTTAAGTCCCTTAGATGTCTGCCAGGCATTTATGTAAATGACATAATAGTTTGTATAAATGATTTCACTGGATTCTTACAAGGTGAGTCTAGGAGGTAAGTATTGCCCCAGTGCGCTTTAGACAGACACTTTAGACAAAACGACTCCTCCATTCATTCAGCAAACTTTTCTCTAGCATCTCATCTGGACCTGACTCTAGGCTGGGCAGGACTGAGGAAAGGTGGAAACCGAGGCAGCCCCACACGCAGTCCTCGTGGATGCCCAGATCATTTCTTAGTTCTGAGGATGCTGAGTCTGTCCTCAGCTGGGGTAACCCTGGAGCTAGGTGGTGGACAGCAGGCTAGGTCAAAGAACGAGCTGGGGACTGTCCAGGGTTCGTCTTTGGTCTTGGAAAGAAGGATCACTGGGCAGGCCGGAGGGGTGTCAGGGAAACTAATGAACCTCTTCTGCCCCCAGATTGTTCTGCCCCCGCATCTGGAGCGTATTCGGGAGAAGCTAGCAGAGAACATCCATGAACTCTGGGCGTTGACCCGCATCGAGCAGGGCTGGACCTACGGCCCGGTGAGGACTGCGGCCTCAGGGAGAATGGGGGGTTGGGGGAGAGGCTAGCCTTGCCAGGAGGGGCAGGAGGGACTCACTAACCAGTAGGAGCCTATGGTTGGGGGAATGGACTTGAGGGTACAGGGAGTGCTCAGATTAATGATAGGAGGTCAGGGGTCAGAGTCAGGGAGTGTTGGGAGGAAACTGGGGGGTTGACTCTGGTGTTCCTGTAGGTTCGAGACGACAATAAGAGGCTGCACCCGTGTCTTGTGGACTTCCACAGCCTTCCAGAGCCAGAGCGGAACTACAACCTGCAGATGTCGGGGGAGACCCTCAAGTGAGGGGGCACCAGGGAGCAGGGTTTGGCCGGGCCTGACAGCTGGTGGGGACAAGACCAAAAAGATGGAGAGAGTGAGACAGTGAAAGAAGGAGATGAAAGAGGGACAGAGAGAGAGGGAGACAGGGATTGTGAGGCAGAAACTGACGGGGTAAGGAGACACGGAGGCAGGAAGGGGGCTGGTCACAAGGGAAAGACAGAGACACGGGAGAGCGAGAGAAGCAGACAGGAAAGGCTGGGCAGGTAAAGAGACCCAGACAGAGGTGACCGGGCCGGGAGCAAGGGCAGAGCGGGCTGTGACCACGTCCCTGCCTCCCTGGCCCCGCCCCAGGACCCTGCTGGCGCTGGGCTGCCACGTGGGCATGGCAGATGAGAAGGCGGAGGACAATCTGAAGAAGACGAAACTCCCCAAGACGTGAGTGTGGGTGGCCCGGGGCCCCTCTGGGCCACAGAGTTGGGGTTCTGGGGCTGCCATGGTGAGGGCTGGGGCGGTCAACAGGTCTTATCGGGAGGCTGAGGTCAGAGATTAAGAGGTCATGGGTTAGAGAGAAGGGTATAGGGTCAGAGTCGGGACTCTGGAGTCAGGTGATTCTGTTGGTGAGGTGTGAGGGTTGCAGACTTAGGAGCTCCAGAGGGAGGGTGGGAGTGAGTCAGGGCCCAGGGTCAGGGTCTTCCAGGGCATCAGAACATGAGAGGGCAGAGGTGATATTTCTGTTCGAGCCAAGGGATCAGTGGAGCAAGGTGAGGAGTTGGGGGAATTATAAATAAGAGATACTTAAGTTTATGGGTGTGATCAGAGTCTGGGAACTAGAGGCTAGGGTTCAGAGGTTAAGGACTCCAAATCCTGGGGGACAGGGTCATGGAATCAGAGGTAAGAAACCCCCAAGTTGAAGGTGAAAGGTCAGAGAGTTTGCAGGTCAGAAATGAGGCTCCCGAAATCAAGATGGAGTCACAGAGGCCAGACGCCTGTGAAGCCAAAGCCCTTGCTAGGGCCGCAGGATTTTGGGGTCAGAGGTCAGGTATCTTAAAGCTTACTCTCAGAATCATAGACCCCTGACGTCAGAGATCAAAGGTCAGAAATTCCAAAGCTCAGGGTTAAGGATCACAAGGACCGGGGTCAGAAGTCAGGGACCCTCCAGCACAGAGCCCAGAAGTGGAGGTGAGGACCTCACCCAGCCGCACCACTTTCAGATACATGATGAGCAATGGGTACAAGCCGGCACCGCTGGACCTGAGCCATGTGCGGCTGACGCCTGCGCAGACGACGCTGGTGGACCGGCTGGCAGAGAACGGGCACAACGTGTGGGCACGGGACCGCGTGGCCCAGGGCTGGAGCTATAGCGCCGTGCAGGACATCGTCTCGCGCCGAAACCCTCGCCTTGTGCCCTACCGCCTGCTGGATGAGGCCACCAAGCGCAGCAATCGGGACAGCCTCTGCCAGGCCGTGCGCACCCTGCTGGGCTACGGCTATAACATCGAGCCCCCCGACCAGGAGCCGAGTGAGTGCTGACCTCCGGACCCTGGCTCTGACCTCTGGTCTCTGACCCAATTTAGCCTCAGAATGTCCTATATGGACAACACTGACCCCATCCTCCCAACCTTGACCTCAGTCCTGAATCCAATCCTGACCTTTGGCCTTGACCTGACTTGCACCCTGCTTAGACTAGAGCTACAATGCTGAGCTGCTAGACCAGGAGCCCTGTGAGCATGAACCCTTACCTCTGACTCCCATTCCTGACCCCCAGCTCTGACTTCTACCCCCTAACCTTTGGATGACAGCTGCAATATGGTGCCACCCAACCAAGGACTCAGAGAGCCTCTAACCCCAGCTCAGGATGTGGTCCTCGGCCTTCCTTTCCTTACCCACTGGCCCCAAGCCCAATTTCTAGCCCCTCCCTGAGCCCAAGCCCCTCTCACAGATCCTGTCCACAGTCTTTGATTCTAAACATCAGCCTTAATCCTGAGCCTCACCTCAGACCATGACTGTGACCAGGTCCTCTGTCCATGAGGCTGTCCTTTCTGAGACCTCTGACTGCTAATGCAGCAGGGGAGGCTGTCTGGCCTCTGACTAGTATGGGAGTTCTCAGTTCTTCTCCTTTATTTATTTATTTTTTTAAGATTTATTTATTTATATAAGAACTGGGGTACAGGCCAGAGGTGCAGGAGGGTGAAAGGATTCACCAGAGACAGAGCGGGGAGCAGAACAGGCAGAAGGACCGAAAGTACTGAGGGGAGCAGCAGGAGAGACAGGAGAGGTCTGCCGCACCATGTGGGAATCTCTCTGGCCAGCCAGGAATCGAACCCGTGCTGCAGAGGCTGCAGACAGCTTCACAGCGCAGCGCTCAACCCGCTGTGCCACTGGAGAGGCCCAATTCTTCTTCTTTAACACCAGAAAATTATTCGTCTTCCCCCAAGTCCCTGACCATCACTGGTTTCTCCCACCAGCCTCTTGATGTCTTGGGATCCACTCTGACTCTGCAGGACCCTGTTTGTAGGTCAGGTGGAGAGGCAGTCGCGTTGGGACCGAGTGCGCATCTTCCGGGCAGAGAAATCCTATGCGGTGCAGAGCGGTCGCTGGTACTTTGAGTTTGAGGCGGTCACCACGGGCGAGATGCGAGTGGGCTGGGCAAGGCCTGAGCTGCGACCTGATGTGGAGCTGGGGGCTGACGAACTGGCCTATGTCTTCAACGGGAACCGCGTGGGTATCTGCCTGGACTCCTCTTGGCCAGGCCCTGTAGTTCCTCCTCTAGCTTTTATACAGTGCTGCTTGTCTGTGCCTCACTCTGTCTACCCCACCCTACACCTGCCTTACCACTCATCCATCCATCCAAACATCCATCCGTCCAGCCAGCCAGTCCACCCTTCCATCCATCTATCCATCCATCCATCCATCATCCATCTCTCTAGCCAACTAGCCATCCATTCATCCATCCATTCATCCAACTCTCCATCCATCTACTCATCTATACAGATAACCACTGAACTCTCCACACTGCCATTTATTTATTCACCTATTTTTTTTTGGCTCAGTTATTCGCCTATTTAATTTGTGATTTTATTTATCCATCTAGTTATTCAGTAATTTAATGCAGTCATCCATCCATTCATCAGTTTATCCACCCACCCGCCCAGCCATTGGCCTGTTTGTCTGTCTATACTTTCTTCCTTCCCTGTGTCAACTAATGTAGACTCTTTTTTAAAAAAATTATTTATTTATACAAGCACTGGGTACAGTCAGAAGCGCGGGAGGGTGAGAGAATTCACCAGAGCCAGAGCGGGGAACAGAACAGGCAGACTGACGAAATACACTGCTGAGGGGAGCAGTGGGCGCGGCAGGAGAGGTCTGCTGTGCCATGTGGGATCCTCGCTGGAGGCCGGGGATCGAACTGGCGCTGCAGAGGCTTCGGGCAGCCTCGCAGCTCAGCGCTCAACAGCTGTGCCACCAGGGGAGGCCCAACTCATGTAGACTCTTGACTTTGATGCCATGTTTCCCTTCAGTCATCCAGCCTGTTCCCACCATCCATTTAGTTACCCACTCATCTGTGCTGGGGCATATGAATATACATGGTCTGTAGCGGGGGCTGTCGGTACATTCATTTTCCCTTTCTATCTCTCTCCCTTCTTCTGTCCCCTACCCCCACTGACATTGTGGTGGGCTGCATCTCAGCTGTGGGAACCCAGGCAGACAGGTGAAATGCAGAGATTGTGAGACGGGAGAGCTTGAAAGCCTGTCCTTATATTCTGAGGGTCAGAAGAGCACATGTAGGGAACTATGGGGGACACTGTGGGGATGACCCCTCTCTGCCCCACACATCCTGCACCTGACGCCTTTGTATGTTTATCTGCACACGTCTCTGCGCATCTTTCCTACCCCGTGTCTCCCCCACACCTCTTCACAGGGCCAGCGCTGGCACTTGGGCAGCGAACCATTTGGGCGTCCCTGGCAGTCTGGTGATGTTGTGGGCTGCATGATCGACCTCTCAGAGAACAACATCATCTTCACCCTCAATGGCGAGATCCTTATGTCCGATTCAGGCTCTGAAACAGCCTTCCGGGAAATTGAGATTGGAGATGGTGAGGACTGACCTCCTGGCCCCTGAGCTCATATCCCCTATCTGGTTTTCTTCTCGCTCACCTGACCCCACACTGCCCAGTCTAGCCTCCCTTTCTTCCATCCCTTCCTCCCACAGTGCCACCTCCCCATGGCTGCCCCTGCCTGACCCATCTATCCTCACCCTTGCCCATCTATCCCCCCACCCCAGGCTTCCTGCCCGTCTGCAGCTTGGGACCTGGCCAGGTGGGTCACCTGAACTTGGGCCAGGATGTGAGTTCCCTGCGATTCTTTACCATTTGCGGCCTCCAGGAAGGCTTTGAGCCATTCGCCATCAACATGCAGCGCCCAGTCACCACCTGGTTCAGCAAAAGCCTTCCCCAGTTTGATGCAGTGCCTCTTGAACACCCCCACTATGAGGTGAGGATCCACTCCCCTCAGAACCTTCTCACCCACCTTCCAGCATCATGTTGCCCACAATTCTTGAGTTTCTCTTTTCCTTCTGTTTCTATACTCCCATGTAGGGGGAATATAAGGATAATGGGCTCTTGGCTACCTTTTAGGGTATAAACTTGGTGATCCACAACCTTGCTGAGCTTTAGGGACCTTGCCTATAAACTGGGGAGGAAGAGAAATCTGGATTAAGTGACCCCAGTGGAAATTTCCAGTCTTTGTAAATATCTGATCTTTCTTAACGAATGAATGAGGTATAAGGAAAGACAATTCCCTGAATACCTTTTGACACCTTCTTTACTAATTGTTATCTGTGGGGGTTTTAAAATTTGTTTTTAGTTGCTTTTCATTAATGTGAATATCTTAATTTTTTAAAAAGATTTATTTATTTATACAAGTACTAGGTACAGTCAGAAGTGCGGGAGGGTGAGAGAATTCACCAGAGCCAGAGCAGTTAACAGAACAGGCAGACTGACGAAGTACACTGCTGAGGGGAGCAGCAGGAGTGGCAGGAGAGGCCTGTGCGCCATGTGGGACCCTCGCTGGCGGCTGGGGATCAAACTGGTGCTGCAGAGGCTGCGGGCAGCTTCACAACCCAGCGCTCAACCGCTGTGCCACCGGGGAGGCCCTATCTTAATTTTTAAGACTCTAATGAAATTTTTTTTGAAGGGTTAAACACAAGGTCAGACTTACCATAAAAAGCCCATACAGACAAAAGGGGTGTCCTTTTCTCAACCTGGTAATATTGTGAACTCCAGATGATGGAGCTTCACCCTGTACTTTAGAATCAGCAGACCTGGAGCTGGCCTCTGGTCTGCTGTGCGACCGTGTGCATGTGACTGTCCCTGTCGGAACCTCATTTCTCCCTGCGGATGTCCTTCTTACACAATTTCTTTCTCTGTTCTGAATTATTTGAGCAGGAGACATCATTAAGTAGGAGCCATTGTGCTTCTTCACCCCTAACTATTTCCATGCGCATCTTCAGAACAGTCTGTGCTCTTATAGAACCGCAGGCAGTACAGTGGGGAAAACCAAGAGGTTGAACATGAATGCACACTATTATTCAGCTCATGACCCGTATTCAAAATTTTGCTAATTGTGGCACTTGATGTCCTGTTTTATTTTTCTGGTCTAGGATCCAACCCAATGTTGCTCTTAGTTGTTATGCCTATTTAGTTTTTCTTTTATTTAAAAAGATTTATTTATGCATATAAGAACTGGGGTACAGGCCAGAGGTGTGGGGGGGTGAGAGGATTGACCAGAGACAGAGTGGGGAATAGAGCAGAGCAGCAGGCGAGACAGGAGAGGTCTGCTATGCCATGTGGGTAGCTCCCTTGCCGGCCGGGGATCAAACTCAGGCTGCAGTGGCTGCAGACAGCTTCATAGGTTGCACCTTAACACCTTGCGCCACCAGGAAGGCCCCTAATCTTTCTTTCTTTCTTTCCTTTCTTTCTTCATAGAAGAACTGGGGTGTAGGGCAGAGGTGTGGGGGGTGAGAAGATCCACCAGAGACAGATTAGAATCAGGCAGACCTGGAGTTCGCCTCTTGTCTGCTGTGTGAACAGCAGAACAGGCAGATGTCCTGAAATACACCACTGAGGGGGAGCAGAGGGCGAGACAGAAGAGGTCTGCTGCTCCATGTGGGTAGCTCCCTGGCCGGGGATCGAACTGAGGCCATAGTGATAGCTGAGACTTCACCCTTAGGCCAACTCGGAGGCCCTGTGTCTTTAGTCTTTAATGTAATGTGTTCCTGAGTCTGTCTTGTCTTTTGTCTTTTATGACATGGACATTTTGGAAGAGTTTAGGCCAGTTATTTTGCAGAATACCCCTCCATTTGGGTTTGCCTGCTATTTCCTCATGATTAGGCCCAGGTTACACATGTTTGGCAGGAAGACCACAGACGTGCTGTTGTGTCCTGCTTGACGTGGGATATTGGGAGGCACATAATAAGGCTTTTGTCTCGTTATTCATTGACTGTTTGGTTAAGGTGGAGTTGGCCAAGTTTCTCTACTTTAATGTCGCCATTTTTCTCATTGTAAATAATAAGTAATTTGTGGGGAGGCATTTTAAGGCTAGATATGAATGGAAGGGTTTTAGGCAGGCGAATGTCCCATTTAGAGTTTTGGAAAGTTCCTACTTAACAGTGCTTGTCAGAGGCAAGAGATGAGGCAGAAAGCCCAGAGAGGTGGCTGAGGTGGGAGAGGCTGGTGGACTAGCGTGAAGCTGTCAGCACCTGCCCCTGCCAGCCCCAGCCCCTGCCAGATGGTGTCCTCAGTTCAAAGAACAGAGTGCTGGACAGCAGTGAGAGTGAATACACCAACACACACGCCACGAGTGGATCTCACAGACATCTTGTTAGTGAGAGAATCCAGACACAAAAGAGAATACAATGAGATCCCACACATAGAAAGTTCAAGAATAGGCAGAGCTAACCTGGGGTGCTACGTCAGGAGGGTACTGTGAAAGAAAAACTCAACATTTGGTTACCCGACACACAGATCACAGGAGGGAGGTGGTAAGTAGATTGTTGTCAAAAGCAGACTAAGACCGGAAAAGACCCCGCGGATGGTTAGGGAACAGGATACCTTGACTGCACAGTTTTGGGGTGAAGTCACTGGCTGGTTGTCCTCAAGGAGGTCAGCTTGAGGGGGAGCACCAAAGAGAGGGCGCTGCCCCTGTTGTCCATGGCATCTCCAGAAAACGAGTGTCTGCCTTGGCCGGGCATCTCTTTCTAGATCAGCCCTGTCGCTCTTTATGCTGGGTCTGCGCATTCTCATCACACTCCCTCACTGTCTTCGAGGGGATGGTGACTAAATGGGCACCCAGGGGCTTCCTGGGAGGCTTGGTTGAGTGCTGCTTCTCTGGGGGCTGGGCATGTTCACTCTGAAAACCCATGGTGGTGTGCATTTTTCCTGTGAATACAAGTTTAACAGAAATTCATCTGGGGAGGCTTTACAGAACTCTGAGGCTTCTGGGCTGCACTCCCAGGGAGGTCTCTGAGAAACAGGAGGGCTGGGGCTTCGTTCTGTTTGCTGATGTATTCTCAGCAACTGGGCACGTAGTAGGTGCTCAGTAAACATTTGTGGAATGAATGGATGGGCGGGTGTGTAGATGGATGGGTAGGTGGATGGATGGATGGAGGGGTGGGTGGATGACTTGGTTTCCCGTGCAACCTGTGCATAGATAGGTTTTGAAAGCTCCTAAATAATCCATGTCTGACCAGGACTACCACTGGATAAGGTGCCCAGATAAGGGTTGACAGAGGGTTGGCCATGCTGTGTGCTCCGTGCATGCAGAGTTCATCTGCTCAGAGGAGTATCTTCCCATACAGGTGCTCTAGGGCCTAATGGTGGCTCAGTGTGTAACCAGGTTTAGAACCAATGGCCTAACCAGCTCGCCTGGCTTAGTACTTCCTGCTCCCCAACCCCCCTAGGTGGCCCGTGTGGATGGCACTGTGGATACGCCCCCCTGCCTGCGCCTGACCCACCGCACCTGGGGCTCCCAGAACAGCCTAGTGGAGATGCTCTTTCTCCGGCTCAGCCTTCCGGTCCAGTTCCACCAGCACTTCCGCTGCACTGCAGGGGCCACCCCTCTGGCACCCCCTGGCCTGCAGCCCCCTGCTGAGGATGAGGCCCGGGCAGCAGAACCCGACTCCGACTATGAAAACCTGTGCCGTTCAGCGGGGCGCTGGGGCGAGGCTGAGGGGGGCAAAGAAGGAACTGCCAAGGAGGGGGCGCCCGGGAGTAATGCCCAGGCTGGAGTAGAGGCCCAGTCTGTCAGGGCGGAAAACGAGAAGGATGCTACCACAGAGAAGAACAAGAAGAGAGGGTGAGTCAAAGGTGGAGCTGTCCTGAGAGCCCCAGTTACACAACCTCCATAACCTGTGACCCCTCACTGTATCCTAAAGTGGCTCCATGTATGTTAATCAGAATACTGAGGGATCCCTTCATGTCTTAAGTGAACCCCACCATTTCCCTGGGGTGTTCTCATTTCCCTGGGAATGCAAAATTGGGGTTCTCCACTGTATCTATGGAGGCCTCTACTTTCTCAGGATATTCCAAATATCTTCCAATATCTCAGGATATTCATCCAATGGGTTTTATTACCCATGGACACTAAAGGGAGCTCAGTTCCTTGGGAAAGTAGACTGTACCCCAAGTACCACTGTGATCACATTTGGTCTAAATTGGAGTCATTTCTTTGTCTCATTGGTAACCCCAAGCACTAACTTTAGGGGACACCTTCCAAGTGCATTAAACCTGAACTGAAATGAAATTTGCTTTTTCCGGTTATGGCAGTTTCTCAGTGGGATGTCACCCTGTGCCTTTTGGGGAGTATTTGGAAGTGATAGAGGATTTTTGGTTATTACAGTTTTTTTGGGGGGGGAGTACAGCCATGGAAGGCTCCAAAAACAAGACAGTCCCACACAACGAAGAGCTCTCCTTGCCCAAAGGGCTATAACCCCCAAATGAGAAACGCTGACTTAGGGGGACCAGTGTGCCCTAAGGAGACCTCCACCAGCACAGAGCCTCTGCATGGGTCAGGCTGCTGCCCTGGGGAGTCCCAGCCCTCCAGAGGCCAGGTCGGGGGTGTTCTACGCAGGATTCAGTTAGGATGAATGTGGGGCGGGGCATGAATGTTGTGATGGGGAGGGCTGGGGGCTGGGCTCAAGAGCTTTTCTCACGGCAGCCTCTCCCCCACTCCCAGGTTCTTGTTCAAGGCCAAGAAAGTTGCCATGATGACCCAGCCGCCAACCACCCCTGCTCTGCCCCGGCTCCCTCGGGAGGTGGTGCCGACCGATGACCGAGATGACCCGGAGATCATCCTCAACACCACAACGGTGTGACCTGGGGACTTCCTACTTCAGGGGGGCCCCTCAGATTTCCAAACTGCCCATACCTGGGGACACTTAATATATACTGGTGACCCCCAAATATAACACACACTGATTTAATTCTGACCCCCTGAGTCTATACAACTGGGGCCTAAAAGCTGCAGGGGGACAGTGAAGCTATAAGCCACACAGCTGTAATGCTTAGGAACCCCCAAATCCAGGAGATAAGCCCAGATAAACTAGGGACCCTGATATTTGGTTTCACCCACGTAAACTTAATAGATAGTCTAGGAGCCAAATTTAATAGCTATTCTAGCTATAATTCACAGTTATCCCAACATAATTGCAGTTCTGGGGTTTCCCAAATCTGGAGGACTTTCTGATGCAAATAACCTCGTAGTTAGGGCCACAACAACCAGGGGTGCCACTTGGGTGAGTCACCTTATACCCTATGCTTCTCTTCTGTGGTTTCCCCTTCAGTAAAACAGGGATAAAAATTGTAACCACATGATGGGGATTGGAAGAATCAAGTTAGATCATTTGTGAGCAATTTATTAGCTCTTTTTTTTTTAAAAAAAAAGATTTATTTACTTATTTATACAAGCACTGGGTACAGTCAGAAGCCTGGGAGGGTGAGAGAATTCACCAGAGCCAGAGCGGGGAACAGAATAGGCAGACTGACGAAGTACACTGCTGAGGGGAGCAGCGGGCACAGCAGGAGAGGTCTGCGTGCCATGTGGGACCCTCGCTGGAGGCCGGGGATCGAACCGGCACTGCAGAGGCTGTGGGCAGCCTCTGCAGCCTAGTGCTCAACTGCTGCGCCACCAGGGGAGGCCCAATTTATTAGCTCTTAATTATGACTTTATGACCCAGGGAGGTATCCCAATTTGGGGGTATCCCAAAGACTCCCAAAGGATTTCTCGACCTAGAAATATATCAGTAGCCACACAAACAGAGCAATATAAATCAAAGGGGGTTCTCAAATCTGCTAGCATCTTGTTAAATTCCCAAAGGAACCCACTCTGAGTCCCAGGGAGCCCTGTGGACCCAACTTCCTGACTGATTGGCGCCCCCCCTTGCCTTTTCAGTACTATTACTCCGTGAGGATCTTCGCTGGCCAGGAGCCCAGCAGCGTGTGGGTGGGCTGGGTCACCCCCGACTACCATCAGCACGACATGAACTTCGACCTCAGCAAAGTCCGGGCAGTGACCGTGACCATGGGGGATGAACAAGGCAACATCCACAGCAGGTGTGGAGAGGGGACTGTGGGAGGTCAGTGCTGGATGCCTGGCTCAGAAGCTGCCCTTCTTGCCTTTCCCTTGTCTGCCTGTGTGTTTTCCTCCAGTGACTGATTTTCCCTTTTCCGCTCATTTTTCCGTGCCTTTTCTATTTTCTCCTTTTTTCCCATCTCACCGTCTTCTTTCTGCGTTGCCTTTCCCGGTTCTCTCCTTCCAGAACTGCGCCCCCTTCCCAGCTGCTAAACATTCTCTCTGAGGGGCTCAGGGCCTGGGATGAGAGGTTTCCCTGCTGTGGAGTACAGGCTGTGGGTGTTTGGCCCAGGGGGTGTCCAGCCCTGCCCACTGAGCCCTCCTGTCTCCTCAGCCTCAAGTGCAGCAATTGCTACATGGTGTGGGGCGGGGACTTCGTGAGCCCCGGGCAGCAGGGCCGGATCAGCCACACGGACCTGGTCATCGGCTGCCTGGTGGACTTGGCCACTGGCCTGATGAACTTCACGGCTAACGGCAAAGAGAGCAACACCTTCTTCCAGGTGAGCACAGACCTCTGCAACTTAGCAACAGCGCCCTCGTGTCCCAGGGTCCTGGGGCAACCTTCCCAGACTCACCCGGAGGCCAGACCCTAGATCAGGGCAAAAACAGCCCCAAGTCTGTCCTCAGGACAGGCCAGAGTCTCGTAGCTCCTGGGAAATCACCTCTTTAACTGTCTGTTGAATGGAGGTTCAGAAAAGAGGAGACTAGGTGGAGTCCAGCCTTGGCCTTGTAGAGAGGGCCGTATTCCCTATTGGACCAGGCAACACTTGTCGCCAACTTTACACCCTAGGGTGGCTCAGAATCTTATGGTGGGTGAAGAAGGAAGTTTACAGTAAACACCCATGTTCCTGCTCTCAAGAGTCTACCGTATTTGTCCAGTATGTCCAATTTGACATATTTGTCCATTTTTTCTATGAGTCCATCAAAGTGGGATTTTATGGCATTTTATTTTATATATTTTTTACATCATTCCTCATTTTTATACAGTGTATGCTTTATCATCTCAGGTATAGTCCTCATGGTAATTCCTGTTTTTCTTTTACATTTATAGTAAGTGTTGGTATATTTTATTATTATTTATTTATTTATTATTAATTTTTAATATATTTTGTACAGCGTTCTTCATTTTTTACAATGTATGCTTTCTCATCTCGGTTATAGTAACCAAGATGAGGAAAGTATAACATTTATTTTAAATGGAGGATTTCAAAAATATACAAGAATAGCACAGTGTAATGAAGCCACCTGTGCCCGTGACACAGCCATTCCCCGCCCACCGCCAGCTTTGCGTGCTTCCCACTTCCTGCGGGTGGTTTGAAGGCAATCCCAGGCTTCATATGGGTCATCTGTGTATCTCTACAAGATTAGGATTTATTTATTTATTTATTTATTTATTTATTTATTTATTTATTTATTTATTTATTTATACAAGCACTGGGTACAGTCAGAAGTGCGGGAGGGTGAGAGAATTCACCAGAGCCAGAGCAGGGAACAGAACAGGCAGACTGACGAAATACACTGCTGAGGGGAGCAGTGGGTGCGGCAGGAGAGGTCTGTCGCGCCATGTGGGACCCTTGCTGGAGGCAGGGGATCGAACTGGTGCTGCAGAGGCTGCAGGCAGCTTCGCAGCCCAGAGCTCAACTGCTGCGCCGCCAGAGGAGATCCAGGATTCTTTTAAAAACTGTAACCATGATACCACTAACACTTTTTTAAAACCCTCAATACCTAGATATCATCAAATATCTAGACTATTTTCCTATTTCTCTGGGTGTCTCAAATATGTCTTTTTACCATCTGTTTGAATCAGAATCTAAGTAAGGCCTGTCTTAGTTGGCTGCTAAGTCATTTGAGTCTCTCTTTTTTTTTTAAGATTTATTTATTTATGTGTACAAGAACTGGGGTACAGGCCAGAGGGGGGTGAGAGGATTCACCAGAGACAGAGTGGGGAACAGAACAGGCAGACTGACTGAAATACACTGCTGAGGGGAGCAGCGGGCGAGACAGGAGAGGTCTGCTGCGCCATGTGGGTTTCTCCCTGGCTGGCTGGGGATTGAACTTGTGCTGCAGTGGCTGCTGGTAGCTTCACAGTGCTGTGCTTGACCCCTTGAGCCACCAGGGAGGCCCCTTGAGTCTCTTAAGCAGGTTCCCCCCTCTATATCTCTCTCCCTCTCCCACTCTCCGCCCCCCTTCTTCTTCCCTCCCCCCACCCTTTCTCTCATACTTGTTGAAAAAAATGAGGCTGTTTGTCCTGGAGTGCTTTGCTTCTCAAAGCGTGTCCCTGGACCACTGGGATGTGCAGTGCCTGGAACTCATTAGGAATGCAGAGTCCCAGACCTTCCAGACCCGCCTGACCAGAACCCACATTTTAACAAATCTCAGGAGCTTCATGGGCACTGTCCCCAGTCTGGATCCATCTGACATCCCTGTGCTGTCATTTTGACATTTTCCTCTGTCCCCTGTCTTTCTTGTAAATGGGGAGGTGGGCCCAGAGGCGTGATTAGATCCAGGTTTGGCAGGATGCTCCAGAGATGGTGGTGTTCGTGGTGGGAGGCTGGGCGGCTGCTCAGACTGGAGGAGCTGGAGCAAGGGGCAGTCAGAGGATGCTTTCTGGACCTTGAGGAATGAGTGTGCTTGGCATACTGGGAATGGCATTCAGGGAGGGGTAGGGGCCTGATATGTGCAAAGACCCAGACAACAGCTTGCTCTGGGGAAGTTGGAGGAGGTTGCCCTGACTGGATCAGAGGTGGTATAGACTCGGGTGACCTCAAGGCCATGAGGAGTCTCTAGTGTCCCAGTTTGGATCTGTAGATCCCAGCAGGATTGGGTGGGGCAGTCAGGGCCCTGGAGTTTAGGATCCAATGTCAGCAGCACCTCTAGCTCACCCTCTTCCTCACTCTGCCCCCTTCTCCCTTGCCAGGTGGAACCCAACACCAAGCTGTTTCCTGCTGTGTTTGTCCTGCCCACCCACCAGAATGTCATCCAGTTTGAGTTGGGGAAGCAGAAGGTAAGAGTGCAGTGATGGGGCACTAGCAGGAGCAGGAGTGTGGGAGGGCAGGTTGGCAGAACAGCTTAAGGGAGGGGGCAGTCTGGGAGGTCTCCCTGGAAGAGGGTGACAGGACGGAGAGGGCTGAGAATCCTGACCTCTGCACACCTCTGCACCTACAGAACATCATGCCACTGTCAGCTGCCATGTTTCTGAGTGAGCGCAAGAACCCGGCCCCACAGTGTCCACCACGCCTGGAGATGCAGATGCTGATGCCCGTCTCGTGGAGCCGCATGCCCAACCACTTCCTGCAGGTGGATACGCACCGAGCTGGTGAGCGGCTGGGCTGGGCCGTGCAGTGCCAGGAGCCGCTGACCATGATGGCGCTGCACATCCCAGAGGAGAACAGGTCAGGGTCAGCCCAGCCCACAGAGGGTGGGGCAGGTACCACAAACTTTCTGGGGTCTGAATCCAACTTAGTACCCCGTCCTCAACAACCCCAGGACTCCAGGCAACCCAAGAGACTCCATACCTAACTCAGTGGACCACAGACTCACTTGAGGGGCTCACAGACCCATCTCCAGGGACCCCAGACCCACCCCACAGGGCTGTAGTCTCAGGGAGCCCAGACGTCACACAGGAGTCCACACAACAATCCAGGGGCCTCAAGTGCACCTCAGAGGGTCCTAGACATTGCCCAAAGAGGCCGGGACGTACCCCACAGTCTTTCCCACAGACCCAGGCAGAGACACTAGAGATGTGAGATCTCAGACCCACTTCAGGAGACCCAAAGGTGTTCACGGGGATGGTAGGATGGCGCGTAAGGACTCTGCTCATGGCCAAGGGTCCCAGATCATTCCAGGAGGCTTCCAACTTGCCTCCTCTAGTCATTCATTTGGCAAATAGCTCTGAGCTGTTATGACTGGCCACCTTCTAGGTCCGTGACCCCAAGCTCTTGTGAACTGACATTCTAATAATGATAACCTGTAATTCAGGGGGCTCAGACCCTTCCCCAGGGACCCTAGACACACCCATATACCCATTGAACAAATATTTCTTGAGCACTTTCTAAGTGCTAAGTCCTATTTAGGTGCTGGGACTATAGCAAAAGAACTAATCAAAACCCAGAACACGAAAACCAGTTTCGTGTTGATGGAATTTACATTCTAGTGATGCCCAGACATGACCAGGATTCTCAATCCCACCAGGGGGCCGGGGAGGGGGGGATCCAATCTGGGATCCCAGCTATATCTCACGGTCACCAGATCCTCTCATTGGATTCTCAAGATACCCCAAGGCCCTAGACCATACATCTGGGGATCCCAGATGAATCCCAGGGCCCTCTAGGTCACCTGGGGACTTAGAGAACCATAACAAGACGCCTAGATCCAGCTCGCAAAACTCTGACCCAGCCCAGCCCACCAATGGGCTGCCCGGCTGGAAACACCACCACTCACCTGAGCATCTGTTTGCCTCTCTGTGGTCTGTGCTCTGTCCCCCACCGTCTGTGCCACTCCGTTGCCGGCGGCTGCCCATCTCTGCCGCAGGAGCATGGACATCCTGGAGCTGTCGGAGCGCCTGGCCCTGCAGCGCTTCCACTCGCACACGCTCCGCCTGTACCGCGCCGTGTGCGCGCTGGGCAATAACCGCGTGGCGCATGCGCTGTGCAGCCACGTGGACCAGGCTCAGCTGCTGCACGCGCTGGAGGACGCGCACCTGCCGGGCCCGCTGCGTGCGGGTTACTACGACCTCCTCATCAGCATCCACCTCGAAAGCGCCTGCCGCAGCCGCCGCTCCATGCTCTCCGAGTACGTCGTGCCCCTCACGGCCGAGACCCGCACCATCACGCTCTTCCCACCTGGGAAAACCCAAGAGGATGGTCCCCGCCGCCACGGCCTGCCCGGCGTTGGCGTCACCACCTCGCTGCGGCCTCCACACCACTTCTCACCCCCCTGTTTCGTCGCTGCCCTGCCAGCTGCTGGGGTGGCCGAAGCCCCCACCCGCCTCAGCCCCAGCATCCCTCTGGAGGCCCTCAGGGACAAAGCACTGAGGATGCTGGGGGAGGCGGTGCGAGACGGCGGGCAGCACGCGCGCGACCCCGTGGGAGGCTCGGTGGAGTTCCAGTTTGTGCCGGTGCTCAAGCTCGTGTCCACCCTGCTGGTAAGGGCTCCTCCTGCTGCCCTCTGTCCAAGAACCCACCTCTGGTTACAACACCCCCGCCCCCTGTGCATGGGTTACCCGGTCCCTCCCTCCATGTGCCAGCCACATAGTTTCTCTTTCTGTCATCTGCTCATCCTCTGTTCTCTTCCCTTCCATCCATTCATGTCATCTAATTATGTTTATTCATCGCTCTTGTTCATCCATTCAACCAACCATCATCCAGCTGTGCAGCCCTGTTCCAGCCACCTTTCTATCCATCTACCTATTTGGGGGAAAAGCACTTACTGGTGGAAAGAGAGGAGCTTGTGTGTGGCTGTGCGGTTGGGTTTGCGTGGGTGGGCCACCGGGTGTATATCTGGGGGAGGCCATTCCTGCTTGTGGGAGGAATCCTGTTTGGCCAACGCATGGGGGAATCTGGCATCTTCAGGAGAAGCAGCTCTTGGGGCGAGATTGGGACTTGGTTGTGGAGGTGCTGCAGGCCACAGTGAAGGACCCAGACTTTTAAAAAAAAGATTTATTTACTTATGCATGCAAAAACTGGGATACAGCCAGAGGTGTGGGGGTGAGAGAACCCACCAGAGACAGAGTAGGGAACAGAACAGGCGGATCTACTGAAATACACTGCTGAGGGAGCAGCGGGCGAGACAGGAGAGGTCTGCTGGTCCATGTGGGTAGCTCCCTGGCCGGGGATTGAACTCGTGCTGCAGTGGCTGCCAGTAGCCTCATAGGTTGCATCTTAGCCTCTTGTGCCACCGGGGAGGCCCGACCCAGACTGTTTATACACCATGTAGGTAATGGGCATCTTTGGCGATGAGGATGTGAAACAGATCCTGAAGATGATTGAGCCTGAAGTATTCACTGAAGAAGAGGAAGAGGAGGAGGAGGAGGAAGAAGAAGAAGAAGAGGAGGAGGAAGATGAGGAGGAGAAGGAGGAGGACGAGGAAGAGCAGGCCCAGGAGAAAGAAGACGAGGAGAAAGAAGAGGAGCCAGCAGAAGGGGAAAAAGAAGAAGGCCTGGAGGAGGGGCTGCTCCAGATGAAACTGCCCGAGTCTGTGAAGCTGCAGGTGGGTGGTTCTTCCTTCTCCCCACATGCCGCCTTCAGCAGGGTCCGGTGGGGCATGAGTCGGGACTTTTCCCAGGGACGTGGGGAGCGTGGGGAGCGATGGAGGTGCTCAAAGCAGTGACAGGCCGTGGCTCCGAGTGTTCCCTCTGGTCCCCAAGTGAGAGGTGTGTTGGTGGGCTGAGACCAGGGCAAGTCTGGCTTAAGGATCCAGGCAGGAGAAAATGGTGGCTGGGCCTGGGCAGAGCCGTGGGGAGGGAGGAGGAAGCAAGAAAGTTCCAAGGATGTCCGGAAACCCCCACCTCTCTCACTCCCCTTCCTGCCCCCCACCGCTGTCCTCCCATAGATGTGTCACCTGCTGGAGTATTTCTGTGACCGAGAGCTGCAGCACCGTGTGGAGTCCCTGGCAGCCTTCGCAGAGCGCTACGTGGACAAGCTCCAGTTCAACCAGCGGGGCCGCTACGGTCTCCTCATGAAAGCTTTCACCATGTCCGCAGCGGAGACTGCCCGCCGCACTCGTGAATTCCGCTCCCCGCCTCAGGAACAGGTGCCCAGACCCCAGACCCAGGCGGTCTTACTTTTCATTCCCAGTCCCAACCTCGCC
Organism: Talpa occidentalis; assembly: GCF_014898055.3. NCBI lineage: Eukaryota > Metazoa > Chordata > Mammalia > Eulipotyphla > Talpidae > Talpa > Talpa occidentalis. Next base: position 40,214,129 of record NW_023601754.1, read on the forward strand.
CCTGCTCTGCTCCCTGATGGCATTCTACTTCCAACCCTGACTTGACCTTTGACCCTATTGATACCCCTACTTCTTACTCTCCCACCTCTGTGAACCAGCCCGACCTCTGAGTCATCCAGGGTTGACTTTTAGCCCCCACTGCCCCCCAGATATTCTTCACTAAGTTACACTTTGACAGAGACTCACAGGGGGCACCTTCAACCCTCATTGTAATCTTTGACCTTCCCCTAGATCAACATGTTGTTGCACTTCAAAGATGGTGATGATGAGGAAGAGTGTCCTCTCCCTCAGGAGATCCGGGAGGATTTGCTGACATTTCATCAAGACCTACTGGCACACTGTGGTAAGGAAAGGCGAGCAGAGCACTCCCCTTCCAGACTTGCTCTTGAGGCCTCCCCTGAGGTTTCCCTAAGATTTCCTGATCTTAAACATCTACAGTATTGGTGCTGTGTTACAATTGGGTGGTTGGTTGCTGCTCTGTAACCGTTATTGGTTGATTGATTGATTGATTGATTGAATGAATGAATGACTATGTTAGTGAATAGGAAGATGGTGAGTAGAAGGATAAGTTTATATAGATATTTGGGTGGATGTTTATGTAGATGAACAGGTATAGGCAGGTCGATGGATGAGTGTGTGAGTTGGTGGATAGAAGAATGAAATAATGAGCCTCCCCTGGAGGTGCAGTGGTTGAGCTATGGGCTGTGAAGCTGCCCGTAGCCTCTGCAGCGCCTGTTCGATCCCCAACCTCCAGCGAGGATCCCATATGGCGCGCAGACCTCTCCTGCCGCACCGGCTGCTGCCCTCAGCAGTGTATTTCATCAGTCTGCCTGTTCTGTTCCCTGCTCTGGCTCTGGTGAATTCTCTCATCCTCCCGCGCTTCTGACTATGCCAAGTGCTTGTATAAATAAATAAATAAATCTTTAAAAAAAAAAAGAAGAAGAATAAAATAATGCAGTGGTGGAGAGATGGCTGGCTAGAGTGGGTTAGATGCATGACCACCATTGTTTCTGATCAGAAGTCAGCTCATAATTTCACTGAGATGCCCATATATATGCTGAGTTGTTTTTCTCTGGCTATCTTTCTAGATTTTGCTTTTGCCTCTATGCAGTTTGACCGTGATGTGTCTAGGTGCAAAGCTCTTATCCTACTGGGAGTTTGCTGAGTTTCTTGGATATGTAGATTAATAATTTCTATCAAATTTGAAAAAAAATGGGCCATTATTTCTCTAAATTTTTTTTTCTGCCCCTTTCTCATTTCCCCCCTCAGGATTCCCATTACGCCTAGATTGATACACTCGATGGCATCAAGGTGCTGTTACTTTTTCTTCATTCTTTTATTTTTCAGCTCTTCAAATTAGATCATCTCTATGAACTTTTTTTAAAAATTTATTTATTTATGCATACAAGAACTGGGCTACAGGCTAGAGGTCAGCAGGGTGAAAGGATTCACCAGAGACAGAGCAGGGAACAGAACAGGCAGACTGACTGAAATACATTGCTGAGGGGAGCAGCGGGCGAGACAGGGAGGTCTGCTGTGCCATGTGGGTAGTTCCATGGCCGGTGGGGGATCAAACTCCTGCTGTAGAGGCTGCGGACAGCTTCACAGTGCTGTGCTTGACCCCTTGAGCCACCAGGGAGGCTCCTTGAGTCTCTTTTCTTAAGCAGGTTCCCCCCTCTATATCTCTCTCCCCCTCTCTCTCCTACCATCTCTCTCCCTCCCTTCTCCCCGCCCACCTTTCTCTCATACTTGTTGAAAAAAATGAGGCTGTTTGTCCTGGAGTGCTTTGCTTCTCAAAGCGTGTCCCTGGACCACTGGGATGTGCGTTGCCTGGAACTCATTAGGAATGCAGAGTCCCAGACCGTCCAGACCCGCCTGACCAGAACCGACATTTTAACAAATCTCGGGAGATTCATGGGCACTGTCCCCAGTCTGGATCCATCTGACATCCTTGTGCTGTCATTTTAACATTTTCCTCTGTCGCCTGTCTTTCCTGTAAATGTGGAGGTGGGCCCAGCGACGTGATTAGATCCAGGTTTGGCAGGATGCTCCAGAGATGGCGATGTTCGATGTTCGTGGTGGGAGGCTGGGCAGCTGCTCAGACTGGAGGGGCTGAAGCAAGGGGCAGTCAGAGGATGCTTTCTGGACCTTGAGGAATGAGTGTGCTTGGCATACTGGGAATGGCATTCAGGGAGGGGTAGGGGCCTGATATGTGCAAAGACCCAGACAACAGCTTGCAGTGGCTGCCAATAGCTTGTTAGCGCTCTCTTTAACCCCTGCACCACCAGGGAGGCTTCATCTCTACATCTCATCTTCAAGTTCACTGTTTCCTTCTCCTACCAGCTTGCACAGGTGCCTGTGCCTCTTGGGCGTTTTCATTTGTGTGTGTGTGTGTGTGTGTGTGTGCGTGCGCACACGCGCGCGCAAGTCCCACTGTTTTTCAGAGCTAGCATGCCACTGTTTTTAAAATCCTATTATTGTACTTTGCAACTCCAGCTTTTCTATGTGGTTATTTTCTATGATCTACTATTTATTCATAGTCTCTATCTGAAGAGTCATTATCATCATCATTTCACTTGAATATTCTAGATGTGGTTTCCTTTAGTTCTTAGAGCATATTTATAACCACCAATTGAAAAGACAAAAAGACTTCAAAGAATGAATAGATGGAGAAATGCAAACAAAGAAATAAATGGAAAACCCCGCATAGGCATGTGAATGAGAATGGTGAATGCACAGATGAATGAAGAAGTGAATGGTTGAGCAGACCAGTAAGCAAAGCCCTTTGAAATGAAAGCCACCGCTCACTGCCTGGCCCCCTCCAGGAATTCAGCTGAAGGCAGAGGAGGAGGAACCAGAGGAAGAGGCCACGCTGGGCAGCCGCCTGATGAGCCTGTTGGAGAAAGTGCGGCTGGTAAAGAAGAAAGAAGAGAAACCAGAGGAGGAGCCACCCGCTGAGGAGACCAAACCCCGTGAGCACAGTGTTCCCGGGTGGGGGCAGGCTGGGGTGGGCAGCGCTGTGCTTGGGGGGCCTCGGGGCCCAAGACAGGCCTTGAGGAGCAACACACGGGAGAGGCAGATAGGTACTCATAGGAGAGGTCTGCTGTGCCATGTGGCCTAGCTCCCTGGCCAGGGATTGAACTCAGGCCTTAGCTGTTATAGCGTGGCAGAGGGCGGGGGAGAGAAGGCACACTGGGGACACAGCTCGCACCTGGGGCTGCACCTGTCCAACCCTTATGGCATAGGACAGTAGAAAAACATCTGCCAGAACCTACCCGCTCTTGGCAGGTACAGTATGGGTGCAGTTAGTAACTGAGAAGCCTCTGGAAAGAGAGGCCCCGTCTGTATTGTTGGGGCTTCAGGCCCTAGCCCAGGCAGAGCATTTCAACCCATGTGTCTCCTTCCAGAGTCACTGCAGGAGCTGGTGTCCCACACAATGGTGCGCTGGGCCCAGGAGGACTTCGTGCAGAGCCCGGAGCTGGTCCGGTCCATGTTCAGCCTCCTGCACCGGCAGTACGACGGGCTTGGGGAGCTGCTGCGTGCCCTGCCACGGGCATACACCATCTCGCCGTCCTCCATGGAGGACACCATGAGCCTGCTCGAGTGCCTTGGCCAGATCCGGTCGCTGCTCATCGTGCAAATGGGCCCCCAGGAGGAAAACCTCATGATCCAAAGCATTGGGTGAGGGCCCGCCGCTGCCCCCTGACTCCCCCTTCCAGGGCTCAGCCTTTGGGGTGGGGAAGGGAGGGAAGCGTCCCCAGTTCACATCCTCTGGATACAATCATATCTCCTCCCCCAACTACTGCGCCATCCTCGGTGATAAGCTCCTGCCAGCAGCTAGCCTGTTCCAGGGGTTAAGTCCCCTGCCCTTATCTCTCCACCAACCCCCCCCCAGGCAATAGCTGCTACTCACCGGTGACCCTTGGCATGAGGTTTCCCCTCTGAGCTTCAGAGTCCCCACCTCTAAACTTGGAGCCCTAGGGCCATGTCTACCTCGTAGGCCCCCGTGCTGCCGCAGTGAGCTCCTGCATGTAACTGTAGTGATGTCACCCAGTATCAAGTGTGCCTCGTTCATTTACTCAGCAAATATTGAGTACCTACTGTGTGCCAGGCAGTTGGGGGACACAATGGGCAACTTGACAAACCCTCCATGCCTCAGTTTCCTTATCTGAGGGATAGGGAATTTTACAGTTCCTCTTTCTCAGCATGGACATAAGGTTTGAATGAGTTCAGATCTGTACAGGGGGAAGTGACAGCCACAGAGTAAGAACTCAACGTTAACTGTCATCAGTGTTGGGGTCGGCTCCCCCAAGGATCTGGGGTCTCTCCCTGGACTCGGGTATGACTGGGCCCTGGTAACCCCATGTCCTGCACCTGTCCTCAGAAACATCATGAACAACAAAGTCTTCTACCAGCATCCCAACCTGATGCGGGCGCTGGGCATGCACGAGACCGTCATGGAGGTCATGGTCAATGTCCTCGGGGGTGGTGAGTCTAAGGTAAGTGGCCTGCCTGGGCCTGGGAGCTCAGGGGAGGGAGCCACGGAGGGCAGATGCTGATGGCAGGCCCACCCCACCCACCCCAGGAGATTCGCTTCCCCAAGATGGTGACAAGCTGCTGCCGCTTCCTCTGCTACTTCTGCCGCATCAGCCGGCAGAACCAGCGCTCCATGTTTGACCACCTGAGCTACCTGCTGGAGAACAGTGGCATCGGCCTGGGTAAGAACCCTTGATCCCGGGGCCTGCCCTCTAGAGTCTACTTCTGAGAGTCCAGCCAACTCTGTGCTGGCTCACTCATTCACTCAGCAAACACTCAACACGCACCGAATGTGGCCCTGCAATGGGCAGTCCTGGAAAAACCTGTGCAGCCCCAGGCCTGGCCCTTACGGGGCTCACAGTAGTGAGAAGATAGACCCACGCAGCCATCAGTAGCCCAGAGTGGTGACGCGTGGGATTGAAAAGCACAGGCCAGAGGAGGCCCCTAAGCTAGGCTGGAAAAGGAAAAGGGCTTCGTAGAGGAGGTGAGAACATAAGTGAGTGAGACAGGCGGGTGCACCTCTGAAAACTTTCTCACCACCTCTCCCTGCCCCTTCCCCGTAGGCATGCAGGGCTCCACGCCCCTGGACGTGGCCGCTGCCTCCGTCATTGACAACAACGAGCTGGCCTTGGCGTTACAGGAGCAGGACCTGGAGAAGGTGTGGAGGGAGGAGGCTTGGCTCCTACCTGGCCCCTTGGGGCACCTGCTGATGGGGCCATTCTGAGTGGGCAGTTTGGATGGTCTGGGATGGGGAAAACAGGGTTGGGGGAGCGGAAAACCCATGGAGGAGGCCGCTGTGATGGCTGGGGTAGGAGCTGTGGGTGGACAATAAAGGATTCAACGGTGAGTTGGAGTGCGGAACTCTAGGGATGGCAGGGTGGGTCTGGCCTCCAGCTGAGTCCACCTCTGCCCCCAGGTGGTGTCATACCTGGCAGGCTGTGGCCTCCAAAGCTGCCCCATGCTCCTGGCCAAAGGGTACCCAGACATTGGCTGGAACCCCTGCGGCGGTGAACACTACCTGGACTTCCTGCGCTTTGCTGTCTTTGTCAACGGTGAGGAGGGGCCAGTGGCGGCAAGTGGGACGTGTGGGGTCACTAGGTAAAACCCTCCTTGGGAACTAGCCCACACCCTGAGCCTCAGACCTGACCTGGACAGGGATCTCTCCACGATAGATGGGGCTGGGTCCGGAGTTGCTGGGAGCCTGACATTATCCCTTGAGGTACTGGGTCCTGGGCTGACCCCAAGGAGGGCCCCTGGGGGTTGGCTCACGAGGCCTCCTGTCCCCACCTGCATGACCAGGTGAGAGTGTGGAGGAGAACGCCAACGTGGTGGTCCGGCTGCTCATCCGCAAACCTGAGTGCTTTGGGCCTGCCCTGCGGGGTGAGGGAGGCTCGGGGCTGCTGGCCGCCATCGAAGAGGCCATCCGCATCTCCGAGGACCCAGCGCGGGATGGCCCCGGAGTCCGCAGGGACCGGCGGCGTGAGCAGTGAGTCTCCCTCAACCCTCCACCAGAACACCCCCCCTCCCCGTGCCCCTGTTGCCTCCCCCACACCACCTGCCTGTCCCTGCAGCTTTGGCGAGGAGCCCCCGGAGGAAAACCGTGTGCACCTGGGACATGCCATCATGTCCTTCTATGCTGCCTTGATCGACCTGCTGGGACGCTGCGCGCCAGAGATGCATGTGAGACCTGGAGGGCCCTGGGGAGAGTGGGTACAGGCAATGCCCGCCTTGAACCTCTTTGTTGAAACACTCAGCACCTTGATGGAACAGTCCCTATGCGGATGGTCCTGGCCAGGCAATGCTGGGGCACACCATGACCAAGACGGCCCAGCCCCGCTCTCATGGGGCTCCTAGCCCAGGGCAGGGCACTAGGGGTGGTCGGGGCTGCAGTGGAGAAGCTCAGGCAGAGGGGGCAGGGCTGGGAATGCTACAGTTAGCCCCACCAGAAGCGGGGGGGGGGGGGGGGTCTGCCTGCTGTTGTCTGGAGGGGGTGGAAAGGAGAGATGACCAAATGGGAGGAGGTGTGCCTGACAATACCCACACCTCCCCCCTCCAGCTAATCCAAGCCGGCAAGGGCGAGGCCCTGCGGATCCGCGCCATCCTGCGCTCCCTCGTGCCCCTGGATGACCTTGTGGGCATCATCAGCCTCCCACTGCAGATCCCCACCCTGGGCAAAGGTGCGGAGAGCGGGGTTAGGGAGCGGGCCTGGGTCCAGAGGGCATCCCTGAGCCCCTGCCCTCCTTGTCCACAGATGGGGCCCTGATACAGCCAAAGATGTCGGCATCCTTCGTGCCTGACCACAAGGCTTCCATGGTGCTGTTCCTGGACCGCGTGTATGGCATCGAGAATCAGGACTTCTTGCTGCATGTGCTGGACGTGGGGTTCCTGCCCGACATGCGCGCGGCCGCCTCGCTGGACACGGTGAGGAGCCCTGCCACCTTGCCTGCCATCCTGCCTGCCACCCTGCCACCCACTGCCTCCGGGGGGCTGTGAGCTGGTGCATTGGTGTGTTCCTAAGCGGCGCACACACCCTCCTCCTCCCACCTCCACCACCGAGATACAAAACAAAGACCAAGAAAAACTCCGAGCTCTGGGAGAGAGTGGGTGGAAATGGCTCACATCTCAGGTTGTAAGAAATAATCATTCTCACTGTCACCACGGAGACACCAAGGACTGTGCACAGTAGTAACAGGCCAAGTCAGGTGGGGACTGATCACCGACCGCTGGTCAGCCACGTGGAAATGGCTTTGCCAAGCAGATTCAGTGAGGCAGTGGAGGGAAAAGTCTTGCCGGGGAGGGCTAGCAGAACCTGGGAGGGGTATGGGAGACAGTGAGTGTTGACGATCTTCATACAGGTGGTGACAGAGGAGGAGGAATGGCAGTGGGCTGGGGAGGGAAACTTTTTTTTTTTTTTAACATTTTAAGACTCCTTTTTATTTTTTAAAGATTTACTTATTTATGAATAAAGAACTGGGGTGTAGGCTAGAGGTGTGGGGAGTTGGTGAGAGGATTCACCAGAGACAGAGTAGGGAGCAGAACAGGCGCATCCACTGGAATACCCTGCTGAGGGGAGCAGCGGGCGAGGCAGGAGAGGTCTGCTGTGCCATGTGGGTAGCTCCCTGGCTGGGGATCGAACTCGTGCTGCAGTGCTGCCGATAGCTTCATAGTGCTGAGACTTAACCCCTTGCACCACCAGGGAGGCCCGGAAGCTCTTCTTAAGGTGTCAGCTGGGAAAGGGAGCCCTGAAACTTTAATCCATAACCACAGTTTATCACAAGTACAGGGGGCAGAGGAACAAGTTAACTGACACCACTAGGAAGCAACCAGTCAAAGCCCAGATGTAGGCAGTTCCTCTGGACAAATCACCCAGTTTCTCCAGTCAATAAATAGTATTAAGGGTGAGGGCAGGAGGGAGGAAAAGGGACAGGCGCAGAAGAAAAAAACCTAAGACCTGTCAGCCAAATAGAGTATGCTGCGCCCTGATCCAAACAATCCCAGCTAAATGCACGGCGATGTTTGAACGATTGGAGAAAGCAGAGGGTGAACATTCAGTGTTAACTGTTAGGTGCCATGATGGCTGCACATGTGTCCATTGGAAATACTGGTCTGAATGGAGATAACATATTTAAACATCCCTGGACAGAATGGTATATGGCTGGGGATGGGGTGTGCATGAAAATATTACAGAAAAAGAAAAGAGATTTAGAGAGGAAGGGTGGATGGTGGCAGAACAGTCTCGTGTCTAGGAGGGTTTACAAACTGGCTCCTGCACTTTGGAGGGGGTGTGAGATTTTGCATAGCCTAAAGTAATAAAGGCTGAGTCCCATGGGTCAGCATAGGGGGAAAGATCAGAAGCTTGGATTGTTTATTCAGAATTATGCAGGGCAGAAGCAGCCCTGAGAGCTCCCCCAGAGTCCTGACATCCCCACCCTGCGCCCCAGGCCACTTTCAGCACCACGGAGATGGCGCTGGCGCTGAACCGCTACCTGTGCCTGGCTGTGCTGCCGCTCATCACCAAGTGTGCGCCCCTGTTCGCGGGCACGGAGCACCGCGCCATCATGGTGGACTCCATGCTGCACACGGTGTACCGCCTGTCCCGCGGCCGCTCGCTCACCAAGGCGCAGCGCGATGTCATTGAGGACTGCCTCATGGCGCTCTGCAGGTGGGCGGGGCCCCGGGCGTGGGTGGGGCCCTAGGGTAGGCGGGCCTCCAGGTGAGCCGCCGCCTCCTGGTGCCTGTCCCCGCAGGTACATCCGCCCGTCCATGCTGCAGCACCTGCTGCGCCGCCTGGTGTTCGACGTGCCCATCCTGAACGAGTTTGCCAAGATGCCCCTCAAGGTGAGTCAAACCCTGGTCAGAGTGTTTGGGCTGTGAGGTCATTTGTATCTCACTGGGCCTCCCAGTTAACCTGGAAAAGTGAGTCCTGCGTCCCCATAGCAACCATTTTAGCATTCTAATTTGCATACTAGGATTCCCAGGACGTTCACTCTGCGTCATTGGTGCCGCTAATACTCCCTAATTAGCGTTTCATTTGCCTAACAGTATGCCAGCCCTTGCAGAATTATCATATATTTGCATGGGGCACACCACTTTCTCAATTAAATGCTTATCCTCATGTCCAGACCACCAGTCTTCCCCTATTCAAATGAGAGCCTTTATTTGAATAAACAGTGCCGCAGCTACTCTGAATATTTGCACACTGTCTCTCCTGTTATTTTTTAATTTGCGTGCTAATTTGCATATGGAATAGCCCCAGCTCAGATATCTTGACTAGACTACTTTGCATAATACATCTAAATCAGCCCCAATTTGCATATTGGACGTGGAGGTCCCATTCCTAATTACCATACATTTGCATGGGGTGTTGCCCATGTTTCTGTTTGGCATGGTAATTCACATAAACGAAAATCACTCCACCCATATGTCCATTTCCACACCAACCTGCCTGTGAATTAACATTAGCATACTTATTTGCGTAAACCAACACCAGACGAACCCAGCGCTGGATGAAAGCCCATCCTGACTCTAAATAGAATGTTAAATTTGCATAATGAACAGCCACAGACTGCTCCCCAATAGCATGCTGGTTTCCTTATTAGCATATAATTTGCATAACCCACACATTTCTCATTTAAAATTACTGGAACCCCTGGGCATCCCTGGACTTTCATTTGCCTGCCACCTGCTGTGTCCCCCCCCTCATTGTGTGTCCCCCTGTGGCTCCCACCCAGCTCCTCACCAACCACTACGAGCGCTGTTGGAAATACTACTGCCTCCCCACCGGCTGGGCTAGCTTCGGGGTCACCTCGGAGGAGGAGCTACATCTCACCCGCAAGCTCTTCTGGGGCATTTTTGACTCCCTGGCGCATAAGGTCTGGATGCCTGCGGGGATCCATGAAAGGATCCTGTCTGGAGGGTTTGCGGCCCAAAGTTGGGGAACCAGACTGAAATCCCCAAACTTGAGGTTTCAAGAAGGGAGGCAGTTCTGCAGGTTTGAGTCCACGCGAGTCTGAGTTGGTCTCTGGGGTGGGTGTTCTAGAAGAGGGGATTAGCCCTCCCTTTGTGGCTCAGAGAGGGCAGTCCTGGGGTTCTAGTTAGTTCTGAGGCTTTGGTCTCAGGGAAAGGGACCATAATCCATGTTTGGGGATCAGAAAGATGGGTTAGTTATTGGAGGGGTGAGTTTTCAGGTCCCGATACTCTGGGATTTGAAGGCTCAGACAGACCAGTAATGACCACCTCCACCCCTGACATCCCCAGAAATATGACCCAGAGCTGTACCGCATGGCCATGCCCTGCCTGTGTGCCATCGCAGGGGCCCTGCCCCCAGATTACGTAGACGCCTCGTACTCATCCAAGGCGGAGAAAAAGGCCACCGTGGATGCGGAAGGCAACTTTGATCCTAGGCCTGTGGAGACCCTCAAGTGAGGCCTGGATTGGGGGCGGGTTGGGGCCTGGGGGCTGGGAGAGGGAATAGGCTTCAGAGGTGGAAGGAGGGGCCAGCCCCAAAATCTGCCACCCCGGTCTCCCCTAACAGTGTGATCATCCCAGAGAAGCTTGACTCCTTCATCAACAAGTTCTCGGAATACACACACGAGAAATGGGCCTTTGACAAGGTTGGCATCAGGGTCGCCCCCTTCCCCAGGAATCCCCTCTCCTGCTGGCCTTGCTCAGGACCCCAGCTTTCCACTGGACCCATGTCTTCCCTGAGGCCCATATTTCCCTGGGATGTGCAGCCTTCTCTGGAGCCCTCCATCCCTCCTGAATCCCCCTGAGTGGCCCCCTGGCTGCTGTCTACCCCTCATCCTGCCCCACCCCCTGTGGCACTGCCTCCACCTGTGCCCTCTCCACCTGCAGATCCAGAACAGCTGGTCTTACGGAGAGAACATAGATGAGGAGCTGAAGACGCACCCCATGCTGAGGCCTTACAAGACCTTTTCAGAGAAGGTGACAAGCTTTGGGGCCCAATGTTGAAGGTCCAACATGAAACCTCCAAATCTGGGGGTTCAAGGAGGGAGTGAGTCTCAGGGAAATAGAAGAAAGTTGTTATGGTGATGACATAGGCTGCGTAGGTAAAGTGCCCAGCATCATACATGGAATTTTGGGGTTCTTGTTTTGTTTACAACATTATTTCTTTTAGGGTTATATGTTCAAGCCTCTATAAGTGTATATTTTCACACCATGCCCACTACCAATGCCCCAATAATCCTCCACCATGCTCCCCTGGGCCCCTCCATTCTATCCTCTGAACCATCACCTTCCCCTTCTGGGGCCTCAGTTTTGCAGTCAGATTTCTAGGGTTTGTCATTGGCTTGGTTTTGTGTGACCCTTTGTTTTGTTCCTCTGCGTCCTACATATAACTGGTATTTGTCTTTCTCCTTCTGACTTATTTCTCTCAGCATTATCCTCTTCAGTTCCATCCACATACATGGAACTTCTGCCCCTTCTTCCTCCTCCTCAAGCCTTAATGGACCCTCACAGAGGAACTCAATTCTGTGTATAATTCTGGAAGGGCTGAGGGTGGTTTGGCTGTGATATTGGATTCTTATGATCTGTTCTACCTTTAATACAGCACAGAGTAGAAAGAAAGGTTGATAGAAAGCATCCCTCAGAAGGGTTTGATTTCCCTCATTTGTCAAGGTAGCTTTAATAAAAACTTTAAAGGGTGAAAGAGAAATTTCCAGGAAAGAACCAAATGGCCCAGAAGGAGATTCATGATTCTGGGAAATCTCAAATACAGGGTCAGAGATTTCCAATGAGGAGGTAAGAAATCTAGAGACAGCTTGAAATGCCAAGCCCTCCACTCTGTTTGAGATGACGGACAGAGTGAGTTAGCACAGCTGGAGTCAGCTCTGAAAGACACCAAAGACAATAACCAAATAAGGAGGCAGCTTCACTGGCTGACTCTAGCTGGATCTGTGGGTTAGGCCTCCCTGTCACTGCACTTGGCCTTCCCTTAAACTTGGGGCCTCCTCTAGACCCCCACTTCTGAGTGTCCCTTCTCTGGGGAGTGAGAGAGATTGGGTTTGATTCCTTGGCTGTACAGCTTCTCTGAGTCCCTTGTGAAGTGTGATGATGAGAATTTATTTAGGAGGTTCCATTACAGAGCAGTTAAGAGACCTGTGTTTGAATCCCGACTGGATCACTTCCTGGCCACGGTTTTCCCTGTCCCGGAACACTGGAGGCCAATGAGCGCGATGGGGCTCCCACCTCCACCTCCCCGTCACTTTGCTCCACCAACTCCCCACCCTCCTGTCTATCCCAGGATAAAGAAATATACCGCTGGCCCATCAAGGAGTCCTTGAAGGCCATGATCGCCTGGGAGTGGACCATAGAGAAGGCCAGGGAGGGGGAGGATGACAAGACAGAGAAGAAGAAAACGCGGAAGATCTCCCAGAGTGCCCAGGTGGGGTGGGGCAGGAGCATGGCCGGGAGGGGTGGAGGTGGGTCACCGGGGACTGGAGTCAAGGGAGGAAGGTGGGGTCAGAAAACTGGGAGGCCTGGAGCCAAAGCGGGGTGGTGGGGGGAGCTGAGCAGTCTGGGAAGGAGGGGGCTTGGAGGTCGACCCTGCACAGGGCAGAGGGGGAACGAGGGGGTGGCTTAGAGACAGGGCCTTAAGGAGAGGACCCAGGAAAAGGGTCCAGGGCCAGATGGGGGGGGGTATAATTGGGTTGGTCCCTGGGAACCTCTCCACCCCCCACCCCCAACTCTCCCTTGTCCTTCCAGACCTATGACCCCCGAGAAGGCTACAACCCCCAACCCCCAGACCTCAGCGGGGTGACCCTTTCCCGGGAGTTGCAGGTGAGACGCCAGATCCTTTATTTGGGGGCATGGTGCCCGTTAGTGGGGGGAGGCATCCTCGGAATCTGGGTCTTGATTCTTTATATAACCCCCCCTCCCAGGCTATGGCGGAACAACTGGCGGAAAATTACCACAACACGTGGGGGCGCAAAAAGAAGCAGGAGCTGGAGGCCAAGGGTGAGAGCGTGCCTTGTCTGTCCACACACACCTCCCCATTCTCCACAGCCCCCCAGGCATAGGCTCCCGAGTTTTTTTTTTTTTTTTTTTAGTGGAGTCTTTTTTTTTTTTTTTAATAGAGGCATGTTTTATTTATTTATTTATTTATTTGTTTGTTTGCTTGTTCGTTTATACAAGCACTGGGTACAGTCAGAAGCGCGGGAGGGTAAGAGAATTCACCAGAGCCAGAGCAGGGAGCAGAGCAGGCAGAAGGACTGAAGTACACTGCTGAGGGGAGCAGCGGGCGGCAGGAGAGGTCTGCGCGCCATGTGGGACCCTCCTCTGGTGGCCGGGGAGCAGCCGGGGATCGAACCGGAGCCGCAGAGGCCGCGGGCAGCTTCGCAACCCAGCGCTCAACCGCTGCGCCACCGGGGAGGCCCTTGTTTTTTTTTTTTTAAAGATTTATTTATTTATTTACTTCTTTATACAAGCACTGGGTACAGTCAGAAGCACGGGAGGGTGAGATAATTCACCAGAGCCAGAGTGGGGAGCAGAATAGGCAGAAGGACTGAAAACACTGCTGAGGGGAGCAGCGGGTGGCAGGAGAGGTCTGTGTGCCATGTGGGACCCTCCTCCAGTGGCCGGGGATCGAACTGGTGCTGCAGAGGCTGCGGGCAGCTTTGCAGCCCAGTGCTTATCCAAGGGGCCACCAGGGGAGACCCAGGCTCCTGAGTTTTAAGGTTAGGATTGTGAGTGGCTTTGAGCCATTGCTTCCATCCTCTGGAACCGTCTGCATCTGTTGCAGACAGAAACAGCATAAGGCAGTGGCCTTGGTTATTCTTATCTCCGTCTTTATCACTATAATAATGCACGCCCTCAGCCGCAGGAGCCCCTTGAGTGGGAGTGACCTCGCCCCCTCCTCCAGCCCCCTGATCTAGTCTCTGCCGACCCAGGTGGTGGGACGCATCCCCTGCTGGTTCCCTACGACACACTCACGGCCAAGGAGAAAGCACGGGATCGAGAGAAGGCCCAGGAGCTGCTGAAGTTCCTGCAGATGAACGGCTACGCGGTCACCAGGTAGCTGGCCAGGGCCGGGCCTGGGAGCCACAGGGGACTGGGCAGGGCAAAAGCCGTGAGCTGCCGGGGGGGGGGGGGGGGTATCGGAGGCGGGGCCAGGGCAGGGGCTTTATGAGAACTGGGTGAGGAGAAGAGGTCAGAGGTGCTAAAGGGCTGGGGTCTAGATGGAGGCAGAGCCCAGATGCTAGAGTGTGGGTTCTGGGAAAGGAGGTGGGGCTAAAGGGGTGGGGCCTGGCTAAAGGGGTGGGGTCAGAAAAGGGAGGCGCTAAGGGGGTGGGCCAGGGAGCTCAGGCAGGTGCAGGGAGGAGCTGGCAATTCCAGGGGTGCTGGGGAGTCTGGTAAAGGCAGGACCTGGGGGCACGGTGCGTCTGGGTGACCCCACCGTCGGCCTGTCCATACAGAGGCCTGAAGGACATGGAGCTGGACACGTCTTCCATCGAGAAAAGGTTCGCCTTTGGCTTCCTGCAGCAGTTGCTACGCTGGATGGACATTTCCCAGGAGTTCATTGCCCACCTGGGTAGGGAGAAGGCCCTCCCCACGCCCTTCCCACCTGTGGGGTTTCACCCAGGGGCCCAGCCCATGCATTTCTCCTTCCCTCCCCTTGTTTCATAAATGTGCCAGACACGTTCTAGGCGTTGAGAGCAGGCAGCGAATAAGATAAAGAGGCCTGTCCGCCTGCAGCTTCCACTCCTGGGTCAATCATTGCCATAAATAACTAAATCTGAAGTGCCAGAAGGTGATTAGCATCAGGGAAGAAGACGACACTAGAGCCAGCAAGGATTGTGGGGCGGTGGGACCAGTTAAAAGCCTTCTGGTTGTTGTTTTTTTTTAAGATTTATTTATTTATTCATACAAGAACTGGGGTGCAGGCCAGAGGTGCGGGGGGTGAGAGGATTCACCAGAGACAGAGTTGGGGGCAGAACAGGTGGATCCACTGAAGTACACTGCTGAGGGGAGCAACGGGCGAGACAGGAGAGGTCTGCTGCGCCATGTGGGTTGCTCCCTTGCTGGCCGGGATCGAACTCATGCTGCAGAGGTTGCCGACAGCTTCATGGGTTAGATCTTAACCCCTTGCACCTCCAGGGAGGCCCCTGAAATTTATTTTCATTTTAAAATTAACTCTCTTCTCTCATAACTTCTTGTTCCACTGGCTCATTCATTAATTTATTCCATCTTTACTCAATGCCAGGAACAGAATTTCAGGAAGAAAAGGGCTTGTAGTAGGTGAGGACGGGAATGTTCCATGGCCTTATTCCATCCTAGAGTATTCAACCCCCAATTCAGCTTCAGGGAGGGTTTGATCAAGGAGTAGAGACGTCACATGAAAGGTCAGGGGGAGAGGTTGACCTCAAAGCCAACAGAGATGAAATCATACCAAACATTTATCTCCCATCATTTTCTAACTCTTGCCCCAGAATCCTTCCCTCATCAGAATACCCCAACCCCTCAGCTTTGAACCCCCTATGACCTTTATTTGCATCCCCCCTCCACCCCCAGAGGCTGTGGTCAGCAGTGGGCGAGTGGAAAAGTCCCCGCATGAACAGGAGATCAAATTCTTTGCTAAGGTGAGAAGTAGGCTAACAACTGGAGGGTCCTGGGGACTGGGTGAGCGGTTCCCCGATCCTTCACCCAGCCCCCCTCACCTCTCCCCCGCCCTCCCCAGATCCTGCTCCCTTTGATCAACCAGTACTTCACCAACCACTGCCTCTATTTCCTGTCCACTCCGGCCAAAGTGCTGGGCAGTGGTGGCCATGCCTCCAACAAGGAGAAGGAAATGATCACCAGGTACACTGCCCCGTGTACCTCTGACCCAGCCCCCTGACCTCACAGGGTTGTAATCCTGCACCCTTTACTCCCAGCCTCAGCCCTTGGGTGCTCAATCCTGGGGGCTGATCACTACCTGCAGAGGTGACTGAAGGGCGAGGGGGTTGCCATCCTGGTGTGTTCGGGGCAGAGGCGTGCCCTAGAACATGGGGCTTCAGGCAAACTGGGACAAATTGGCCCCCCTGTCAGAGAGGCAGGCCACCCCCCACCCCGGAATCCCTGTTACTGTCTGATCTTCAGCTTGCTCCCTGCACCCCCACCCCTCCTGTCTTCTTCGTTTACTTCCCCACCCTCCTGCCTCCTCCTGACTGTCTCCCATCTTTCTCTCCCTGTCTTCCCTGTCCCTGCCTCCGCTGATGGCGTCACTGCTGTCCTTGTCCCCTTGGTGTCTTTACTCCCTGTTTTTCCTGCCCGGTCCCTTTCTCTTCAGCCTCTTCTGCAAACTCGCTGCTCTTGTCCGTCACCGAGTCTCTCTCTTTGGTAAGTAGCTCTGCTGCCCCGGCCTTTCTTCCTACTCTCGCTTATCCCCAACCCCGCCCTGAAAAAATATGGCCTGGGCTGAACCCTGTTTGAACAACCTTCACTGTATTCTCCCTCTGAACCCGACATGACTGGGGAAGTGCTGGGCCCTGCGCTCATGGAGCCCCAGGCCAGTGAGGGAGACAGACTCTCACCAGTGACAGCCTGAAGGGTCAGGGCTGGGGTACAGAAGCACAGGGCCCTTTGGGAGTCCAGGTAGAGGTGGGCAGGGGTGGGGAGGGCAGGGTTGGGGTGGCTCTGGGGGGAGGTGCATGCTCCCCTGCCCTTCCTTCACCCTGGCCTGTGTTCCTCTCCCAGGGACGGATGCCCCGGCTGTGGTCAACTGTCTCCACATCCTGGCCCGCTCCCTGGATGCCAGGTGGGGTTCGGGGTTGCCCATTCCCCCCACCCCAGCTTCTGTTCTCTAAGACTTTCCGAAATCTAGATTCTTGGGTTCTAGAGCTGATGTGGCCCCCCCCTACCCCCCCACCAGGACGGTGATGAAGTCAGGCCCGGAGATCGTGAAGGCTGGTCTCCGCTCCTTCTTCGAGAGTGCCTCTGAGGACATTGAGAAGATGGTGGAGAACCTGAGGCTAGGCAAGGTGTCCCAGGCGCGCACGCAAGTGAAGGGTGTGGGCCAGAACCTCACCTACACCACCGTCGCCCTGCTGCCCGTGATCACCACGCTCTTCCAGCACATCGCCCAGCACCAGTTTGGAGATGACGTCATCTGTAAGGGCTCCTAACCCTGAGGGCAGAGTTCAGGGTGGGGTGGGGACAACATCCCCCTGCATGTAGGATCCTTAGGCGGCTGGGCATGTGGCTTATTGCCGAAAGCCAAGCGCGCATTCAGAACATCGGTAGGTGACTTATGAATTAACCAGGATGTGTTCAGCAACTCTAACTGCAGACCCTGCATCACTGTAGCTTAAACAAGACAGAGGTATGTTTCTTTCTCAGTTAACCATTCCCCTGTGAGTGGATCATTGTGGCGGAAGCCCAGGTTCTCGCCATCTTGTGGCTCTGCCATCTCTGGAACATGGTCTTTATCGGCATGGCCCAAGAGGGTACAGCGTTCCACCCTCATGCTGGCCAGTAGGAAGGAGAAAAAGCAAAGCGGACACTGCAGTTCCTTTTAAGGAACAGCCTAGAATTGGCCTGCACCACCGCTGCTCACACCCATCCCATTGGCCAGACTTTAGCACAAGGCCACATGTCACCCGAGGGAGGCTGGGAAAGTAGCCTTGATTCTGGAAGGGAGTGTGTCCTGCTAAATGTTAGTGCTCTATTGCTAGGAAAAGGAGTGAAAAGATAAAAGCAGATATTGGGAGTCAATTAGTAGTGTCAGCTGGGTTCATCCTGCCAGCTGGCATGCCTAGGTGTGGCCAGGCTGGGCTCTGGTGACATCGCGCACTAGGGTGTGACATACTGTCGTTAGTGAGACACAAGCAAGGTGAAACGCCTGTGGGTGGCATGACATTGTGTGTTCAGGTCCTGAAAAGTCCTTCCAAGATGTGACCTGGGGTGCGGTGGAGCTGGGGAAGGATGAAGGGGGGTCATTGGGGGGGGTCCAGTGGGAGAGGCTCAGGAGGCCAAGGAGATGGGCCATGGCGGGAGGTGTCCCGAGTGAGCCCCAGGACTCTGGCTGGGGACAGGGCATCCAGGATGGGCTACAGGGCCTTGGGCTGTGTGGCAGAGAGAGTGGAGCCAGCTCCCAGCTCACGGCTTATTTGAAATCAGTCAGAAGAGTAACAGGTAGATGGGGTTCCTCCCTGGCTCCACCTTTCCACTTACTATGAAAATTTAAAAGTGCACAGAAAAGTCAAAAGAAGAAAAAGGCTAACAGTTTGCCCCATGTGCCTCCCCTTTTACTTTGTGGGGAAAATCTGAACATGAATTGCACACCCCGCCCTCACTCCACATTTCCTGGGGTCGCTGCCTTGTCTCTCCTGCACACACCATCACACCAACCTGACACACTGCAGCTCTCCCCGTGAACCCCAGAATGTCTCTGATTTAAAAATAATGATAATAATAATGAGACTCCAGTTAGTTGCTGTGTCTCTGGAGGTTCCCTTCAGTCTAGAAGAGCCCCCTCCCCTCTTTCTGCCTCAGGACATTTGTGAAACTGATGAGGTTCTTAACCCTACCTTCTGGGGGTATGTGTATGTGTGGTCGGGGGGGATGTGATGACCTAAAGTTGTAGTCACGATTGCACGAGTGTTTGTTTGCATATTTCCGGAGACAGCGTCTGTTGCTGTCATCAGAGAGACCCCGGACCCCTCTCCCAGGAAAGGACAGCCAGCCTTTTTTTTTTTTTTTAAGGTTTATTTATTTATGCATACAAGAGCTGGGGTACAGGCCAGTAGTGCAGGGGCGGGAAGCAGTGAGAGGATTCACCAGAGACAGAGTGGGGTGCAGAACAGGCAGACTGATTGAAATACCCTCCTGAGGGGAGCAATGGGCCAGACAGGAGAGGTCTGCTGCGCCATGTGGGTCAGCTCCCTGGCTGGGGATTGAACTCGTGCTGCAGTGGCTGTGGATAGCTTCATAGTGCTGTGTTTAACCCCTTGCACCACCAGGGAGGCCCAGCCAGCCTTTCTTGAATACCTGCTGGGTGCCGTGCCAGTTGCCCTCTGAGTATTAATTCCTCTGATCCTGCCAAAAACCCCATGAGGAAATATTATAATTGTCCCCACTTTACAGACAGGGAAACTGAGGCTGAGAGAGTTGTGACTTGCTCAAATCATACAACTAGCAAATGGCAGGCTGGCTCTCAGCCTGGCTGCTCTGCTCTGTTTGGACGTGGGGGGATGGGAGATGTTGGTGTGGGTGCATCTCTGACCCTCGCCCTTCTTTCTCCCCCCCCCCCCCAGTGGATGATGTCCAGGTCTCTTGCTACCGAACGCTGTGCAGTATCTACTCTCTGGGAACCACCAGGAACCCTTATGTGGAAAAGTAAGGAGAGAGAGCAATAGTTTGGGGCTTGAGATGGTCTTATGGGGACTTGGGGGGGGAGCAACAGGAGGTGGGCAAGGGAGCTGTTCCAGGCCTTCAACAACAGTCAAGCACGTGCGGCAGCTGCAGTCCCCCAATGTGGCCGCGTGAGGGCACTCAAGGGAAGGCCAGCAAAGGCAGGCGGAGCGCCTCCAGGCCAGGGATGAGTTGAGGGGTGTCAGGGTGGGCCCCAGACACTTGTTGGCCAGGATGCCTAGTTTCTCTTTGATGGGGAACGAGCTTGCCCTGGCAGGGGACACACGTAAATGAGGGCGGGACAGGGACAGTGGTCACCCATGGATGAGAGAGCACTTGGAAGCTGGGAAAAGGCCACACCGGTGCCCACAGATGAATGGCAGCTCTGCTCCAAAGGGTTTTGGGGAGAGGCACTTCCATGGAGGACAGCGTGGCGTGGACGCTGAGCACAGCCCCCCTTCCAGGTTGCGGCCAGCCCTCGGGGAGTGCCTGGCCTGCCTGGCGGCGGCCATGCCAGTGGCATTCCTGGAGCCTGAGCTGAACGAGTATAACGCCTGCTCCGTGTACACCACCAAGTCTCCCCGGGAGCGAGCCAGTGAGTTGTGTGCGGCCAGGGCAGCTGCACCCAGGGGAGAGCCCGCGTTGGAGGCAGTGTGACCCAATCTGAGGTTTTCTCTCAGGATTCCAGCTTCCCCAGATGGGGAATTCCAGTTTGTGGGGCAGACACTGGGGCCTGGGGGCGATGGGTTGCCACGCTCTGATGCCTCCCTGCACCCCAGTTCTGGGGCTCCCCAACAGTGTGGAGGAGATGTGCCCTGACATCCCGGTGCTGGAACGGCTCATGGCAGACATCGGGGTGCTGGCCGAGTCGGGGGCCCGCTACACGGAGATGCCCCACGTCATTGAGATCACGCTGCCCATGCTGTGCAGCTACCTGCCCCGCTGGTGGGAGCGTGGGCCCGAGGCCCCCCCACCAGCCCTGCCTGCCGGGGCGCCCCCACCCTGCACGGCTGTCACCTCCAACCACCTCAACTCCCTGCTGGGGAATATCCTGAGGATCATCGTCAACAACCTAGGCATCGACGAGGCCACGTGGATGAAGCGGCTCGCAGGTGCGTCTGTGGGGTCTGGGCTCCTGAGGGCAGGTCCAGTGTCCTGGGGCTCAGAGGGAGACTCCATGGTCTCCTGGGAGCTGGGAGGAGTCAGTGTCTCAAGGAGTCGCTGTAGATCAGAACCTCAGGCTCTGAGGGTGGGAGTGGATGGACGGTCCAGAGAATCTGGCAGACTGGACCCAGAATTTCTGGAACCTTGGGGAGGATTCAGTCAGGGTAGGCTGGATTAGAAGCCTGAGTTCGTGATACAAAGGGTCAGAACAAGGGTGAGGTCAGCATCCCCGATATGGACAGTTAGGGTCAGAGGTCAACAAGTGAGTCTTTAAAGGATCAGGACTCCTCGTCCAGAAATCCTATGTCAGGAGTTGGATTTTGGATCAGGCTCAAGTTAAAGATTGGGGCTGAGGTCAGAAGTCAGAGACTGGGGTTAGAAGCTAGAGGCCATGGTCAGAAATCATGCAGTGAGTTAAGTCTGAGTAGGGGCCAGGTCAGAGGTTAAAGACTAGGGCAAGAGGGCATGGACTAGGATAAGACTCAATTGTCAGGGTCAGAGGCTTGTGTCAGGCTAGGGTCAGAGGTCATGTCAAGGGTCAGAGGTCATAGCCTCAAGTCAGGTGTGGCTGAGGTCACTGAGAGTTAGGAGACCCAGGAGTCAGGGCATAGGAGCAGAGGTGGGGTGGGATCAGAGGTCCAGCGCTGGAGTTACAAGCTGGCCCGCAGTGAGTGCCCCCACTTGCTCCTACAGTGTTCGCACAGCCCATCGTGAGCCGGGCACGGCCCGAGCTCCTGCACACACACTTCATCCCCACCATCGGGCGGCTGCGCAAGCGGGCGGGGAAGGTGGTGGCCGAGGAGGAGCAGCTGCGGCTGGAGGCCAAGTCAGAAGCCGAGGAGAGTGAGCTCCTGGTGCGGGATGAGTTCTCCGTGCTCTGCCGGGACCTGTACGCCCTCTACCCGCTGCTCATCCGCTACGTGGACAACAACAGGTCAGCGAGGCCCCGGTGTGGCCCCTACACTCCATTCTCACCTCCAGCTTCCCTGAACCCCAACATAGCATGTTGCCTCCTGACTTGTCATGAACTTCCGGTTCCCGCTCTTCTGCTCCTTGAAACCCCCTGCTTCTGAGCCCCTGTGAGGCATGAGGAGCCCCACTTCCCCTCCAGCACTGTCTGTCCAGGTGTGGGGACAGGGGGTGTCTGAGGCCCAGTGGGGAAGCCACTGCTGCGAGAAGAAAGGAAGATGATGCCGAGGTGACCCACCTCATCTCCCCCAGAAAGCAGGTCTTTGATAGAAAGGCAGGTACCCACCAAGTGCCAGCATCTCCCTAAAACCAGCAGCACAGTTTAAAGAGTCATTCATTGCAGCCTAATCCAGGGAGAGTGAGTAAGTTTCAACTCTAAGTTCCATCCTGGCTGAAAAAGGCTTGAAGGTGACTGCGATTTGGGTGGTGAGGCTGCAGTGTGTTCGCTTTGTGGTGATTCATCCACCGACGCGTCTTTGTATGCGTGTCATTCTGCAATAAAAAGGTTAGCGAGAGAAAAAATTAAAATTAAAAAAAGAAGGGTCATTCAAAGAAAATTTCAATACAGGCTGAATGGCCAGATCCTCCTGGAAAATTCCCTCCCTCCCACTGGAGTCTCCTGGCGCCCCTCCCTCCCCTGAGACCTCTCTGTGTGACCCCCTTCCCTGGCGCCTGCCCCCTCACCGGCCCCTGCCCCTGTCCCCAGGGCGCACTGGCTGACCGAGCCCAACACCAACGCGGAGGAGCTCTTCAGGATGGTGGGCGAGATCTTCATCTACTGGTCCAAGTCCCACGTGAGTCCCCGCCACGGCACCCGCCTCTGCCCAGAAGCCCCAGCCAGAAGACACCCTCCCTCTACCCTGTCTCATCCCCTCCATCACCTCCCCCCAGAACTTTAAGCGTGAGGAGCAGAACTTTGTGGTCCAGAATGAGATCAACAACATGTCTTTTCTGACGGCCGACAACAAGAGCAAAATGGCCAAGGTGGGTGCTTGTTAGAGAGGAGGACTTAGCAGGGGGGGAGGGAGGAGGGAGGAGGGAGAGGAGACCTTCCAGGGCTTCCCTTCCTACTGACCCCTCCTCGCCCAGCAGCCTGCCCGTCTTGGTCACCTCTGCAGCCCAGACAGCAGCCCCTGTGGCCCCACCTCCCTCCTCCCTGACTCCCTCCTCCTCCTGTCTTCTCCTTCCCCTCACCTCTCTCCTCTCCTCCCTCCTCCCCATCTCCCTGACTGTCCTCTTCCCGCTCCATCCTCTCCCGCTTCCTCCTCCTCCTTGCCCTCCTCCGTCCCCCTCCTCCCGCTTCCTCCCAGCTCTCCCTCCTCCCCACTTCCTCCTCCACCTCCCTCTCATCCATCTCTATTTCTGTCCCAGCCATTTCTCTCCTGTGCTCCCTCCCTCTCCCCTGACCCTTCCCAGAAGAGCCCTCTTCAGGGTCCTAGAGAACAAACCCACCCTCCCTGAGTCAAGGTCCGGAAGTGCCCTGCCGGGGGGCACATGGCAGGGTGGGGTGGACGACTGGGGTGTGGCCATCATGGAGTGGCCCGGGGTTGTCTGAGGGACCAGGGTAACCCTTCTTGTCTCTGTCGCAACCCGGTGAAGCAGGCGGGAGACGTACAGGTCAGCTCATGTCTCCTTCCGCATGGCTCTTGGCTAACACCCTCTTCCCCCCACCTCTGTGGCCCCGCCACACGACCCCTCCGCCTTGGCTCCCAGTCCCCCCTCCCCCCACCCCCCCCCATCCCCGACCTCAACCATCCATTCCCTTCCCAACCCTCTGCTTTTGGCAATTTTAACCTATTTTTTTAACTTTTGTTAAAAAAAAAAAAAGAGAGAGAGAAAACAAAACCTCTCAGCTTTCCCCAAAGCACCGGAGCACCATAGGCTGAGGTCACCAGGAATGGGGGCGAGGGAGAGGCACGTGCATGGTTGGGGTTAAGGCTTGGGCTCTGGAATCACATGGACTTGAGTCCGAATCCTGACTTCGGGCGGTTGGCGCTGTGACCTTGGTCAAGTGTCTTATCCTGCTGAGCCTCAGAGAGCACCAGCCCCTGCCCCCTGGCCCCAGGACTCTGCAGAGCTGGGGGGATGCTGCATGTGTGACCTCAGCGTGCCGACATTGTGGGCCGGCGTGGATGTAACTCTGGCCGAAGCTTGTCACCGGGGCTTCTCAGTGGCATGACTGGGGAGGCCCTGGCCACTGGGCTGTACCCAAGGCTCCAGAACACGGCTGTGGGACTCCGTGCCTCGTGTTTCTGCTTCCAGATCTTTCTGGAACTCTCTTGCATCTTCTGTGTCCCTATCTCCCTGTCCGTCTCAATCTCTTGGCCTCATGTTCTTCCAACCTTTCTTGTCTTTCGGGATTCTTTATGGTTCTGCATCTTTATTTCACTCTTGGGGTCTCAGTCTTGGGATATGAAGTGTGAGGCTGCGCATGTTGTGTGGGGAGTGTGTGGGGGAGTCGTCCTGGGAGTTCTTAGGGGATTCTGGGAGACGATCGCCAGAATTTGAGAAAGGCCTGGAATTTGGGGCCATCTGGAAGAAATTGAATCTGGGATAAAATTTGGGACCTTGGAGTCTGGTTGGGTCTGGGGTCAGGATTGGGGATCTGAAATGAAAGATCTGCAAGGTCTGGGGTGGAAACAGATCGGGGGTGGGGGCTGCCTAGTCTCCAGGCTGGGGCCTGGAGTGTGGATAATGGCTGCAGGTTGAGGCTAGAATCTGGGGCCGGGTTGGGACTCAGGCCAGCGCTGAGCCCTCTGTCCCCACAGTCAGGGGGCTCCGACCAGGAACGCACCAAGAAGAAGCGTCGGGGAGACCGGTACTCTGTGCAGACGTCACTGATTGTGGCCACACTCAAGAAGATGCTGCCCATCGGCCTGAACATGTGTGCCCCCACCGACCAGGACCTCATCATGCTGGCCAAGACCCGCTATGCCCTGGTACCTGCCCAGCCCTGCTTGGGGAACCTGCCAGGATCCCAGTCAGCTCCCCACTGAGCCCTCAGGACCCTCCTGAGAGCCCTTAGGACCCTCCTGGGTTCTTCTTGAAGACTCATGGGACCCCCAAGATGCCCTGAGCCTTCCCCTAGGATGCTGAGGACTCCCCTCTGGATGCTGCCAGGGCTGTGGAATCTAGAAATGCCACTGAGACCACAGGACCCCTCTGAATCTCGGCCCCCAGCAAGCTCTCCAGCTCACCACTATCTCCCTTTGGGGCCTTGCTGACCTCTCCCCCTGGGTTCTGTTGACACCCTGTTGAACCCGCAAAGGTATTCAGAGACCAGTGAGCACACTGTGACCCCAAGTAACCCCCCAAATCCTAATAGTCCCTTCTCCAGGGCCATACTCAAATTTTGGGGTCTCAAATATCCTAAGGATTGA
The DNA here is from genome assembly GCF_014898055.3 of Talpa occidentalis. Lineage (NCBI taxonomy): Eukaryota > Metazoa > Chordata > Mammalia > Eulipotyphla > Talpidae > Talpa > Talpa occidentalis. The sequence continues at coordinate 40,239,025 of NW_023601754.1, forward strand.
TTACTCTTGCCCTGAATTGTCTTCAGCCCATCAGGGCCACAGGAAGGTCTCCCAGAACCCCAATACCCCTTGTATGGGAAAGCAACCCTCTTTGACCCTTTTCAGCTTCGGGGAGCATAAGGAGTCCTCCCAGGATGCTGCCCCGAGGCTCTTAGACCCTCCCTCCCAGGGAGCCTACGTTGAATCCTAGAACTCAAGGTCACCACTGACTCCTGAACTTGGTCTTTGAGGGTCCCCTCTCCTGGGACACTAAAGGAACACCGATCCCGCTGTCCCCTTCCTTGGCCTTTGTGTGAACCCCATCAATGGCTTTGTTGATCTGCCTGATCTTCCAGGACCTCTGCTGACCTTGCCGTCTCTGCTAGTCCCCCTCACCTCCTCTGACCTTCAAACACTACCTGCCCATCTCCCGCTTACTCCCAGCTCTCCTTGACAACCCTATTTCTGACCTTTGGGGATCACCTCTTGTCAGGCCCTCCCTCCTCACACTCCCTTCTAATTCTTACTGTCTCTGGAAGAGTCTCTGCCCTCCAGATGCCCCTCTGACTCTCCCGACCACTGTCTCCCTCAGCTCCTTCCCCCATATGCCTCTCCCCAGCTGTGGGGGGCAGGCCTAGAAGGGAAAGGGCAATGGGTCAAGAAGGACTCTGGGCCCTGAGTGACCCAGCCTTCCCATGTCTCCCCAGAAAGACACAGATGAGGAGGTTCGCGAGTATCTGCAAAACAACCTTCACCTCCAGGGAAAGGTACTTAATCTGCAACCGAAGGGGCGTGTCCCACAATAACAACAGCAATAGCAGCGCTTGAGCACCTGCTGTGACCCGGGCATGGAAGGACCGACCTTCACCTGTATTAGCCCACCCTGAGAATCTTCCGGGTTTGAAAGGGGCGGGGCAGCCGCGGGGTGCTCGGGGTAGCCCAGCTGAGGGAGGGGGTGCGGGCAGGGCAGGTGCCCTCACCCCGCTCAAGCCTTAACCCCAACCTCAAGCCTTAGCCCCTCTTCCCCTCAGGTCGAAGGCTCCCCTTCTCTGCGCTGGCAGATGGCCCTGTACCGGGGCCTCCCGGGCCGCGAGGAGGACGCTGACGACCCCGAGAAGATCGTGCGCAGGGTCCAGGAGGTGTCCGCGGTGCTCTACCATCTGGAGCAGGTGAGGGGCCGCGCCGTCTTACCTTTGAGGGGTGGGCGCTAGGCCTGTGGGCGGGGCAAGGGCGTGTCTAGACGCTATGGGCGGGGCCTAGCGTGATTCTTGGGCTTCTGGGCGGGGATGGGGCGGGCCTTGCAGCCGTGGGCGGGGCCTGGGTGGACCGTGGGGTTTAACTCGAGGCTTAGAAGGTAGACTCGGCTCTGAGGGCCGGACCTACTGCTTAACCTTGGACCCGGCGGTGGGACCAGGGGTGGAACTTTGGGTTTGGGGGTGAGGCCTGGTGGGAAAACCGTGACTCGGTAGACCGGGGTTTGGGACGGGTCTGGGGATTGGGGCGGGGCCTGGGGAGTGGCAATAGGTCGGTGGGCGGGGCCTAGGGGAGAAATTTTGGTCAGGAAACAGCCCAGTTCAGAATCCTTACTGATGGGGGAGACAGGGTGCTTTTCGGCTCTGTGAGTCGGGTCTGACTTTGGACCTGGGCACAGTTTCGGGCTGGGTATGGGATTCCGCCTAAGGGCAGAGTCAGGGGACATGACACATTGTCCCGCCCCCAGACCGAGCACCCTTACAAGTCCAAGAAGGCCGTGTGGCACAAGCTCCTGTCCAAGCAGCGCCGGAGGGCAGTCGTTGCCTGTTTCCGCATGACCCCCCTGTACAACCTGCCCACGTAAGACCCCCACCGAGGAGGGGCGCCTGAGCGGGTTGCCGAAAGGGTGGCTGAGAAGGCGGGAGGATCGAGTGCCAGCACGGTGGGCTCTTGAGGAACGGTTGGGCGGCAAGGATGCGTGGGAAGTCTGAGGGGCGCGCAAGAAGGGGATGACGGCCTCAGTGATGCCTCACACTTTCCTCTGCAGGCACCGGGCCTGTAATATGTTCCTGGAGAGCTACAAGGCCTCCTGGATCCTGACTGAAGACCACAGTTTTGAGGACCGTATGATAGATGACCTTTCAGTGAGCTGGGGTCTGCCTGGGAGTGTGGGGCCAGGGCCGGTTAGGGCTGGGGATAGAGCCACCCAGTGTACTCTGTCAGCGGTGGCCCTTCACACTGATGGGGATGGAAATGGTACCCCTGGCACGGGCAGAAGCGTGGGTGGGTGCAGAATGGGGGGAACAAGAAATAATCCAGTCCAGCAAGGCTATAGGGGAGACAGGCAGAGACTCTAGCAACTCCTCTCCAAAGCGCCACCTCTCCTCCCACCAGAAAGCTGGAGAGCAGGAGGAAGAAGAGGAAGAGGTGGAAGAGAAGAAGCCAGATCCCCTGCACCAACTGGTCCTGCACTTCAGCCGCACAGCCCTGACTGAAAAGAGGTGAGGTCCCTTCCTAGGTTCTGGGAAAGGATCTCCTGACCCCCTCACCCCACCCCAATGACCTCTGGGTCCCACAGGAGAGACATTCTGAGTCCTGGGGGAGCCCCAGGGCTGAACACTTCACAAGGACATCTTTTTGAGGAGTCACATCACACAGGCAATATTAATTAGGCTCTTCTAGAAGACAGTCTCTTGCTCAAACAAAATGAGTGTGTTATGGGGACTCATTAGTGTATGATGACAGATTTCCTACCAGTGAAGTAAGGAAGGGCGTCTTTTTCAAATTCACACAAAGGCTTCATATGGGCTAATGGCAGTCTCAGGATTAAATAACAGTAATAAGGACTCTGCTGCTACTGCTAATAACAGGCCACATTTATCAAGTGCATATTATATGTCAGGCCTGATGCTAACTCTTGACGTACATAGTCTTCCACCAAGTCTCCACTCTGTGAGATGCATATCAGCGTTTTGTGGGTGAGGAATGGAGGCACAGGGATTTATCTTTCTCATATAGCAAGAAGTCAACAGGAAGGAAGTCCTGGATTGACGAATCCCAGTAGCTCTGGGAAGGACCCAGGCTCATCCACATGTTCTGTCCTTCCACTGTTGTGGCCATAAGACAGATGTAGAACTTCTCGACATGACCATATTCCAGGGAGGGAGAAAGGCTTTCTTTTAAGCAAGACCAAGATCATCTTCTTTTTTTAAAATAAAAAGATTGATTGATGCATACAAAAACTGGGGTACAGGCCAGAGGTGGGGGGTTGAGAGGATTCACCAGAGACAGAATGGGGAACAGAACAGGCGGATTGGCTGAAATACACTGCTGAGGGGAGCAGCGGTGAGACAGTAGAGGTCTGCTGCGCCATGTAGGTCAGCTCCCTGGCCAGGGATCAAACTTGTGCTGCAGTGGCTGCCCATAGTTTTATAGTGCTGCTACTTAATCCCTTTCGCAATCAGGGAGGCCCCAAGACCAAGATCTTATCCTAGAAAGAACGCTTTCCCTGGAGGGCTTCTCCACATATGCCATTGGCCAGAAATCTGACTTCAGGCCCCCACTAGCTACAAGGGAGACTGGAAAATTGAGTCCTGTTTTCCTTCCTCTGGGAAAGTAATGTCTCTGGAATTAGACTCTGCAGGTTTGAATCCCAGTGTGTGACCTTGACCAAGTAAGAACTTTGCACCTTGATTTTCTCGTCTGTCAAATGGGCCTGTTTGACAGGCCCATCTAAATCTACCTAATAGGGTTACTGTGAGAAATAATCACTTACTATCTATAAAGCACATAGAGCAGGGACTAGCACGGGGTAAATACCTAGCCAGTGCTGGTATTATTTCTCCTACTGTCATTAGTGTCATTATCGAAGAGAAATGGCTGGTCATGTTGTCAAGTGGGCCAATGGATGGCAAGATGGCCCCAGAAGCCCGAGGCTTCCATGGCACCATCGTAGTAACCCCAGCGGAAAGGCAACACCTTCCAACAAAACGCCCAGAATGAATTCCACTGGGCCAGTATGGATCCTATGGCCCTACTGTGACCAGGCAGATAGAAAATCCTGATTGGCTCAGCATTGGTCACATGTCCACTTGGCACCGGGCAGTCGCCCCTCCCCCCCACCAGCCGCAAGGCCTGGGTGTAGAAGTGACTCTCCCAGGGAACACGGGAAGCTGTTATAGGATGGAGGCCCTCTCTGCCGGGCCCTGATTTCTCCCTGCTTCCTTCTGCAGCAAACTGGAGGAGGATTACCTGTACATGGCCTATGCTGATATCATGGCAAAGGTGAGACCCCGCCCCCATCCTGGCGGCTTCCTACTCCCCAGCGGCAGGGCCTGCCCTCTGGGAGGGCTGGGGCTGGATCCCGGTACCTCCTCTGTTGGTCATCCCCGATTGCTGCCTCATCCTCAGAGCTGCCACCTGGAGGAGGGGGAGGAGAATGCCGAAGGTGAAGATGAGGAGTCTGAGGTTTCCTTTGAGGTAGGTGGGGTCAGCAGGTCTGGGGGAGCCAAGGAAGCTCAGGGGACTGTTGGGGGAAATTCAGGGGATACCGCAGGCTCAGGCAAGGCACCTGACCCAGCCTGGGGGAGGGCTCTGTGGAAAAGGTGATGTCTGAGCAGCAGGATAAAAAGTGTGTCTGCTGAAGAAAAGGGAACAGCATGCAGGCAGAGGGAACAGCATGTGCAAAGTCCAGGCAGTGAGGAAGCAAACATGCAGCTAGCTCAGCCACTCACTCAGTCATGTTTTGAAATGTGTGCAATGAATTCCTAGCACAGGAAGCAAGCATACTGAAAGGGTTGTCAAATATGGCTTTAAAAATTTCCCATATGACAGTATCTGTACTTCTTCACTAATTGGCCAAATGGCAAGCCCTCATGGTGGGCCCAGCAGCTGCTGTCCCTGCTAAGTAGTGATGAACACAGCCACGTTATGAGATGTCTGCCAAAATGTGGCGTGGCAAGATCTGTGCTGCTGACTGGTGGCAGGCCATGGGACAGCCAGGACTGCTGACCTACGGCCTGGCCCATCGTGGAAGGAAGTGACCACAAACACACATTTTGCCCCCTCGTTCACATTCACAGACTTTTGGATTTTATCCATTGACCCCTTGGAGTCTGCTCAGTGCAAGTCACAGGTCCAGGACTTCAGTCCCAGGGGATGGAGGGTGCCCACAGTTGAGGAATGAGCCAGGGGATGTGCCTGGAGCACGGGGGCAGGGGTTCAGGACAAGGCTATGAGCGGGGAAGGCCAGTGCTGGTTAGCCTGGACTCACCCGCGTGCCTGGCCCTGCCCCAGGAGAAAGAGATGGAGAAGCAGAGGCTCCTGTACCAGCAGGCGCGACTGCACAACCGGGGGGCTGCGGAGATGGTGCTCCAGATGATCAGCGCCTGCAAAGGTGCCCCGATCGCGCCTTCTGTTCCTGCAACCTGTCCCCGCTATTCCCGGCCCTGACCACTTGTTCCCTGGGGACCCAGCGGGCCCAGTCTCTCACCCCCGCATGTTGGCACTCAAACCCAGCCCACACCTGCTCCCTTTGCACACTGGCCTTGTACTTTCTCGCTTGGCTTGTGGTCGTCACCACCCCTGCATGCACACCCGTGCATGCTCCCCCACTCCCTTCTCGAGCCTCCTCTGAGATGGTTCGCAAACTAAGTGGACCATCTCTCACCCCCACCCTGCCCCCTCCAGGAGAGACGGGTGCCATGGTGTCCTCCACCCTGAAGCTGGGCATCTCCATCCTAAATGGAGGCAATGCCAATGTGCAGCAGGTAGCGGGTGAAGGGACTTGGGCACAGGGCTCAGAGGGGCGGGAGCTTCCTGGGGGCCTCTTACTTCCCCTTTCCTCCCCATCCCCTGCAGAAAATGCTGGATTATCTGAAGGACAAGAAGGAAGTTGGCTTCTTCCAGAGTATCCAGGCGCTGATGCAAACATGCAGGTAGGCATGAGGGTACACCTTGCCGTAGCTCTTGGGTGTCCTTGTGCCTCCATTCCCAGTAGCCTGCTGGCTTGAGTTCTGCTCTCCCAGTTCCAGGAGCAAAGAGCCAGTGGCACCAGCTCGAAGAACAGGGGGTTTATGGCCGGCCAGGGAGGCAGGTGTCCCCGGCTTTCAGAAGAGCCGTGTAGCTGGACAGGATCCAGACAGCTGGACCCGGGAGGCCCTGGGGACCCCAGGGGCAGCAGGCTCTCTCTGATGACCCTTTGACTGTGGCCTCCCTACTTCTGGCCTTTGCTCTCACTGCCGACTGCTCGCTCTGCCCCCCTGAAGTCTGAGCAAATGGACAGTTAGTTTCTGCCTGGCTCTGTACATATTTCATCCCTTCCTTCGTTGCTCCCTCTTGATGTCAGCTCGTTCGTGGGTGCTCCACCCGCTCCCCAGCCCACCCATCATGGGGGCTGCCAGACTCTAGAAGAGAGGGGGCGCAGGCCTCATTATAGCTCCCCGTCTTTCATTCCTCCCCACAGCGTCCTGGATCTCAATGCCTTCGAGAGACAGAACAAGGCCGAGGGGCTGGGCATGGTGAATGAGGACGGAACTGGTGAGGCCCTCTCCGGGGCTTCCCTCTCCCTGGAGCCTCCAATCCCCTCAGGGCCCCCCCCACCCTCGCCCCAACATTTCCCAGAGCTCCCTTGCTACCAAGACACGTCTTCTCCCCAGGCATATCCCCAGCTTCCTCCCCTGCAGCGGCCCCCATTCCTCCAGCGTCTCCCTCCCTGTGCCCCGCCCTGGGGGTCCCTGTGTCCTGCCTCATCTCTCCCACCACCACGTGCCCCCCCCCCAACGCCCCAAGTCTCCCGCCCTGACTGCTGTTCTCTCATTAATGTGCCTAATCCGGGTTAATCGAGTCTCCTCTTTGCCGTGTTGTGATGTGTCTAACTTTTCTGCTCTGATCCTCGCCTCCTGCCTCTCCACCTCTCTCTGTCTCTCCTCGCTCTCCTCTCCTCTCTCCTCTCACGCCCCCTCTCTTCCTCCTTTCCTTTCGTCTCCTCGTTGCTCTTTCTCTCTGTGGTTGTCTTTCTCTGTCTGAGTCTTCGTCCTCGGCTGTGTCACTGTGTGTTTTCCTGTCTGTCTGTCTGTCTCCTTCTGTCCCTCTTCTTCCCTCTTTTCTCCTGCTTCCTCTTCCCATCCTGTTGGCTGCCCCAGTCATCAACCGCCAGAACGGTAATTTTCCCAGCCACTCCCCTTGCTGTGCTACTGCCACCCCTCCTTCTAACCCCAGGGACCCTCCACCCCCGGGGCTGAGGATCTGGGATCTGCAGGAAGGGAGGACCCCTAGGGTGGGTGCACCGTGCCTGCAGAAAGCCTGGAGACCAGGGGTCCAGAGACCAAGAGTCTGGTCCCAGATTAGCTACTAACAGCACACGAGACTGTGTGCCTCAGTTTCCCTCTGTGTAAAATCGAAGCTGGAGAAGATGGCAGAGACCCCTTTCCAGCGGGATGTGCTCAGACTTCCAGACCCAGATTCCCAGTCTTGGGGTGGGGTGATTCCCGTTCCCACCTACCCTACTCTCTTAGACCTGACCCCAGATTGGTTGGGTCTGAGTTCCCATCCACCAACTGGATTGGTGGCCTCCAGCATCCACTCTGATTAGTGTGCGTGCCTTCTCTGTGCCTGCTCTGGTTGGCCCAGTCACGGGTCTGGTCTCCCTGCCGAGCACATCGTGATTGGCCCCTTCAGATGCCTGTTCTGGTTGGCTCCTGTTTAAAAGCCTCTCTCTGCTTCCTCCAGATTGGCTGCTTTCAAGCCCTTGAACCAATTGCCTGGCTTTCCATCCCCTCCCCAGCCCACTCCCTCCTGCCCTGAGCCTTTGCGTGAAAGTGACTCCACCTCCCATAATCCATTAACCCCCACAGCCCCGGAGGGGGGCCGAGGGAGATACCAGCTGCCTGAGCCTCTGCTGGGTTTGCAGACACTTGTGGACACACATGGTGACATCAGAGGGAAACTGATGTTGTAAAGACACTGGATGCTCCAGGTTCATGACTCTGGTCTCCGTGGACCCCCTGGTGTCATGGATGCCGGTGACTCACAGTGTCTTTGAGGTGGTGGCTGCCCCTCCCGCCTCCCCGTGCCTTTGCGCATGCGGGTGCTGTGCACATGCGGTGCTGTGTGCCTGCGGGTGCTGTGTGCCTGCAGGTGCTGTGTGCATGAGCCCTATGCATGCCCGCGCTGTGTCCCGGCGCATCTGACCCCTTCTGGGCCCTGCCCCTATCTCCTACCCAGGAGAGAAGGTCATGGCGGATGATGAATTCACCCAAGACCTATTCAGATTCCTGCAATTGCTCTGTGAGGGGCACAATAATGGTGAGTAAGAGGGGTGCGCGGGTGGAGAGGAGGCAGAGGACTGGGGTTGATCTGGAAGGGTTTCCTGAGTTCATCTCAGCATCACTTCCTCTTATCAGTGGTGACCTCACCGCCGATCCAGGCCCCATCCTTAACCCCCGGTCCGTCTTTCTTTACTCTCAGCCAATCAAGCTCTGTCCACCCACCTTCCTAAATCTCTCTTGGATTTCTGAAATCTAGTCAGTTTGCTACACTTTCGCCTCTTTTGGCTAGTTCAGTTCTGCAAAAGCAATCTGCCTCAGCCCAGTTTGCTCAAACATCTATTTGCCCAAATGAGCAATTAGCCAAAGGCCGTTTTCCCACAGGCCCTTGCAGTGGCTGCCAAGTGCAATAAATGTAGTGAATTTCTATACTTTGGGTCTAGAGAGGGAAGTGGCATTTTAAAATGAATTCATTGAAGAAGGCTCTATTAGAATCACTCACTAACTTTGCTCAAAGAGGAAGGCCTGCTGATTCCTTCCTAACTTACGCAAGATTCTAGTTCAGGCAATTTAACCCAGATTGAGGGTGACACAATAGATTAAATGCATCATTGATGAGAAAATATAAACTGTAGTACACAGCTTACGACATTAAAGGGGCAGTCACCACTCTGTACCACAAACATTCTCCCCGATGTCATTTCCTATAACAGACACGTACAGTCCCAGGGTTGTGGTTTTAATGCTTAGCAGATGATTATGAAACCACAGACTGCCCAGAAATTAACTTTCATAACAAAAATTGGAGTCATTATAAATATAACTTCCCTAGAACCTGCACCCCACTTAGTGGTTTTTTTTAAATTTGTTTATTCCTGCAAGAACTGGGGTGCAGGCCAGAGATGCGGAGGGTGAGAAGATTCACCAGAGACAGAGTGGAGAACAGAACAGGCAGACTGACTGAAATACACTGCTGAGGGGAGCAGCGGGCAAGGCAGGAGAGGTCTGCTGTGCCATGTGGGTAGCTCCCTGGCAGGATTGAACTCGTGCTGCAGAGTCTGGGGATAGCTTCATAGTGGTATCTTAACCCCTTGTGCCACTAGGGAGGACCCCCTCCCCTTAGTGTTTTTTTTTTTTTTAAGATTTATTTATATAAGCACTGGGTACAGTCAGAAGCGTGGGTGGGTGAGAGTACTCACCAGAGCCAGAGCAGGGAGTAGACCAGGCAGACAGATGGAAACACTGCTGAGGGGAGCAGCAGGCATGGCAGGAGAGGTCTGCACGCCATGTGGGACCCTCGCTGGTTGCCAGGGATCGAACCGGTGCTGCAGAGGCTGTGGGCAGCTTTGCAGCCCAGTGCTCAACCGCTGCGCCACCGGGGAGGCCCCCCCCCTTAGTGTTTTTTAAGGTAACTGCTTGGTATAGATCTTTTATCCTCACTCTTCAACAAAAGATAAAGCATGATCCATTGCTTTGCATTATCAAAAGTTATTGTGTCTGCAGCCAGTTTTTCTTGGAGGTATATTTAATGGCTTGGTGCTCTGTGAGTAGAGTTCTCATTCGTTTTATTTATTTATTTTTAAAGATTTATTTATGCATACAATAGCTGGGGTACAGGCCAGAGGTGCAGAGAGTGAGAGGATTCACCGGAGACAGAGTGGGGAGCAGAACAGGCAGAATGACTGAAGTACACTGCTAATGGGAGCAGCGAGCAAGTCAGGAGAGGTCTGCCATGCCATGTGGGTAGCCGGGGATTAAACTTGTGCTGCAGAGGCTGCGGACAGCATCATAGGTTGCGTCTTAACCCCTTGCGCCACCAGGGAGACCCCTCTTGTTCATTTTAATTAAGGTGGCATCCGTCTTTGGGATTTAAGGTAAATTTTACATCCTGGGCCTATGAATTTTTGGAAGAGAATGTTCTTGGGGGTAAAAATTTTCTCCCCCCACCAAATTTACCATCACATCTTCTGCCTAAATTCGTGGATTCATTAACTGGTCTAGTCAGATATTTAAAATACCTTTCAAATCTTACATGCCTTGCATGTCTTGCGTACTCAGTGCTAGTCAAAGCAGGTATAGGATTGTATCTTATTTCTTTGCACTGTGTCCTCAGTTGAGCGTTCTTTATAGGAAGGGCTGTTTCATCATTTAAACATCTAGTCTAAATGTTGTATGGTTTTTGTTTTTTTTTTAAGATTTATTATGCATACAAGAACTCGGGTAAAGGCCAGAGGTGTGGGAGATGAGAGGATTCACCAGAGACAGAGTGGGGAGCAGAACAGGAAGATTGACTGAAATACACTGCTGAGGGGAGCAGTGGACGAGACAGGAGAGGTCTGCTGTGCCATGTGGGTCACCTCCCTGGCCAGGGATCCAACCCAGGCCATTGAGGTGGGCCTTTGCCGCATTAGGGCCAAGACTTAACCCCCAAGCCACCAGGGAGCCCCTGGCAGGGGTTCTTACTGTAAATGCACATTGGTATGATAAAGCCCAGGTTTCACCCCCCCCATTCTAATTTAATTGATCTGAGATGGGGCCCAAGCAGCGGAATTTTTATTTTTCACTCTTGATTTTTATCTCCCAGAACTAAGATTTTTATTTTATTTTAGTTTCCTCTCCCTCCCCTTGACCCAGCACTGGGATAAGCGTCCAGGTGATTCTAATATGCAGCCAAGATGAGAGGTTGACAACAATCAATACCTCAGATTTAGTGGGTTGAGATCACAATTTTTTGTAGTCGATTAGACTAGTAAGGGCAAAAATTCTAGCATGCATGGCATATGGTAGGGGCACATACACCTGTTTCAGGTATATGTGGCTATAACTTCAGATTAAACTCATTAAACTCTGGGTCTCAATGTAAAATGGATTTTCCTACCATAAGTTGCAGTCAGGAAAGATAGAAAAATGACTGCATCATAATAGAAATTTCTCAAAGGAAGGGATTTTGTTTTATTATTTTAAATTTTCTTTACTGCTGTATCTCTAGTGCCTTAGATCAGTGCCTGGCACATAGTAAATGCTCAACCAATTTACTGTACCAAAAAATAAGTACTCAATCTTCATCTCCCATCCACATATAGTATATGCTCAATATATTTTGAATAAATAAACAGAAAAAGATAACCCTTGGTTATCTCTGGCTTTTGGTGGTGCTCAATAAATATTTGTTGGGTAAATGAAAGAACAGAAAACAATCTTCCATCTCAAGGACATAGTAGGCATTCAGTACATTTTTGGAAACAAAAGGGGGGCTGACTCTCCTGTTTCCCCTGCTGTATTGTAGTTGTTCAATAAATATTTTTTGAAAGATATGAATGAATAAATAACCCTCTGCCACATCTGGCTCATAATAGGCATGCTATAGACATTTATTACCTAAATAAATGATCCTCCATCTTCCTCTGACATACAGTAGGTACTTGATACTTATTAAATAATTGAATGATTATATCCCTTCTGGCATACAATAGGCACTCGTGAATAAATGACATGAATAAATGACCCACTCTCTGCCTCCCTTAGCACAGGGTAGATGCTCAGCGAATGACTTGTCATCTCTTGCCAGATTTCCAAAATTACCTACGGACACAGACAGGGAACACGACGACTATTAACATCATCATCTGCACAGTGGACTACCTCCTGCGGCTGCAGGCAAGGATTGGGAGAGGGGCCAGAGAGGGGGGCGTCAGGTACAACCTGAGTCAGGGCCTGTAGGGCCACGGTTGGCCCCAGCACCTCCTCAACCTGGTCGGTCCCCTAGGAGTCCATCAGCGACTTCTACTGGTACTACTCCGGCAAGGATGTCATTGAGGAGCAGGGCAAGAGGAACTTCTCCAAGGCCATGTCCGTGGCCAAACAGGTGTTCAACAGCCTCACCGAGTACATCCAGGTAGGGCCGGCCACTGGGGCGGCTGGGGTGGGGGGATAGGGGGCTGGGGGCGGGGTGCTGGCCCACACCTGCGCCCTGCCAGGTGGGCGCTCAAGCCGCTCCCTGCCCCGCAGGGCCCCTGCACCGGGAACCAGCAGAGCCTGGCGCACAGCCGCCTCTGGGACGCCGTGGTGGGATTCCTGCACGTGTTCGCCCACATGATGATGAAGCTCGCTCAGGTCTGGACCCCTCTGCGCCGCGCCCCACCTGCCCCGGGCATCCCCGGCTGCCCTGGCCCCAGTCTAGCTCCGCGGGTCAGTTCCGCAGACTGGTCCCTGGGCGCGGCCCAACCCTCCTTCCTCCGGATTGGCTCTCTGCCTGCCCCGCCTCCTCTGCGGCCACCAATCGGCTGGTGTCCAGTCCGAACGCGCGCCCGGTCTGCCTTGGGCCCCGCCCCCACGGCCGGAGCTGCTCTGTGATTGGCTGTTCTTGCTGACTTGGGGGCTGGCTGCTAGAGCGGGGCCTGGGCTCCAGGAGTGTTTTCTTTATTCTGCCTGCGGCAGATGAGGCCCGTCCCGGGCACCCATGACGTAAGGTCCCCGTCGACCCTACCCCCCACTTCTAGAATGCTTGCGCTCCCTTGCCCCACCACCCTCGTCCCTGCAGCCTTTTCAGTGTCTCCCGAACGCCTTTCTCCGTCTGCTCTGCTTCTGTCTGGTAAACATTCAACTGGACCGTGTCCACTGCTCCAGGCTCAACTTCTGAGGGGCCACCAGCCCCATCCTGGACATCATAAGTGTATTGTATTTATTACGATGGTTTTCCAGCAGATGGCAGTAAATTATTCTGCGTCTCATAATTTCCCAGGAGGAAGTCTTGAGGAAGAAGAGAGCCTTTTTCTAATTTACTCAAAGGTGCCCTCGGGGCTAGCTGCAGCCCTGTCTGCTGCTATGTGACTTTTGAATTTAGAACACACTTCCGTGTCCTCTTAAAACTTTAGAGAACGAAGCTTAGTTTAGAGTTCCAAATTCTGTTCATTTGTCAGCTGTGGTCTAGGGCTAGAAACAATGCTCAGTGGTAGCCTAAGGGGGCAAATAGGACTTATCACTTCAGGGGGTGATGTCAGCAGAAATGCCTTATCTCTGACTTCCTTCTCAAGTGGGCTGTCCTCATGGGCTGGGAAAATAGTACCCCAGTCCTTGGTCCACCCCTAATAGCTCCAGGGAAGAAAACCCCTCTTTTATCAGAGCTTCAGGAAAAGACCTGTGATGGCCTCCTATTGGACGGCTGAGTCACATGCTCATCCCTGAACCAGTCACCGTGGCCAGGGCAAAGAAAACTCTGATTGGACAGTTCTACTCATAAAGCAGCCCCTTGAACCAGGCCTTAGCACCATCTGCTCTGAAAGTGGATCTTTTAAGCAAAGCAAAGACCTGGGTCATGGGTGTTGAGATCCAAGCAGGCTGAGCTTTGGGACTTTGGACATGTGCTAGGAGCTCCAGAACACCACACCCTACAACCAGCACTAGGATAGAGAAGCCTTGCAGCCCATCTCCTTCCCCTGCCTTCATTTTATTAGGTAGAACCATATGAAAATATCACTTTCTGGGTCAGATGATCACATATTGGCAATTTGATATAGCTCAGCATGATATAAATAAAGAGTGACCACATACAGAAGTTTGATTGGGGAGCTCCTGTGGACTCTACCTGAGACACTGTGACACAGGAGGATATGTCCCCCCACAGTCTCCCGAACACCTTACCAGAAAGCATGTGGCTATCTCCTCCAGCCTTCTTCCTGAAGCCTGTGTCCCACTTTTTTCCATCACACATTCATTCAGCAAACATGTCAGACACCCATCAGAGGCCAGGCACAGTGCTGAAAGTCATCCCTTCCCAGATCTGTGTCTCTACCCTTAATATTTGCCTCTGTCTCTCTCTCTCTCCCTGCTCCAAATGGGGCTTTGGGGCTCTCTAAGCCCCAGACTCCTCCCATTCAGCCTTGTCTGCAGCCCTTGCCCCCACACATCACCTGCTGGCTCTGCTCCCCCTCAAACATCAACCCCACCCCCACAATCTTGTTTCTCTGCCCCTTCCCCTGCTTCCGAGGAACATGTCTGGACTCGGGTCCCCTCGGAGGTAAGAGGGGAGAAAAGAAGGAGCCGTAGGTTCTGTCAGGTGGGTGAGGAAGGGCTGAAGCAGCCAGAGGTGAGGGAGGCGTCTCTGCAGACCAGTCCTCACATGCCTGGGATTTGGAATTTCTAGGACTCAAGCCAGATCGAGCTATTGAAGGAGCTGCTGGATCTACAGAAGGACATGGTGGTGATGCTGCTGTCACTGCTGGAAGGTGAGAAACAAGCAGGTGGGGGTTAAGGGAAGAGCACAAAGGTGTAGACAAGTCTGAGAATGACCTTTTGAGCCCCAGGAGATCCTAACCTTCAACATCATGTGGGGATCAGTGGGTTGATGAAGAAGTTTCAATAACAAATTCAGCAAACACTTACTGCACACTTAATGTGTGCCAGGCTCTGATTGTACATAATTTACTGACTCCCCAGAGATATCTTAATAAGGTGGGTGATTTGGACACTTTTATTTATGTATTCAGTAGTTATTTATTTTGCTACCTACCAGATAACTCCCAAACTTAGAGATTTAAAATAAGCTTAAATCAAAATTAACTACTAATTAATAAAACAATTTAACTAATAGACAAGGAATCTTTTCTACAGAGGTTCGTAAAGATGTCATTCTTTTATATGGCTGCGTAGTACTCCATTATGTAGGTGTGCAGTGATGCCTTTAACCATACTTCTATCAATATTTAAAGTTTACAAAAATTGCTATTTTTTTAAAAGATTTATTTATTTATACATAGAAGAACTGGTGCGTAGGCCAGAGGTGCAGGGATGGGGAAGGTGGTGGTGGGAGGATTCACCAGAGACAGAGTGGGAGCCGAATAGGCAGATCTACTGAAAATCACTGCTAAGGGGAGCAGCGGGCGAGACAGGAGAGGTCTGCTGTGCCATATGTAGTTTAGCTCCCTGGCTGGGAACCAAATTCAGGCCACTGTGGCAATAGCATGGTAGTGCTGAGACTTAACCCCTAAGCCACCAGGGAAGCCCACAAATATTTTGCTATTATGAACAATATTGCAATGAATGAACCTCTTAGAGCATTGGGTGTTGTGTTTGGTTGGTTTTTTTTTTTGGGTGGGGGGCAACTAGTCATTTGCTTTTAAAAATCAGAAGGCTTTTTAAACATCAGATTTCCAGCTATCCTTGATAATTGAAATATTTGGTGACACTAGGTCCACATTCTCACAGAGCAAAAATCAGATGGACTGGATGAAATAATTGGATTATATCCCTGTTAAATCTCCTCACTTTGATGAGTGCACTGAGTATATAAGAGAATGTTTTTGTCTTATAAGACATAAACACAAAAATGTTTAGGGGTAAAAAGGCCTCCTTTCTGCAACTTATTCTCAAATGGCTCATCGAAAATACAAAGGGCGGGGAATGATTATAAAGCAAATGTGGCAAAATTTAAGCAATTGTTGAATCTATATTATATGAGGGTTCTTTGTACTGCTCTTGTACTTTTATGTAAATTTCAAATTATATTAAAATTGAAAGATGCAAAAAGAAGCTGGGGACAAGATTCAACTGCCTCCTTTAGAGGGGGGTGTGGAATCCTAGTTTTTCCACAGTCTCCACCTCTCCTTAATGTATTTATTCCCTCTGGCCTACCTCACTTATCTATGGACCTGCCTGACCTCTGTGGGCTAATGGAAGGCTTGGGTGTTTGAGTACTAAGGTCATGTAGCCCTGGGTTCAAATCCTCCCCACCTTCTTACCACCTGACTTTGTAACCCTGAATGTGACTTTTTCTGAATTTCAGTTTTCTCATCTGTAAAAATGGGTATTATACACCTCCCTTACGAGAATGAGATCATGCCAGTGTGGCTCTTGGCATGGCATCTGGCATCTTCCTTTTATTGATGACTCCCCCACTATGGGGGGATGTATACAGAGAGGATCAGCCAGGTTCACACATGATGCCAGCGAAGCATCCACCACCACAGCGGGTCCTGGGGAGCCAGGGGTGGCCCCCAGGCTGGAGAGGGAGGTGAGCCTGATCAGGCTCCACAAAAGAGACACTGCCTTGGGGCTGCCCGCAGGGAACGTGGTGAATGGCATGATCGCCCGGCAGATGGTGGACATGCTTGTGGAATCCTCGTCCAATGTGGAGATGATTCTCAAGTTCTTCGACATGTTCCTGAAACTCAAGGACATCGTGGGTTCTGAGGCTTTCCAGGACTATGTCACCGATCCCCGTGGCCTCATCTCCAAGAAGGATTTCCAGAAGGTGGGTGCTGCAAGGCAGATGGATGAGGGTGCCAAGTGCTAATCACGCCCTTCCTGGCTGCCTACCTTAGGCAAGAGATTTCTCTGTGGGCCTTAGTTTCCTTATCTGTAAAATGGGAATCAAAAAGTCCTTGGGTTTGTTTTTTTTGAGGTAGCATTGGTGTATAATACTGAGAATGATTCAGAGGTATAGGAGCACACCTCTTCACATATATGTCATCACCCCACACCCACCACCAAGGCACTCATAGGCTGTTCTGAAGTGAAATGCATTTACATAGATGAGAGCTGTTATTGTTATTGCTAGTCAATTGATAAGCACCTACTAGATTTCTCCTCTGTGCTGGTAGCATGGACACAGCAATGACCCAGACAGATACAGCTCTATCCTCATGGGGCTTATGGTCTGGTGAGGGAGACATTCACTAACAACACCACAGGTTTAAATAATGAGAAGGGAGGTGTAGGAACAGCTGTATCCAGGAGCCTGCTCATCTGTTCCTGTCAACCCTTGCACCCCAGCTCGCACATCTCCCCTCGGGTAAGCTATTCATCTACTGTGAGCCTCAGCTTCCCCCTTTGTGAAATGGGACTGGGATGATAACATTAATTGCCCACAGGACTGCCATGAAGGTGGACAATGTGTGGACAGTGTCAGGGACACAGAGGCACTCAGGATGTTAGCTACTATTATTTCTGTTATCACTGCCAGGTCTTTTCCACCACCACATTGTTGTTGGGTTTTTTTAAGATTTATTTATTTGTGCATACAAGAACTGGGGTACAGGCCAGAGGTGCGGGGGTGAGAGGATTCATCAGAGACAGAGTGGGGAACAGAAGAGAAAGACTGACTGAAAAACACTGCAGAGGGGAGCAGTGGGCGAGTCAGAGCACAGAGGTCTGCTGTGCTATGTGGGTAGCTCCCTGGCCAGCTGGGGATGGAACTCGAGCTGCAGAGTCTTCGGATAGCTTCACAATACTGTGCTTAAACCCTTGTGCCACCAGAGAGGGCCTGTTTTCTTTATCTTTTGAAATCGCTTCAAGTTTATAGAGGAGTTGCAGAAATAGTACATGAACTTTTCTGAAGATTTAGATTGCCTGAATCTAAGATTTAGATTTAGTTTACTTTTTACCACCTTTGCTCTGTCTTTTTTTTTTTTTTTTAAGATTTATTTATTTTCGTACAAGAGCTGGGGTACAGGCCAGAGTTGTGGGAGGGTGAGAGGATTCACCAGAGACAGAACGGGGAGCAGAACAGGCAAAGGGACTGAAGACACTGCTGAGGGGAGCAGCGGGCGAGGCAGGAGAGGTCTACTGCGCCATGTGGATTTCTCCCTGGCCGGCCGGGAATCGAACCTGCGCTGCAGAGGCTGCGGACAGTTTCACAGCATGGCGCTCAACCCGCTGCACCACCAGGGAGGCCCACCTTTGCTCTGTTCTTGATTCTGCTTTACTTCTAAATACTTCCGGTGCGTATCTCCTAAGAACAAATTCATTCTCTTACATAACCACAGAGCTATTATGCAAATTAGAAAACCTTGTTGCAATGCTCCTGTCTATAAACCCTGTTCGCTTTTCACCAGTCAAAGAAATCCTCCCACCTGCCCAGGAGCCAGTCCAGGGTAAGGAATTGAATTTCAGTGTCCTCTGTCTTTCACCTCCTTCAGTCGGAGCCATGCCTTCACTTTCTATCTTTTATGACCTGGACATTTTTGAAGACTCGAGGCCATTTTTTTTTTTATAGACAGTGTGGGTTTGTCTGAGCTTCCTTCATGATTCCATTCAGGCATGCAACCATGGTGGGAGATCACAGCAGCGCTGTGTCCGCGGTGCACGGTGTCAGGAGGCACGTGAGCAACGCGAACTCGGCTCCCTTGGTTAAGGTGACATTTACCAGGTTCTCCACTGTAAAGATAGTATCAACCTTTCAACGGTGTGTGAGGAAGTGCTTCGAGACCATGAAAATACCCTTCTCACCCTCTAGGGTTAGCATCCTTTGATGAGTCTTGCCTGAACTGATTATGACTACTGCAGTTGGCAAGTGGGTTCTCATCTGCACCCCGTTACCTTTATTAGGTAAAGGTAGGGTACTGTAAGGAGGAGTTTTTCCTTCCCCTTCATTCACTCATTCATCCATTCATTTATATCAGCGTGGACTCCTGTCTTCTTATTTTATTTGTGGGGTTGCAATCACCACTGTCCATCTGCATTTATTTTTTTTTTTTTTTTTTTTTATAGAGGCATGTTTTTATTTATTTGTTTGTTTGTTTGCTTGCTTTGTTTATACATGCACTGGGTACAGTCAGAAGCGCGGAAGGGTGAGAGAATTCACCAGAGCCAGAGCGGGGAGCAGAGCAGGCAGACTGACGAAATACACTGCTGAGGGGAGCAGCGGGCGGCAGGAGAGGTCTGCACGCCATGCGGGACCCTCCTCTGGTGGCCGGGGAGCAGCCGGGGATCGAACCTGCGCCGCGGAGGCTGCAGGCAGCTTCGCAACCCAGCGCTCAACCTCTGCGCCACCGGGGAGGCCCTGTCCATCTGCATTTAAATAAGCCTGAGTTAAAAATAAAATACCCCCACCTTCCCGGTTGTCTTTCAGAGCCCCCCCTAGATCTCTTCTGCTTTGCAGCCTCCTCAGCACTCTTCTCTCACCCCCCACTCTTTTCCCGATTCAGGACTTGCTAATTTCTGTTCCTGTCACTCCTTGAAACTACCCCAACCAAGATCACTGGATCTCTCCACTGATTTGTCATCTGGCCTCATTGCCATGACTGGGCGGCCATTTCCTCCCCCAGTAACACCCACCTCCCTGGGTTTCTGCCGCATACTCCTGGGCTTCCTGCCTTCACAGCCAATCCCTTGCAGCTTCTTTTTTTTTTAAAGATTTATTTTATTTATTTATGCATACAGGAACTAGGGGACTGGCCGGAGGTGCAAGGGTTGAGAGGATTCACCAGAGACAGAGTGGGGAACAGAACAGGCAGACTGACTGAAATACACTGCTGAGGGAGCAGCGGGTGAGACAGGAGAGGTCTGCTGCACCATGTGGGTAGCTCCCTGGCCGGTGTCAAACTCGTGCTGCAGAGGCTGTGGATACCTTGATAGTGCTGAAACTTAACCCCTTTAGCCACCGGGGCGGGGGTAGGAGCCTCCATTGCAGCTTCTTTTTTTTTTTAAAGATTTATTTATTTATGCATACAAGAGCTGGGGTACAGGCCAGAGATGTGGGGGGTGAGAGGATCACCAGAGACAGAGTGGGGAACAGAACAGGCAGACTGATCAAAAGACACTGCTGAGGGGAGCAGCGGGCGAGACAGGAGAGGTCTGCTGCGCCATGTGGGTAGCTCCCAGATGGGCTGGGGATCGAACTCGTGCTGCAGAGGCTACAGATTGCTTCATAGTACAGTGCTTTACCCCTTGTGCCACCAGGGAGGCCCCCTTGCAGCTTCTTAATGTCACTGTTCCCAAGCCTCCCACCTTCAGGAAGAAGATGTAATATTTAGTGTGTTCTCATTCTGTGCCAGCTCCTGCGTGTAAATGAATTCACTCCTTTAATCTCTACAGGAGCCTGTGTGGCCAGGACTATTTTTTATTCCCACTTTACAGATGTGGAAGCTGAGGGAGATGAAAAACATGCTCAAGGTCACATGGCTAATAGTTGACACTAGCGTTTGAACCCAGGCAGTCTGGATCCAGAATACACTGCCTCTGGGTCCAGCCATTCATCTCATCCAGTAAATTGTCCATGAGCATTTCCAGGGCACCAGGCCCTGCTGGGAGTCTCAGTCTGCTCTCAGGATTGTCAGGTTTAGGGACAGAGTGTCCCTGGGGAGCTGAAAGAGAGCCACAGAGCACCCTGCAGGTGCCAACTGCACGCCATTCATGATAATTTTTTTTTTTTTTTTTTTTTACATTTCTCAAAGGGAGGGAAAGTTTATTGCACCCCAGGCGGACCTCACAGACCCAAGGCGGGGGTCAGTGGAGTCGCGCCCATTCATGATAATTTTAAAACAAGGATGAAGACCCCTTTTGACTGTTAAGGGCTTCACAAATCACAAGATTTGAGGTCCTCAACACAACATTTTTTAGCTTACGATCTCTGTTTCATAACGTTAGAAACAACCCGTAACTTTCAAGGTGCATTTATTTTCTATTTTTTTTAAAGATTTTTTTATTTATTCATACAAACACTTGGTACAGTCAGAAGCATGGGAGGGTGAGAGAATTCACCAGAGCCAGAGCAGGGAACAGAACAGGCAGACTGACAAAATACACTGCTGAGGGGAGCAGCGGGTGCAGCAGGAGTCTGTCTCGCCATGTGGGACCTTCGCTTGCGGCCAGGGATTGAACTGGCGCTGCAGAGGCTATGGGCAGCTTCACAGCCCAGCACTCAACTGCTGCACCACCAGGGGAGGACCTATTTTCTATTTTGGATAAATAATACATTCATATCTCAAAGGCAAAGTAAAGCAAGGTATGAAGTGAGAAGTTGTACTCCCATCCCTTTCCCAGCCTACCATCCCCTTGCCCCTACTGGATTTTGTCTCTTAGTAATATATTCTGCAGCTACAGACTGTCCTCATTCTTTTTTAGAGATGTCTAGTATTCCACGTTGTGTAATTTACTATGGTTTATTTGATTACTCCCATTAAGAGACACTTGCTTTGTTCCCAGTCTTTTGCTATTACACAACCCATGCTGCAGTCAGGGCTGCCATGGGTAGTGTGGTGCGTGTTGCACGCTGTACAAAGGTGCAATTTATAGCACAGATACTGTACCTTTGTGTTGCAGTTGGAAGTAAATGTGCTGAAGAAGGCTCTGTAGGGGCTACTAGCAATACTGACTACAATGATTACCCATGTGCACACCTCATTCTGTTTGTACAATTATATCCAAGTGTAAATTTCCAAAAAAGGGTTGCTGGTTTAAAGGGTAAATGCATTTGTTATGTAGACAAATTTTGGCCCTCCATTTTCCTCCTCTGTAGCAATATGTGAGGGTGTCTGTTTCCTCCACAGTCTCTCACCACTAGACCACATTATCAAATAATTTGGATTTTTGCCAATCTGATAGGTGAAAAATGGCATTGCAGTGCAGTTTTAATTCACATTTTTCCCTTGACAAGTGCGGTTAAAGCATTTTTCATATTGGGCCTCCCTGGGGGCGCAAGGGATTAAGACTCAGTGTGTGAAGCTATCCGCAGCCTCTGCAGCATGAGTTCGATCCCCAGCCGGGGAGCTACCTACATGGTGTAGCAGACCTCTCTTGACACACCCGCTGCTCCCCTCAGCAGTGCATTTCAGTCAATATAGCTGTTCTGTTCCCCACTCTGTCTCTGGTGAATCCTCTCACCCCCACACCTCTGGCCTGTACCCCAGTTCTTGTATACATAAATAAATAAATCTTTTTTTTTAAAAAAAAGCATTTTTCGGGCCTCCCCAGTGGCACAGCGGTTGGGCGCTGGGTTATGAAGCTGCCCGCAGCCTTTGCAGCACCGGTTCGATCCCCGGCTGCTCCCCGGCCACCGGAGGAGGGTCCCACATGGCGCGCAGACCTCTCCTGCCGCCCGCTGCTCCCCTCAGCAGTGTACTTCGGTCCTTCTGCCTGCTCTGCTCCCTGCTCTGGCTCTGGTGAATTCTCTCACCCTCCTGTGCTTCTGACTGTACCCAGTGCTTGTATGTATGTATGTATAAATCAATCAATCAATCAATCAATCA
Organism: Talpa occidentalis; assembly: GCF_014898055.3. Classification (NCBI taxonomy): domain Eukaryota; kingdom Metazoa; phylum Chordata; class Mammalia; order Eulipotyphla; family Talpidae; genus Talpa; species Talpa occidentalis. The sequence continues at coordinate 40,261,205 of NW_023601754.1, forward strand.
ATCAATCAATCTTAAAAAAAAAGCATTTTTCATGTTACTCCTTTTATATTGCTTGTTTTGTGAACTGATCATACCCTTGGTTTATTTTTCTATTGAAATGCTGGTATTTTTCTTACTGATTTCTAGGAGCTCTTTATGTTTTAGGCTGGTAAAATATCTTTGGTCAGGGGAGTCACCTATCTTTCTGTTCATCTTTGACTTTGCTTATGTTATTATTATTATTTTGGGGGCATGAAGAATACTTGGTGTTTTTTTTGTAGAGCATCATTTAATATATTTTATTAATTTTAAACTAAATAGGTAAATCAGGAACATTGTTCCTCTTGGAAATTTAGAACTTACAGCTATGGTTGAGGTCATCTCTGGCCCCCATCCTCAATCCTGTTCTTTTCCCACCTCTCCAAATGCTGCCACTGTTATCCATTTGGTAAACACCTCACCAGCTGTTTATTTTTATGTTTCCATTCATATGTAAATACGCTTTGAAAAAATGATAGCATTGTTTTGTGGCACCCTGCCATCTTCTGGACAGAGTTCTTGACAGTTTGCAAAACACATCTCTATTGATAAGTACTGCCCAGATTCCAGAACACCTGCCACCATTTAGGAGGCCCTTCCTGGTGGTTAAGAGCACATTTCCCGTGAAGAAATTATTTTTGGGCCTCCCTGGTGACATAGGGGGTTAAGCACAGCACTATGAAGCAATCCGCAGCCTCTGCAGCACAAGTTCGATCCCCGGCTGCGCAGGGAGAAACCACATGGTGCAGCAGACCTCTCCTGTCTTGCCCGCTGCTCCCCTCAGCAGTGTATTTCAGTCAGCCTGCCTGTTCTGTTCCCCACTCTGTCTCTAGTGAATCCTGTCACCCCCACATCTCTGATGTGTTCTTGTATGCATAAATAATAAATCTTAAAAAAAAAAAAAATTATTTTTGGCTTGTAGTATTTCAGGATTTTTTTTTTCTTTTTTGTCTGCAGATATTTCAAGGGTGTATCTCTAAACAAAAAGGCTTCCTTGTAAAAAGTCTTTATTGAGATATAATTCACGTACCATGAAAGGTGCCCATTTACAATGTGCAGGTCAGTGGTTTTTAGTATATTCACAGAAGTGTACAACCACTGGGCCTCCCTGGGGGCACAAGGGGTTAAGTCTCAATACTATGAGGCTATCAACAACCACTGCAGCATGCGTTCAATCCCCAGACAGGGAGCTGACCCATGTGGTGCAGCAGACCTCTCCTGTCTCGCCCGCTGCTCCCCTCAGCAGTGTATTTCAGTCAGTCTGCCTGTTCTGTTCCCCATTCTGTCTCTGGTGATCCTCTCACCCCTCCTCACACCTCTGGCCAGTTCTTGTATGCATAAATAAATAAATCTTTAAAAAAAAAAAAAAGAAGTGTACGGCCATTGATGCAGCCTAAATTGGGGCACCAAGTTGATCACCCCATAAAAAGAAACTCTGTGCCTTTTAGCTGTCCCTTCCCATTGTGTCCACCCAGGCTCCTGGCAACCACTAATTTACTTTCTGCCTCTGTAGATTTACCTGTTCTGGACACTTCATTTACAGGGAACTGTACAGCATATTCTCATAAAAGACTTTCCTTTCTTTTAACAAACCAGTGTCATTATCACTTCTAACCAAAAACAAAACAATGAGAACAAAGTGAAAAATAGCCAGATCCTTCAAGTCATCAGCTATCTAAGGAGTATTCAAATTTCCAAATATCCTAACTGTTGCAATTCTGTGAGCCAGGATCCAAACAAGATGAGTCCACCCATTGAGATTGGTTACTTTAAGAAAAAAAAAACTTCTGTGTCGAAGAACTGGGGTGCAGGCCAGAGGTATGGGGGGTGAGAGGATTCACCAGAGACAGAGTGGGGAGCAGAACAGGCAGACTGACTGAAATACACTGCTGAGGGGAGCAGCGGGCAATACTGGCAGGGAATCAAACTCACGCCACAGTGGCTGCAGAGAGCTTGATAGCGCTGAGACTTTAATGCCTGCGCCACCAGGGAGGCCCCTTAGTTTCTTTAGATTTGGATTTTTTTTGAGTTCAGGATTTTTCCTCAAAGAGTTTTTTTTCGTTTTCAAAAACCCTCACACCATTTAAGACGCTTCTCAGCTATCAAGATGCTTTATTCGCTTGACAAGTATGTCTTGAGCACCCACCATGTGTAGCAACACACAAAACAGAGAGCTCCCCCCCTTTCATTGGATAGCCTGGTGGGGAGCAGCAGATGAAAAAAAAAAAGTCAAAAAGGTAATTTCAGCTTATAATCTGTGGTCTGAAAAGCGGGGTGCATGTGAGAGTGTGTGGGTAGAGTCAGCGCCATAAACTGGGTGGGAGGGAGAAGAGGACACTGACGCTGGAAGGCACCCCATAAAGGCGGGGGAGATTGCAGCTTCCCAGGACAGGGGGCAGCAAATGGAAAGGCTGAGAGGTGTGACTGGAGAGGTTGTTGCAAGGGGAGGAGACCAGGCAGTGTCAGGGGTCGGGGGCAGACGTGCCAGCCGGTTGGCTGCCAGGAGGACAGTGACTTTGCACCTAATATGAAATGACTCAGGGGAGGATTCCTAGCAGGGACAGGATGTGCCCTGACTCAGGTGTTTACAGGGTCCCTCCGGCAATGTGTGGGGAACCACTGGGGGGCCAGGCGGAAAGCAGGGACACCAAGGAGGAGGCTGCGCTGATGTCCAGTGGGAGGCAATGAGGAACAAAACCGGGGTGGGGTGGGGGCTATGGACAGGCAGCAGCAGTGGCTTCTGGGTCTGCTGAACGCAGATGTGACAGATTGGCTGGTGGATCAGGTGTGGGTGGTGAGATGAAAGAGCGGAGCTGAGCATGACTCAAAGATTTTAGCTTCAGCACCTGGGTGGGTGGTGCTGCCATTCCTGAGATGGGTAAGACTGTGGGAGGGAGAGGTTTTGAAATCAAGAATTCAGTTTGGGCCATTTCCAATTTGGGGTGGAGGATCCACAAATGATGTCAGGTGGGATTTCAGCTCTAAGCATCTGGACTCTGGAGGGCACTCAGGGCTGGGGCATAGCTCTGGCAGCCGTTGGCATGGAATGGCATTCAGAGCCTTGGGCATCCATGACAACACCATGGAGAGTATCTATCCTGAGAAGGGGATGCCAATTCCAGGTCTGGGGCTCTGCAACCTTTAGAGGTCTGGACGAGGAGACACCAGCAAAGGAAAGTGACAATAGTCAGGGAGGAAGGTATTTCACCTGGACAAACAGGTGATGACGAGGAGAGAACAACCAATCACAGAAGAGTCCAGGACTGAAGGGAGGGGGTGGAGTCTTAGGACCCCTTAGGTCCTAGGGGGTTGCTTTTTTTCTGAGGGGTAGTCTCACCCTGCATGGTAAGGGGAGGAGGCAGGTGGTGGAGCAAGGGTAGAAGGTGAGGAGTTCCTGTGTGATTATGTCTCCACGCTCTGTGGTTTCTAGAGCCCTTTATGATTTGCAAAGCCTGTTACTCATTTAGAAAGCATTTTGCAAAGATCTCGGCTACAAAGCACTTTTTAGAGCCAGAGAATTTCGCTTCTGTTCATACCCCAGAGCAGCATTTCTCAAATGTTGCAACCCATGTGTGAGTCACGAAATTCATCTGGTAAAGTCATGACCAGCATCTTTAACAAATAAAATAGAATATTGCTGCATGTTGCATAGCAAAAGTCGGATGTGTCATGAAACTTTTTTTTTTTTTGAGTCACATTGTAAAATGCATTCTTACTGTGGGTACAGCCAAAACATTTGAAAAACTTCCCTAGAGACTCTCTTGCAGAAATGCACAGAGGACCAGCACAGGAATGCCCAACAAATGTCCTCTGTAAAGTAAAAAAACTACATCCAACCTAAATATTCACCTTCAGGAGACTAGACAGTGTTGCATTTCTCAAACAGGAATACTACACAGCCATGAAAATGAATTACTTTGATCTGCACAGGTCAACATGGATAGAGTTTGAAAACACACAGTTGGGTTAAAAAATGCAAGTGTCCAATTATAAAAGCAAATCGTTAAATAAAAAATACACTGATATTACATGTATATATATCTTTGTATGAGAAAATGATGGGACAGAGGCAATAGCAGTATTGACACTTGCGAGGACATACCAACTCCAGGGTAGGGGTTACCTTGGGGGTGGGGAGGATGGAGCAAGGAAAGGGAGCACAGAGGGCTTCAGTCCTATCTGCAGTGTTTTTATTCTTAAAATATTTACATGTGAGGAATATGTCACTATGAACATCTGTTAATTCCGGGGTGATGGGCATATGACTTTGTTCCAGTTGGAATGTGGTGCCTCCCCACCCCCCCATGTCGATTACTTAGTTGCTGGAAAAGGCAGGAGGGGGTAGCAAAAAGCCTTGGGATGGGGCAGAGGTGAGCATGTGTCAGAGCCGGCCCAGCAGGTTGTGAAGGCCAGTCGTCTCCCTGAAGATGGGAGCTGCAAGACCCGGCTGCAGGGACTGACGTCTGAGCCAGACACAGGGCCAGCATAGGGAGCAAGCCTGAGAGAGAAATGTCACAGCTTCCTCTGCTGCCTGTCCCCATGCCACCCACCCCTCATCCCTGTAGCCAGAGGCCAAGTGCAGACCATAGGTGCCATAACACAGGAGAGAAAGGTAGAGAGCTTGGGGGACACAGCAGGACGGATGGGAGAGCTTCAAGCAGCATCTCAATCCACTGCCGCCCAAGGGCTGAATTTCATCAATTCTCTGCTGTTTACCATCCCTGGGTAGGAGCTGTCTCGTCCTGGGGGGCGGTGGAGGCTCAGCTCTGTGGACATGTAGTGTGCCTGTATTTGAATAGCTGGGATAGCCTTCCCCAGGCCAACCGCCAGGTGTCAGGCTCAGGGGCCAGTTATATGATTCCAGACTTTTCTGTTTCTAAGAAAGGCCCAAAGTTGCTCTAAGCAGAGCATGGCACCTCTCCACGCTGCCGCTCTGACCTCCTGGCCCTGCCCACCCCTAGGCCATGGACAGCCAGAAGCAGTTCAGCGGTTCGGAAATCCAGTTCCTGATTTCGTGCTCCGAAGCGGATGAAAACGAGATGATCAACTTTGAAGAGTTCGCCAACCGCTTCCAGGAACCAGCCCGCGACATCGGCTTCAACGTGGCGGTGCTGCTGACCAACCTGTCGGAGCACGTGCCGCACGACCCGCGCCTGCGCAACTTCCTGGAGCTGGCGGAGAGCATCCTCGAGTACTTCCGGCCGTACCTGGGCCGCATCGAGATCATGGGGGCCTCGCGCCGCATCGAGCGCATCTACTTCGAGATCTCGGAGACCAACCGCGCCCAGTGGGAGATGCCCCAGGTCAGCCGCGCGCATGCTCGCCCCCGGGCTCCGGGCTCTCCCGCCCTTCGCAGCTTGGACCCCCGCGGGCTTTGCATGCTTGTCAGGTCCTCTCTGCAGGCCCTGGTGCTCCTTGCTGCTGCACGCGCTTTATGAGCTCTGTGTGCCCCTGCAGTCCAGTGTTCTCTCCTGCCCACCTCTGCAGACTTTGCCCACGCATGGATGTACGAGCCTTGTACACGCAGCATGTTTGGTATGCTGGCACACCATGCCTTCCACTTGCACACTCACCCTGGGATCTCTGGCCTGCCCTTAGGACCTAATGCAACTATACCCACACTCGAGCCCACGTGGTTACCCGTTCCTTGCTCATCTTCCCAGCAGCCTCTTGGCCTTGGCCTATCTGTGCCCACTGTTTTACACACTCATGTGGGCGTCTCTGGGGTGACTCACTGAGGCCCCAGCACACAGCAATATCCCACTATCCTGGGTCCACACACACCCTGGGGATGCCAGTGTGCCTTCCTGTGATCCTGGCATGCCAGGAGGTCATCTGCACCTCACTCTTCACCTCCCACAGGCCCTTACTGTCACCCTGGCATGTCCCGGATGCTCCATGCACACTTGGACCACCCTCTCAAGCGCCCCCTCAGAGCCCTGCAGTGGCCAGGCCTGTTCCTTGGCCTGATGTGCCCTGTCTCACCCCTCGTATGCCCAGCCCACAAGTGTTGGAAGGCCCCTTCCACAGTCACTCGCCCCAGTCATGTGGCCCTGACACACCCCCGCCTGCCTCACACACTTCAGCTCCCATGTGGTTCCCGGCCCCCTTCTCTTGCACTTCCCACATGCCCTGCACCCTCTCTGCCCCCAGCCCAGCCCCGTCACGCTGGCTGCCCTGCTGCTCACACGGACACAGCACGCCAAGTCTGCATGCCCCATGCACGCTCCTGGCACACTCACTTCCATTTTGTTCCTCGAAAGCCCCAGGCACCTTGGAAGCCCCCAGGCACCTGCACACACCTTCCTGCACACACCTTCCTGCACATGCTCTCGCACACCCTTCCCACCTCACACCTGCAACCTTTGAGTCCTCAGTGGATGCCTGGCTCATGCGTACCTGAGCCCCGTCCTCAGCTCTTGTTGCACTGACTCCTGGGCCTCCCCCCTTGCACTCACGTCTGCCTCACATGCACTGGCTGTTTGAGTGTAGACCTCCCCACACCTCCTCTCTCCTCCTGACATCAGCCCCAGGCCCTTGCCTGCCTGCCCCAGTGGCTGCTGGGGAAGCTTTCCTTTAGTGCTGCTCCTGCGGACACCCCCTTCCTCCTGCTCACCCCTTCCCAGTCCAACCCTCCCCTGCTGGTCAAGATTCCAGGTGAACCCCCAAGTACACAAAAAACCTAATGTAATGGAGCACTCATTACTATCATGTATCATACAATTGCTGTAACACACATGATGTAAAGAAGACCAGGCCGCAGTGGAGCGCTCACACACACTGCCCGGTGTTCGTGAGGGGCTGGCACTGTCCCAATCACGCAGCATCTGTTAGCTCAGGAACCCGCACACCAGCCCGGTGACGGAGCTACTGCCATTACCCCTCATTGATGGAGGGGGAAACTGAGGCCCAGAGGTTCATCCGCATCACCTGGCCACTGAGCGGCAGAGTCAGGATTGAACCCAGGCGGTCTGGCCGCAGCGCCTTCGCCCTCCCCCGCTGGCTCGTGTCTCCCAGAAGCTTCAAACGTGGCTTCTAGAGGCAACTGCTGGAGTTGGAATCCCGCATCCGCCAGCCCCCTCGGCCCCTCACCCTGGGCCTCCCTGTCCTTGTCTGCAAAACGGGGACATAGCCCCCAGCTCTGGGACTGTCTGTGAGGGTGCCATGAGACCATGCAGGTAAAATGCTTGCTTGGGGGCGCGGAGGGGGGCCCTTAGGAAAAGTTCTGAAGAAGCGCGCCGTGGAGGGCCGCACCGCGGCTTCGCAGCCCCCCACCCCGCCCCCGCGACGGCGGCTGCCGGGGGACACTCACCCCCACGCCCCCCACCCCGCCCCGCGCTGCAGGTGAAGGAGTCCAAGCGCCAGTTCATCTTCGACGTGGTCAACGAGGGCGGCGAGTCGGAGAAGATGGAGCTGTTCGTGAGCTTCTGCGAGGACACCATCTTCGAGATGCAGATCGCCGCGCAGATCTCGGAGCCCGAGGGCGAGCCGGAGGAGGCGGAGGACGAGGGCGCGGGCGCGGGCGAGGCGGGCGCCGAGGGCGCGGAGGAGGGCGCGCCGGGGCCCGAGGGCGCGCCGGGCACGGCGGCGGCGGGCGCGCGGGCGCGGCTGGCGGCCGCGGCGGGCCGGGCGCTGCGCGGGCTGAGCTACCGCAGCCTGCGGCGGCGCGTGCGGCGGCTGCGGAGACTCACGGCGCGCGAGGCGGCCGCCGCCCTGGCCGCGCTGCTCTGGGCCGCGCTGGCGCGCGCGGGGGCGCTGGGGGCCGGGGCGGCGGCGGGCGCCTTTCGCCTGCTCTGGGGCTCGCTCTTCGGCGGCGGCCTCGTGGAGGGGGCCAAGAAGGTGACGGTGACCGAGCTCCTGGCGGGCATGCCCGACCCCACGGGGGACGAGGTGCGCGGCGAGCAGCCGGCCGGGCCCGGCGGCGACGCGGACGGCGAGGGCGCGGGCGAGGGCGCGGGCGAGGCCGCCGAGGGCGCCGGCGACGAGGAGGCAGCGGCCCGCGAAGCGGGGCCCGGAGGCGGGGACAGGGCCGCGGCGGCCGTCGACGGGGGCCCCTTCCGGCCCGACGGGCCCGGCGGCCTCGGGGACATGGGTGACACGACGCCGGTGGAGCCGCCCACGCCCGAGGGCTCCCCCATCATCAAGAGGAAGCTGGGGGTGAGAGCGCAGGGCGGCCGCGGGGCTGGGGGTGAGAGCGCAGGGGGTGGGAGAGAGGCAGGGGGGGCGGGGAAGGTGGGGGGTGGAGAGAGAAAGGGAATGAGAGTCTAAGAGGGAGGCCGGCGGAGAGAGACAGGGACACCCAGAAAGGGTGGGGGTGCTAGAGACAGAGAGAGCAAGAGACCCACAGGCCAACTTTTTTTTTTTAAGATTTATTTTTATTTATACAAGCACTGGGGTACAGGCCAGGGGCGCTGAGGGTGAGAGGATTCACCAGAGACTGAGCAGGGAGCAGAACAGGCAGAGGGACCAAAAACAGCAGCGGGCGAGACGCGAGAGGTCTGCTGCGCCATGTGGGAATCTCCTTGGCGGGCCGGGAATCGAACAGGCACTGCAGAGGCTGCAGACAGCTCCACAGCGCTGCGCTCAACGCGCTAGGCCACCAGGGAGGCCCCCAGAGGCCAAATTAGAGGGGATGTGGGACCAAAACCTCAAACGTGAGAAATAGGGCTAGTGGCACCCAGAAAGACCCTCAGGGTGACAGATGCTTGTGGGGAATTAAGCAGCCCACACCCGCGGGGACCCTAAAGCATCCTCAGGCCCTTGGTGCTGTGAGTGTGGCCGGGCGCTGAGGTGTTGGGGAGCCAGAGGACAGGTGCTCGGCCTACAGCGGCCGGCCCCACTGCAGGTGCTTTGGGCACGGCGCTCCACCCCCCCCCCAACCTGTCACCCCTCTCTAAGAGGCGAGTCGGGGTCTCTCTTCCTTCTGGCGGGGCGGGAGGCTGGGGTGTGGGTGAGCAAAACTTAGATTGCTCAGGAGAGATGATGAGAAAGGGACACAGAGGACCAGGCAGGGGAGTGGGGAAGGCTCTTGGGTGGGCCTGGGCCCTGATGCCTGTCCCTCCCCAGGTGGAAGGAGAGGAAGAGGAGGCACCTCCTGAGCCCGAGCCGGAGCCGGAGCCGGAACCCGAGCCTGAGAAAGCCGAGTGAGTGGCCTTGGGGTCCAGAGGGCCCAGTTCCTCCTGGCCTGGGGGCCTCCTGATTTCCAGGCCTGAGGCTGTCATGGTCACCCCATGCTCCGGTATCAGCCAGCCCAGAGGGGAGCCCAGTGAAAGGGAATAGAGAAAGGGGTGCCCCTCTCCTCCCCTGAAGCCTCTGTCCGAGCCAGTCCCTCTGCCTGGACCACCTTCCTCGACTTCATCTCAGTCTTCCTCATCCTTTCCATTTGGGCTCACAGGTCTCCTCCAGAGGCCAACGTTAAATGTGTCCCCCCACCCCCAATTAAATCACTTTCTCCCCTGAACTTCCACACTCCAGCCTCGACTACTCTGGGCTGCGAGATGCCTCTGCCTGGGGACCCCATTGGCCTGGTGCTCCATGAGGGCAGGGCCTGAGGTTGCCTCTTCACGCTGTCCCCGCACTGTCTACACCTGGGCCAGCCACGGCCGGGGCCCCAGTGCGTGCCTTTGAATGAATGAATGAACGAATGAATGAATGAACACACTGCCTGGGCACCTCCTCACTCTCTGCGTCCTGCCCTGCAGTGCTGAGAATGGGGAGAAGGAAGACACCCCCGAGTCCCCACCAGAGCCCCCTAAGAAGACAGAATCTGCTGCACCCCCTCCAAAGAAGGAGGACTCTGGGGGCGTGGGCCAGGAGTTCTGGGGAGAACTCGAAGTGCAGAGAGTGAAGTTCTTGGTGAGGATGCTGCAAGGGCAGCCTGGCACGTCCTCGCGCGGGAGACCCTGACACGCACACCCACGCTGAGCCCCCCATGCCGGGCTCCTCTCTGAGGGGAAGCCAGGCTCGAGAGAGGGCAGAGATGCCCCGGGACAGAGCCGGGACCTGGGCACGGGGTGGCACTTTCAGGTGTTCCCCACTGGCCCCTCAGCCTCTCCCTGCTCGTGATCCTTATTCCAACCCCCGCCCCTTTGCTCATCTGCGCCCCTGCCTAGACTCCCACCCCATCCTCACTCTAGATCGAATCCTGCCGAGGCCTTAACTCTGCCTCCACGGCTGGTTTCTCGGCTATCAGCCTTCAGGTGTAAGCTCCCACACTCTGGGCCTGAGCCCTGGGTGAGGACGGGAGGGGGTGAACTCTCCCAGCTCCTTGGGAGAACTCAGCTTCTCAACCAGACCCAGGAAAGGGAAGGCTTTTGGGGAGGGCAGCACCCCAGCCCTGCTTGTCCTGTCTCCTCTCTAGCCCCTCCTCGTCTCCCTTGAGGGGCTGAGGAAACATGCTGGACAGAAAGGTTGGGTAGGTTCTCCATTGGGAAGGGAAGCATGAGGGATGGTGAGAGGGTGGAAAGAAAAAGAGGGAGAGCTGGAAGCAGGGGTCCAGCAAAGCAGCTTCCCACAGAAAGCAGCAGAGCAGAGGGATTCACGGACCCTGGAGCGTGACTCTGATTTCCCATACCAGATCCGCCGCTTCCTTGCCATGTGACCTTGAGCAGGGCACTGCGCCCACCTGACCTCAGTTTCTTTATCTGTAAAGTGGACATGTCAGCCGTACCCACCTCCGTGGATGACAGGGAGAATAAACATGTTGTGCACGTTAACTCTCAACCCAGGTTTCGGGGTATGGAAAGCACTCAATAAATAGGTGGTGGGACCAGATTTTGAGGACCCAGGGTTGTGGGCGAATAATCAGATGGGTGCTCCAGGGAGGAGGTGGATGCGAGCTCTCTCTTTCTCTCTCTCTCCTCGTCTCAGAACTACCTCTCCCGGAACTTTTACACCCTGCGATTCCTTGCCCTCTTCTTGGCTTTTGCCATCAACTTCATCTTGCTGTTTTATAAGGTGCTGGTCTTGAGGGGCAGGAGGATCCGGACCTTGCGGGGGAGGGAGGGACTCAGCCCCAGGCAGGTTCCCTGGGCCCCTGCAGTGAAGGGAGAAGGTGCTGGACTCGCTTCCCGGGAGGGTTCAGGCTGGACACCCACATCTTGGTTCCTGGGTGGGGGTGGGGGTGATTAGGGGGGTCTGGGTCCACCTGGGATAAATGCCTGAGACTTAGAAAGGGGGGTGGGACTTAGAAAGGGGGGTGCATCTGAGTTTCATGTTCAGCTCTGCCTCTCACCAACGCTGTGCCTGGGGTACAGGCCTCCAGCTCCATAACCCCCATGACTCAGCTGAGCTGCCTGCCTTTCATGTAAGCTAAGAGAAATTTGTGAGGAGGAGGAACTGAGAAACTCCTGGAATAGAAAGAAAGGACTAAGAACCAACCTACTCAAAGGACGAAGGAATCTTTGGGTCTTGCAGGGATCTAGATAACAGCATAGAGAGGTGGACTAGCAGAGTGAGCCGAGGTTGGCTTCAGTGGGATCGAACCCTGATCTACCACTCACTGCTGTGTGATGTCAGGCGAGAAGCTTAACCTCTCTGTGCCTTGCCTCATCTGTAAAATCCAATCATAACAATACCTACTTCTTAGAGCTCTGGGTATTGAAAGAGGATTAATATGCATCAAGCATTCTAGAATGGTACCTGACAGATAGAGAAGTGCTTCTAAATGTTAGCTACTAATTGTATTATAAGGGCTAATATTAATGATCAGACTCTACTATCAGGATAATCAGCTCTCACTGTTCTCAGCTGTCACTCAGGCCAACAAATTCCCAGGACAGACTCTGATTCGCTAGCTTGGGCCCTGGCCCGCCCCTTGATCTGGATTGACAATCTCCCAAGACTGCTTCTGGCAGGGGCCCCATCCAGTCTCAGGAATGGAGGCTCTTCATTTTATTCATGGGTTCTGGGTGCCTGGACATGGGAGCCCCCACACTGACTGACCTCTGCCCCCCTCTAGGTCTCAGACTCTCCTCCAGGGGAGGACGACATGGAGGGCTCAGCGGCTGGGGACCTGTCTGGTGCAGGATCGGGTGGCGGCTCTGGTTGGGGCTCAGGAGCCGGTGAGGAAGCGGAGGGTGACGAGGATGAGAACATGGTGTACTACTTCCTGGAGGAGAGCACGGGCTACATGGAGCCCGCCTTGCGCTGCCTGAGCCTGCTGCACACACTGGTGGCCTTTCTCTGCATCATCGGCTACAACTGCCTCAAGGTGGGCCTGGGCCTTGGATCTGCACAGGGACTGGGAGACCTCACTCAGCCCTTGCATGGAGGGGGCTGGGGAGCCGGGCACAGGGTTGGGGTCTTCAGCAAGGATGATACTCAGACTGGGAGCTGAAGCCAGGTCCTGAATCTGTTCATTTCTGAGTCAAAAGGCCAAAGTTGTAATTGGGAATACTATTTTCCACGTGCTGGTGAGTTAAGGTCTGCGGTCCCAGACACATGGTAGGTGCTAATGGAGGGGGGATGTGTTTTCTGACATCAACTATGCATAAGACTTGTGATGCCTCTGAGGTGTCGTAGGAGAGCTTCAATTTGGGGCCCAGGAGTTCTGTTGCAGCAAATCTTGGTATTTTATTATTGAGTGAAGAGGGCTATCTACTTACGATCGCTGTTCCCTTGACCTGGAATGCTTTTCCCCACTTCCACCTGCGTTCACCTGCCTCACCTGCCTGTTTTATTCATTCTCCCTCCCTGCGGGGAGGGGGGTTCCCTGGGCTGCACCAGGCAGTACTCTGGGCTCTCCTGGCCCTGACACTGCCATCTCTGCCCCAGTGTTCCTGTTCCAATCCTGCTCACCCTGGGAAGTTTCCTCTGGGTTCTCCCACGGGCTCCTGCTGAGGCTGGGGCCCAGCTCTGGAGCCTGACCGTACCCCTTCTCCTCCCCCCAATCTAGGTGCCCCTGGTGATCTTTAAGCGTGAGAAGGAGCTGGCCCGGAAGCTGGAATTTGACGGCCTGTACATCACGGAGCAGCCTGAGGACGATGACGTGAAGGGGCAGTGGGACCGGCTGGTGCTGAACACACCGTAAGGGCCCTGCCTCTGTGGGCGGGGAGCCCAGGTGGTTTCTGCTCCAGCTCAGGCCTGGGCCTCCGAAGTCTGGGGCTCCGATCCTCTCCAGGGCGGCTCATTCTCCCCAAGCCTTTCTCTTCCTTTGTGTGATGTAGACAAGTTTCCTGGGCATTCAAGTATCTGTGGGGGCGCTGGGGACACATGGGGAGTCCTGAGCCCCAGTCCTGAAGGTCCTGGCTCAGGGAATCTGAGGGGGAACTCAGGCTCCTAGTGAAAACTGCTCCCAGTTAAACTCTGCCCTGGAGACTGAGTCCCAGCCAGGCCCCGTGGAGGGGAAATAGGGAACAACTTGATTTTGAACTGAGCCCAGAAGGGAATGAGGGTGTGTAAGGGCCACGTGGTAGAACTCCACACCCAAAAAGTGCACTTCCAGCCACTCCATCTCCCTCCAGATCAAGTCCTGCTTCATGTGTCCACACAGTAGGGCTGCATGGTGGGAATCAGAGCACTGTGTCAGGGTGGAGACCTGGGCTGGCCACATGCTAGCTGGGAATTCTTGGTCAAGTCACTCAGCTGCTCTGGGCCTCAGTTTCCTCATTTGTGAAGTGGGGATAAACAATCACACCAACCTCAGAAGGATCTTACAACCTTTAATGAATCCATGTAGTTTCTTTATTTTTTAAAAGATTTATTTTACTTATTTATGCATACAAGACCTGGGGTGCAGGTGGTGAGAGGCCTCACCAGAGACAAAGTGGGGAGCAGAATAGGTGGACTGACTGAAATACACTACTGAGGGGTGCAGCGGACGAGACAGCAGAGGTCTGCTGTGCCCTGTGGGTCAGCTCCCTGGCCTGTGCTGCAGTGGCTGCCCATAGCTTCATAGTGCTGAGACTTAACCCCTTGTGCCACCAGGGAGGCCCACCATGTAGTTTCGGGAGCAAGTGAGTCATAGATAAGGTTGGCGTTGACTTTCTTATGGGGTCCTGCCCAGTGGAGGCGATGTGAGGGGGACAGCAGAGAAGCCACAGGAACACATATCATCTCAGGCTCAGCTTTCACATGTTCAAGTACAGGTGCTTAAGAAGAAAGAAAAACACCTGTTTAAAATAGTGTCTGCCGAGGCCTTGACTTCTAAATCCCATGTCCCATGAACAGCAGCCAGGCTCCGAGGAGAGGCTGCAGGCTTCAGGGCCTGGGCGGGCAAGCGTGGGCCGAGCCTGGGGGGCTTGTGTTGGAAAGGAAGGATGTGCTCCATGAAAGCTGGTGGCGTGCCGGAGGGACCGAGCCGCGGCCTAGAAGGTCCTCCCGCTGGCCTAATCCAGGACCATAGGAAGTGAAATGGACAGAAACACATCAAGCAGGTCTGAGTAGATTCATAATGAGACTCTTCTCTTCCTCCCCCAAGAAAACCCTAGACCCATTGGCCATCTTTGCAGCATGCTTGCCATCAACTTGTCAATTGGTAAACTGGTAAATGAAGGGGCAAATCATCATATAAAATGAAATGAAAGAGTTCCAGAAAGCAGCCCCTGCGCCTGGGGCTGGGTCAGCTGCTGACTCGGAGCCCTCCATGCCCCTCATGAGGCCAGGGCTTCCCCGCCCGAGCACAGTGCTGGGTCTTTTTTGTGCTCCTGGCCGTGAGTGCAAGCCCCCTGCCTCACCTGGGCCCCCGAAGACAGCCGCAGGGGGAGCGGTTGGCCTTGGACGAGCTTCGTCCAACCTGACCCCCAAGTGAGACGCAGAGTCCCCTATAAGAAAAGCCTTGGAATTTCAAACCCCCCCAGGCCTGGCTGGTGGCTTCCATTCTCTCCTGCCTGACATCTTGCTCACTTTCTCTGCAGGTCTTTCCCCAGCAACTACTGGGACAAGTTTGTCAAGCGGAAGGTGAGTGAGCAGGGACTGGAGGAGGAGGGACACACGAGGAGGGTCACTTGCTGCCACCAGACCATCCCTGTCGAGCACCTGCTTTGTGTGCAACCTTGTGTGCAAAGCCTCATGGGGCTTTGCCCCTCAGAGGAGCACCTCAGTTTCTGAGCATGGAAACCATACTTTCCTCTCTCCATGAGATGATACCAACATAGCCTAAAGCCTGGCACAGAGACAGTGCTCAGACATGAATGGTGAGGAAGGAAGGGAGGCATACTGTGTGAAGCACACAGATTTCAAAGAGTGTGTGTCCTGGATTGCTTGCTTCTCTATTCCTGTGTCAGCCTTTCTGTGCCTCAGTTTCCTTCATATTCAAAGCGAAAGAAAACACAAGATATGTCTCCGCTGTTACCATCATTCATTCACTCAACAAATATTTACTGAGTACTTCCTGTGTGCAAGGGGGCATGTTAGGACCTGAAATTCAGCAGTAAACAAAACAATCATTCTGACATTCGAGTTGAAGAGAGATGAAGATCGCATTTATAATGTTCGGGAGGTGAAGTGCTGGAGAAGCAAAGAAGCAGTGGAGAGGGTGGGGCGTGAGTATGTTGCTCAGGAGAGGTTGCTCTGGCATGTAGGTGGTGAGGAGAAGGCAAGCTAATTGATAAGGAGGTGAGAGGGTGAGCAGGTGGAAATCTCGGGGACAAATGGCTTAGCTAGGGGAAGCAGCCAGTGCAAAGGCCCTGGGGCAGGAATGTACCCGGGGGTATTTGAAAATCTGTAGCTGGAGCAGAGTGAGTGAGGGGGTACATGGAAGGAGAGAAGTTCATACATGGTGGAGGGCCCAGGTACTTGGGATTCCCTGCCTCCTGCTTAATACAGTAAATTCTTACAATTTGGCTAATAAATCAACTAAACCTTTTTCAGTTTGGAACCCCCCCTCCTTACGCCAGGAAGTGAAGAAAGCTCTGACTCTTCCAGACAAATGCACTTTCAATTTCTCAAAGTTCAGAGTATCCCCAGAACATCCCGTGCAGACTCCCACCCTCCCCCACTGCAGCTGTGCCTGCACACCCTCCCCACCAGCTGTGCCTGCACACCCTCCCCATTCCCCCCATGCAGGTTCTGGACAAGCATGGCGACATCTATGGGCGGGAGCGGATCGCTGAGCTGCTAGGCATGGATTTGGCCTCCCTGGAGATCACAGCCCAAAACGAGCGCAAGCCTGAGCCGCCCCCTGGGCTGCTCACCTGGTGAGCAGGGGCAGCCTGGGCAGCCTGGGGCAAGCAGCAGAGGGAACCTGGTTTGACCCTCGGGCATCTGACTTTCTCCTTCCCCCCACCCCACACAGGCTCATGTCCATTGATGTCAAGTACCAGATCTGGAAGTTTGGGGTCATCTTCACAGATAATGTGAGGAGGGCCCGTAGATGGGGAGGGACTCTCAGGAGAAGGGTTGGCGGCTCCACCCCCAGGTATCCCCAACCAGGGACTGATTCCTGAGCCTCTATGTACCTCGGATCCCAGGGTACCCTCTGACCCCACCAAGGCTCCTTCTTCCCCAGAACATTCTCTGGTGCCCCTGTTGTGCTCTCGAATTCCCTGACATTTGGCAGAGTATCCCTGATTCCTCTCAGGATTGGCTCTCCTCCAATACACCCTAGCCAGAGAGGGCACCCCGACCCCCAGAGCACTCCAAACCTTCTCGAATGTTCCCTGGCCCCAACGTACCCTGTGTGTCTCTGCGTGCTCCCTGACGCCTGACCCTGTGTGTCCACAGTCCTTCCTGTACCTGAGCTGGTACATGGTGATGTCCCTCCTGGGGCACTACAACAACTTCTTCTTTGCTGCCCACCTCCTGGATATCGCCATGGGGGTCAAGACGCTGCGAACCATCCTCTCCTCCGTCACTCACAACGGGAAACAGGTGTGGAGAGGGCCTGGCTGAGGGGCGAGCCTGCCGGGAGGAGCTTGACTTTGAGTGGGTGGAGGGGTGAGGGCCTGGCTGCTGGAGTGGGGAGGGGTAAGGCTGTGCGGGCTCAGCCAGGGCAGCTGTGGGTCTTGAGAAGGGGCGAGAGCCCCAGGGGCTGATCCAGGTCAGGACTGGGGAGGCCCAGCAAGGGGGAGGGACAAGCTGATTCTGGAACCGGCCCACCCCTGCCCCCCCCAGCTGGTGATGACTGTGGGCCTCCTGGCGGTGGTGGTCTACCTGTACACCGTGGTGGCCTTCAACTTCTTCCGGAAGTTCTACAACAAGAGCGAGGATGAGGATGAGCCTGACATGAAGTGTGACGACATGATGACGGTGAGCCCCTCCCCCAACACGCTTGGCCAAGTGAATGACTGTCCCTGACCCTTAGTTTTTCAGTTTGTATAGTGGGCTAATCATAACTACCTGAGGGCCTCCCTGGTGGCGCAAGGGGTTAAATCTCAGCACTATGAAACTATGGGCAGCCACTGCAGCACAAGTTCGATCCCTGACCAGGGAGCTACCCACATGGCGCAGCAGACCTCTCCTGACTTGCCCACTGCTCTCCTCAGCAGTGTATTTCAGTCAGTCTGCCTGTTCTGTTTCCCACTCTGTCTCTGGTGAATCCTCTCACCCCCCCCACACCTCTGGCCCGTACCCCAGCTCTTGTATGCATAAATATAAATAAATCTTTATAAAATAATAATAACAATACCTACGTGGTAGATTTCTGGAGGTTTCTATGAGCTGCTATCACAAGTAGCCTTGAACAGTGCCAGGAACATAATCCACACTCGGTAAATGTTAGCTACTGCTGTAATATTGTTTGAGCTTTGAAAGCTTTTATTACTGGGAAGGTGCTTGGGCCGTAAGGTGATTTGGGGCAACCAACCCTCCCCCACTCTGCTGTCCTCACCTGTCAGATGGGTGTGTAACAACAGCGCCCACATCCAAGCGTTGCTTTTAGGACTAAATGGTGTTCCCTGACACTCTGAGACTAGATGCCTTAGGATAGCGCCTGGCTGCTATTAAGGATGACACAGATGTCAGCCACTGTCATCATAGTCAGCAATTAAAAGTGTCACCTGATGAACGGGCGTACCAGGCAGGTTTACGTTTTCTCTTCCAGTCTAGAAGTGGGGGCCGTGGCCCAAATTGTGTTTCACCTCCGAGTGGCATGGCTCACAGCTGAGAGAGTCACGCAGGCCTTTGTCTCAGACGGTGTCCTGTAGCTGACACCCTGCTCCGAGAGAACAGTCCAGGTCCTCAGTCTGACCTCTGAGGCCCCACCAGAGCTGGTCTTGCACCTACAGACTTGTCCTTACCATAGTCATTGGCCTTTTGCTTTTACCTAAGACAACAGGGTTCTCTCGCTTCTGGGGGACACAGAGAGTAGAAATGTGAAATCTTTCACAAGTGCAGGGCAGACCATGCTCCCCACCCCTGACTTCTTCTCACCACTCAGAACCTTTGGCTCCCCATCTCCAAGTGGATAAAATTGAATCCCTTCACCATGACTCACGAAGCCCAGAAAGAACTAATCTTGCCTGAGTCTAATCACAGTCCTTCTTGCTTTTTGATCTGGTGGCCTGGTCCTCTTTCAGTTCCCCTAAGACCGTGGTTTCCTCCCAACTCAGGCCCTTTTCACCTGACACACTCTCTGCCCACCCCACCCCAGGTCCTACATACACTTACACCCCTTTACTTAACAACTCACCTTTCAACTTAAATGCTGCCTCCTACAGGAAGCCCTCCCTGACCACTAACTAGTCCAGGGCCTGCAGAGCTCTGTGACCGGGCCTGCCTCATCTCTCTCCCTGCTTTTGCTCGCAGGAGCTTTATGTTCCAGCCTCACCAAAGCTCTTTCAGTTCCTCACAAGAGCAAAATATATTCTCTTCTCCCCAGTGGTGGTGTAGCTCATGTGGTTTTCCCTCCCCCCTAAACACCTTCAAGCTCCAACTCACACAGAGTCCCCTCTTCTAGGAAGCCTTGCCTGATCACCCCAGCTGCGTCAGGCTTGCAGAGCTTCAAAGCTTTCTGAGTTCCCCATCTCACCCTTCATCACACTGTGCCTCCCCTCCTGCCTCTGCCCCCCTCCCTGCCTGACCCCTGTGTCTTCCCATCACAGCCCTGAGCAAATCCGGGCTGTCACTGTCCGATGCCATGTTTGTGAGCCTTGTGAGGGCAGAGCCCAGAGCTGTCTCAGTCCCTGCCGTGCCGCCTGCCCCCCACCCCCAGCACAGGGCCCGGCCTCTGGTAGGTGGTTGGTAAATGTCAGATGATTGAATGGTGACCAACATGCTTCTCGCCCTGCCCCCTCAGTGTTACCTGTTTCACATGTACGTGGGTGTCCGAGCCGGTGGGGGCATCGGGGACGAGATTGAGGATCCAGCAGGCGACGAGTACGAGCTGTACCGGGTCGTCTTCGACATCACCTTCTTCTTCTTCGTCATTGTCATCCTGCTGGCCATCATCCAGGGTCAGTAGCGGTGGGCGGTGGTGGGGGCCGGGGCTCAGTGCCCAGTGCTCAGAGCTGGGAGTGCAGACTCAGGATCCAGTTTGGATTATAAACTGGGTCTGTCTCTCCTTACTATGAGACTTCAGGCAAGTCACCTCCCTAGGCCTCTGTGTATCCATCTGCAAAATGGGCATGTTTATGGCACTAAACTCAGAGGGTTGTTGTAAAAATTAAGTCAGTTCCTAGGTGTTAAGTATCTGGTGCATAATAAATGCTCAATAAATGCTCGGTGTTATTTTTAGGAAGCAGGGTGAGGCTGGGGAGATGGGGGATGGAGGCAGGGCCAGAAGAGGGCGGAGTCTGAACAGGTCAAAGGTTGGGCGCTGACCTGCACCCTGCCATCCCCCAGGTCTGATCATCGACGCTTTTGGTGAGCTCCGAGATCAGCAAGAGCAAGTGAAGGAAGATATGGAGGTAGGGCCCGCGTGGGGCGGCCCGGAGGAGTTCTGAAACTCCGGGACAGTCGCGTGGCCTTGACTCATGTCTCCCCGCCTCTCACAGACCAAGTGCTTCATCTGCGGCATCGGCAGTGACTACTTCGATACGACGCCTCACGGGTTTGAGACCCACACGCTGGAGGAGCACAACCTGGCCAATTACATGTGAGCTTGGGCCCGCTGGCCTATCAGGAGGACGGGGCCTGGCCAGAGTGCCAGAGCCGGTGGTGGGCATGGGCCAGCTGGGGCAGCGGGTGTGGCGTCCATGTGGGTGGCCTCCCGGTCAGGAGGAGAGGGTGGTCCTGACCTGCCTCCCACCCCCAGGTTTTTCCTGATGTATCTGATAAACAAGGACGAGACGGAACACACGGGTCAGGTAAGGGGGTGCTAACGGGAGGGCAGTGGGCCATGCGTTTGAATATAAGGTCAGTAGCTGGCAGTAAGAAGCTCGTGTCATTATCAAGCCTTGGAAGATGTGACCCATCGAATCTTCCCCATCCCCCACCCTAGGAGTCTTATGTTTGGAAGATGTACCAAGAGCGATGCTGGGATTTCTTCCCAGCTGGAGATTGTTTCCGCAAGCAGTATGAGGACCAGCTTAGCTGAGAGCCCCCAGCTGGCCTCCGCCCCCACCTCAAGTGCCTTACTCTCAGAGCAAGCCCTGTAGCCCCCCAAACCAAGTACTGGAGAAATAAAGTCTCCTACATCCCTCCTGTCACTGTGTTGGATTGGTGGCATTTCGGGGTGGGTGGGAATTCTGCCTTCCACCCCTCAAAAAAAGAAGACAACGGTGACTGAAGTTGTTTATTTAAGTCCTGAGCACTAGTGTGTCTGTTGGGGTGGGGGGGTGCAGGGACTAGTGCCTGACACCCTCCCTAGGGACTCATTCCTGGATGTAGAGGTTGCTGGGAGCATTGGGGTCATCCGTCGGGCGTGTCTCCACTATCACAGGCCTGGGGAGGGAAGAGAGAAGTCAGTTTGTTCATTTGTTCATTCTGTCATTCAAAGTCATGGCATCTGTGCCGACACAGTGCCAGTCCCTGCCCTCGGGCGCGCAGTCCAGAGTGGCAGGCAAACATGAATCAGTGAATTACCTGAGTGCATGGGGCACAGAGCAGGGAAACCCAGCCCAAGAGGTCAGCCAAGGTGCCCCCAAAGAGATGGTGGAACCCCAGAGAGTCTCAGGAAGGAACTTGGTTAAAGGGCAGGGAAGAGTGTTCAGAGCAGAGGGAATAGCCTGTGTAAAGGCCTTCAGGTGGGATAGGAGCTGGGGCTTGGCTCCAGAAGGATTAGGTCTTTATATAGAGGCCACAGAAGTTTTTTTTTTTTTTTTAAGATTTAATTTATTTTTATACAAGAGCTGGGGTACAGGCCAGATGTGCGGGAGGGTGAGAGGATTCACCAGAGACAAGAGTGGGATGCAGAACAGGCAGACTGACCAAAATACACTGCTGAGGGGAGCAGCAGGGGCAACAGGAGAGGTCTGCGTGCCATGTGGGATTCTCGCCGGCTGGCCGGGAATCGAACCCGCACTGCAGAGGCTGCCGACAGCTTCACAGTGCTGCGCTCAACCCACTGCACCACCAGGGAGGCCCAGAAGTTTTCTTTTTTTCTTTTTTTTTTTTTTTTAAAGATTTATTTATTTATTTATATAAGCACTGGGTACAGTCAGAAGCGCGGGAGGGTGAGAGAATTCACCAGAGTCAGAGGGGGGGGCAGAGCAGGCAGACTGACAAAGTACACTGCTGAGGGGAGCAGCGGGCAGCAGGAGAGGTCTGTGCACCATGTGGGACCCTCGCTTTGCGGCCGGGGATCGAACCAGCGCTGCAGAGGCTGTGGGCAGCTTCGCAAGCCAGCGCTCAACCGTTGCGCCACCGGGGAGGCCCAGAAGTTTTCTTTTTTATATCCAAAATGGTTAAGTTTATTAGAAAAAACGGAGAAGATGGCGCTTGCACAGACACAAGTGGGCAGAAAGAGCTGCCGACAGGTTTCAAACAGTGACACAGTCAAATCTGGATTTTAAAAGACCTTCTGCATGTCATTAGTCTACAGGGGATCTTTGAAGGGGTTCTCCCCAGCTAAATTGGGGACTAGTTGTGCTTCAAAATAAACAATGGGGGACCTCCCTGGTGGCTCAAGGGGTTAAGCACAGCACTGTGAAGCTATTTGCAGCCTCTGCAGCACGAGTTTGATCCCCGGCCAGGGAGCTGACCCACATGGCGCAGCAGACCTCTCCTGACTTGCCCACTGCTCCCCTCAGCAGTGTATTTCTTCAGTCTGACTATTCTGTTCCCCACTCTGTCTCTGGTGAATCCTCTCACCCCCCATACTTCTGGCCTGTACCCCAGTTCCTGTATGCATAAATAAATCAATTTTTAAAATAAATAAATAAATAACGGTAGTAGCAGGTTATAAGTCACAGAATGAAATGGAAATCCATGAAACCATGCTGAAGGGTGAGCTCCCTATGGTAGAACAGCAACTAATAAATGTGGAAAGAATGCTAGAAAGTCACCCTAGTAACCATCCTAATAACAGATTCAGGCAAAAATCATCAACAGATTCTAAAATGAATAGATGAAAGACTGATGAGAAACAGTGTGTTTACATTGTCTCAATAATTGCCCCCCCCAAAAAAATACTTAGTAAACAGGAAAAAAGAATAACTTCGTAGTGGAGAAATCTGGTTGGCTCCACCTTAACCAAATGACCAAATGATCAAAAATAACATAATGGGACAAAGTGCACTGTCCCTCCTGGTGCGCTGAGGACACACCATGGTGTCTGTGATGTTACAGACCAAAACATTTAACCTGGAAACCTCAAACCCAGCTGAGGGACAGTGTGTAAAACCCACTTTCCTGTGCTGTTGAAAAGTGTCAGGGTCACGAAAAACAAAGTCTAAAGACTTGTTCCAGACTCGAGACTAAAGAAACTCGAGTCCTAAATGCACATCCTGGTCCTGAATCAGACCCTGGACCAGGGGAAGAGAGTGTTCATTTTTGGTGGTTAAGAGTATCTGTGTGACCCCTGGGGAGACTCGATGGGTGTGTGATGAGGAGGCTACGGGGGTCAGTTTCTGGATTCTGACAGCAACAGTGTAGTTTGTAAGGATGTTTCCTTGTTTTTGATTTAGGACACATTACACCCAAGTATTTAGGGGTCTATGGGCATCATGTCTGCAACTTACTCCCCAACAGCCAGAAGTAGAAGGGTGCACCAGATGTGTTTTGTTTTTTTTTTAAAGTCAACATCTGAAGAATTTGAGTAAAGGAGACTTTTGCAACTTTTTGTGAGTCTAAAGTTATATCAGAATGAAAATACCCCAATATGGCCTCGCCACATCAGAAAGCCCCCTCCCAGGCCCTCTGGCCCCTTCCCCAAGACCATACCTGGGGGAGCCAAGCAGACGGAAGGTGAGGGTGGGGTCCCTCAGTTCTTGCAGCAGCTGGGGGAAAAGGTGCTTATGTCAGTGTCTAGACGACTGCCCCCCACTCCCTTAGAGAGAGAAGGGGGAGGAAGCTCCCCAAATTTCTCATCTCAGGTCCAGAAATAACCATTCTTGACCATACTGCTCACCAGCTGTGTGATCTCAGGAAAGTTACTTGACCTCTCTGTGCCTTGGATTATTGACCTGTGAAATCACAGTGCTTATCTGACAGGTGAGCATGAAGATTAAATACAATAAAACCCTGAAAGGCAGAGTGTCAGAGTGTGGCACATCGTGGTCTATGAGCAAAACACCATTTTCCAGATGGGAAAGGTGAGGCACAGGAAGGGAGAGTCATTTGCCTAAGGTCAATTAGCTGGATTTCAACCCAGGCAGTCTGCTCCCCGCTGTTAACCACCCACATGTCTCTATATGATCCCCACTTTATAGCTGGGAGACTAAATTGAGGAGAGTAGAAAAGTCCCTTGTAGAAAACCACGTAGTGGCCTGGATGAGCTCTGGACCTTTCGCTGGGCACCCGAACAAGTAGGCTAAAGTCCTGCCCACTCTAGCGGCCACTGCAGGTGATCAGGCTCATCAGCTCTACAACCCATCTTTCTCCAGCAGCCCCCACCCACAACGCCTTTCCCAGTCACGCCCCAAGCTAAGCACCACCCAAGAGACCCCAAACTAGACCCTGTCTCAACTGAGACTGAAGGAGACTCCAGGACTTCGCACCCCGGCTTAGTTCTCCCAGCCCACCTGATGAAAGTGACGGGGTGGGAGGCAACGACGGCAGGTACTGAGATCGAGATGCTTACCTGGTCTGAGCCTGGAGCCCACACCTGCACTCCGTGCTTCCAGAAGGCCTGGAGCCGACCCCCGACCATAGCTGTGGGGAGAGCAGTGCCTGTGACCCTTGGATATCAAGGGGCCTCCCTCCAGACCCCGGGGCCCTCCTACCCTGCACCTACCCACAGCCTGCACGGCTTCAGTCATGGGGATCTCTGGAGTTCGAAGACCCCGGACTGGAGCCCCCTCGGGGGTCACCAGTTTCAGAGACCCTAGAAAAGGTAGAGAGAAAGCTGTAAGGCCAGTGATCGGGGCTCAGAAGTCTACCTAGGGCCTGGGCAATGGAGCCAGTGTGAGAAGCAGGTCGGGGTGAGGCCCAGTGGGACGTGCTGTTTCTGAGTGGCACAGGGGCTGGCGTTGAAGATGCAGCAGCAGTGGGGAGGAGCGGAGGGCCCTTACCGTCCATCAACACCATCACCTTGTCTTCTTCAACCTGGGTCACCTGTACTGGCCCTTTGTGCTCTATTTGAGAGAAGGGTATTCAAGAACCAATTCAGCCTAGTTCCACCTTCCTGCGCTGGACACTCTCTGATCCCCCAGCACGCGGGCATCACAGCGACCCCGCTGGGTCATGAGCTCGTGCTCATAGAGAGCATGAGTTACAAATCCCCGCCTTTCTCCGGTACTCGCTCCCACCCGGTTCCCAGTTACGCCCCCCGCGCGAGCACCGCCCGACACTAAGGACCCACCCCCTAACGGGGATCATCCGGGCCGCCCCCAGCAGCCCCGCCCCGGCGAGACCCCGCCCCGCTCACCGGTGCTCATCTCGCCCAGCCAGCAGGACAGCGCGCCGAAGCGCACGGTGTGGAAGAGCACCGACTTGGCCGGCCGCCCGGGGCTCACGCCGATGCACACGGCAGGTAGCTCGGAGCCCGGCCCGGTGAGCAGCGCGAACACCGGCAGGGGCGTCGGGAGCGGGAACAGCACCTGCTGCGGGGCCACACGGGGCGGGGCGGGCTCAGAGGAGGCTGGGGGCGGGGCCTCATGGCGGGGCGGGCTCAGAGGAGGCTGGGGGCGGGGCCTCGGCGCGAGGCGGGCTCAGAGGAGGCTGGGGGCGGGGCCTCGGCGCGAGGCGGGCTCAGAGGAGGCTGGGGGCAGGGCCTCGGCGCGAGGCGGGCTCAGAGGAGGCTGGGGGCGGGGCCTCGTGGAGGGGCGGGCTCAGAGGAGGCTGGGGGCGGGGCCTCGTAGCGGGGCGGGCTCAGAGGAGGCTGGAGGCGGGGCCTCGTAGCGGGGCGGGCTCAGAGGAGGCTGGGGGCGGGGCCTCGGGGCGAGGCGGGCTCAGAGCGGCTGGGGGCGGGGCCTCGCGGCGGGGGCGGGCCCAGAGGAGGCTGGGGGCGGGGCCTCGAAGGACTCTGGCCCTGGGTCTTGGGAGGTGACTTCTGAAAGATTCAGGGGTTCGGGCTCAGAGGGCTTAGGTCGTGCAGCCTTAGAAAGCGACGAAGTGGCTTCGGAGTGGGCGTGGCTTCCACTCGGGGGCGTGGCTTCCACTTGGGGGCGTGCCCCTTGGTGACAGGCGTGGCCCCGGGAGCGCTTGGCTTCCCAGCCAGCGAAGTCTCTTTAGAGACTCAAAGGCCCTGACTGGGGTCCCCTGGGACACCCGGGGAGCGGGTGCATCGGGCCTGCAGAACTAACAGTCCAGGGGAGGGGGCGGAGTTTAAGGCTCAGGAAGCCACAGACCCGGTAGGTGGGCGGAGCCTTGGGGAGGATTGGGGCGGGGCCTCGGGTGGAATCCAGCGTGGAGGGCCTCAGCCCCTGGCTCCCTACCCGGACCAGCAGGAACTTGTTCATGGGCTGGTACCACTGAAGCAGGACCACGGATGTCTCCAATGCCCCGCACAGGAACGGGCCCCCGGAGCTCGCGGCCTCGGCTGTGGGTGGGTAAAGATGGACTGAGGTCAATCCCCTACCCCGACGCCCACTCTCCCGCCTCCCTGGCCTGCAGAAGCCACACCTCCCCCCTCCCCGCCCCCGAGACTCCAACACCCCCGCCTGAACCCTCCAACTTAACTCTGGGCTGATGCAGGCACAGCCCACCTCCTCCCTGCACACCCACGGGGCTCTCTCACCCACACAGCACGCCCGGCAGCCTTTGGTGTCCTGGATCTTGGTGGAGACCATGTTCTTTCTGCAGAAGAAAGTTGGCATTTTGTGGGGGGGCGGGGGAGGAGAGGGAGGGAACAGGACTGAAGGCCGTGGTTACAGGGTCTGCCAGGCCACGGGGAACTGGTACCTTGCCAGGAGCCGGTGGGGGCTAATGTGAGCGATGGGGCTTCCTGCTCTGGTCTCTTTCCTTTCCAGCAGGCCCAGGATGCTATGAGAATACAGGTGGGGGGTCTTTCCTGCAGTGTGTGTGAGTGTAGGGGGAAGCAGGCAGTTATAGGACCCTGGATACAGCCCCCCCCCTTCCCCTCATCCCTCACTCAGCCCCATCCCTTTGCCCCAAACGCCCAGGTCTTCACGCTGCACGCCCTTTCCACTGATTCACCTCCCACTCGACCTGTTTTTAAACCCCCACTGTCTTTGGCTCTGGTGAACAGTGGTGAGTAAAACACACTCCATAACCCTGCGGGGCTTGCAGCCGCCTCAGGAAGTCTGGACTCCCAGCCAGCCAGCTGAGGCTACACACACTTCAGAGCTGAAGAAGATCGATATCTGGTTCTCAAGTTCGCCTCACAGACATGATATTAACTAGTGCATGAATCCTGTGTGGCTTGACATTTCCCCATAAATTAGAAATTCTTTTCAACACGTTAGTAAATGAATGGCGTAAAATTTTAATTACAATTTGCTCGCATTATCTTACTCAAGTGGGGAATGTGTCCTCATTGTGATCTGTACATCAAGGAGATGTAGAGTGGTAGGGAAAATTTTTTTTAAGTAAAGACAGATACGACAGTCTTCTCAGAATTCACATGAGCTTAGGGGGAAAATTGGGGGTCGTTCACAAGTCTGATGTGGATGTAGTGCGAGATGAGCAATCTCATTGCTGGTGGTTTCCACCGTTAAGGTTAGTGGCAAGTCGGCATCTAGCTCAGAGATCTGAGCTGTCCTAGGTATGCCCAGAAAGTTTAATCTGGCCCCAAATAGCCTGAAAATAAGTGATTTGTCTCTCATCTAAAGGACCCTACACTCTACTGGCTTCCCTGGCTACACTGGCTTTTAAAGCTAGAAAAAAAAAGAAAAGAAAAGAAAAAAGAAAGGAAATGTAAGAATAACTTATCACAGAAATTAGTTCAAAACGGACTTGTGGTAGGGACTAGCGTGAGGGCCTTTTACAGATGGGGAAACTGAGGCTCTGGAAACAGCCATTTCTCGCCCTAAGTGCCACAGTGGAGAAGTGGCTGGGATTTGAACTTCTGACCCCCACCCCTCCCACCCAGCCCACATCCTGACCTGAGAGAGACATGAGGACGTTGTTGATGGAGTAAACCCAGGTCGTCCGGCTAGGAAAGAGCTGCAGGATTGGGGAGAACCTCATGTAAGACCCCGGTGGCCCCCAACTCCAGCCCTGACCCTGGGTGCAGCCCCTCACCATTTCCAGCGTGGCTTCCTGTTCGTTCCTGTTCAAGATGAAAATGCCTTCCTCGGCCCCTAGGAGCAGGTGCTGGTCTGGGGGGGACAGACACCAGGACGTTGGGACCCCCCTCATCCTGGGGGACCTCCCAAACTCCCAAACTTGTTACACCCCAAACACTGGCACTCTGTCTCCGAGCTCGGACCTTCGAGTCTTCCACCCACCACAGCGGTGTTCCCAGCCTCTGTTTCCCCAAATCTGAACTCACATCCTGACCCAGCCCCGCAGGTGGGCTCAGTTTATCACCTCCCACTTCCCACCTAGGCAAGTCCTGACCCCTCCGTGGTCCTTTTCTGTTACATTCTGTGAAAAATCCCGGCCCCAAAAGGCTCATCCCAGTCTCTCGACCATTCACCTCCAACATAGGTTAGTGGGGTCCTAATGCCCCCATCTTGTACCCCTAACTCTAACTTTCCTGTTATATTGTGGCCCTCAAACTCTAGTGTTCCTGGTTTTCACTCTCAGGCTCATCTTCACGCTCTCCATCTTTGAACCCCGAACCCCAAACCCAACTGATACTCCAGACTCTGCTCCTGCCTCCTTCGGCTGACCCCACCCCTTCGCGCCTCCCACCGAGGTCCTCCCCACCCCGCGTGCTCCTGGATGCTCCCAGCCCCACCCTTGGTGGAGGGATGTGTCCAGGCGGTCGTGCTGTGGATCCGGAGGGGGCAGCCATTGAACAGCTTTACCAGGAGGGTACATCCCGGGGTGGGCTGCGGGGCAGGAGGGGGCACAGGTTAGGGTTCTGCTGCCGGGTGCAAGTCCTGCCTCTGTACCTCAGAGCTCTCTGACCTCGCCAGGCATGAGATCAGTGTTGGGACAGAGGAACTACTCAGCCACTGCCACCGTCTACATGGCTGCCCGCCCTCCCCGCCCACCCCACCCCTGGCCTCCCCTACCCCTTGGCAGGCACCAGTCCTCGGCAAGCTGCTCCTCACCTTTCTCTTCATCTTTTCCTTCTTGGGGGGTAACAGTGGGGGCTGGTCGGGCTCCCGGGCATGGGGCTCCAGAGTGAGGGGTCTAAGATGGGGTGGAGGAAAATCAGTCCCCAAAGACCCCTCCACCTGTGACCTCCCCCCGCCCCGTCCCCCTCCCACCCCGGCCTGCCCGCTTACCTGAATGGGCAGTTAAGTGGGGGCTTCGGGTGACTGGGGGAGGGCCACGGTGGGGCGTGCGGGGGGGAGGCCCACTGGCACACCGAACCAGCACCCCTGGGCTCAGCAGTGCCTCGTCCTCGATGCCAATGGGACCTTCGTCTGACGGGGAACGTAGCTTGGGCTTGGGAGAGGAGAAGGAACGTGGGGAAATAGATGAGGCGCTCACAGAGAGACGGGGCCTGGTAGCGCCAACCCCGGCTCGGCCAGAAGCGGCCTCTGAACGTGGCTCTGATCCTCCTCACCATCCACCGCCACCCCGGCCTCCTCCATGCCACCCCCAGACAGCAACAGGCTCCAGCCACGGAAAGGTTAGTGCTGAGGGTCTGATGAGGTTCCCAGGACCAGCTCCTGACCAGGCTAAACCCCTGGAGTCGCCCCCCTATCGCAGGGCTCTGCTTCCTGCCAGTCCCAAGGGGCTCATCATGCCACACTCCCAGACCTCAGGGAACCTGGGTGGGGTACCCCCTTCTATCCTAGGGAGCCCGGGATCGCAAACGCCAAGGCCCCTGGCCTGCTGAGCCCTCAGCCACCCGGCTCTGGCCTAGGGCCTTACCTTGGGGGGCAGGGGAGGAGGGATATCCTCTGCAGGGTTGGGGCTGAAATACAAAAATGAGGTAATCGGTTGGGGTGCTGGGACACGAGGACCCTCAGGCGCCTGACATCAGGAGAGCAGGGCGCTGGCTCCCTCCGGGCTGAGCTGAGGACGACAGACTAACAATCGCGGTGTTAGTAGCAGCTTCCCTCGGATATCAGGGTTCAGACCGAGGTGGGGTGAGAAGAGGAGGAAGGATGAGGTGAGGGAGGAGGGCTCGGCTGCAGGTGAGGCTGGAGCAACATCTGGGGGAGCTGGGGGCGGCGAGGCGGAGGGCGCGGGGCGGGCAAGCCGGGCGGGGAAGGACGCGGGTGGCACAGAGGCCATCCTGGAAGGAAGTGGGGCGGGCGCCAAGTAGGGCCTGAGATTGGGAGTTAAGTTGAGGTCATAGAAGAAAGTGGAAGGAAGCTGGGGTCTGAGGTGGGGGTGGGGGGAGGGAGGCGGGGCTGTGAGTGGGGGCTGGGGGGGCCGCTCACATGTCCACGTCGTCGTAGTCATCATCTGACTCTGACAGGTGCTTCCTGGGGGCTTCTCCAGGGGGCTGCGAGCGAGTCTGTGGGATGATGACGTGTCAGCAGGGGCCTGGGGCGGGGAGGGGGGCAGGGCAGGCAGGGGGAGGCCTCTCACGGTGTCAGTGGGGGGTCTGGACGCCATTCCTCTGAACTCCATGTGCCGCCCTGAAGGGGTGAGGAGAAACCTGTGGTGAGCTGGGGAAGTAGATTTAGGGACAGAATAGAACTGGGGGGACTGGGGCCCAGGATCCAGCATGGAAGATGTCCCTCAAGCTGTCCCTCTCTCTTGTTTTAGAGAGGCTTCATTTGGGGGTCAGGGTTTGGGAGCAGGGCGGTGGGGGCCCTTGTGTTTGTTTGGGGGTCCATTTGGGTATCAGGGTTCTGACAGAGTTTTGAGATCTCTTTGGGGGTCAGGGTGGTGAGTGGAAGGCTCAGGGCATCTGTTTGCAAGTCAGGGAAGTGGGGTCTCCATAGTCAGATACCCAAAGGTGATGGGGGGCTCTGAAGGCCTGTTTAGAAGTGATGAGGGCCTCTGTTGGGGTCTGATGGTGGAGGAGGTCTCTGGTGGGCAGCTCAGGGGTGTCTCTTGGACATCCACAGTCAGGGGTCCCCAAGCACAAGGACTCTACTCACGATAGCAGTCTGCATCGGGGACCCCCAGAGAGGTGGACCGGTGGGTGGATTTGATCCGCCGAGGGATGGCAGGGGGCAGCTGGGCAGAGCAGGGGTGGCATCAGGGTTGTGGTGCCTCAGCACCCCCGCCACCCTGTGGGCCAGAGCCCTTGGTCCTTCCCACCACCCCTGTGCCCCCAGCTCTGCGCCAAGCCCCCAGCTGCTTCCCCTCCTCCTGAGTGAGCGGCAGGCAGGCGGCCAGGGGGGCGCCCTCACCTCCTCATCTTCAATCTCGCCTGCAGGCGCCCCCTTCCCTGGATTCCTGAGCTTGTCAAGGAG
This sequence comes from Talpa occidentalis, assembly GCF_014898055.3. Lineage (NCBI taxonomy): Eukaryota > Metazoa > Chordata > Mammalia > Eulipotyphla > Talpidae > Talpa > Talpa occidentalis. Next base: position 40,292,098 of record NW_023601754.1, read on the forward strand.
ATCCAGGATCAGGCCTCTGTTCAGCCCCGGCTGGGACACCAGTTGATGCTGGGGGCGGGGGGATGGGGGTCAGCAGACAGGCTGGGCTGGGCTGGGGGTGGTCCTGGCAGGGTCTGGCTGAGGGGATCCACTGGGAGACGTGCCAACAGGGAACTTTGGGGAGCTGTGGTCTGGGGATTCTGACAGTGCCAGTGAAGGAATTTGATGAATTCAGGGTTGGGGAGGCGGGGCTTGGAAAATTCCAGAGTGTCTGAGAGTGGACCGGGATTCCCCGGGAATTGCAGAGAACACCCAGAAATGGGACCTGAGGCCTTTGGGATTTTGTGTGTTTTAGCACTCGGGGTTTCTTGGGAAAAAGATATCTGGGGTACAATTTGGAGAGTCTTGGCGGGGTCTGGGAAAATCTGAGGGACGAGGGACTTTGAGAGGACCCTTGGGGTTCTATGGAACAAAATGATCCATGTTCTTGGGAGTCCTGGGAGGCCCTGGGGGGCCTGGGGGGCAGGCTTCTGGGGGAAGGGATGCTTACGCTGAGCATCTTGGTAGCGCCAGGCCGTTTCTTGGGGCTCTTAGTGAGGGTGACTTTGACAAAGTTGTGGAAGGCAGCCGACCTTGGGGGGAAGAAGGGGTGCTGGGGTGAGCAGACTAGAGCTTCCCATCGGACCCCCCATGCCTGGCTCTTCCCTCCCATGTCTCCCCCTTACCATTTGCTTTTATCCTTTAGCCGGGGAGGCTGGTACCCACTCTTGGTCATGAGGAAGAGAACCCTAGAATACGGAGAGAACGTGGGGTCAGACCTCACAACTTGAGGGACCCCCCCAATAGCTCCGAGGTCAGCAGAGAGCAAAGTGAGGGGCAGGATGGGAATGAGGAGTAGGTTGGGTACTGCATGGGGGGGGCATCCCAGGGGAAGCCCCCCTCACATTATGAGCTGCAGTATCCACAGAGGAGGCTCAAGGTGGGGGTCCCCGCATTGGGGGGTCCTAGTGTGGAGGCTAAAGAAAAGACTTTCTGAGTTGGGGGGATCCTTGAGGGTCTCAGATTCAGCTTAGAGGCACGGAGCCTCCTGTAGGGGGTCACGATGGGGGCAGCAGGTTAGGTGGGTGCTCAGGTCAGGGCCAGGGTCTCCGGGCGCAGAGCACCTGCCGCGCCCGCCTACCTGAGGGGGTGCACGTCAAAGAGCGGCGGCTGCAGCTCAGCCAGCTCGATGGCAGTGATGCCCAGGGACCAGACGTCACACAGCTCGTTGTAGCCCCCCTTCATCGCCACGGCCGCCACTTCCGGAGCCATCCTGGGGGCAGAGACCCTCAGAAACCAGGGGGGGACCTCAGGAGGGGGAGGGGAGGCCTGAGTGGGGGCAGAGCGGGCAGGAGGGAGACTGAGAGGCGAGTGGGGCAGAGAGGCAGGTATGGAGAGCAACCCAAGGACAGACAGAGCGAAAGACAGACAGAGACAGGGCCTCAGACAGGGGTAAGAGACAGAAAGGCACAGAGGCGAAGAGATCGGGGTGAAAATCAACCAAATGATGAGAGAAACAGGGCGAGAGGGACAGAGAGCCCAAGGCTGGTGGGAAACTCAGGTGCGCCCGCGAGCAGGCAGGAAGCAGTGGCAGGGGAAGGGCATTCCCCGAAAAGTGGGGTGGGGGAAGCCGCTGCCCCCCACGCCAACCCTGCCAGGCGCCCCTCACCAGTAGGGCGTCCCGATGAAAGAGAGGCGTCGAGCCAGCGTGGCCCCGATCTGGGCCGAGATGCCAAAGTCAGCTGGAGGCAGAGGGAGGGCATAGTGACGAGGGGTCCCCTGACCCTTTGGGCGGCCAGCGAGCCCCCTCCCCGCCTCTGCCGGCCGCACTCACCCAGTCTGACCTCCCCAGCGTCATTGATGAGGATGTTGGCTCCCTGGGGACCAAAGCGGGGTGAGTCAGAGCAAAGGCCTCCTCCATTCCCTGATCCCCTCTCAGCCCCCCACCAGGGCCACCCCGTCTCCTGCCTCCTCTTCCCCCCCACCAAGGCCACCTTGATGTCCCGGTGGATCTTCTTCTGTGAGTGCAGATAGGCCAGTCCCTGGGGAGGGGTGGACATGGGGGGCTGTGAGTGCCTGGGGGCGGCGGCGGGCCCGGCCCCCGCCCCGGCCCCTCCTCACCTGGAGCACTTCCCGGCAGACATAGCCGATCTGCAGCTCAGACAGGGCCCCCGTCACTGCAAAGGTCACCCCAGCAGCGTTGGGTGGGGAGCAGGAAGCCTGGCCTTGGGAGCCCCCGGCCCCCACCCACACCAGCTGAGAGGGTGCCACGTGGGCTCAGGGAAACCAGTGGGAGGGGGTGACTAAGGGGCCGTCAGCGGCACAGAGGCAGCGAGGAGGCCGGGAACCCGAGGCCAGAGGGAGGCAGAGTCACTCAACGGGTATTTATTGCACGTCTCCTGTGTGCCGGTGTCTGTGGGTGGCACCGGGGACAGAGCTGTGGCCAGGAGAGGTCCCTGCCCCCCTAGAGAGAACATTCCAGCAGGCAGGATGGAGAGGAAACGAGATAAAGAGGTAAGATGCACAGCAGGTGAGCTGCATTCCCAGGAAGGCCAAGCAAAAAAGGATCTAGGGAAATCCGTGAGGCCAGGGGGGCGGTCAGCGGTCAGCAGAGGCCACTCTGAGGAGGTGATGGGGCAGTCTCTGCCTGGAGGGGGACAGAGAGCAGGTGCCGAGGTGGGGAAGGGGCCTGGGGGGTCTGGGAAGCAGCAAAGTAGGTGGAACAGAGCGGGGGGAGGAAAGTGGTAGGAAGTGGGGTGCGTGAGCCAGGATGAGGTGGGGTCACATTCAGGGGTCACGAGGACATTGGGCATCTCTTTTCGGGGAATGGTCCAAACTGAACAGAGACCAAGGAGCGGGAAGACAGGCACACCGAGAAGGAAACGCATTCGGAGGTGCGCGAAGGAATAGGGGTGCCAGAGGGGCCAGGCCTAACAGAGGGGCTGTGTCACTGTGGGCCTGTTTGCCCCTGAGGCCTCCTTAGTGGAGCTCCTGACCTGCCAGGTCTCGGGCTGGGAGACAGGGAGATGGCTGAAGGCAGAGGCGAGTGTCAGAAGTTGGGGGGTGATCAGAGGTCTACCCCCATTCCCACCCCCCCTCAAATTCTCCAGAAGTGTAAATAGCAGGCCAAGGAAAGAATCAAGAATCGGAAGCCCATTCACTCAGGTTACAGAAGCGGGGACCCCTTCTATGAGCCAGGCATGCGGGAGTCCTTGGGCACTTGAATAACCTCCACCAGAAAATGCAGATGCAAGCAGAAAGGGAGGGAGACGCAGGGAAAATTTGTCGTGGATCCTGGGGTCCGAGAGGGCGGGGTCCGGGGTCCGATCGGTCACCACAGTACCCCCAGCACCATCCAGGCAATGAAAGGGTCTCTTGGCAATGACATATGGGCCAGAAAGTCCATCCCAGGTGACACGCACAGACAGGAGAGGTGGGGTGCCGGGCTCCCCGCCCTCCCCCTCACCTTGGTAGATGTCCTGGAGAGAACCAGCCCCGCAGTATTCCATGCAGATCCAGAGCTTCTGCAGCCTACAGCAGGTCAAGGTAACAGTAGCGACAAAAATAGGAATAAATGATCCTTCCTAGGATAATCCCTGGCTCACCGTCTAGGTCAGTGAGGACATCCTGGAGCAGCTCTCAGCTGTCTCCCTTGCCCACCAGGGTGAGTGCACCCCACTTCCGTTTTAGAGATGGGGAAGCTGAGGCTCAGAGGGGAAATGTATGTTCAGAGTCAACTGGATTTGAACTCAGCTCTTTGGGTTTCTAACCCCCGGCACCTTCCGCTGCCCCGTGCTAACCAGGAGACACAGGGGCCATCTCCCAGGTTGTGGAGGATCGACGGGGACAGAGGGGCCCGGGGTGCCAGGTCTGGGGAACAGAGGTCATTATGGGGACATCTGAGATAATTAACTGGGGGGTCAGGGAATTTAGGAGTATAAAAGGAGTGAAACTGGGGCAGGATGATGAAAGGTTAGTTTTCGGGGACTTGGTTTCAGGTTCTATGAAGAGGGCAATTTGGGGGACCCCTGGTGAGAAGTGGGGGTTCCAGATTGGGGATTAGATTGGGAGATACTCTGGCCAGTAAGAACTTCACACTGGGAATCAAGTTAAGGGGCCTCAGTTAAAAACGGGGGTCCAGAATTGGAGGTCAGGTTAGGGGGTGCCCAGGTGAAGAACGGGGGTTCTGGACTGGGGGCTGGGTCCCAGGGGAGGTCTGAGGTTCATCACCAGAGGTAGCTCCCGTGGTAGGCCACGATGTTGGCATGCCGGCATGTTTTCAAGATGAGGATTTCCTTCTGAAGAGTGGAAACATCATCATCTGGGGAGGGGGGGGCAGGAGAGAAAAGGCCGCTGCAGGGGGACAGCGCTGGGGACTGTGAGCCCAGGGTCCCGGTAGGCGGGGTGGGGACATAGGGAAGGAGTCCTGGGTCCTCTCCTCACCAGGCTCCATCTTCACCATCTTCAGTGCCACCAGGTCCCCCGTCACCTTGTCTCGAGCCTTGTAAAGGGGAAGTTGGCAGTCAGGCAGGCCCCATTCGCCTGAACTCCTCAGCATCCGTGAGCCAAAGCCGAGAACTGGGACTCTCTCGACTCCCCTCCTTGGCTTCCTGGGCCTCAGCTCGCTGGTTGGAAGGGGCTAGAGAAGGAAGGAGAATCCTCACCTTGAAGACTTCTCCATAGGTGCCGCCACCCAGCCGCTGCAGCAGGTCATACTGGTCCCGGGGGTCTCTGTTGAAGATGTCTGGGTCCACGAGGTCCATCCCTGGGGGCCGGAGCTGGGCCTGCGCCCAGGGGCCAGCAGGGCCTCAGGGCTCTAGTGCTGGCACCTCCCTCCCTCCCCACAAGCCCTGCACCCTCCTTGCCTCCACCGGCTGTGGCCTCCCCGCTCCCCACTCTCGCTTCCTGCCCCTGCACAGGCCTATACAACGGGCTCCACCCCCTGTCCCCTGGGCCTCGAGAACCAGCGAGGGACAGCTTCCCCGGGACCCAGGGGACCCTTTCCACCTCCAGGGCCCTGGGCTGAATGTAAACCAGATGCAAATGATCTCAATCATAACTTGGGGGTGCCCTAGCACCCCCTCCCCCATTCTGGGTGACAGCTGGAAACCACAGTTGAGCCTGCGCTGAGCGCTTGAGGGTTTAGCCACAACCGGGAGATGGCAGATCCGTGCAGGGTTGGCCATGTAATGTATGTGCCTGTTCACTTGGGGAATAGACATGCACTTTGTGGTACCTGCTGGTGCGGGGCGCAGACCAGTGCACACGCACATGCGTGGATGCCAGAGTGCACTCATGTGGCTGTACACCGAGAGCACAAACTTGTTACAGGGCAGGGGGAGGGGCAGCCCAGACCCCGCAACCCCCTGTTGTAAATAGGTTCTGCCATCCGCCGCATCAACACAAAACACATGAGACTTTAATGGGAAGGAACTTTAATATAATTAGGAAACAATATAGGAAAGGCAAAGAAGATGATCATTTCTAAATCAAGCACCCAAAGTTACCCGTCCCCTCGTGGGTAAAATTCTATCCAAATGGGATTGGCCCAGAGCAAGGCCCCAAAGCCGGCCACAAGTCTAAAGCATTTCCCTGCCCCGTAAAGGGCACATGACACAGGCTTGTGCAGTCACATCTGCAGTGCGCAGAATTTGTGCACACAGGTCACGACCTTACAGAAGGGGAACTCGCCCACATTACTAAAGCCTCGTGGGCACTGGGCACGATCCAAGGGGAGGTCCAAGAATGGCTTCGCCCCTCTTTGGCAGGGCACAACTTTGCGGGCCCCTATTCCTGGAGTTGGGGTGCAGAGCAGGGACCAGGTTCAGAACTTGGGAAACTCAGAAACCTGTTCTCAGGGGCCCAGCTCTGGGGCGCAAGGGACTTGAGAGCGCACGGTCCCCGGGCACAGGTGAACTACTACGCGCAGGACAGCTTAGTTCTGCGAGTTCCAGGCCGCGCGTGCCGCAGCGTGCGCGCTCCCCGCCACAGATCCGTCTCCTCCCAGAGAATCGCGCGCAGGTGCCGGGAACTAGAAATGAGAAAGCGAGGGCGGGAAAAGCTTAGCTCCGCCTCTTCGCCCCCAGAAGGCGCCTGCGCACTGGCCTAAACTGAGCTTTTTCTCACGCCGTCGCTCCCGCTCGGGCGGAGCGTATGCGCACGCGCCAACTGCGCCGGCAGGGAAGAAGTCACGTGACGGCCGGAAAGCGCGGTGGCCGCCGTGACGACCTGCCTCCTGACCGCCCCGCCCATCCTCCGGCCTGGCGTTAAAACAACAACGTAGGTTCCGTTTCCGCCCTCACTTCCTCTTCCGGTCCTCGCGGGCGCCGCGCGCCCGGGTCCTCCGCTCCAGCCCGGGTGTAGGAAGCAGCGGCAGTCATGGCGATGTTCGAGCAGATGAGAGCCAACGTGGGCAAGTTGCTCAAGGGCATCGACAGGTCTGAACCCGGTCGGCAGGAGCCTAGCGGGGTGGGGGAGAGGATTTCCTGGGGAGACCGCAGGGGGTGATGAGGAGGCTGGGCTGGGGCTCGGCTGGGATTTCCTTGTCATGTTGGAGGAAGAGCTGTTAAAGGAAACACCGCAAAGGTCTGGAGCCTGGAGGACCTTCAGTCTCTGCTGTCGTCCTGTTATAAGGGCAGGGAGAGGGGCAGCCCAAACCCCGCAAACCTGCCTAAAGCCCGGAAGGAAAAGAGCAAAATCAACATCAAAATAAAAGCTGCCATTGTCACCTCCCCACGGGTCTCACCCACATCTGTCACCCAGTCCACGACCAAAAGACAAGCGCAGTTTCTTCACGTGTCTCTAGGCTCCATGCGCCTCCTCCAGGTCTCCTGGCTCCATCCTGCTTCCTTCCTCAGTCTCTTCTGCAGCTTCTCCTCTCCCTGCTCAGCTCCACCCTCCCTTGGGTGGGGCAGGGAACCTCCCCCTTTCCTGGGGACCACCTGTTACAGTCCTTCGGCCTGCCTCTCTGCGCTCAGCTTTCCCTTCCTCAGCCCCTCAGTTCCCTCCATTTGGGATTGAAACTCCTCACTGCGTCTCTCGGTGCTTCTTAATCTGGCCTCCCCTCTCCCCATGTCATTCCCTCAACACGTGTTCACTGAACTTAATCTTTCATTGCTGGGCTCTGTTGGGATCCGAGGGCACCAAGAGAGCTGCAAGCCACGCTTTCCAGGAGTTGAGACAAACCAGACAGCAGACAGCAGACAGCGATAGCTGCGAGTGGTCAGGGCTGCCTGGGGGAAACTAGGCAGGGCGGGGACCTGGGGAGGGGAGGAAGGGGTGAGTGGCAAAGAGGTCCAGGAGGCCAGGTATGCAGGCTTCAGTAACTGATTAGGAGGCTGGGGAGGCATCCTAGCAAAGCCCAATAACTCCTGTGGGGTTTAGAGAAAGGGAGGGAGGTGTAGGTTATAGTGGCGTGCCCCCCCTCCCCGCAAATGACTGGTCTCAGTTCCTGTCTTTTCTCTGCTCACTCATCTTGATTCTCCGCTAGGTACAACCCCGAGAACCTGGCCACCCTGGAGCGCTATGTGGAGACACAGGCAAAGGAGAATGCCTATGATCTGGAAGCCAACCTGGCTGTCCTGAAGCTGTGAGTGTCTGCCTCCCTCCCCACCCCCATGCCAGCAGGGTACTTAATGCTCCCAGCACTGGGTGGGGAGAGTTGGGGACAGAATGTGGCTGGTTTTGAGAATGCAAGACTTGGAAGGCAAGGAGCCTGGGACAGGAGGAGGGGTGGTGTTTTAACAATTTTGTGATTTAAAAGTCACAAAATGCAGGTACAGTCTAGTATGAAAGCCAAATGCGTAGTTTAACAAGGCATTGTAGGGCCTCCCCTGGTGGCGCAGTGGTTGAGCGCTGGGCTGAAAAGCTTCCTGCAGGCTCTGCAGTGCCGGTTCGATCCCCGGCCACCAGTGAGGGTCTCACATGGCGTGCAGACCTCTCCTGCCACCCGCTGCTCCCCTCAGCAGTACTTCATCATTCTGCCTCTTCTGCTCTCTCTGCTCTCATCCTCCTGCGCTTCTGACTGTACCCAGTGCTTGTATAAATAAATAAATCAACAAATCTTAAAAAAAAAAAAAAAAAAACAAGGCATTGTAAATAAGCACCCATGGGATCATCATCGTCCAAATCAAAAATCAACTGTTAGTGCTCTGGACCCTTTGCTTCTTATGCTTTATGCCCCCTGCCCCCACCCTGGTCACCGTGTCATACTCTCATGTCCCTACTCCTGCCTGCATCCTGCCTATCTTCTGCCAGGCTCGTCTGCTTTGCAGTCTCACAGATGTGATCACAGAGCACACACACTTGGGCATCTGGCATTTTTCACTCAGCCCTGGGTTTGTGACATCCTTTCCCTTTGTGTTTCTGTGTGGCTGCGACTCGCCTGTCCTCGCTGTGTCTTATCCCAGTGGGTGGCTGTGTTCTGGTTGTCTCCTCCTGTTGATGGACATTTGCTGGACCTTGGTGCTTTACTGACACCCTGCCAGCTGTGTGATTTTTGCTGTTGGCCTAATCTCTGTTTTGATGTCTGTACAACGGAGGAAAGAGCACTTGTGTTTTCTTCCCTGTGTCTTGAGATAACCATAGTTTACAACACAACATAGGTTCCAATACATTCTCTCACCTCAGTAACTGCATCTGTCTTACCATGCCCTCCACCAAATGCCCAGTCACCATGTACCACCAACCATTCAGACACCTCTGCATACCCCTCCCTCCCCTCTGGGAACCATTCTATTGTCTGTCTGAGGGTTTGTTTTTGTTTTGTTTGTTCACTTAACAGCACTTGTATTATTTTTAGGTTGTTTTGGGGTGATTGCCACTTAGTGAGGGAGCATTGGCTGTTTGCTTGCTGCTGTGCCATAGGCTTCGTGGGTATTAGCTCACGCTGGGTTGCCCTTGTGAGGTGGCTAGAGATGTTATCCTCACCTTTTTCAAGGGAGGACACTGACACACAGGGTATTAAACTCAGGCAGTCACAAATCTCACAAGAGATTTGTGAATCTCTTGACAAAGTCTGCAAACTAAGTGGTCCCGGGGATTAATTGTCCAGGTGTACAGAGCAGGGAGTAGGTCTGGAGAGTCCACTGTACTTGGGATCAGGACTCAGGGAGGTCCAACTCCCGAGCTCTGGGCCAAGGCAGTGGGCAGCTTGATTGGGACCTGGTGAGGCCCACAGAACTGGGGGTGCCACCGTTAACTCATCTCTCGTTCCCCTTGTCAGGTACCAGTTCAACCCAGCCTTCTTTCAGACCACGGTCACCGCCCAGATCCTGCTAAAGGCCCTCACCAACCTGCCCCACACCGACTTCACGCTGTGCAAGTGCATGATCGACCAGGCTCATGTATCCTTCTGAGCCCTCCTCCCCCCTTCCCCGCTGCCCGGATCTGGGGGCAGGGCTGGGGCAGGCCTGAGGCAGGGCTGCAGCATTCACTGGGGAGTGGTCTGCGAGCGCAGTCCCAAACACAGGCCCAGGTCTTCCCTCTCAGAGTTCATGCTCCATGGGGGAGACTGAGACCCCTGCCAGGACACCCTGGGGTGATCAGGGTGTGGAGGTAGATGGGACAGAAGAGACACCCGTCTCGAGGTCGGGAAATCTTCCTGGAGGAGGGCACATCTGAAAGGTGAGGGATTAGTTGAAGTGGCAGGCTGGTGAGCCTGGTGGAGGGACAGTATGTGGGCAGCCTGGAGGACGGGGGCGGGGCTCGGTGCTCTCAGTGGGTAGCGCAAGTTGGGTGTAGTTGGGTCAGGCTGAGGACGGGCACCAGGGGCCGTGAGACTTTAAAGTTGCAGATTTCCAGGTCGATATGTGTTTCAGAGAGATTCCACCGAGAGTTCCTGAGTGGTGACCATCGTGCGGGAGGCAGGAGGGGGTGCGGAGGGGGTGAGGTCGTCGTGCTGTGGGGCGGCTGGGCTTGGGAGTACCGCAGGCAGGAGCCAAAAAGCTAGAATGTCACCTAGACTTTCATTTTTCCTCCATGCCTGGCACATCTTGGCACAATGCTGGCTTCCAGTGAAATCAGTAAACTGAGCTCCCCGCCCTTCCTCAGGGGTCTGTTCTGTTGCTTAAAGGAGAAAGGAATAGGGTGCCCAGTGAGTCGCCCAGAAAAGCAGGGTTCCCTCCCCACGGCCAGCTGCTTCTCTAGCAGGAGGCAGCAGTTGTCTGCAGCTGTGGGCGCCTTTCACCGTGTGCACGGCAGGAGGTGGGGGATTGTGGGGGGTGCTGGTCTGCACACCCCACTCCCCACCAGGATGTGAGTTGCTCCTCTTGCTGGGTTCGCGTGGCGGTGCTCCTCAGAGTGCTCCGCGTCAGCCCTGTGCGAAGTGACGCCGTCTCCACCGGCCACTGTTGGCGTCCCTCTGCCAGGTCCCCCCTCACTGGCGGGATCACCGGGTGGCTTGTCATCTAAGCTGCGTTGCAGGGAACACGCTCCTCCTGTGTCGGTGGCAGGAGAAGCCTGAAGGCCTTGTCTCCTGGGGCGGTGTCTGAGCCACACCTTCGGGTAGAGGGGCTTTGGAAGGCGGAGGCAGGGAGGGTGATCCAGGACCCGGCTGTCTTCCCTTAACGCCTGCTCCTGCCAGCAAGAAGAGCGGCCTATCCGACAGATTTTGTACCTGGGGGACCTGCTGGAGACCTGCCACTTCCAGGCCTTCTGGGTAACTTCCTGGGGTGCAGGGGCCACGGGTGACTGGCTCAGGCGGAGCAGGCTGCTCCGAGGAGCCTGTGCTCACTGAGCAGACTGGCCGCCTGCCAGAGGGGCCGTGCTGTGTGCTTTGCTTGTGTGAGCCCAGACTCAGGCCACCTCCTGGACCCCCAAGGCTCAGCCCCTCCTCTGGCCCCCCTAGTCTTAAGCAGAAGTCCTCCGGCCCTTAGCCTTGCCCCCTGCCTTCTCAATGCCACTGCCAGGCCCTTCTCCAGAAGCCCCCGGGCCTGGAGCTCCCAAGGCAGCGCTGCTTGCTCCACGTTGTTGGTATCAGGACCAGCGCCAGGTGACGCCCCTCTTTCCCTGCAGAATTTCACCCCTGCTGGTGCCCCCCGAAAGCCAGACACTCCCTGTACCCCGCCCACCTCTCCGCTCTTTTAGCTCTTGCTTTGGGGTGACTCCTCGGTTCCCTTCTGGATGGGTGCTCGCAGCACCCTGGACCCCCAACAAGTTTTAAAAAGAATGCTGAACTGGGGCCCTGCCCTCCCGGAGGCTGATCCATCTGGTCTGGGTGACCCCAGGCGGTTCCGACAGCCTGGCCTAGCCCGGGCCGCCTTCTCCCCCAGGACTGCTCCCTCTGCTGCCCAAGAAGGTCAAACATTTCCACCCTCTGACCTCTTCCCCCAGCTTCCCTTCCTCCCGCGTAACTCTGGCACGCCTCCCCTCCCCAACCTACAGTGAGGCTGGGGGGCCGCGAAGCACACGAGGCCCTCCGTCCCTCTTAGCCCTGCTTCCCTCTGCCAGCTCCCTCCTTGGCCCCGGACAAGCTCTTCCCGCCTTCTCATCCTCTTCTCGCCGCCTCGCGTGATCCGAGCTGCTGCTTTGGTGGGAAAATAGAAGCAGCCGGAGCAGAACTTGTCCTGCCCTTGACCGTGTCCAGTGCACTGGCCGCTGGCGGCGCGCGTTTCTGTCCTGGGCCCGCTGGCCCTCCTCCCCAGCGGCCACCCCTCCGGTGCGGGGGTCCCTTCTCTCTCGCCTGCTTGTGCAGCGCCCCGGCGCGTCTCCCTTCCCGGCCGTTCTCTGCCTCCGTGGGACACGGCCGGCCTGCGGTTGGTTCTGGCCTAAAGCAGGAAACTCTTGGCCTCCACGCCCTCCTCCTCCCCCGTTCCCCGCCCCCCTTTCCAGCCATGCTCCTGGATAGGGAGGCTGGCAGGCCCAGTCGGCCTGGGTCTGGTCTGGAAACCCCAGGAAGCCCCTCCGCCTGGGTCCGGGTGGGCAGGGACTGGTGGTCTCCCTGCCCTGGGGACAGGTTGCCTGTGCGCAGGCTCCCCTGCTTATGTGGACCCAGCGCAGCCCACTCTGCAGGCCCAGCACACGCGCACCTGTCACCGCTCTTGTCACGTCAGCAGTGACGTCCGTGTTGCTAGATCCAGTTCTAGCGGTTCTCAGGCCTGTGTCGCCCTCCCTGCCAGCCCCTCAGGTCCTGCCCGGGTCCCTCAAACCCTTCCATCACTTGACTTCCGGGACAGCTGCTGCCTGATCTGCCTCGCTGCTGCTCTCTGTAGTTGTCCCGCAGCTGCCTGTTCCCCCTCAGGGGTTGTGGGGGGCCTTGCTGAGAGGATGACATTTGAGTAGAACCTGACGGAAGTGGGGGAAGTGGCCAGGAGGGAGAGTTCTAGACCCGAGACTGGCCGGTGCAAAGGCCTGAGATGGGTGTGGCCAGGGAGCAGGGGAGGCCCCTGAGGCTGGCGCAGGGGTGAGTGGGAAGAGGCCCGTGCACAGGTGACAGGCACCGTGAGGGGACACTTGGCCTTTTCTTTTTTTTTTTCCCCCAAGTTTCTTCTTGTTTTGCATAGAAAAACATTTCCATCCTCTGACTACACTGGGGTGCAGACAGTGGTGTGGGTGGTGAGAGGATTCCCCAGAGACAGAGTGGGGAGCAGAACAGGCAGACTGACTGAAATACACTGCTGAGGGGAGCAGCAGGCGAGACAGGAGAGGTCTGCTGCACCATGTGGGTAGCTCTCTGCCCGGGGATCCAAATCAGGCTGTAGCATTGATAGCGCTGAGACAACCCCTGGGCCACCAGGGAGGCCCCCAGACATTTGGCCTTTTCCGAGTGTGACAGGAGCAACGGGAGTGTGGTTGTTCTCTTACCTGTCCCCTCTCGGGAATGTGGGTTCCCCTGCCAGGTTGAAAATCCAGCTCTGTGATTCTGGGAATATCATTTAAATGCTGTGAACCTCATGTTCTCCATCTCTAAAGTGGGCATAAAAATAGTCCGTTGTAAGGCCTCCCTGGTGGCACGGGCGTTAAATCTCAGCACTATGAAGCTATCCACAGCCACTGCAGCATGAGTTTGATCCCCGGCCAGGGAGCTACCCACATGGCACAGCAGACCTCTCCTGTCTCGCCCGCTGCTCCCCTCAGCAGTGTATTTTAGTGGATCTGCCTGTTCTGTTTCCCGCTCTGTCTCTTGTGAATCCTCTAACACCCTGCACCTCTGGCCTGTACCCCCGTTCTTGTATGCATAAATAAATAAGTCTTTAAAAAAAAATAGTCCGTTATAAGGTTACACTCAGAAGGACGGCAGGCGTGTGGGTTGATGCTCGGTGTCAGCGTTTTGAGTGCTATGGTGACCTGTTTGTGTACGTTGTTCTTTCACAGCAAGCCCTGGATGAAAACATGGACCTCTTGGAAGGTATAGCTGGCTTTGAAGACTCAGTTCGAAAATGTAAGCTCCCCTCTGAGCCTTGACTCCTGGGGTGGAGTTGGGGCGTGGTGGCAGCAGGCGCCTGGGGATGGCCCTTCACCCTCTTTGTCCTGGCTTCTGCAGTTATCTGCCATGTCGTGGGCATCACTTACCAGCACATCGACCGCTGGCTGCTGGCGGAGATGCTCGGGGACCTGACGGGTAAGACCCTCTCTGGCTCCCTGGTGCCAGCCTAGGAGGTTGGGGGGTCAGAGGCAGGGGGTCTCAGCCAGCTTCTGAGACTGACCCATCTCTGCCTTGCCGGATGGTGGTTACTGAAGGCTCAGCCAAGGGAGGAAGTAAGGGATTGGTATAAAGCAGCTGTTCATTTTTCTGCACACATGAACTGAATGCCTGCACTGCTGTAGACCCCAGAGACAGAGCAGTGAACAAAACAGATTTCTTCCCTTTTTTTTAAAGATCTATTTATTCATACAAGAGCTGGGGTACAGGCCAGAGGTGTGGGTGGCAAGATGACCCACCAGAGACAGAGTGGGGAGCAGAACAGGAGGATCTACTGAAATACACTGCTGAGGGGAGCAGCGGGGAGACAGGAAAGGTCTGCTGTGCCACGTGGGTAGCTTCCTGACCAGGGAATTGAACTCGTGCTGCAGTGACTGTCGATAGCCTGATAGCGCTGTCTTTCACCCCTGCACCACCAGGGGGGCCCCAAAACAGATTAATCCCTCCAAGGGCAGCAAGGCAGATGATAAGATGGGACATACATGTCCAGTGGCATTTTGTGCAGGACAGCTCAGAGGTGGGAGGTGGCAGGGTGCATGGAGGGGACAGGGTCACCTGAGTGGAGTGAGGGGGCAGCCTGCAGGCAGCGCAGGCCCGGGGCTCTGCCTGTCCCCAGGGCTTGGGTGGCGGGGGGGGGGGGGAGGCCCAGGCTGGGGGATGAGGGGAGCAACATCTTCAGATAACTGGGACCCGGAGGCCGTTGGTCCTTACCCGCAGTGAGATGGAGGGTTCTGAGCAGGGAGGGGCAGGATCAGGTGTTGACCCTGTTTGTGTGGTTGTGGGAAAGCGGCGATGAGTGAATACACTACTCTTGCTCGGAATTGAGACTTTCACTGGGAGACGAGAGAGAAATAGATCATGAGAGGAGCGGAGACAAAGCCTCGTAACGGCATGGAGCGGATTGCTAAGGCGCCCTCTGCCGCCACCTGGAGAAGGGGCCGATCGCCTGCCAGGCAGAAGGCACCCGTGGCTTCCGGAGCCGCCAGGCAATGCGGGTGCCAGCCTGTTGACTCCCAGGCCCCTTGATGCCGAGGGGTCGGGGTGACGCTCTGGCCGGCGTGTCTCCGCAGACAACCAGCTGAAGGTGTGGATGAGCAAGTACGGCTGGAGCGCCGACGAATCGGGCCAGATCTTCATCTGCAGCCAGGAGGAGAGCATCAAGCCCAAGAACATCGTGGAGAAGATTGACTTTGACAGTGAGTGAAGGCCGCAGGCTGTGGGGGTCAGGAGGTGCCCTTCGAAGACCAGGTCTGGGGTCATGAAGGACAGGGGCCAGACTCTACTGGCCTCTGTCCTGGGGCTCCCTCCCACGAAGGGTGCTGGGTGTCCTTCCCTGGATCTCAGGCGTCTCCACGCCTTCACTGGTCTCAGGGGCTCTCTCCTGTGGACCCTCCGGCGTCCTTGGGCCCGTGGCATCTGCTTGGAGGTAGCAGACTCTGGGGTCTGGGTTAGCTGGGTGTGGGGATCTTGGTTCTCTGCTGGATAGCTGTGTGACTTTGGGCAAGTGATCTACCTCTCTGTGCCCCAGTTTTCTCATCTAGAAAGTAAGACAACAGCAGCAATAGTTGTGTGCACACTAGTTCTTTACGCTTACTCGGTCACGTCCTCACTTCAGCCCTAGAAGTAGCACTTAGCAGAGAGCCGGCCCACGGTCAGCACCTTCTGACACCTTTAACTGACACAGACCCGATGGCTCGGCTAAATCGAGCATGTGAAAGAGCCATTGGCTCCCTGGGGTGGGCCCAGCGGTGAATGATCACCAGGCACAGGGATGCAGCGTGACGCTGTTTCAGCACCCCGAGTCAGCACAGTGTGGCTGCTCAGTGCAGGCCAGGGTTTGGTACCTAGTGGAGGAAGGAGATGGAGTGGGCAGTCACCCCCAATTGGGGGACTGCAGACCCTTACTCTGAATGGGGAGCACCTGTCGTGTCGGAGGTGCTGGAGCAGGTGCCAGCGCAGGCTCGCCATCTCGCCTGGGGTGGAAGGCGAGTTTCCTGCCAGGTCAGTTAATCTCATGGCCCTGTCGGTGGGGGCTCCGTACAGATGGGGGCGTGATGTCATCGAACTTGCCCGGAGCCACACCGGGCACATGGCAGAGCCGGGATTTGAATCTCGGCCTCTACTCCAGAGTCAGGCTTCTGGGTTTTAGCTACTGCCCTTGGCAATGGTGACGGGCCCAAAGGGGTTTGCGGTCAGCCACCCTAAAGAATTGTGGGTGCCGTGGTTGGTGGCCAGAGATTCGTCTCCCATCCTCCCCACATTGGCCCTGATTCCCCCTTCTCCTCAACAGGTGTGTCCAGCATCATGGCCTCCTCCCAGTGACTTTGTAGGCGTTTAATAAAGCTTTGTGGACTCAGCCCTGCTGTCTGTGCCCGCCCTGCTTCCTCCACCAGAGGGCGCGCAGGAGCAGGCCGGCCCGCCCTGTGCTGGCGCCTCCCTCCTGGCTGGGGCTCCCAGTAGTGGGCTTCTGCCTCCTTTCTGCCCCCCTTGACTTCCTTCCCTGCCCTGCCCCAGCGGCGCTCTTCCACCCCCAGCTCCACCTCTTGACATGTCGGGTCACAAGTGGGCGCGGGGGCAGTGAGTCAGCGGGAGGGTGTGAATGCAATGGAGCCGCCCAGCCCTGCAGCTGGTCTCTTCCCTCTGAATACCTGGGTGAAGGGGGGAGGAGGGGGCACCAGGGTTCCCGTCCAGGGAGAGGCCAACCTTTGCCCCTGGGCCTCGCAGGTGCTGGTACTGATGGCTCCCCGGGAGGTGGCTCCGCTCACCTGTTGCGTGTCCCCGGCCTGGTGACTGCCTCTCTGTTCCTCAGTTCCCGCGGCCGTGGAAGGGGGCAGCGCTTCGTGATTCAGAGTCTGACTGGCCTGGCCTGTTCTTGGAGTCTGTTAATTTCAGGCTCAGAAGTACATCCCCAAGATTGTAAACTAGTCCCCAGTTCTTCTGTTTGGAGAGACTTTACAAGAAAACTGGAATTTTCAGTCAGGCGCTTTCCCACGCCCCAAGTCCCAGCCTGCTCCCTCCTCTGTGGTGGTGGCCAGGAGGCCCAGCTCATTCACTCAGCCTGGCTGGGCTCCTTGTTACTCCGTTTTGCATAGGAGGTAGTCCAGGCTGCTGGCCGAGTAACCTTGGGTAAGAGTCTAACCCCCCAAGCTGCTTGTTAGTAGAAAGAGGGTAGCAGTGCCCCACTGGCCACCTTCCCTACCCCCTCCTGCCCTCACCCCCTTCCTGTGCAGTCATTCCTCTGAGGGCATTGACTTGGGGAGCTGGGGCAAGGTGCGTGTCCTTTGCCCTAGGGTCCAGACGTGGGCAGGAACTAGGGTGTGTTCAAACCCTAGGGACAGGAGTGTTTTTCTAGGACTTGGGAGACAGCTCTAGCCATGGGGAGGGACAGAAGACTGGGCGGCTGCTCCCCACCCATTTGATTGTGTGGATTATCAAAGGACACCCCACCCCCAGATGAGCAAGACCCCACCGCCTTGCACAGTACAACCTGCATCGCCCGTGGCAGCTCAGGACATAACCTTTAGCTGGACGCCGCACCTCAGCCTCTTCCTGCAGGCCGCCAGCCTTGAGCAGCAGAGACCTGGTCGGAGAATGCCTGAGTCCAAACCCCAGCCTGGGCCTGGTCGCTTCAGGTGTGTTAAGGAACTTGCCCCACCTCAGCTTTCCGGCTGGGGAAAGCAATAACTGTTCCCTCCCGGGCAGCTGCTGTGAGTGGAATCCACGCAGGGTTTAGAACAGCTTAGCACGTAGAAATCACCAGCGTGTCTTGTCACATTCGCTGGGGCCTAGGGCTGCTGTTCGCTGTGTTCAGGTCCCACCCCGGGAGGACACAGCCCCACCTCTCCTTTGTTTCACTCAAGTGGCTCGAACAATGGGATACAGCGTTTAGTAAGTCCTGACCAGTCTCGGGGTTCCGAGAAGGGGTACAGACATACTGGATCTAAAAATGTCACTCACGGGCCTCCCTGGTGGCGCAGCGGTTGAGCGCTGGGTTGCGAAGCTGCCCGCGGCCTCTGCGGCGCCGGTTCGATCCCCGGCTGCTCCCCGGCCACCGGAGGAGGGTCCCACATGGCGCGCAGACCTCTCCTGGCGCCCGCTGCTCCCCTCAGCAGTGTACTTCGGTCCTTCTGCCTGCTCTGCTCCCCACTCTGGCTCTGGTGAATTCTCTCACCCTCCTGCGCTTCTGACTGTACCCAGTGCATGTATAAACAAAAAACAAACAAACAAACTAAATAAATAAATAAATAAATGAAAAAAAAAAAAAAAATAAAAATGTCACTCAGGCCCCTTGCTCATGCCCTTTGCTCAGCCTCTTCCCGTCCCTGTCCCATCTGGCCCTTGTCCTGCTGCTCTCAGGACTTCCAGGCGGTGGCTGCTATTACTGCACTGGCTGTGGGTGATTGCTGGGAAGTGGCCTGAAAACTGGCAATTAAGGGAGCCTTTCATTTCAAGCCCATTGTGAGGGGCCAGGCCCTGTCTCAGCCCTTGGTATCAGAGGTTTCTCTGTGCACCGGGAGCAGACAGGGAGGGACGGGAGGCCCATCGCCCAAGTGGCCTTTCCCTGCCGGCCAGACCCAGCATGAAAGTGTGGGCTGGTTCTCCAAGTCGGGCAAGAAGAGGCTGCCTTGCCCCAGCCCAGCCCAGCTCTGGAAACTGCTGACACTCCTGGGTCTCTGGCCTCCCTGGACCGGTGGGCTGCTGCCCAAGCCTCATTCCCTCCTGTGCTCCCCCTTAGGTTCCTTCAGGTACCCTGGGGTGACGTGGGAAAAGAGCCTTGCAAGCCCCATAGCTGGGAGAGCCAATGTCATCCGACCCTTGTCCCCAGGAAGAACTGGGACACATCTTATGTTCCCTGACAACCACTCCCCTCAAGTCCTTCCCTGAATTCAGTGAAGTTCGAGAACATTGCTGTTGCTCAATCCAAAGCCTAAAAACACTCTTGAGCCTTTGTTCTTTCTCAACTTACCCCCACCCCTTTGCAATTCACGACTTTCCCAGATCCTTCCACTGCCCCCTCCTCCGGGGTCCGGGTCATGACTACCCTCTCTGGCCAGCTGTCATGGCCAAGACATGTCGTGACAGTCTCCTCGCTGGTCGAGGGACCCTGTGAATCCCCTAGTCAATGTTTAATATCTCCCTTCATTCCCTGTTGCATTTAGAGTAAAATTCAAACCCCTCACCATGGTGTGAAGTCCATTCATTCAGCTAGGCTGTATTTTTTTAAGGGCTTATTTATTTGTGCATATAAGAACTGGGGTGCAGGCCAGAGGTGTGGGGGGTGAGATGATTTCACCAGAGACAGTGGGGAGCAGAACAGCCAGATTGACTGAAATACACTGCTGAGGGGAGCAGCGGGCGAGACAGGAGAGGTTTGCTGTGCCATGTGGGTAGCTCCCTGGCCGGGGATCGAACTCATGCTGCAGTGGCTGCAGAAAGCTTCACAGTGCTGCGTCTTAACCCCTTGTGCCACCAGGGAGGCCCTAGTTAGGCTGTATTAAGCTGCTATGTTGTGCAGGACACTGCCTCAGTGAATAGACAGTAGTGGCCACAGCCAATACCCCACCCTCGTGGGCTGACATTCTTGGGGAGGACCAGATAAACATAATCATTCCTGTAGTATGTTAAGTAGTGATAAGACCTGTGGGAAAGGAGAAAGCTGGGGAGGTGAGGGGTGCTCTTTTAGCTAAGGTGGTCAGGGAAGGTAAGATGTCCTTGGAGACCTGCAGGAGAGGAAGTGGTGAGCCCTGGGGATCCAGTATGGGGAGTGTCCCAGGCAGTGGTGGTGACAAGGTATCACCAAGTCCTTGAGGCTGGAGCTGGCCTAGTGTGTTCCAGGAATAGCAAGGTCAGCAGCAGGGCAGGTGCTCAGAGAAGGGAGAGGGGGAGCTGACAGGAAAGACTCCTGCAGTCTTTTCTCCTCCCCAGGACTGTGAGTTGCACTGTGTGAACTGATTGTCCAGAACAGAGAAGGGAGGGGCTTGATCTGACTCACAACCAGGGTGGGGGGCACAGGGTGAAATCTATATATTCTGAAAATGGAAGTGATAGAATTTCCTGAAGAACTGGGAGTGGTGTGTGAAGACAAAGAGGAGTCATGGATGACTGCAAGGTTTATTGCCCACAAAGCTGGAAGGATGGAGGGGCCGTGGACTCAAATAGGGATGATTATGGTGTGACTGGATCTGGGAGGAGCTCAACTTTCAGTATTAAAATTCACATGCCTATTAATATGACAGTGTTATTTATCTATTTACTTGCTTATTTATGGCTGTCCCTGCCCTCCTGAGTCACTTGAGAACTAGTCATGCATACCATTTTTTTAAATTTTTTTAAAAAGATTTATTTATTTATGCATACAAGAGCTAGGATACAGGCCAGAGGTGCGGGGTGGGGGTGTGTGTGTGTGAGAGAGGATTCATCAGAGACAGAGTGGGGAACAGAACAGGCAGATTGACTGAAATACACTGCTGCGTATTTCAGCAGTGCCCTGTGGGTCACCTCCCTGGCCGGGGATCTAACTCGTGCTGCAGTGGCTGCGGACAGCTTCATAGGTTGCGTCTTAACCCCTTGCGCCACCAAGGAGGCCCCTAGTCATATGTATCATGATCAGCACTTTATTGCCAGTGCCCAAGGACAGTGCCTGGCGCACAGTAGGTGTGCAATTATATTTGCTGCAAGATAGAAAATCTTACTGTTATAGGGCAGCCCCGATATTGAACGGGTTCCTGGCTGTGGGTCCTCACCCGCGCGCTTAAAAGGGACTTATTAATACTCCACTACAGGCACACACAAAAGGTTAACAAAAGGTTTATTTACAAGGGAAAAGAAATAAGGAAAATGTACAACTCAGGGAGAAAATAGGGAAATAAAGTCTTTAATGCGTCCTACCCGATCCGCCGACCTGGAAACCCAAAGGCACTCAGAGCTGGCCAGATGCTGGCGGAGAGCCAAAATGGGGGAACCCCTCCAAAGCCCACCTGTCTGGCTTTATACCAACCTGGCTGCTTAACCCCACCCTCAGGTCCCAGCCACCTTCCCTTTTGGTGGTGATGGGATTTGGAGTTCCCAGTGTCTTTGGCTTTGGCCTGGGGTGGGGGTGGAGTCCACAAAGCCTGTATGGAATTAGGACAGCCTTTTCCCCCTGACATTACCATCCTGGTCAGCCAATATCTATTCCAATCTGCCCACGGCCATTTCATGAATTCCTCTTCAGCTCTTTGTTTAAATGCCCTCCTCCTCCGCGAAGCCTTCCCTGACTATTCTATTACATCTCAACTCCTGCTTGATTTTTCTCTATAGCACCACCTTGGACGAGACAGATCTTAAAAATGAGATTTTTCCCTCACTGAAGTGGAGGGGGGGGAACTAGAGGACAGGGACATTTGTCCATCTTGTTTAGTGCCTATACGTACAGCCCGGCCTGGCACACTAGGCGTTTAATAAATATTTGCTGAATCTGTGTGCCTGATACGGGGCACAAACCACGTCTGAGCAGGTTAAGGCCTGATGGCGAGACCCGCCTTATGAATCATTCAGAACCTGGCCCCGCCCACACGTCGACGCGCGCGTTCACGAGTCAACGGGTGGGCGGGGGGAGACAGCGCGCGCGCACGCGGGGGCGCCGCGCAGGCGCAAAAGCTCCCCAAAGACGCCCGCCTCGCATCTGGGCGGGCGCGGAGGGCGGCGGCGCAGGGTTAGTGCGCAGGCGCAGCGGGCAGTGCGCAGGCGCGGGGCGAGAGCGGGCTGCAGCCCTCGGAGCGGCCGCGGCACAGGCTCGGGCAGAGGGGCGGGAGCTGAGGCGGCAGCGGACGCGCTGGTGGGCGAGCGAAGCGGCGGAATGGTGGACTACCACGCGGCGAACCAGTCGTACCAGTACGGCCCGAGCAGCGGGGGCAATGGCGCCGGCGGCGGGGGTAGCATGGGCGATTACATGGCCCAGGAGGACGATTGGGATCGGGACCTGCTCCTGGACCCGGCCTGGGAGAAGCAGCAGCGCAAGGTGAGCGGCCGGGCGGGCCGGGCGGGCCGGGCGGGCCGGGCCGGGCGGGGGCTGCCCGGGGCCGGGGTCCTGGGAGGCGCTGGCGGGTCTGCGGCGGGAATGGGAGGTCTTGAGCCGAGTCGGCGGACCTGGGAAGGGGCTCGGAGTTCTGGAAAGGAACGGGAGCGAACTTGAGCGAGGAGCCGGGGTCTGAAACACCATTGGCGGCCGAGCGGGGAATATGGAAGTCCGGAGAATGGACCCGGGGAGCCCGATGAAGGAATTAGGGTCCGGGCAGAGAATTGGGGGACCCCGAGGAGGTGATGATGGGAAAATCTAAAATGGTATTGGGGGCTGAGGCGGGATTGAAACATCGGGGGGTGGGTTGGGTGCTGAGAGAGAAACGGGGGCGTCTCGGATTTGTGGGGTAGGGCAGAATTAGGGGTTTGGAAGCCCTGGAGAGGAGCTGAAGAATGGAGGGCTTTTTTTGGAGTTCGGAAAGGTGGGCAGAGGAGAGGATTGCAGTTGTGGGAGCCTCGGGTTTGGGGGAGTTCCAAAAGGGGTGAAGATTCTGGAAAGCTGGAGATGGAGTAGGAGGTATGAAGAAGGGACTGTGGAGACTGAAAAGTAGTGGGTAGAAGAGGAAGATGAAAGGAGAAAGGGGCCAGGAAAGACGTAGGTGTGAAAAGACGTGGGACTTGGGGTGTAAGGACAGGTAGGGGTGCCAGGGAGGTTTGCCTAGATTGGGGTCTGAAGGGAGAAGTTAGGGACCTGTGAAAAAGTTTTTCAGGGTGTGAGATTTATTTGGGGTGCCCTGTCCTGAAAGGAAGAGGAGAAGATGGTTGGAGCAATACGAGGCATTGATCAGGAATGGAGAAGCTGAAGGGGGCTAGGATATTTGGAGTGTTTTGAGGAGGGCTTTTGGGAAGACTTGATGGAAGTTGGAAAAACTCTGCCAAGTCTCAGAGGCCTGCCAGGAGAAGGTGGGCATGGTGGAAGCGCCGAGTCGGAATGGCGGATATTGGGAGGGAGGTTAGTTTTGGAAAATGAAAGTCTCATTAGAAAGGGAACGTGTGATGGGGAGACTGGAAAAGGAATTTGGGGGGGGGGAGCTTCTGGAGATGCAGCCTCGGACTGGATAATGTCTATGTATGAGGGAAGAATAAGAAGTTTTGGGGAAAAAGAGGTGAGTTTGCAAGAATTGCAGCCCTTTGTGAGGGGCTGGTGGAGGGCCTGAGCCTGAGTCTGTTTTCTGGTGGCTCTTCAGGAAGGGGGAGAGACTTCGGGGGACCCAGAGTAGTGACAGGGACTTGAGAAAGAATGGGCGTCCCGGGGAAGGGGCTGTGTGTGCTGGGGGAGAAGGGGATGTAATCCAGGGGGGTTGAGAGCATGGAGCTCCAAGCTGTGCCCGAGAGCGCTTTGAGGGTGCGCTGGGAGGAGTGTGCTGAGCGGCTGGGCGCGAGTGTGTGCGGAGGGGGTTGTCTGGAAGTGCGTGGAGAGGCTGCGAGGTGGTTGAAGTTAGAGGCAGGTCGAGTGTTCCAAAGACCTGAACTCCCTCCCCAGATTTGTTTCTGACCAGTTCTGTGCCCTGGGGCAAGATCCTTGGGCTCCCTGCGCAGTTCTGTCATTTGTAAAATAAGGAGGGTCTCAGGGTCCCGGTCCACAAAGATGGCCGTGGATGGGTGCCACAAAGATGGCGGTGGATGGGTGGTATCGGCACTTGGAGAGCGGGTTTGATGGCGCTTTTTCCTGAACATGAGGTGTGAACTGAGGGAAGAGAGTGAAGCGTGTGACTGGAAGCCTCTTGAGGGTGTGAGTTGGGCATGGGGCTGGGCACGGCAGCCTGCGGTCTGGAGGGGAAATGGTGAGCCAGCAGCTATGCCAGGGCAGCGGTGGGCGGGGCCTGGTATAACCTTGGGTAAGTTACCAACCTCTGCTAGAATTTCCTCATCCGTAGTGGGGGTTGGGGATGGCGGGTGGTGTCCTTATCTGCTGCCCCACCTACCTCAGGGTGCACAGGTTGAGATAACTGACAGGAAAAATGCCTTTTGAGGGGGCACAGGGGATCTGGTCTGCCTCTCAACAATAATTTACTGCCCTGAGGCAGGGCTGGCTTGGAAAAGGTTAAGAGTTGCCAAGAGACTTGGAGAATTGGGAGAATTGGGAACAGGGGGCCACTGGGTTGCTTTTGAGATTGTCTGAACTCTCTCTTCCCCAGCTCCAGGTGCTGGGGAGAGAGAGCCCCCATTTTTCATTCCTAAGGTGGTGGGGGTGGGGGTGCTTCCTTTCCCTCCTTGTCTGCTACTCCCCAAGTGACTCCTTTTGCTAGCTTCGTTCCACGCCCTGTGGGAGTGACGGAGTTATGGTCTCCCTGGCACACAGGGTGAGGCTTGCCACCACCCAGGCCCTGGCAGGACTCGAGACTCACCAGAACCCCAAGCCCTTGCTCCTGTGTGTCATTCTCCCTCCTCCCTCCAAGGACCAGGCAGGGTTGAGGGAGTGGTGTCCTCTAACGCCTGCTCCGCAGCTTCTCAGTGAGGGCCAGATTCTCATCTGTCCTGCTTCATACCCTCCGCAGCAAATATTTGCTCATAGCTGTTCTTTGCGGGAAATATTGCTTCACTCCTGTGCCCTTTCCTTACTGTGGGGCAGGGGTTCGCCCATTTCTGAAATGGGCGAAGGAGTGCAGACATAGATGCGTGAGCGTCATGTCTGCTGTTCTGCCCTTCTGAGAGGCACACATCTCCGCCCCCCACAGCCCCCCACCCTGGCTGCCTGGGTTTCTTCTTTGTGGTGTCATTCAGTGCATAACGGTTTGCCCTTCTTGCCTCTCTGAGGCTGAGCCACTGGGCACAGAGCGGCAGTCCTCTGGGTGTGCTCTGTGTACTCACAGAGCCTAAAAATTTGTGTCCAAAGCAGCTGTCGGCCCTTCAAGCACATGGAATTAAAATCTAGGAGTTGAGCGAAAGTTGGCCCAAGCTAGAAGGTGTGTGGCTCCTGGTGGTTCTCACTCCTACCTAGATGCCTTTGTGCTGACTTCTAGGGTCCCCTGTCACCA
Source organism: Talpa occidentalis (assembly GCF_014898055.3). Taxonomy (NCBI): domain Eukaryota; kingdom Metazoa; phylum Chordata; class Mammalia; order Eulipotyphla; family Talpidae; genus Talpa; species Talpa occidentalis. The sequence goes on from NW_023601754.1 coordinate 40,316,791, forward strand.
GGGCATTACCTGACAAGTAGGTTACCCAACAGTTCTGACATGCGAAGGCCCCAAGTGTTCTCCTAGGAGAAGGGGGAACAACTGGTCTGGTCTTTGAGTAAATTCTTGAGCAATTACAGTTCTAGGCCATAGTTCCCTGAAAGGGGCCTAGGTAGGCCTGCTACCTGCTGCTCTCCGGGACAGCTGAGGTCACCTGACAGCTGCTGCAGAACTTCTCCTCACAGCAAGAGCAGGTGCCTCCTTGGCCAAACTTGCTAGTTCATTGAAACATCTCTCCCGGCAGGGCCCTAGTGTTCCTGCCTCGACCTTTGGCTCAAGCTGTATTAGGTGTGAGTTAATTATTTGAAAGTTCTGATGGTGTTTTGCTGTCCTCCAAGTGGGGTTCTTTTTTTTCCCCCCCTTCAGGCTCATGATGGAGGCCCCAAAGTTGCCATCTGTTATTTGGTTCCATTACTCTAATTGCTTGCCTTTTAGGATCTGACACTAGCAGTTTTAAAAATTGAATAATGTCCCTGTACACACACACACACACACACAACTCCATTGTCTCTAGAAATAAGGCTGTAAATATGTGAGGGGGTCAAGTATACGCTGCCCACTTGGGACGGGGGGAAGCCAGCACTCAGGTGTCCACCCCTACCCCGTGTGTGTGTTCTGGAGCATGGCGTTTCTGGCGGCTGCGGAGAAGAGTGAGGTATGCGAGGATGGCCTGAGTACAGGGCCCTGGTACACCCCTGAGTTTTAACTTGAGAGTTGAAATCTGATTGGAGCCAACTTGGTGCCATGGAGTGGCGCCTGCTGCTTCATTTAATCCTAGGCCATCAGGGCGTGGGCCAGGATCGCTGCCCTCTGCGTTTTGAAACGCCCTCCCTCCCAGTTCCGGCTTCCGAGACTAACAAGGAGGCTGCTTTGGCAGCAAGGGGCTGACTCACTCTCCAGTTAGAACTGGTCCTAAATGGTTTCATTTAATGGCATCCATTGCCTGGCCTCCAGTGGGAGAAGTTTCATGAAAGCGTTAGAGGAAAACAATCCAGGTCACGAGGGTGGCTTCTTAATATCCAGGTGCTGCTGGTGCTGTTCGCACCTGAGCGGACAGTCCGGAAGGTCAGGTAGAACATAGGCGCGCTCCCTCAGGGTCCCTCAGCCACATGACCGGGGAGCAGGGGCACGTTGGAGTCTAGCCTGCAACTTGTGGGGCAAAGGATTCTGCCACTTAGACAGACACTTGTGCGGTGGCTGACTTGGGCGTGACAGTGCCCCCCGCTTCTGAGTGAACTGAGTGGTGCATGTTACCTGACGGTACCGTCTAGCAGATGAAGAGGATGGAGCCAGGGGGAAAAAAAAAAAAAAAGAATTAATTTGCGAAGACTTAAGGAATTTCTGAGAATGTGGAGACAAACTTTAAGCTTTTGCCATATCGGTTTATAGTGTCTTATCATTGTACACGTCTTTTACCAGATCTGAGGGTGTTCGTCAAAAAAAAAAAAATCTGTGCTGCTTTTATTTTCTGTGGAGAGAGGGGGAGGGCAAAAATAATTAACCAACAGCTGTTTGCTCTAGTAGCACCTACTCATTCAAGTTTTGTGAATAGCTGAAATAATCAACGTGCTTGTCTCTTCCCTGACATCTAGTGTCTTAGGTCAGTGTTTCCCCCAGCTTTATCCCTGTTTCCTTCACTTGGTGGTGTCCAGCTTCTCATCAGTCACATCAGCTGCCTTTCCTCAGTTTCCCTCCTTGGCCTTAAAGTATGTGCTTACAAAATGACAAGGGGGCCTTCTTGGTGGCACAAAGGGTTAAGCACAGCACTGTGAAGCTATCCACAGCCTCTGCAGCACGAGTTCCATCCCCGGCCAGGGGGCTACCCACATGGTGCAGCAGACCTCTCCTGACTCGCCCGCTGCTTCCCTCAGCAGTGTATTTCAGTCAGTCTGCCTGTTCTGTTCCCACTCTCTCTGGTGAATCCTCTCACCCCCACCCCACCTCTGGCCTGTACCCCAGTTCTTGTATGCATAAATAAATAAATAAATAAATCTTTTAAAAACAAAATAACAAGGCACTCTTGTTACCTTGTTGAGGTCCCTCCCTCCCTTCCTTTTTCATGGAAATAAGCTAGTGATAGCAAGTTGGTAATTCAATGGCAGCGGTAACTGAAGGCTGCCCTACTGGAAAAGGTAGGTGGAAGTTTCTACTGGAGTAGATACAAATCCTAGGGCCCCTGGAGGTTTGAAAGAAGTCTTTATATCTTGGGTAGTTTGAGAGCTCCTGTTAAGTCTACTTTAGGATGAGTTTAAACTTTGAAACATAAAAGCACAGTTAATTACAATGTTGGCAGTCCCAGGGCAGGATTTTGTTATAAAGTATCTAAAAGTGGCACAAGTAGCACTTTTCTTCAAGTAGGTTTATGAGTTACATTTTTAGTCAGTGTCCCTGGTTCCAAGAAGTGTTGAAGTTCAGTGAATCAGAGAAACAGAATCATCTTCAGTTCCAGCCTCTGTTTTCACAGAGCATCTGTGTTACTGGGGGAACATTGATAGGCTGCCTGTCTGGGAGGGGAAGGGTCTTGTCTCCTCAGGAAGGTGAAGTCGTTGCATACCTGCATTCATCTGGCAGAGTGTCCTTACAGCCGTGCTTGGGGGCCTTTATTCAACTAGCAGTCTTGCCAGCATTATAAAAATCCCTGAGACATTTGTCTTGGTGCTGTGCCTTTTATGGTTGTGTTGTTCTTTCGCATTCCCCTCTCTCCCTCATAAACAACAGATGCATTAACTTGGAATGTCCATGGAAAGTCTCTCAAAGCCGCTTGGCGTAACTTGGTTGCCATCCCTTTAGTCTGAGCTGCAGTTACTCTGCAAGAGCCAGTGGCCTTGTTCTCGGGTGTAATTGATGGCAGTGTTATGTAAAAGAGAGGGGACTGGAATTTGCTGTCTGCCACCTGTTTCTGTGCTGACTCCCTTCCGGGGCCTCGCCCCATCTCCCTAGTGGTGACGGACCTCCCTGTGCTTCCAGAAGGGTCAGTGGTTTCCCAGCCAGAGTTGTCCATCTCTGCCTTCCCTCCTTTTTACTTCCTAAACTTCAGGCATTTGTGATTTTCCTGTACTTCTTGCTACTTACATAGACAACATAATTTCCTTTCAGTCCATTTGCCTTTTTCAATTTAAGTTTCAGAAGGAAAATTTGCCTAAGTATGGTAAATGGCAAGCTTCGCAGTTTACCTGGCCGTATAGGGAGCAGGAAACCGCAAAAATAAAGGTGCTGAAAACAAAACAAGGTGTCAGGCACCAGCGAGGTGGTGCTCCTGCTGGGGGCACACTCTGGGCCTGAGGCCCGCACCTCAGGAGATTGGCAGGAGATTGAACAAGGAGATTGGCAGGTGTCGGTGAGGTGCTGAGGACTCAAACTACTAAACAGAGACTTTCTCTTTGAAGTCAGCAGAAGGCTTACAAGAGAATCAAAGGGAATGACCTTCTCACTGTGATTCAAGGTTTAGTGCAGGGTGTGAATAACCCTTAAAATCTCCCATGTGTGCCTTTCACCTGGGAAATATTTCCTTGAGTGGCAGGAAGAGTGAGTTCCTGGGAACACACCCCCCTGGCTGCTGCTGAGCGGGTCCCCCCTACGTCCCATCCTGGGGTGGAACGTGCCCCTCACAACAGAAAGAGACTGGATTAGTCTCTGCTTCGGGTTTGTGTCGTTTAAGAAACGAGTGTAAGGAACTTAAAAGTAAGAGTTGTGGGTTTATGCTTGCCTGTCACGCAGCTTTTCCTTCTTAAGGCCCCAGTTTTCTTATACACAGACACTCAGCTGCGCCGCGCTGCTGTCTGGGTATCTGAATCTCGGATTCCGAAGGAAAGCAGTGCCCTCCTGCCTAGTGAAGAAAGTCTTCTTTAAATGTTTTTCTCCCAAATATCAGCGCAGAAGCGCTTCTTTGTCCTCCAGGGGAACGACCCACACGGGACAGAAGTAGTGGGGAGTGGCGGTCACTGCTCCTCCGAAGCCGGCGAAGTCATCTTGGGAACGTGGCGCCGGGTGTTGTTGAAAGGATGGGATGGGATGCTAGAACCCCAGCAGCACAATAGCATTTGTGTCTTCGGCTTCGGGCGGGAATAAAGAAGACATTGTGGTTTGTTTTATGTTTTTAAAAGTTTTCCCCCAAAGGTGTGGGGCTGAGTGATGTCTATCACTGGCTTTCTAGTGGGTTTTCCTTTCATCTTTTACTCCCCCCGCCCCCCCCCCAGCTGCTGTTGAGAGGGGGTGGAAGCCACAGTCTAGGTGGATCGAGACGTGCGGAAGGCAGGCAGCGTGCCGTCTTCCTCCTCTGCGTGCGAAGGGAACACCTTTGCTTTCCGAGTCCCCAGAGAGCCCGCGGTAGTGTTTCCATATGGTCCCTCCTAAGCAGTGCTGATGGACTCCAGCCCTAGGAATGTCTTAATTAGCAGCCGCCCATGACGGGGGCGCTGCAGAAAGTCAGATAGATGCATTTCTTTCCTTTTTTTTTTTTTTTTTTTTTTTTTTTTTTTTTAAATACATGCTTCATTTTGATGCCTGAAAAGGCCAGTTTGAGGTTAGGAGAGAAAGCCTGGAAGTGATTCAGCAACCAGCCTTGCGAGAGGCTGCCCTGGAGGGTGTCTCACTGGGCGGGGGTGTGCGTCTTCAGCTGGCATCACTGAGTGATGGGCCTTCAGCAAGCGCCAAGGGCAGGGCTGGAAGCGGCTTCGGGCGGGGTGCCTGCTGTGTAACAGCACCTGAGGGCGCCACCCTCAGTCTAAATCTGGGTGTGAGTGACAGGCGTTGCATTGATGTCACCGTGGAAACTGAGGTGCTGGCTGTCTTGGGGAGCGCCTCTGTCCCAGTGGCAGCACCAGGGGTGGAATACTGGGCTACTAGGAGAAATACGATGCTGCTGGCTGGTCGCACAGAAATACAGCCGCAGTGAGCATGGCTGCCATGCTGGGGGGTGGGGGAGGGCAGGGCAGGTGTGCGTCTGTGCTCTGGTGTGGCCCATTTTGTCCATGAGGGGTGTGTGTTGTGCCAGGTGAGAGGGGAAGAAGAAAGGAGAGCACACCAGGAAACCTCTGTTGGCTTTGTGACTGGGCCGTGTGTTTTTCTCTAGGCATTTAGAGTTGGAATGTCAGCTATGTGACTTCTTGATAGCGGGGCAAAATGTGCCTGCATCGTTTGCCTGCTTTCACAAACACTGGCAAAAAGAGCTCTAAAGTTTCCAGAAAATCCCAAGTTCGAGCATTTCATTCCATGATAATATTTTTTTTTTTTAAATCCTTTCTACCCCAATTCTGACAGCAAGTAAATCTTTTTCTCCCTGTCACCCCACCCCTTCTTTCCTTTAAGGAAATGAGCATCTTTGCATTAAATTCTGTGCCTGATGAAAATAGTCAACGCTTTTATAAAGTGCTTCCGTGACTGGCATGGCTTGCATTCGGAAGAGCCTGTGTTTTTGGTTGCGTGTGTGTGTTTTTTAATAGGCTTGTGTGATCTTCCAGTTTGGGCCTATGAAATAAACTCAGTCTCAGAATTCAAAATGTCTGGAAGCAGTCAGCTCGCCAGGCTGGTTCAAGGGCAGTCTGATGAATCAACCTTTCTTACAGGCTGTCTGCGCACCAGTCCTGGACGGTATCCAGACCGTAAACATCACCAGGATTGTGAGGCAGTGTTTTTTGAAATTTATTTAATCATTTGTGCTACGTTGCCAATTCTGGTAGGCTTTAACTTTCTGTAAAGCAGAAAGGTCAGTATCAAGATGTCTTTTCCAGAGACGTGGGGCCTGCGGGCAGCCACCCACCACCGTGTCCGCCTGGGGCAGGCTGAGTACCTAGGCCAGGTGTGTGCGGTGGGGGGCGCGGGAGCTTCTGGGCTCCTTTGGGAAACTGATTTTCCTTTTCTATTGTAATTCTCATTAACTCACTGACTCAGGGACAACCCACGAAAGAGAGCCATTGAGAGGCGTGAATCATTTCAGGGATGATTGGTTAATGGGTCATACGCCGCCCAAAGCTGTGCTCGGTCAGGGAGTGGTGCTCACTCGGTGCCTGCCCACTGCCAGAGCCTCGAGAACAAGTTCTGACCATAAAAATACAAGACTCCCAGCGCACTGAGACCTCTTAGTAGCTACCTTAGCATTGAGAAAGTTCTGGGCCTTTTTAATAAACAACCACAAGGCAGTCCTTGCCTAATACGGCCTGCTCCAGGTCCACAGGGTTAGGTTAGGAGACAACTTTCTTGCCTAAAAATAAATGCATGTTCCTATCGAACATTCCAAGCATAGTTTAAACATGAGATTTCTGAGTAACAGTTCAAACTCTGTGGGTTCAAATATGTCAGTGTGGACAGTTTGGAGGGTCTTGGGGATTGGCCAGTGGCCACCAAGGAAATAAGATGACCACATGCACAGTCTCTTCCATCTAATTTCTGTTTGTTCTAGATCTAGTCGCAGAGCAAGTATTTAAATAAAACAGGCGATTTTCAGATAGGATTATGCAGACTCATTTAAATACCAATCGCAGCACTGGCATATTCATTTGTGTTGTTCTGAAGAGTGCTTTACATGAGCTGACTCACGGAATCCCATGAGTGAGCAAGTGTAAGTGTTGTTACCTTTGCAGGACAGGTGCAGAGATGCATCTACGGAAGTTTAAGCCACTTGCCCGAGTGACAGTGCCAGGATCTGAATCCGAGAGGTTGCTTTCAAGCCTGTACTGGGATTTTACACTGCCTCTGCGCTCGCCATGGGGAAGGGCTTGGGGCGAGGCTGGAGAAGGGAGGACCGTGTGGTGATCCCTTGATCAAGAGGAAGATCTCTGCAGACAAGACATTTTAGCTGTTCCCTAGGGAATGAGGAAGAGGCTGCCAGGAGCTCACTAGGGGCAGGCTGTTCCGAGCAGAAGGAGCAAAAATGTGTAGAGACCCGGAGGGTCAGAAAGGAGGCCAGTGTGGTTGGGACGGGGCATGTAGATGGGACAGGCAGATCTAGCACGCTGTTGTTAGACATGGTGAGACCTCAAGTCTGCAGGTTTTTTAGTATTTTCAGGCTCCAGGAGGCCAGAATATTCTACTTCCAGAACTCTGGCCTTGCAGTTCTTTCCTCTCAGGCCCCTGGACAGGCCAAACCAGAACTGACTTCTAAAGTGGAAACTTCAGGACTGCAGAACATTAAACCAAACAAAAGCGTCAATTATCTCTGTGATCATTGCTGCAGCAGACACCTGTGTTTGATTAAAGCCTCCGTAACTTTTGAATCTGGAGTTTTACGGCACTGTGTACTTACGGCTTTGTAGTGTCTCTCTTAGTGAGCTTAACTTGTACCCCATGAACAAATTCCAGCTCCCTTCGGTCCCATCAAGAGGCCACTTGATTTACAAAGCATCTCTGGTAAAATGTTGTGTCTCCCTCTTGAAGTAGGAAGCCTGATTTTTTTTTTAAACTGGCTCTCCTGCTAGGCCTACCCTTTCTCTGTAAATCTCTCTTCCATGTTCTCAGTGTTGCACCCTCATTCCCTGCGGTCAGGTGGAGCTGTAGCTGAGGCAGTTCTCGTTCAGAAAGACAGATGCATGGACTGCTTTGCTCAGAGGTGGTCATCCTTCCCTACCCCACTGGAAGCCAGTCCAGGAACACAGTCCATTTGGGCTATGGCTCCCCATTTGAAGGTGGACCTTGCCAAACTAGTTACGTGGCCTTTACTAGGGGAGGTAAGAACAGTGGCCAAGCTCCAGGCTATCAATAGATACTCCTGGGGGCCTCCCTGGTGGCGCAAGAGGTTCAGTCTCAGCACTATGAAGCAATCCGCAGCCACCGCAGCCTAGTTCGATCCCCTGCCAGGGAACTGACCCACATGGCGCAGCAGACCTCTCCTGGCTTGCCCGCTGCTCCCCTTGTTAGGGGGAAAAGGCGGTCCCAAAGCTAATTCCATACAGGCTTTGTGGACTCCACCCCCACCCCAGGTCAAAGCCAAAGACACTGGGAACTCTAAATCCCATCACCACCAAAGGGAAGGTGGCTGGGACCTGAGGGTGGGGTTAAGCAGCCAGGTGGATACAAAAGGCAGACACGTGGGCTTTGGGGGCTCTCCATTTTGGGGCGCTCGGCCAGCGCGGAGCCTCCGGCCAGCTCTGGGAGTGACTTTGGGTTTCCAGGTCGTCGGATCGGGTAGGACGCATTAAAGACTTTATTTCCCTATTTTCTCCCTGAGTTGTACATTTTCCTTATTTCCTTTCCTCTTGTAAATAAACCTTTTATTAACCCTTTTGTGTGTGTCTGTAGTAGAGTATTCATAAGTTCCTTTAAAGCGCGCGGGTGAGGACCCACAGCCAGGAACCCGTTTAATATCGGGGTTGCTCTATAACACCCTCAGCAGTGTATTTCAGTCAGTCTGCCTGTTCTGTTCCCCGCTCTGTCTCCGGTGAATCCTCTCACCCCCTCTACACACACACCTCTGCCTTGTACACCCCAGCTCGTGTATGCATAAATAAATAAATCTTCGGGGAAAAAAAGATACTCCCGATGTATACAGCAGTCAGCAAGAAGATAAGTCGCAGATCATGAAGTGTTTGTGAACACAGGCTGGACCTTACCAACGGTTTTCTCTGCCCTAACCCTGGGTAAGATTCCGCAGCAAAAATCTTCCCTGTCGACAGAATACGAAGGCGTGCGTGATCATGGAGCTGTCCTGTCAGGGGTGGTCAGCCCGGCTGCTTCAGCTGGAAAGAAGGTGGCGAGGTTTCCACTCTGCTGGCAGCATACCCACACGAACATGTTCTGTTACATCTTTTAAGCCGCTGTATAGAAGGGGAGATAAATGTGTGTTTTTCCCCGTCTCCCCTTAAGTACAAAATTGAAACTTCCCCTCTGTAAATGGATTCGGAGGGGAACAGAGTGTATGACAAATGGAAAATGCGTCTGATTCTATTAAGTCCTAACCCATGTTTGGGATGTAGCTGTAAGTTTCCATGGTGGGTGGCTTATTATGCATTTATGCTGCGCTGAACCTGCTCCAAGTTGTTCCTGCACATAGAAAAGGCTTTGGGGTGGTGGGGGAAGTTGCTTCTCCCCATCACACTATAAAGACTTGGAAGGTCTTTTGAAAGACTTTTCAGCAGTTGTCCCTCGGGGAGCAGAATTAAGGGCTGCTGACCAAAGCGGGTCTGCATTTTATAGCCATCCAGCCTCTTGTGTAACATGAGTTGGGGCTTCGAGGGCCCTGGAGTCCAGCACTCAGGTAGAAACATGACCGCCAGAGCCAGACAACAGCCCTGGCTGGGCCCCTCCACAGAGCAGAGCTCCGTGCCGAGCCTTCAGGGGCATGAGAGAAACCGGAGACCCACCGGCCCATGCTCTCCAAGAGCGCGGTGGAGTCGGGGCGAGAGCACAGCCGCACGAGGCTTCAGAAGGACACTAAGCGGCGCGCTGACGAGCCCCCAGCTCGCTAGCCGGGCCCCGGGAGAGAGGCAAGGGTGACTGAGGGCAGGCAGGGTCAGTCATGGAGACTTTCATAAAGGAGGTGAGTGTACGGGATGGGTGGGCCTTGCCACGGGTGGGCAGGTTTCTGGGGGCCGGTGTAGCAGGGGCCGCGTGTGAGATCGAACGATGTTCCTTTGCTGCCTCTTCTGAGTCGTCCACCCAGTTCCTTCCCCTGAGGAGCATCGTCGGTGGGGGGCCCAGGTTTGAGGCACCAAGCTTGGTATCTCTTAGCCATGCCTTGGATGTAGCAAGGTCCCAGATTCTGAATCCACGTCTTCTGCGGGTTCTGGGGTAGTGGCTGTCTGCTCTGACTCTGTCTTTTGAGGCACTTGCTTTCCGCTTTGGGACTGTCCCTTCAGAATAAGCAGTTTTCAGAAAATGAGAAGCAGAAACTGTCTTCTGACAAGAGTCTCCCAGCCGTGTGCCCCTGGCCCCTCTGGGCTGTGATGCTGCCTGCTAGCCCAGGTGGCTACTCTGAACGGGGAGCCGATCTGTGCAGAGATCGCGGAAGTGAGTGGGGGTGACTCCAGCCGCCGGCCAGTTGGTGCTGGGTGGCAGGGCGCTGTGCCTGGAGCGAGTAGCCTGCGAGTGCACGCGGCCTGCCAAGCGGAGCCTCCAGGTACTGTCTTTCCTTAAATAAATGCCTGGGAGCTGGCTTGTGGAACGCAGAGTTCCCACCCCAGGAAATACTCCAATGTGTTACACACGCACACACTCACACACAAGCATGCACACACCTCTCATTCAGAATTCATGGCCAAATGTGTGACTCAAATACTGCAGTGCTCTTGACAGGCTTTTCCAAAATTGACATACTTGAGTTGCACTCTGGCCCGGCCACCAGATAAGGTTGGGGTAGCTGGCCAAGGCCTCTCTGTGTGGTTTCAAGTTGGCTTTTCCCCCTCCAGATGATGCTCGAGAGCCAGGACTTTGCCCAGCTCATACTTGTAAGCGAGTGACCAAGATTGTCCACTAGAACCTGACCTCCACCTTTTAGACTACCTGGGCGCGGTGGGTTTGCCGTGGAGGCCTGTGTGGGAGGGTGAGGTGGCAGGTGTCACCCAACGAGCCCGTCTCTGCAGCCTGGGCGGTAAGGCCTGTGTTGGGGAGGCAGCACTGCAGGAGGCAGATGCCTCTTTGTCACAGGCTCCAGGCAGGGTCTGCCTGACAGTCCTTGTACTTCTTACCCTCCCCCCTTTGGAAAGGCAGAAGTGGGCATTCTTTGAGGAGAACTTGAGGCTTGCTACTTGTAATTTGGGGAATACATTGCTTTGCCCCCATTTGGGAGAGCGTTCTTGGGGGAGCATTTGGGGGAGTTGCAGAATATTCAGGATTAGAAAGTTTCTCACAAGAACCCAGGTGCTGGGAGGAGACGCCCTTCAGCCAGCAGGTTAGCCGATAGCACCCGACCTGCCTGCTGGGCGAGAGGCCACGGCTCAGGTGTCACGGACTCGGGCGGTGTCCCAGGCCCGGAAGTTACAGTGCGGAGTGGGTGTTGAGACCGCAGAAGCTTCTGTGGGAGGGTGCTTCTGACACTGTCTACACAGTCTCCATCCTCACTTCTGGTGGCCACACCAAGAGGTAGTGGAAGGTGTGGTCTGGGAAGAGGACCTGGGTCAGAGCATGGCCCACAGAGGGAGGCAGACCCAAGTTCCGCGCCCAGCTCCTCCCCCTGCTGGCTGCCTGACCCTGGGCAAGACAGGTTACGCCTCAGTGTGCTCCTTTGGCAAGGGCCACCCTCCTCCTCCAGGAAGATTCTAGGATTTGATGAGATGGCATATGTGTGAGGTGCTCAGCACAGCTCCTGGCACACTGTCAGTGCTCAGCAAATGAAGTTTCTCAATATTGTTATTTCAGCGACTGGCCAACCTCTTTAAGGAGGTTGAGAGGGTCTGCTGAAGTGTCAGCTCATCAGACCAGCCCTGCCTCGGTTTCCACACATAATGATGGAGCTGCGAACCCTAAACCTGAACCTTAAACCCAGGCAACAACTTCAAAGACACGTTCTCTGTCAAGTGGCAACACGCACTTGAACTGCAGGTGACATAACGTCGCCCTCTCCCCAGCCCCTGGGTCCATCTGGCCCTCGTTACCTGGGAGGTGGCTTCTGGTTCCCAGTTGTGAGGCCTGAATGGTTTTGTTTGAATGAGCCACAGGCTCTTTCATGAGTAACTCAGCTTATTATTAAGTGAGGGATCAGCCAAGAGCCTCATTTCCCAGGTGCCCTCCCTTTCCTTGTCCCCTCCCCCCACAACCCCCAAGCTAAGGCAAGAAAATCCTTATTCATTCAAGTGAGAAACAACCCACAGCCTCAGTAAGACCACCTTCTCTCAGCTGGTAGAACGCCATGCCGAAACAGGACGGGCTTCCCGCTGGTCACCCCCAGGATGTTGCTCGGCGTGCTGTCAGGCAGGGCCTGGAGGTGTGCAGGAGCTGCTGCCCTGGCACATGGACCTTCTGGAAGGCTTGGCGAGCCGCGCCCCTTCTAGGCCACCTTCCCACAGTGCTTCTCACGCCGGCTGCTCCATCTTCTTTTCCTCCTTCTTCCTGGCCCCCCTTTCTCGAGGTCACTTCCTGATGCCATTCCTCAACTTAGCCCCTATCCCCCCCAAAAGCAATCAAATCCACAACCTAATAAGGGAAAAGAATGAGGAGAATGTCGGCCTCCCAGCCTCTCCCCTCACAGGGCGCAGGCCTGCAGCAGATTTGGAAAACGTTACAAACGAGGGACAACTGACTTGGCTGGGGGTGGGGGTGGGGGTGGGCAGCCCTTTCCAGGAGCTGCCCATTGTTGGCAACAGGAAGGGCTCTGTGGAGGGCCGCGGGCTTGTGCCTTTCCAAATCAGGCCGTTGACACCCCTTTCAACACAGAAGAGTGTGGAAAGCAACAGTCTGAGTCAGCTGTCCCTTAGGTTGGGGTTCGCGCACCCGGAGGAGATGAAGCAGAGGCCGCTCAGGGAAAGCCCCCCTCCGCCGACACTGGGACTTGGCAAATCCAAACACTTTCTGCCTCTGAGATGAGCGGTGTTCTTCCCCTCGACTGTGCCAGGGTTAAATTAGCCTGGGCGTTAATGAAAACTTGTCGACACTTAGATTGGGGCCCCCCAGAAACCTGTCACCCCTCCTACATCATTATCCCAGGCAGATCAACCCTCTCCAGCGCAGTTTCCATTCTCCACTCAGGAGGAGGAGGAATAAGCCCCTCTCTGCCGGGGAGCCCAGGGAAGGGGGTCTGACCGAGGCAGCCCTACTTTGTCGGGGAAGGTCAAGCTTAGTCATTAACCTGGCTGCTCCAGGGAGGAGTGAAGGAGAAGGAACCAGGTCTAAGGATGTGCCAGATCTTTCAAATTGCAAATTATCAGCAGGCATGAGGTCATCCGTAAATATATCTAATTCTTTAGCTGTAATTAAGGTGCTCATTAAAAGTGCAGGGAAGTTTTGTTGTTTGTTTTTTTTTTTTTTTTAAAGGAAAAAAAAAAAAACACAAAAAGCCTTTGTTTCGACTTGACAGGATGGCTCAGAAAGGCGGAGGACTCAAGGCACAGGACTAGTTTCCTGCCTCAAGAGCCTTTGCAGGAAATTCACTGCAAACAATATTGGTGACCCTGCCAAAGAGGCAAACCTGGGGTGATGTCATTGTTCGAAGCTGTCACTGCCAGGCCTGGCCTTGGGGGGGGGGGGTGTTTGGTGGGACTGAAGAATGAGTTTGTGAATGTGTGTGGGGGTCGCTGTCTCTGGAAGATGCAAGTAGACTGAGAAGCCTGGCGGGAGAGAAATCCCAAGTGGGGCGGTGGGGTGGGGGGAGTCTTTGAAATATTCTCAGCTAGGTTCAACTTCCCTTGTTTTTGCAAGTTAAAAGAATCCTCTCTTACTATTTTTGCTCCTCAAAATGCTGCTGCTTTTTTAGAGGCACCCTTTTCAGGCAGTTCCCCGTTTCGTGCTTCCTTGGGTAACTGGCTGTTCTGGACTGGGGTTTGTGGCCCACAAGGAGGGTGCTAAGTTAGGCACTAGGTCACTGCCTGCCGATCCTTTCCTGAAGACGAGACGCCATCATTATGTGTGGAAACCGAGACACAGGACAAGTTGAATGTATCTGTTTCTGCCGCAAAAACCATTTTGGAAAACTACCCAGTGCCAGTGAGTTGGCATCTATGAGTTGTTAATCTTTCCATGTGCCTCCGGGAACCGTCTGGAGCATCTCTGAAAAAAGGACAAGCTTTGCATCTTGTCATTTTCCTTCTGGCTAACAGAGAGGCATAAACACAGTCTTAAAATGAAAGCAACAAAAATAAACTCGAACCAGCCCTGCGTCGACATTAATGCGAAATATGCAAGCTGGCTTACTATTTATGCGGCAGGAGACAGCCCTAAGAAGATGCAGGCCTGCTTAAGGAGAGTTATGTCTTTTGAGGTGCCTGTTCCTTAGAATTCCAAATAAACCACGGGTGATTTACTCAGATGAGGTTATAATGCGGTGTCTTGTTTCATGCTCTGCACAGTCCAGTTTCTTGATGAAATGGTAGTGCAGGCTCAGGATACAGTTTGGAGCACCCTCCCCCAACACCCTCTCCTCCTTAAAAAACATCCTAACAGCTTCAGAAGGAAGTTCGAGGATTAAATAGGAGAGCCAGGCACGTTTCCTGTGGTTCACATCCTGTGATCTGTTAGTATTCTTTATTATTATTATTTTTTCCACTCAACTGACTTTTTTTAAAAAAAGATTTGTTTATTTATGCAGACAAGAACTGGGGTACAGGCCAGAGGTGTTGGGGGTGAGAGGATTCACCAAAGACAGAGTTGGGAGCAGAACAGGCAGACTGACTGAAATACACTGCTGAGGGGAGCAGCGGGCGAGACAGGAGAGGTCTGCTGCGCCATGTGGGTAGTTCCCTGGCTGGGGGTCGAACTCGTGCTGCAGTGGCTGCGGATAGCTTCACAGTCTTAACCCCTAAAGCCACCAGGGAGACCCTCAACTGACTTTATTACCCAGACACTACGTTAAGCGTAGAGATATGGTGAGAAAGAAAGGCAACCTGACTCTTGTGCTCGTTAACAGTTACCTTTGGGAGGAAAGACAGACAATGAATTAAATGATGGGAGTGAATCGAGTATTGGGGTGACATTTAGGTGTGAATGTGGGCGTTGGTTGCTGCCTTAAATAGGGCCCTTGCCATTGCGGTTCCTGGTGCAGGGGGGAAGCTCAGCGCCGCCCTGCGCGTGCCTTGGAGCTCAGGTGGTCAGTGCTCCCTTAGAAATCGACCTCCAGTAAGTCCTGAGCTTTGGGTTCTTGGTTTTTTAAGTTCTCCAAAGCTGAAGAGTCACTTGGGACCCAGTGACAAACTCTCCTAGTTTGGAGCATGTTGCTGGAAAGGGGTGGCTGATGTAGGCAGGCAGGATGCCTTTTCCCAGAAACCAGAGTTTGCAGATTTCCACCCCCACCCCAATCAATGGTATTGCTAGAATTTCTACGTGGGAAAAGCTTAGGTGGCTCAGTCTGATCTTGAGTGGATGGGTAGAGGACTAGTAAAGTTGCGCGCCTGCTGTTTTTATTTTGGGGGGGGGGGTTGAGAGAGAAAGACAGAGAGACAGACAGGGAGGAGCTGGTGGAGAGTATGGTGGCAGCAACCACAGCCAATGCCTAGCAAGATGGCTGCCCTCTGATCGCTCAAGCTGCTGCTCGTTCTGGAGTTGCCCCTTGTACTTGGAACCACGATTTGGTGGTGTCTGCCAGGAAGCTGAGCCCTCTGTGGCCTCATGAAATTGGTGAGGTTTATGACTTTTTGACAGGCTGGTTGACACCCTCACCGTCCTGGTTGTAGCCCTCGGATTTTGTTTCTTGGGGACGCTTTAGAAGCGGGCTCTTGGAATGCTGCCTCACTTGCTCCACAGGCAGAAGCCTCATGAGGTGGCTTGAAGCAAGGATTGGGGGGAAGAGGGAGAGGCGATGACAGCCCTGCCAAAAATCTCTAGACTTGGTCTTCAACATAGGGAAATTTCAGTGCTCTCTGATCTTTAACTGTTCACTCTCACCACCCATTGGAAAGAGCTGGCGGCTGAAGGGGGTCGTGCCCACAGAGCAAGTCTATCTGGTGTCTGACATTTTCCAGACCACACCTTTCTCCTCCATTTGCCCCATCCCAGCCTCCCAGCCCCACCATTTGAGTAGGGGCCCGGAGATTGTCTCCTAGGTCTCCCAGGAAATGTGGTGCTTCCACTCAGGAGAGTTGGGGCCCTGTGACACTCTCTTGTGAGTTCTGGTCCTCTGTGGGCCTGTGGTGGGGTGGAGGTCGAAGGAGGCTGGAAACAGCCCAGGCAACTTGGTCCTCAGTCCCCTTTCAGAAATAGTGAGGACAGTGGCAACTGTGCAGGCTCTGTCTTGTCACTTCGTGTGGGTGGGCCTGTCACTGGGCCATGGCGAGCTGAATGGATGTGAGTGTGTTCCTGCTTTTCTTCTGGAGCTGAGGGCCCGCGGTCCTGGATTATCACACAGCAGGTGACAACAGCCGGTTGGTGACAGGGCCAGCAGCCGCTACTCAGCTTCGACTGATTGTGGCCAGGTGGGAGTGAGAGTCTGGAATTTCATTTTCCATGAATCTGGAAATCCAGAGTTTGAAGGGGCAGTTCATTCAACTTAAAACAATCAACAGCAACAAAAAACTGTGCTGTGCGGGCCATACAAAATGGGACCTATTTGGCCCCAAGAGCCACCCATTTGTGACCTCTGACCTTGGACCTTTACATGGTCTGATCCAGTCTTTTGCCTCTTTTAGTTCCTTTTTTCCTCTTGCCTGGATTGCTGCTGTTTAATCCTCTTAACCCAGAAGGAGAAAATCGGTTGTTTTCTTTTGCTCCTCCTCCACGGCTCTGATAAAAGGTGGTTGATAGGAATGGCAGTGGAAGGGTGTTGCTTTATCCATGGTTTTTCATCTCTAGAATCTTCCCTTTTCCCTCCTACCTTAGATAATTGACCTCTCAAAATTCCCCTCACCTTATGTACACTGGTTTACCATCTAACACCCTGCGCCTTTGAAGAAAAGTAATGGGAAAGGTTTTGTTTGTTCTAGAAGGCCCCACGAAGCACTCTCATACACGGGCACACACGGTCACCTGGTGAGCAAAGCCTGGTTTGGCAGGTGTCGCAGAAATAGTCACTTAGCACCGGTCACTTCAGTCTCACTTCTGGAAGAAGCTGGCAACGCAAGTTTCGTGAAAGAGACCGATTCTGAGCTCTGTAGGCGCAAAGGCTAGAACACAGCACAAGCTACTGAGGGGAGAGTTGATGGATTTCAGGATGAGCTCCGCTAGGTATGTAGTGCTCTTGTTGACGTTTGGGGGAGAAAAGTAAAAGACCAGGCCTCCCTGGTGGTGCAAGGGGTTACGCACCACACTATGAAGCAATCCACAGCCTCTGCAGCACGAGTTAGATCCCCAGCTGGCCAGGGAGCAACCCACATGGCGCAGCAGACCTCTCCTGACTCACCCGCTGCTCCCCTCAGCAGTGTATTTCAGTCAGTCTGCCTGTTCTGCTCCCCACTCTGTCTCTGGTGGATCCTGTCGCCCCCACATCTCTGGCCTGTACCCCAGCTCTTGTATGCATAAATAAATAAATCTTTAAAAAAATTTTAAAAAAAGGTAACACCTTTGAAAAATTATTATTTCTTCTAAGCTCCACTGAGCCCCCTTAATTGGATTAATACCCCCACAGGAAAGGGTCCTTCTCAAAGTTTGCATTTGGAACTGTCTGGGAACAGCCAGGAAACTCCCCATAAAGGCATCGCCCTCCACTTTAACTTTTTTGGGCTCTGTTGCCTCCACACTGGTTTGAGTATTTCCTGACTCGATTGTTTTCTCAAGCTGGCCTCGAGTCTTTAGATGTTATTTGTATGCCTAGAAATAGCTGGAGGAAAAATGGTTGTAATGCTTTGCATTGCTCACTGCCTCTCTGTGGATGGAAACTCTCTACAAGGGAAAGGCCTTTCCACCCAGAGCAGCTGGCAGAGGCGAGTGCAGCCGCCTGGCCCTGGCCGGCCCGTCGCATCCCCCCAGCAGAGCCGCACTGTCCCACGGTCATTAGGATGAGAACGTCTCTAGCTCTTCCCAGCTGCGCAGCCCAGGGTTCGTTGAGGGTCGAGACCAGAGCAGTAGGAGATCTTGTAAGGGGGCCCCGCTGCCAGCCCCATGGGCCGCGTAGGTGTGTGTGACACGAGGTTCTGCTCCTTGATCTGTGGGTTTGGGATAGAGGGGGAGGGGGAGAGGTAGAGCCGTTGGTGGACACAGGGGAGAAGCCCGCTCGTCCTTGTCTTATCACTGGTGCTGGCTGGCCCGAGGGCCGTCCACTGCACAGCGCCCGCGAGCGCCTGTCCGGAGTGCACCCCTGGCACAGTCCTGGGCGGCCACGAGTGCCCCTGCCGCCCTCGTGCTGCCTGCAGCCAGGGTTGGGGCGCGGGACGGGAGAGGACAGCTCTGATACAAAACAGGGCCTCTTTGGCGCTACTAGCCCCACTGAGCAAAAATCCCCAGTCCTTAGTGTAATAAACTAGTTATTTTTGTGAAGAAGAGCAGAGCCTTTGAAGTGGGTGTGGTGGGGGGCTTGCCCTAGACTGAGCAAGACCCCTCGGGGGGCCCTTTCTGAGAGGGTGTGGAGAAATGCGGCTCAGAGGGGTGAGCAGGAGCCAGCCAGGGAGAAGAGGGCCTGAGGCGCCTGGGGGGACGACCCAGAAGAGACAGGTGCTGCAGCCCAGTGGGGAGGGCGGCGTGCGAGGCCAGAGGGGTGACAGCAGCCACGGCAGGCTGCTGCTTTGCGAGGGCCTCAGAGCTTCCTGAGCGCAGCGAGAAAGCCTCGATCGCACAGACCCTTGCGTTGTGCCGGTCAGTCCTGTTGCAGGCAATAGATGTCTGTCTGGGGGGGAAAAAAGCCCTGATAGAACCAGCACTGCCCCCACGGGGCACCCAGTTGAGTGGGGTGCCCCGGAAGCCTGTGCTTCTCCAGGCAGGAACACAGCCGCAGCCGCTCTTAGAGGACAAAACACTTTCCCCGCCTTCCCCTTCGGTCTGGCTGATGCTGATGAAGAAGCTGGGAGTCAGGGCAGCTCTGTGACTTCCCCAGGTCCCCCAGTCAGTGAACGCCAATAAGGTCCCTTCTCCCACGTCAGGGCCGGTTCTGTCCCTACTCTTCAGAGCCCAAAGTAGTCAACTCCAGGGCTCGCCATGACCCTGGGGCTCCAGCATCAGATGGCGTCAGAGCACCTCCATCTCGGTCCTGGAGGTTGGGGTGTGGCAAGAAGACAGGGGTGGTGACTTCCCTGCTTCAGGGACCTGGAGGTTTGCCAGTCTGGGCGCCAGTGACCCACACCTCAGCATCTTCGATTGGAAACGAACGTCTGGTGAGGGACAGGCTGGGGAGGCTGTCTCCATGGCGGCTGGAGTTGGAGGATGACTTGGCGCTCTGGACAGGCCTCCCGATTCTGTCTGCCTATATATGGCCTGATCTCAGCGAACAGGTGATGGCAGTAGGAGGTGTTTTCGCTTGCTGGTGGGAGGTGCCCAGCTACATTCCTTTGTCGACAAGCACAAACTAGATATTTTTGAAATTGAAGGTCTGAAACCAGCCAAAGAATTAATCCTGGTCTGAAAAGCATACGGTGAGAGTACAGCCAGCCTGGCTGGGATGTTGCCTTCTCGAGTTTGTTGCTTTTTAATAAGCCTAGAAATCCCTCTCCAGAGGGAGGATCTCTGTCATCTTCAGCCCTGTTCTCTGTGACCGGGAGGGGAGGCCTCCGGCGCCCCAAGCTTCGCGTCCATGCTCTTTGGCTGATACAGTGCTGGGCAGAGGTTTTAGCCCCTTCCAGGTGTTTCCTGATAAAAGGTCAGGTCCGACTTTTCATTGCCCAGACAAGAGGCCCCACAGCAGAGAGTGGGGGCTCCCGAGGTGCAGGCTGGGCAGCACGGATACCATAGCGGGACTCGGGCGCGTTCTCAGGGTCTCTCCCTTGCATTGGTGCCTCTGCCCCGACTTCTCACCAACACTGGCCTTGAAGCCAGAGACTCAGATGCTGGCCCTGTGCTTATTGCCCCAAGGCCCTTGGGCAAGGGAGCCTCAGTTTCCCCACCTCCAAAGCAGAACCAGGAATGTATCTACCCAAGGTGATCAGATTCGTCGAGGCCATGGTTTGGGGGTGTGTCTGACTCATCATAGAGATCAGTTTTAACTATGACTCTGTCTAATGGGGTGGGGGCTGGGTGGTCTTTCTGAGGTCTCTCGTGGGATGGGAACCGCAGTAGGAGTGACTGGTCGGGGCTTTGGGTAGCAGGGAACCTTTCTTCAACTGGGAAGCTTCAGTCAAAGAACTGAGACAGTAGAACCGTCTGGTGATGTCTAATCTTAATGTCAGCTATTCTTTGAAGAGTGAGTTCTGGCAAGTTCAGGTGCTAGATATGTAAGCATGCAGCATTGGGGGAGGGGGGACCGACCTGGAAATAAGATTCCTGGAAAGAGGCAGCTCTCTTGCCCTGGTCATCTCAGACCCCAGAGATGGATGGGGCGCCTGTTGTGTGGTTGCAGACCCTGGTCGTTGCTGGGTGAGAAAGCGCAGCCTGGAGAGGTGGCGTGTCCTGTGAGTGGGCTGGAGGTTTGCTGGGGGGGGGGCGGGGGCAGGTAGCCCCACAGGGCCCCTGCGGAGCTCGGTGAGGTATTGTGTGTCCTACAGAACGCCACATGCGTCCTTCCCTCTGGGAAGCCTTCCACCGGGGCAGGGCCTCCGGGGCCGGATGTCGAAGGTAAACAGGCAGCCCTTCTGCTCTTTACCACAGACAGGCCCGGAAAGGCCCGGATTGTAGCTTTTCATCTCAGGAAGCCCTGAGGTCCCAACGGCTCTCCTTGAAGCAGCCTCATTGTCCCTTTGCCGGAGCATGACCAGGTGCTCCAGCTCCGGGGGCTGCACCAGAGAAGCAGCCTGGCCCCACACCCATGCCAAAGTGAGGGCCAAAACCCCTGGGCCCCTCCAGTCTGCTTTCCACATGGGAGCCAAGATAATATCCGGCTTCAAATCCTGATCTCTGTCCTGCCCCCTCTGGATCAGATCTGGAGGTCCGCTGGGCCCTGCAGGGTTTGTGCTCTGTCCTCCCCCGCCCGCTCCACCACGCTGCTGGCACGCCAGCTGCCACTCTGCGCCCTGCGCCTTCCTACCTGTGGCGCCCTCTTTCCACTCCAGCTCCTCGCCCCCCCCCCCCCGCCCTTGCACCACACACACTCCTTAGGTCTGACTTTGTAGTACTGTTTGTGGGGAGTTTATACCACTACTTGTAGGGTGTACGGTGTGTAGGGTCAGCTGGCTGGCCGCTGCAGCCTGGCTCCCGTCTCTCTCTCAGGGCCTCACCTGTTACCTCCACTTCTCCGTTTAACTCAAACCATCCTTTGCTCTCCCCACCCCCGTGAGGCTGTGTGGGCCACGAGAGCAGAGACTGAATTTCCTTTGTCCACTCTTACGTCCCTAGCCTGTCCTGCGGGGCGATGTCTGGCAGTGACAGGTATGCAGCCAGTGAATACTGAATGAGTGGCTGAGTGGCCAGCCAGCCAAGTAGAGTGGACTCACCTCCCATTCGTCCACCTACTCGTCCGAGTGTCTCCCACAGGAAGCACCTCTGCCTGGTGTTGGGGCAGAGATTGTTCACCCTCAGTCCCTCCTCTGAGAAAGAGGCCACTGTCACTCTCTAGGCCCAGCCACAAAGGCAGGCCAGTCGAGTTCCCGCAAAAAGCTAGCTGTGTGCTCTGGAAGGTCGTAGAGGCTCTTCCCTGGGCCACTTCCAGACCTGGAGGGGCGGCCAGCTGTCCTTGCAGAGTTCTGCGGGGCCTGCTAGTTAGGGGATGCAGATTGGATGCTTTTCGAGTGAGGGTAGAAGGGGAGGTGACCCTGTCACCTGGAGAGGTTCAAGACCGTCCTTGGAACAGAACTTGCCCTTTTTCTTGCAAATACTCACCCGAGCTGCGCTGTGGGGCTGCGAGGAGGCTAGAGACAGAGCAGGGCCCTGCCCTTCGAAATGACAGTGTCCAAACACAGGGAGACCTTTTCTGTCTCTCTTTTTTTAACTTGTGCCTTTTTTATGGAAATTGCTACCTGTAGGTCAAATTAACTTATATAGTAAAAGACAATAAAATGTTTTCTTTCTTGGGATGGCTGAAAACATGAAAGCAGAGCCCTGTGGTTGAGCTGGCCGGCCGCCTTCCTGAGATGCCGCTTATGGCAGGACAGTCCTGGGTCCTGGACAGGAAGCGCAGCCCGGGCCATCTCTGGCGGCCATTGTTACTCATGGGGCTCTGGCAGAGAATTCAGCACCATGGAAAATGTAGAGAGAGGCTAGGCGGTGTGGGGGAGCAGAATTCGATAGCTCCTCGGTGCTCTCCAGGCCACAGGGCCCAGAGAGACAGGGGCCGCCCTGTTGTCCGCTGGCGGCCTTGGCCTTGGGCTTTGTCTAGAGTGTCCCTGCACATCACCCTCCTGCCGTGTGAGCGTGAGGGTGCTGGGGAATCAGCCACTCTGTGTCCTGAGCCCAGGCCCCTGGGACCTTCTCTATTAGGGAGACAAAACCTGAGACTGTTTCTCCCTTTAAATGCAACTTTGTTCTGCAGGAGAGGAGAAAGCAAGAAAGAGGTGGCTTGTTCCGGAGGGTAGGAAGGTGTGCTTATCAATACGCCTTTGGAAAGTCCCGCTTGCCCAGAGGCCTTTGCTGGATAATGGGAGAAGGGGAGCTTAGGGGGAACCTGAAGCTGCAGCAGGGTGAGGGGAGAGGTCAGCTTTTGCCTCTGAGCAGTTGAGGCTCTCTTCTGTAGGAAAATAGAAAGTAGGGTGGTGCTGCCTGGCCCGCAAGCTGGGCTCTCTTATGGGAAAAAGAAACGTGCTTGGATATTGACCTTCACGCGTTTAAAAAAGCTGTGTGAGCCTCTGCTTGAGATTCTGCTTCCTTGCTCTGGAATGCTTCGCAGCTCGCACATCTCCCCGAGGAGGCCCCCTAGATCGCCAGGGACACCCCTGAGGGTGTGTGAGCCGCACTGCCTAATCAGCAAGTATTTGGCACCTCCTGTATGCCAGGTGCTGTGTTAGTGCTGGGATGCAGGCCGTAGTCCCCACTCTCTTCTCAACCCCTCTGCACTTCACAGGCCTTTCAGAGGAGCACGCACAGTTACGGAAAGCACCCTCATGGGCCTGTCACCCCGTATCAGCGGTGGCGTTTTGCCAAACTTGTTTCATCAGCTTCTCCCAACACCCCTTCCCCAAGTATTTAAAGGAAAAGCTCAGACATCACCCATAAATATTGCAGTATGTTTTCCTAATAGATACAAATGTGTATGTATTTTTATATAATCACACACTGTTATACTGGGCTTGCGGACTGTGGCTTAAGAAAAAACCCAGCCGCCCCTCCCCTTTGGCCTGCTCGACATCACCTTCTCTCTACTGCTCCGAGTCTCCCGCCTGGGTCTAGGGCTCTGAGTCCTCTCCCTCTGCCCACCTTTTAAATGTGGGCATTTCACAGTATCCTTTTGCCTGGAGGAGTTCACCTCCCCGCCTCCCCATCACAGCAGCGTGGATAGCGCTCCGGGCTCTGGTGCCGACGCATTTATCACCCTCCAGAGCAACATGTTTACTAACATGTCTCTGTCCCTGTTAGACTTTGAGGTCTTTTTGGAGGAATGTTGATTTATTCCTTCCTGTGCCCCGGTGCCAGCTCCGTGCCTGCTACAGCAGAGGGAAGCTCAGGAGCCATTTGCATGAGTGATGAGCGAGCGCATGTGTGAACAAATGACCTTTTGGCCAAGTTTTAGACCTAAGTTTCTCGGTGGCTGCTGGTTGCGCAGCACGTGCTGCCATTTCAGCTGGTCCCCAGCCCTTCTCCAGACCCTCCTTCTGGGCTCTCTAGATGCAGGTTCCACGCTGGCCCGCCATCAGTCACCCAACTTAGAAACTTGGGGGTCATCGTTTGACTCCTCCCCTGTAATGGCACGGACTTTGACTTATTTTTCTCACAGACCCCTTGGAGTCTTCACCTTCCTCCCCCTGCTACTGTTGTCCCAACTCAGGGCCACACGCTCGTGTGTAACAGTGCAGATTCCAAAGTCACTCTGCCTGGTGCAACTCGGTGCCGCCACTTGCCACTGGGGCAGGGTGACCCGGGAAACCACCCTGTGAGGGTGACTGCCCCCTGCCTCTGTGGGGTGCGCTCTGATGCTGGCTCCCACCTAGCTAGTCTGTGTGTCCAGGTCTCCCCCAGTGGCCTCCTCGCTGGCTTCGCTCCAGGCTCCCAGTTCATCTCTGTGGCTCTGTGAATATTCTTTCTGAGACTTGTCTTTAACCAGGTCATCCTGAGAAATCTCCCACCACTGCTGCCCAAAGAACAAGTTCAGAGTCCTTTGGCCTCTCTACCTTTGGACCCAGCTGGAACCATCCCCTGCCACCTTCCCTTGGGGTCCTCAGATTTCTGCAAGTTTGTGTTTTTTGCTCTTCAAGTTCCTGCTCGTGGAACAACCTTCTTCCCAGGTCACCACCTATCAGAACAGAGCTCCTCTTTCAGGGCCGGATCGGGTGTCACCTGACCTCTCCTGTCCTCGCTCACAGGCCCTGCAGCACTGGCTCCATGTCCATCTCTGCACAGCCTCTTCACAGGCACTCCAGGCTTGGGCCTGAGATTCTCTTCTCTTGTTCTGACTCTCGGGCCCCCCTTGAAGGGAAGCCACCTGAAAGCAAGTCTATGTTTAGTTCAACAAACTGAGAATTTCTTACTTTCTACCTTTTCTTGTTCCTTTTTTCTTTGTTTTCTTGTTGGAGAGAACAGGACATCAAGGAAATTCAGGAGATCTCTGGCTGGGGTTGGCTCCCACAGGAGGAGAGTGGCTGCCTGCTGTGACAGGTCTGCCTGGGCTCAGGCTGCTTTCCTCTGGTTTTCCCCTTGAGGCTCGTCTGTGGCCCCAGGCCAGACACGGGGCTGGGGGAACTCTGGGATAGGGCCTTCTTATCTTCCCTTTGTTTGTTGCTCCACCTTACAGAAGGGAGCAGGCCCCAGCCTTCTCCTACTGGAAGGAACAGCAGCACATGTGGTGTCTGCCTTCCCCCAGCCTCCCGCCACCCACAGAGCAGAGAGGATCAAAGGCTTTAGCAGGGGGGGCAAGGGAGGGGGTTCCACATCAGTGCAACCAGAAACTCCTCTTCCCTGTCCACAGCTTGGCCTGACAGAGGCCTGTCCTCCCCTCGATCCAGTGGGATACAGGGGCTACTGTGGAAGGGGCCACCACCATTTGGAATAGATTTCGCATGGAGGATTTAAGATTTAAAGCCATGATATTTTTAAACAGCACGACCGTTTCTCAAATGGAGCCTGCCTCATGTGGATCTGCCTTATGATAAAAGAGATAAAAAGAGTTTCTGAGGTTAAATTTGAGTAGGGGGAGTGTGCTCACCCTGGCACCCCTCCAGGCAAAGCTCTCTTTTTTTTTTTTTTTTTTGAGATTTATTTATTTATACAAGAACCAGGGTACAGGCCAGATTCACGGGAGGGTAAGAGGATTCGCCATAGACAGTGGGGAACAGAACAGGCAGACTGATGAAACACACTGCTGAGGGGAGCAGCGGGTGTGACAGGAGAGGTCTGCCGCACCATGGAGGACCCTCGCCGGCCAGCCGGGATCGAACCGGCACTGCAGAGGCTGCGGACAGCTTCACAGCACAGTGCTCAACTGCTGCGCCACCAGGGGAGGCCCCAGGCAGAGCTTTTTTGAAGGAACATTTGAAAAGTCACCCCTTGCTCACTTTCAGGGCTCCACAAGGAAGTGGCCCCTGCTGTTGCCCTCTGGGAAATTCACTATGGCTCACCCTCAGGCCTAAAGAAGATGGCCAGGGGGTGAGCCCCGGGCCTGTACTTTGGAGGTCGCTTCGCGCTGTGGGCTAACAGGCCCTTGTAGCCCTGGCCCACCTGACTGTGTAGAGGAGGACGCTTGGACCAGCTCGCGGGGCCTGCCGGCTGTGCCATCACAGTTCTCGCCATCTTTGTCGCCGTAACCCTGCCGTCCCGATGGCCGGGTGGGGCGTGGTCTTCTGTGCCACATATCTGGCCCTGTGACTCCCTGGTGTGACCCTCCAAAGACTTCCTGTTGGCCTCAGAGTAAGACTCACCTCTTACCTCATCGCCTAAGAGGCGCTTCATGATCAGGCCTGTTCCTGCCTGGGGCCTTTGCTCCTGGAAGGTTCTCCCTCCTCAGTCAACTGGTTGGCACTTTCTCTTTGTTCAGGCTCAAATGTCACCTCCACAGGGAGGTCTTCCTTGACTGGCTGGACTTATTTCCTTCCCTGATTGTCCCCCCTCTCCAGTTACTCGTGGTTACGTTCTCCTGTGTTATTAGCCCCTCGTTGTCAAGCGTACCCTGCCCTGTCCCCTGCACTGGAAGGTGAGCAGAAACATCTGATCCAGTGCTCAGATGCCCAATACGTTGTCAAATTGGAGTGAATGGATGAAAATTTGGGAGAGGCTCAGAGCAGTGAATATCTCCCTTCTGGGGAGCCAGGGACTGACTACTTGGAAGGGGTTATCTGATGCCAGTACTTTGGGTGAACCTGGGATGACCCTCCCGGATTCTGTGCGGCCAGGCAGGCTTCTTCGGTTCTTGTGCGGTGCCGGCCACTCAGACCTAACCGCTCTGTTCCCTTGACACGGACAGTCCAGGAAGCTCTGTTCCCTGCCGACCTGACAGCTGTGCGTCCCACCGTAGCTCCTGCCCCCTCTCTCAGGCTCCTCTGGGACAAAGTAGCCAGTCAGGGCTCTCGGGACCCAGGCAGGACTGGCTGTTGCATTCCAGCCTGAGGTTGATTTCCTCCAGGCCCTGCGTCGAGTCAGGCCCTGTGCACAGAGAGGTCCAGGCAGGCCTCCCCGGCCACGTGTGGGAAAGAGCGGGAGGTCGCCGCCTCGCCTGGAGCCCTAGCCCCCTTCCCAAGGCACACAATGGCAGTTGGGCTGCACCTTTGTTTTATGAGTCACTGGATCGCCGTCATAAATTGTTATTTCCTACACTCTCAGAAAGGCTTTATCAGGCGTCCCCTGTGCAGTCCGGGAACGGATTTGGTGCAGGGTCAGTTAACACGTTGTGGAGTTGAAATCTGTCATTGTGCCCATATAAGGCAAACTGCTCGGGTTACTTTTTTACCTTGGCAGAATCGCAGGAATGTCAAGGTAACCAGGCCACCTCAGCATAGCTCTGATTCTCGCGGGTCACCTGACCCATCCTCCCTCCCCCATGACTCATGGGGCCTGGTGCTTGTGGCTGAAGGAATTGGCCAGGGGCCTCCTGGATGGCTTTTGGTTGCATGTCTTCCCTAAAGTAAATCAAAAGAGAGAAACTATGTGAAGTGCCTCACGTGGGGCTTGACAGAGCGGGAAACAGAAGAGGAAAGCAGCCTTGGCCAGACTTGAGGTTAGTTAGGAGACATGATGGGTCCCAGCTCTGACGCTGGCAGCTGCGTGGCCCTGGGCAGAGGCATCAGCTTTCAGAGCCTTATCCGTAAAGTGTGGCGCACTCAGGACAAATCCTGGTACACAGTAAGTGTTCAGTAAATGTGAGTCACTTGTTCAGTGGTGTTAGGGTCCGCCAGCCGTGTGCCTCACCCTGTCTTTGCTTAAGGTTCAGCCCCTTAATAGCTTTAACGGGGCTGCTTGAGCTGGAACCCCGTTCTTACATTCTGTAAGGACTCAGGACCCCCGAGTCCCTCCCTGGAAAACTGGGCCCACACCTTCATGACAGTACCCCATTTCTCAAACCCCTCTCCCCCAGACAGAGCAAGCCACTCTTCAGTTGTTCCAGAGCCAGGAGTCAGGGCTGCCCCCATTGCGGCAGGGCAGGGGGCCCCTTCTGCTCTGACGTCACGCAGCTCCTGGACACGGCCGCCCCTCATGACTGCTGTGTGGTCTGGCCAGGCCCCGGTGCCAGCCCCAGGAAGGCCCGTAGGTGGGGCGGCCAGGGTGAGAGTCTCGCTCTGACATTCTGCCAGGGCAAACGGTTTCACCATTTTAATGGAGCAATTATGAGTCAGAGGTTTCAGTCGCTCTTTACTGGTTCCTCCCAATCCTATAATTACCCTTTGGCTATAGCACCTTATTTTGGTTTTTCTTTTTTTAAATCCTCCCAAGACACTTTAAATATTATCTATCTCGTGTGTCCAAGGGGTCTGAAATGGGGTGAATGTGGTTTAAAAAAAACAAAAAACAAAACCGGGGTGGGGGGATCTTCCCAAATCCAGAATGATTTCTTTCCCCATAGTAATCTTGTGTCCCTGCCCCCGCCCCCCCCCTCATACACACACCATCCGGGTGTCAGGAGTAGAGCCACTGCCTGCATACACGCGGCTGAGGGCAAGAGTGGGTAACTCCGAACACCACCAGTTGCCCCCTGCAGGCTCCATGCACCAAGCCTGGAATTTCTGGAGTTAGACACCTCCCAGATTGACTGATGCATTCATTCACCCCTCATCCAGTGCTGGTGAGCCCTGCTGGGTGCCAGCCCCGAAGAGCAGGCGCTGGGCAGGGCAGGCGGGCTGAGAATGCCCAGCACCTCCTTGGGCCCCCAGCCCAGTGCTGGGCCACTCAGCGGTGAGGGGACTTGATCCTGCAGGGAAGTGCCCTGTGTTCTCTAGGCCTTCTAGCCCCCCTGCTTCTCAGAGGGGTCACCCTGCAGCCCTGAGAGTGGGAAGCCCGCGGGGTGGAGCCTGAGCCCAGTGCATGTCTGTGCACCTTGTCCCCGGCTCCTGTTGCCCACAGCGTGTCAGGAACACAGATTGCCAGACCCTCCCGGATCCACCCGAGCCATGCCACCCACCCCCAGGGGACCCCCTGCTTTTGCCAGAGCCAGAGAAGGCGGCTGACTAACTGGGCAGAGGGCAAACCCTTGAGTCAGAATGTCCCAAGAGAGGAAAAAGGAAAAGGAGCACCAAGGAGGAGTTGGAGGTGTCAGAGGTGACACTGTGTGGCTCTTGGAGATCACTGCCAGGCCTGCGTGGTGGCCCTCTGCTGGCAAGGCCTCTTGCGTGGAGCGTGGAGCTTCCCAGAGGAGAGCAGTGGCCCGCCAGGAGAGTGGAGGGAGAAAGGTTTGTCTCGCCTCCAGAAGCCTGCGTGCCGTGCCCTTTGCACTTCTTTTCTGTTGGGGATTTCCTTGGATGAGTCACCTCAGTGGCCCCTCTGACTTTTGTCCCCAAATGCCAAGCGCCTGTTATCTGGGTGAGCAAGTCCATGGGCCAATTGGTCCCAATTAGTGCTAATTCTAAAGACCCGACCTCTCGGGCCCCTGCCAGTAGGATCCAGGCCACATAGTCTCAAGGCCAGAGTTGGCTCGCTCGGCTATCTTTTTGAAGGATCAAAGTTTAAACCAGATGATCTTTAATCTCCCCTCCCTCCCAGAAACCTGAGCTTAGCTGTAAGCCATTGAAAGTAAATGGGGTTTTGTAGCTCAGGCTGCCTGTTCTCCAGGTGAGGGGCCCCCTGTGCCCGATCGTTTCACAGCAAAATGCCAGCTGGGTCCAGAGGAGGCGGAGGAAGGGGCCCTGGCCTCTTCTGCTGCCCTAATTTAACCACCGCCTTTAGAGTGAGGGTTTCCTCTTTTAAAGGTGGCTGTTTCAAGGGGGACCTCACCTATCTCTTCTTCCTGCTGAAAAGCTCTTCATTGAGAGCTGAATTCTGCCTTTGGGCTCTACCCTGTGGGCCCCACTCGCCTTTAGTCCCGACTCTTATCTTCCTGTGGACTTTGTGAGGGGAGGACCCAGTTCTTTGGGATGTAATCTGAGTAACTCTGGGTTGACTGGTTGGTGTTCTGTGTGTGGGGTAACTCAGGAGACAGACACACGCTCAGATTCGGGCACTCCCCTGCTTCGGGCTGCCTGTCCCCTGCTTCTTGATTCCAAGAGTCCAGTTTAGACTCAAAAATCCAGTGGCAAGTGCTCCCTGCTTCTACCTCTGCCTCAGTCTCATTTCTAGAACAAGGAGAGTGGAGCCAAGAGGTGGTTCTCAAGCCCATCTTCACATGAGACTCACCTGGTGAGCTTGTGTTAAAATGTCCTTATCCAGGCCCCAGCTCCAGGGAGTCTGGCCTTGGCCTGGTGTGATGGCCTGGCATTTTAAAGATGCTCCCTGGTCCCATACATTCATTGTCAGTTGGCTTTCAACAAAGGTGTGAGGCACTCCTAGGGGACAGGACAGACTTTCCAGTAAATAGTGCAGAGGCCACAAAACTCCAACTGTATCCAAGACCCAAATGTAGGCACCAAAACTGTAAAACTTAGAAGAAAACAACATAGGCATATGTCTTACAGCCTTGGAGTAGGTATTGTTTTACAGATCTCACCCCCAGAACACAAGCAGCCAAACTAAAAATAGATAAACTTCATCAACATGAAAAACTTTGCTTCAAAGGACACTATTAAGAAAATGAGATTCTCGGAATGAGTCTTGGCAGATCATATACTCGATGGGGGTCTCTTGTTTCCAGAATATGTAATGAAGTCTTACCGCGCAACAATAAAAGCCAAATAATCCAGCTTCGGAAAAAAAGGGTTTGAGTAGACATTTCTCTAGAGGAGACATACAAGTGCTCCACAAGCACGTGATGAGATGGTCAGCACCATTAGGTCAAATGCAAATCAAAGCCACAGCCAGATAGGGACTTCTAGCCCAGAGGGTGGCCATACCCAAAAGTCAGAGACCAAGTGGGGACAGATGGGTGGGAATGTAGAATGTGTGGCCTCTGAAGAGCAGCCCAGCAGTTCCCCAAATGGTGAAACTCAGCGTGACAATAAGTGCCAGCAACTACACTCGGGGGGCCACGCGGGAGAAGTGACACATCAAGGCACACGCTCGTGGGAAGCGCGTGCAGCCCCACTCCAGCCAAGGCTGGGGGTCACCCTCACACCCACCAGCTTAGGAACAGACACACAAACGCAGCACGCCCCTGTGATGGACAGTTATGCAGCCAGAAAGGGCCGAAGTGCTGGCACATGCGCCATGCCAGCTACAAAGGCCTCACGTTGTGTGGTTCCATTAAGAAGAAATGTCCAGGGCAGGCCAGTGCAGAGAGGCAGGAAGACATTTAGTGTTTGCTGGAGAGATAGGGCGTGACAACTTAAGAGTTTTGGGGTGATGCACATGTACAACCTCACGCACACACTGAAACCCACTGACGTCGACAAAGGGGTGCATTTTGTGGCATGCGATTTACAGCACGATGAAAAATGCTGACTCTCCAAACTCTGCATGCGTTTAGAAAGAGAACCCACGCCTGCCCCTGTAGTGCTGTGTGACGTCGCCTCAAAGCTCCGTGACTGAAGACAACAGAGACCATCTCAAAATATAAATGTTTGAAGAGGGAGAGAAAACCAGAAAAGCTCTCAGGGGATTCTGATTTATAGCTATGATTCGAAAGATCTCTAGAAGCAAGAAGACCTGATAATCACATCCCTTTGCCATTTGGGGGCTGGGTGGCCAGGGGTTTGGTCACCTGTGTCAGCCCCCCAAGTGCCGCCAGCAGCTTGGTGAGCCCTCAGGTGTGGGTCCTGCAGCAAACAGGACAGGGGCACTGCTATGGACAGGGAGCATAGTTTCTGGAGGTATTAGGTGCAGTGAATAAAACTGACTCTGGTGGTGAGACAAGGTGAGGGGGGCCTTCTGGGGTGGCCCCTGAGGCAAGTCCCGAATTGTGAGAACCAACCAGCCTTGTAAAGAGCTGGCCGAGCCTTAGACCAGTGTTTTCATGAGGAAGGGACCACATCCCCACGCTGGCCTGTCCCAGCAGTGATGCACAGCTGTCAGACTGGCTGAGGTGGGAGCGCTGGCTCCTGGGAGGGCCTGGGGGAATGGGCTGGTTTCTGGATGGACACGCAGGGCCTTTGGAATGCTCGCTGCCCTACTCGGTATTTATACCTCTCCGCCTGGGAAGTCAGAGCTTTTTCATGTAGGCCGAGACAACTCCGAATAAGGCAACGTCAGGCCGGGACGTAAGCATTCCATATTTCCCTGTAATTGCTTTCAAATTGGGCTGTGTGGTCACGGGGCAGGCGTGCAGCACGCCCGCTCTGCCCCGGCTGCCTATGGAGCTGGGATCCCGGCCTGGCAGGCTGTCGTCACCATGCTGGGGGCTGGCTGGAGGCCCACATTGCTGCAACCGTCTAAACTATGGGTGTGTCATCCCCACCAGCTCTTTTTCCGTTCTCTCAACCCAGCCCCTGGTTCTCGTCTCCTTTGAATCTGATAAAGGCCAGGCAGCTTCAAAAAAGTGCTCGCATGTGCAATCTCAGACTGTTCCAGAGCCTCCCGGACTCCCTGGATGAATCCAGGCGGGTGTTGCCAGGGTGATTGCCTTCTCGCCTGGGCCACCGGTAACCCAGATTCCAGAGGCTCAGTGGTCGGGGCCTGAAAGCACTCTCACAGTTGGTGATGAAGCCCAGGGGAGCCATCTCTGCTTTCAGGAACTGAAAAGATGCCCCCCTGGGGCCAGGCCTTGCCTGTGGCCTGGCAGTAGCCTGGCAGATAGGTGATAAGGAGGGTGGATGCCTACCTGTGGAATAAATAGCTGTCCCTCCCCTGTGCCCAAGCCCCAGACACCCTTTCTGGGGACCCGTGGCCACTGGAACCATGGGCAGCATCAGGGGCCAGGGCAGGCGATGTGCAAGTTCAGCAGGCGGGACGGCGCCCTCCCCCTCAAAGCAGCCGACGCCCCAGCGGAGCGGCAAACCCAACACGGTATTGCAGAGAGGAGGTTTGAAAAAGCCCAGCACCCTAGGGAGCCCTCCCTGTCCTGCCTCCGAGCCCCCTAGGGGAGTTTACAGTGACCGATTCCCGGCAGCTCCGGGCCTGGGGACGAGAGAGGAGCTGGACCTTCTGGGTCGGGCTGTGGCCAGTGACCTGCTAAGCGGGTGGGCGGTGTGCACAGTGGAAGGCGGGGGACGCTGCTTTCAGGAGGACGCTGCTTTCAGGAGCACTATTTACTATTTCCTAAAATCTGGTCGAGCAGAGAGGTGATGGGATCCACCTGTGCGCGTCGGCCATGCGGTGGGGGGCACGGCCCCCAACTCCGGGCCAGGAGCCCCCCCTGGACCCGCGCCCTTGTCCTCCCTGCCCGGGGACTCACCAGCCTCTTTCTAGGCCCCAGATGCCCTTTACTCTGGGCCAGTGTATTCCAGCTTCCAACAGGCCTGTCCCTCCACACCACCTGCCCCTTCGGTACCGAGAAGGGCTGTTTTGGAACAGGAAGTCATCGGGAAGGAAAGTTTTTTCAACTGGGTCAGCCGCATCCCGCTAGGATCCTTTCTTTTCGGGAGCTCGGGTCTCCCCTGGGCTACCCCTGAGTCTGTCTTCAGCCCTTGATTTCGCATTCGGTGACTGCCCCAGACTGGAGGGGTTTACCTCTGGCTGCGGGGGAGGGAGTCACCGATGAATGCCTCATTAAAGCCCACTGCCGCCACATTCCAGGCAGCTTAGGTCACCTCCTGAACAATGTCCATCATTCATTCACCCCGCCACCCCACATCCTGGCCTCTGGGGGGGGCTCTGTGACACAGGAAGGACTTTATGGTCTGCGATGCTGGCCCTCCTCCCCCTCCCCCCACGCCCAGAGTGACAAAGCAGAAACAGCTGGGGGGGCCCCTGGAAGCCGTCCTGGGCACAGGGAGTGGTGACAGTGGTGCCCGAACAAACCAACAAGCTCATCTTTCTCTCTCCTTCCTCCTGCTCCCCACCCTGTGCTATTTTAGCAACGAGAGAAGACTTCAGCTGGCTTCCAGCGCGCAGAGCAAGTTCAGAAGGCCCTTCTCTGCTTTTTTTCACTTGTTTTTTCAAAGACACGAGTCCACATCCTTCCTTCTCCCTAGATAGGTCAAGGGCTGGTGCGAGCTCCCGCCACAGGATGGTAGGGGCAGGCTGGGCACGGCATCCCCTGTTGGCACTGTCTGGTCGGTTTCTCTCTGGGCCAGGCCACCTGTGGGAAGCAGGCTCGGCTTGGAGGCACTCTGAGCTTGCCCCCGGTGCGGGGCGGAGGGGCGGGCCCGTCTCACCTCAGTTCTGCTGGATCTGCTTTGTCAGATCAGTACCTAGCGCGCCACGCAGACGTTGTGAATTAGGCGTGTGGCCCTGAGCCAGTCAGCCTCTCCCTGCCTCGATTTCCTCATTTGTAAAATGGCGTTGATAACATCTCATGTTGTCACAGGGCTGGAGGTTTTAAAGAGCTACCATGTGCAAAGTGTCAGAACTAGCAATTAGCAGTTACAGCATAATTACCTGTGGCATGCTCCCCCCCAACCATCAGAACGAAATTCTGTGTTTTGCTTCTTCTCTAATAGGGGCTCCTAGTTGGGCTTTGTCAGGTGGGGGTGTTGAGCCCCCCTTGGGTGAGGCGCCAGGGACTGGATCACTGCTCAGAGGGCTCCAGGGGGTGGAGGGTCCAGGGGGTGCCCCTGGACAAGAAAACCCAACGCTTTGTGCCTGTCCTTCCCCTCGCCCCAACCAGAGGTGGCGGCCCTGGGCCCTCCTGAGTGACACTGGACCCTCCAGCTTGCATTTCTTAGTCACAACCATCGGCATCTCCCGTGTGGCTCCTGCTTTCCTCCTCCTGCCAAGCTTCTCACAGGCCCTGTACCCGCATTTTCTCCTGGTCTTCACACTTGAACCCTGGTGCCTTTGGCTCGGCTTCCACGCAGCGCCAGCCAGTGTGACCTTGGAGGTTGGCCTGCCAGCCTGGGTGGCCCAGCTTGCTCTTCCTCACTCCCTTTCCCCCCCCCAGCCAGACTGTCCCTCCTACAGGAAGGAGGGCCTTTCCCTGTGGGGTCCCACTTAGCTGGAAAGTCACCCTGCTTTTCTGAACAACTCATTCACAAGTCAGAGTTCGAGAGTCACCCCTTTAGGGCAACTTCCCCTCAGGTCCCCTCTGGGAGTGGGGCAGAGGTGGGCAGAGCATGGGCGCTGGAGCCAGAGTACCAGCTGCCAGTCTGTCCCAGGCATGCGGCTCTCTGTGGGCCGGATGCGGCCCCTCTCAGAATCTTGGTTTCCTCTTCTGTAAAATACCAGCAGCCACCTTGTGGGGTGTTACTTCTGTAGTCAGGGAGGTGCTTCAGTGACGGAAACAGCTCCCTCCGCAGAGGGGGAGTCCCTTAAGTGCAGGCCGTGTCCCAGGCCGCTCACTGTGCCCGGGCCCAGCCCCGGCTCGACACTCGGCAAGACTTGGTGAGAGCAGTTGGGCTCTGTCGTTCTCGCTGTGAGGATTTGTGGAGGGGGTGCCGTGGGCAACGAGGCCTCCATCTATAGAAACCACCCCCCACACTACCCACCCCACACATCACAGTCTAAACCCGGCAGGGAGAGGAGGCATTGAAGCAGAATGTTATTTTTGTAACTCAGTAGAAAAAGCAATGAATTTTTAATGTCCTGTTCGAAGTCCAGCTCCTGCTCCCCGGCCACACCGCATGGAGAGGTGGCCATCTGTGGCCAGCCGGTCCCCTCAGGGGTAGCCTCACGAAGTCCAGATGCAGTGCTCCTGAGCCTCCAGTGACAGTAGATGCCGCTGATCTTCCAGAAGGAGAAAACAGGGCCAGGGAGGACACAGAGTGAGGGCGTCGTTCAGGGGCCGGAGCTGCTGTTCCTCTCCCTACCTCTGCAGCCGGGAGGGCCTTCCCCCAAGCACCTGCTCAGAACTCTGCTTGGCTCTGTGCCCGCTTCCAGTGGAGAGACAGCGGTGCACGGCGTTGATTTAAAAATAGACCTTCCTCTGACAGATGTATATAACACAGCCTTGTCTGGCCAGGCGGCTGCTAAGTGATTTGCTTGCGTTGCTTTGTTTAGTCTTCACTTGAGAGGAGGGGTGATTGTCCCCATCCCTCCTGCCAGCGAGGCACTCGAGGCTCAAGGCTTGCCAGGGGTGCCCCACTGGCATGCTGCCTCGATGACAGAAGCAAAATTTGAAGCCAGTTCTCTAAACTCCAAGCCCCACCCCGAGAAGATGAGCAAAGGTGCAGAGACAGGGCAGGTGGGGCTGGTGACCAGACCCTTAGGAGACCCGCTGTGGCGAGGGTTCTCTGGCGCCTCTAAGGTTGGCGCCGATGCTGTCTTTTTTTTTTTTTAAGATTTTTTTATTTATACAAGCACTGGGGTGCAGGCCAGAGGCGTGGGAGGGTGAGAGGATTCACCAGAGACAGAGTGGGGAGCAGAACAGGCAGACTGACTGAAACACACTGCTGAGGGGAGCAGCGGGCGAGACAGGAGAGGTCTACTGCACCATGTGGGTAGCTCCCTGGCCAGCCGGGAATCGAACCTGCGCTGCAGAGGCTGGGGACAGCTTCACAGCGCTGCGCTCAACCCGCTGCGCCACCTGGGAGGCCCGCTGGTGCCGCTTTGAGCAGATCTCCCACAATGTCATCTCCGCGCCAAGCCCAGCCCAGGGGTGGGCGGGAAGCACCATATGTGCCTATGTGCCCACGACTCGCTTGGCATTGACTTTAATACAAGCACCCTGTCGGATGTCTGAAAGCATCTCTCCCGGCTTAATCCTTCCAGCAACTACAGGAGGTAGAGTCTGATAAGTCCTACCGCGCAGGAAACTGAGGCCCAAGTAGTTCAAATCACTTGGCTGAAACACAGGACAGGCTACGGAGCTGGCATCCAGACCAGGCCTGTGCCCTTCCACTGCGGGGTGCTGTTCAGACACGTGCAGGCCCCCAGAAGTGCCTCGGGCAGGGGGTTCTTGCCCTCGGGAAGCTGCCCTGTTGCACCCTCAGCTGTGGAGTGTGCTTGTTCGCTCTGCTGCCCACCAGAGTCCTCCAGGCACAGGCACGAGCAGGGCCCAGCACCCCCAGTGCCTGCCTGCCCCAGCACAGCTTGCCACTGCCCTCTGCTCCCCAAGGTGCCTGGTCTGGTGCCATCTGGGCTTAGGGCACTGCAGAGGCATGTGAGGCGAGGCTGACTCCTGCCCCCAGGGGCCTGTACATATGCATGTGACATCCAGCGACCGGTGAATGTGGCCAGGGAGGTGCTGAGGGCTGTGTGCCCATGCAGGCGGGTGAGCCAGAGCACTCAGTGGGTGGCGGGGGCTGGCGGGAGAGATCCCCGGGGACACAGAGAATGGCTGTTCCTAAGCCCCTGATGTGCTGTCCACGGACAGCGTCGCCTCCAGCCCTCCCATGGGCCGTGGGCTGGGCCATTTCTTCATGGCCACGACTCAAAGGAGGAAACGGTGTTAAGGAGGGTCAGGTAGCTTGCCCGTGGGAACGGCCTGGCCAACGGTGTGTCTGAAGTTGAGGTTGTGTGGGGAGGTGGGTTCGTGTATCCCCCAATGAGAACCTGCTTGGAGGCTCACGTGTGCTTTGGGGAAACAGGAGACAATGCACAATTGTTTAGAGACTGGGGAGAAGGCGCTGTGCTGAGATCTGCACCTCTCTGGATGGGGCTGGCTGCTCTCCTGGGGCTGATTTTGAGGGCTCAGGTGAGGCAGGAGCAGGACAGAGGTGTCCTCGGCTGAGGGAACAGCGTCCTAGGCAAGTGGCCGGGCAGCTCTCTGCCTCCCAGGCGGAGGAACTATTCTTCATGTTGGCAGGGCCGGGTGGGGTGACCTGGGCTGCCGACTGTCACCCTCGTTGGGTTTGGAAGGAAACCTTGAGCCGGTTCTCACTGGTGCAGTGTTAATTAGTTGGCCTATTTGTCTAAGAGGGGCCTGTGCTGAGTCCCTGAATGAGCCTGACTGGTGACAGTTGTCACAACATACGGTGCTTGGCCAGAGGCTCTTTGCAAGACCCCCAGTTGGCCTCTGCTTGCACCCTGGGCATGGAGTGTGCCCTTGCACATTCCTGGCTGGCTGCGCACGTCCACGCTGCCCCCTGCAGACTGATGAGGCAGGGAGAGTTATCTGGGCTCCTGTGAGAAACAGAGGTGTGGAGGGCTGGTTTTTCTCAGACATACTGTTTCTCCAGAAGGCCCCCGGGCACATCCACACCCTCCTTTCTGTCTTGCTTCCCTGGTACTGGTGCCTGATAATGTGCCCAGCAGCAGCAGGATAACTGACTGGTCACCACCAGCAGCCTGGGTGCCCTTTGGTGTCCTGTTTGGAGTTGGGCCTCTGCCCGAAAGTGCCTTCTGTGTCCCAGTGTCCACGTGCCCTGCGATCCTCAGACTCCTTGGGGATGGCGGCATAACCCAGGGCTGGAGGGGCACGGCCTCCCCCTTCCGTCCCAGGTGCACGCAGTGGTCTCTAGAGAGTAGAGGACAGTTGACTTGTGGGGAGCACATTATGTTGTGCTCACATGGGGCTCCAAGCAGCTGTGCTTCTGGCCTTTGGGTGGGGCTAGTTGTTGCCCCCACCAGAGCGGGGGAGAGAGAGACTTGAGGCCCTTATTTTCCACCTGCTTTCCTGCCCCGGGTCACCTGTGTGTCCATAACGGGTCCCGAGTGGGGAGATGGCCTCCTCGAGGGCAGGGACCTGCACCTTGTCTCCCCACTGGGGGCCGCTCGCTGCTGCCAGCCCTTGCTCCAAGGTTGTCAGACCTGAGTTTCAGTCTGGGTGCTCACCTGGCAGATCTGCGAACAACCTGGAGCCTCCAAGTCACCTGCCCAGACCGTAGAGATCAGGCCCAGTGTCCACACAGGCCTGGCCCCGGGTATGTGGCCCGAGAGCCCCTGCCGCCAAGCTGAGCCTCTGGGCGCTTTGTGTTCTGCTTCCCCAGACCTTCACAGCCTGGTGCAACTCCCACCTGCGGAAGGCGGGCACCCAGATCGAGAACATCGACGAGGACTTCCGAGACGGGCTCAAGCTCATGCTCCTGCTGGAGGTCATTTCAGGTGAGGCTCCCTTTGGACGAGGTGTGACCACACCTGGGACGGTGCCTGTCACGGCGGGTCCCGAGTGGCTGCCACCCCGGGTCCCATGGCTACCGCAGGAGAATGGGCTTCACTAGCAGCAAGTCTGGGCATCGGCCTGGCGGGCAGGTCCAAGCTGCCGTGGGGACCCTAACTCTTCTGCTTGCTCTCAGGGGAGCGGCTCCCTAAGCCGGAGCGGGGCAAGATGAGAGTG
Organism: Talpa occidentalis; assembly: GCF_014898055.3. Lineage (NCBI taxonomy): Eukaryota > Metazoa > Chordata > Mammalia > Eulipotyphla > Talpidae > Talpa > Talpa occidentalis. The sequence continues at coordinate 40,355,324 of NW_023601754.1, forward strand.
CACAAAATCAACAACGTGAACAAGGCACTGGACTTCATCGCCAGCAAGGGCGTCAAGCTGGTCTCCATCGGGGCGGAAGGTGAGCTCCTGGGGCGCTCGGTCCCTGCCCTGCAGGCTCCTTGCCCCCTTCCCAGTCCCACCCCGGCCAGATCAGTTCGGTCCTAGTCCAGGAAATCCAGGGCGAGTTGGGCCCCTTCTTGAGGGGGGAAGGGCTTTGACTTGGATCCTGGGTGCCTGCTCACCCTCTTTGTGCTGGGCCTAAGAGGCACCGACAGGCATGTGATGTGGCCTTTCTCTGTGCTGGGAGCACCTCAGCCCTGCCTGCACCTGTGGGCAGGAGGGGAGGCACAGGCCAGTGGCTCAGGGAAGGGGTGCAAGTCCAGAGGTCATTGCCTAGACTCTGCGGGCTGTGTGGATTGGGGAGTTGACCTCTGACCAGTCCAGGACCCCGCCGGGACTGGCTGGGACTTCGGTGCCCCCGTTCAGTGCTGTCCATCCAGCAGTGCGCTCTCGTCAGGCCCCCAGGGTTGAGCTCAGGCACTCTTGGAGAGTAGGTGAGGCCTGGTCCCCCTCAGCAGCTCCCCCTCAGCCTCGATTCGCAGCTCCACTCATTAGTCAGAGCAGGGATTCTGACGCCCTGACATCCATGTTGTCCCAGCTTTTAGAAAAACAAAGAAAACTAATTACGAGTAATGACAGGGCTCTGAAAGTTTGGCCAAGACCCTAGGCCAGAATATGAGTACTGAGTTCCAAGGCTCTACCCCCACCCGGGACCCCTCAAGGAGGGGTGCCAAAGCCTCACATGCCACCATTGGGGGATTGGTGTTTAAAAAAAAAAAAAAAAAATCAAGGGCCTCCCCGGTGGCGCGGCGGTTGAGCACTGGGTTGCGAAGCTGCCCGCGGCCTCTGCAGCGCCGGTTCGATCCCCGGCTGCTCCCCGGCCACCGGAGGAGGGTCCCACATGGTGCGCAGACCTCTCCTGCCGCCCGCTGCTCCCCTCAGCAGTGTCCTTCGGTCCTTCTGCCTGCTCTGCTCCCCGCTCTGGCTCTGGTGAATTCTCTCACCCTCCCGCGCTTCTGACTGTACCCAGTGCTTGTATAAACAGAACAAACAAACAAACAAATAAATAAATAAATAACATGCCTCTATTTAAAAAAAAAAAAACTTAAATCAAAACCTCAGAATTTAATGAGATTTTCTGTCCTTGCCTGGATCTTTCCTCCTGGCTCCACTCCAGCCTTCTGCTTCTCACAGCTGCATTTATTTTGCTCAAACATTAGCCTGTAAACACAGAAGAGGTTAGAGGAGAGACCCGTGGCCCTCATCACTTTTCATTTGGAGAAAAACTCAGTCTAAAAATGTCCTCTGTTCATGCCCAAGCTGGTTCATTCCCAATCCCTGTGGCCGTCGACCTCGGCACGCAGAACAGCATTGTGGAGCCACACCTGAGGGCCTTGGGCCCCATCCCTCCCCGACCCTCCCCAACCTTCCACATGACCTGGCAGCTGCAGGATCGTGGCTTCCTGGCAGGGGACAGGGGTCGGAGGCACAGTGGCTGGTCCTAGAAGCAGTGGGTGGGTGTTTCACGGGAGATGCTGTCTTCTTCCCTCGCCTGAACTTGCCCAAGAGCTGTGGCCTCCTTGATAACCGTGCCCCTCTCCCAGCCCTGCGCACCTGGCACCCGGGGTCACGGCATGGATGGCCTGAATGGAGGCTTCTGTCTGGTGCTCCCCAGAGGGTTCGAGGGACCTCTTCTTCCTCTGAAGGGGCTGCAGGACAGACCTGTAGGCTAATAACCTGGGGCCTGAGGAGCCTCACTCTGGTTTTAGCAACTGTCTCACCCTCCGCCCCCTCCCCTGCATGCAGAGATCGTGGACGGCAACGCAAAGATGACCCTGGGAATGATCTGGACCATCATCCTCAGGTTTGCCATCCAGGACATCTCCGTGGAAGGTGAGGGCCGAGCGCCTACTGGGAGCCTTTTCTCCACACCCTGGTTCCCCCTGAACCCGGGATGGACTCTGTCAGGATTCTGGGCGTTTTGACTTCACACTTGGGACTCTCACAGGACCTAGCCCTGCACAGTACTGGTCAGTGGAACCACTGGTCCAGGTGACAGAGGAGGGGGCCTTGCAGCTGCCAGCTCGGGCATCTACCCTGAGCATTCTCCTTCTCATGGCCCCCATCTCAGGGGATCCTCACCCCACCCTTATGAAGCAGGTCTGGTTGGCCCCATTTTACAGTCAACAAACCTGAATCATGAAGCAAATAGACACAGACTTGGCCAGACTTGCTTCTCCTGACTGTCACACCCCTACCTTTGGGTCTGTGTCTCTGTAGACCGGGGTACAGTGCACCTAACGTCCCCCCATACCCCCCAGCAATAAGCTGTTTCTCTTTCCTCCAAGTGCCTGTATACACCATAGGCTGAGAAAAGCCCCCAGGACCAGCATGAGGAGCAGGCTCCTGGCGATGGCTTCAGGGGTGGCCAGAGCTGTCCACAGGGTTGGGACACCTAGGTGCTTCCCCCTCCCCTCCCCTGAAGCAGTGGCCTGATCTGGGAGACCCTGGGTGGGCAGAGAAGGTATGTGTGTCCCACTGCTGTCTTCACTGTTTGGAAGAGGCTGAGGCCAGCCTCAAAGACTTGCCAGGCCTGCTCCGAGTTCTGGCCACTAAGAGCACAGCCTCCATGCTCAGAAACCTGGCACTGCCCTGCCATTGCTGCTTCTTGGGTGACCAGGCAGATGGCTGTTCCCTCAGGCTGTGCACACAGATCTGCAGGGCCACCAGCAGAGACCAGAGCACGGTGGAACCAGGAGGCACTGTCAGTGCTGCAGCCTTGCCGTGGGCCCTTTGCCCAGGTCATCCGACCCCTGGCTCTGAGCTGGACCTTCCATTCAACTGTGTGGGTTCGGCAGATTATTTGGAGCCAGTGCTTACCAGCCCCCTGTGTTTTGCAGAGACCTCTGCCAAGGAAGGTCTGCTTCTGTGGTGCCAGAGAAAGACGGCCCCGTACAAGAACGTGAACGTGCAGAACTTCCACATAAGGTCAGCGCCCATCGCATTGCCCAGCCTCTCCCCCACCCACCGCTCTTCTCCTGGGACCTGAGCCACTGCCTTCACCTGCCCTCCTGTCCTGTGTTTTTGTTGTGGGGGTGGATGCTGGCCCTCAGGGAACCCATCCCTGGAAGGGCCCTCCATCTCTCCAAGGAGGAGGCAGTTGCCTTGCCAGCCTGGGCCTAAGGCAGTAAGGCCCGGGCCTCCTGTCCACCTTGTGAAGTCTTCTTCCCAAGCAGGGTGACTCTCAGAAGCAGCAATAAAGCTCTTCCTTTAGGCTGACCTCTCAGTAGGAACCCACCCTAAGAATTGCCAGTGAATGTAGTGTCGGGGAAAATGTCCTCTGTATCTGCCAACTGAGCAAGACTCGGCCCTGCACTCCCAGGGGGAGAGGGGAGTGACCTGAGACCAGCATGGTCAGTGCCGTGTGGGACTCAGGGGGCGGCAGCGGGCAGTGTGGGTGTGTAGGCTTTAGGGGTGGCCCTGAGGTCAGCTCTGACCTGGCCTTGTGACTTTACCCCCTGAGCCTCTGGTGTCCCCCTGGGGTGGAGGACCAGGACAGGGCACACATAGGAATGAAGAATAGGGCCTCACAGGCTGCACAGAGGGCCTGCCAGGCCCTCAGGCTCTCCCGGGGCCCTGGCACTGGATGTTAGGGACCTTTCCATTGTGCCCTGTCGTTAATAGCCCATGGCTCCTCCCCGGGTCTCCTCTGTGTGTCTCCTTCCTTTTCCTGCCACCGACTGGCTGGTCCTCCCTGCACTTTTCGTTCGTTTGTTTGTTCAGTCAGTAATTATCTGTGGAGTGTCTGCTGTAAGCCAAGACGGGGGTTACGGCTGCAGCAAAATAAAGGCCCCACCCTTGGAAAGTCACTACAGCAGAGGGGGGACCACTAGTTTACAATGCAAAAGAAACCAGCTATACAGTTTCAGGCAGTGAGAAGTGTTGTACAAAGACGACAACAGGAAGAGGTGGTGGAAGGTAACTAGGAGACCGCCTTCGTCGTGGCGGCCTCTCTGAGCTGGTGACGTTAAACTTGACCTGGGAGGCACGGGTCCTTGGAGGATCTCGGGGAGAATAATGTGCCGTGTCCAGCTACTGAGCAGCCATCGTTTTCTTCTTAATAGAGACCCTCGGGCCCACTTGTCAGGCCAGTCAGGGCGCTGAGGTCACGCTGTGCAGACAGCCTCCCACAGTGGCCCTGGGGTCTCACTTGCCAGGGCTCAGCGGGCCGTGGCCGTCCCAGCAGCCAGCAATCAGAAAGAACTTGTCACGCCAGACACCGGTCTGAGGGTTTCATGTATTTGCTCTTTAATTTTCACAACAGCCCTGTGAAGTAGGTACCCTCATCATCCCTGTTTTATAGACTCAGAAACGAGGTTGTGGGGTCTCGCTGGCCGCCAGTAGGAGAGCTGGGATTTGGCCCCAGACCACCTGGCTCTGGCAGTCATGCTCACAGCCACTTGCCACGCCGTCTCCCTGTAGCGCTGGCAGTGGGGAGCACCCTCAGTGACCCGGGACTGCTCCTTCCTCTTGAGGCCTGGGCCCGTGACCCTGAGAGGCCCCCGTAACCTTGCTTTTCCCTCCCCAGCTGGAAGGACGGCCTTGCCTTCAATGCCCTGATCCACCGGCATAGACCAGAGCTGATTGAGTATGACAAGCTGAGGAAGGTAGGTGTCCCGCCCCCGCAGCAGCCCGCAGACACCAGAGTCTCCTCCTCTGGGACATCCCTTGCGGCATCCAAACCTGGACTCTGCCCTGAGGGGCAGGTGGGAGAGAGCCTGTGCCAGGGGTCTCACCCTTGCTTCCCTCAGGGACTCTCCCCTTCTTCATGGCCTTGCAACTGCCCTCAGGGCTAGCCATGCCTTCCAGCTCTTTCCTTCACCTCCCAGATTCTGGAATCATTTGCCCTCTGCCCTAGGGGGAGAGGCAAGGAATTCCAAGTCACTGTCAGCAGACATTCCCTGGGCAGGGTCCTGATAGTGCTTGCCTGTGTAAACCGTGTGAGCCCCAGACCTGTCCTTCCGGAGCTCCGATGTGGGGGGAGGGGGGTGCACAGCACAGTGTGCTCAGGGCAGACCTGCCACACGAGGCCACACGTGTGTTCAGGCTCAACGGGGATGAGGAGGGACAGGGCCAGACAAGGCTGCAGGGTAAAGTCGGGGACCTGGGCTGGCGTGGCGAGGGCAGGGCCTCTAGAGGAGGTGGCCACTTAGAACCAGAGAGGGCATTCCCGGCGGGGGGCACGGCCCGCGTGCAGCTGGTCAAGCCTAGGGGCTGCTGCTAGACAGCAATGAAGGCTCGTAAGGGAGGGTCAGAATGAAGTGGGCTTCGGCCGTGTCAGTGGTTGGGAGATGGCGTGGGGGTGGCATGGAAAGCTGGGTCTACTCCCCCATCCCAGTGCTCGCGCAGCTCTGGACCACGCTTCCTGGGATTCGGAGCAGGACTCGCTCTGGGATCTGGATGGCGGGATGTGGGTAGAGAAGAGCGTGCCTGTACCTTGTGTCCTTTATCTGAAGGTCCCCAGAAGTGTTCCCTCAGGCGGGAATGGCCTTTATCTAGCTGCTGTCCTTCCCCACTTCCCCCCAACCCCGGGTGAATCCTGCCCAAAGGACTCTTCCCAACATCCCTCGCTGCCCCTCAGCCCCAGGTCCCCTCTGTTTCTGCACCCCGCCCCTGCTGAGTTCTCGCTCCCTCCCCCCAGGACGACCCGGTCACCAACCTGAACAATGCCTTTGAAGTGGCTGAGAAATACCTAGACATCCCCAAGATGCTGGATGCTGAGGGTGAGTACATCCCTTTAGTTCAGTCAGCACCCTGTTTCGTGGGCCTGTCTCTTGGGAACTTCAGGGAGCTGGCAAGAGCTGGCGAGGATGCCAGATTGAATCCGGGTGAACCGGGGACATTGGTGTCATCCAGAGAGCCAGAGCGGAAGCAGCCTGAGCAGGCCAGTCACGCTCATGTCTGAGGGATCGGGAAAGAGAGCTTGAAGACCATCAGCTCTCTGGGGATTGCTGCTTGGGCCAGGGCCCAGGCCCCTTGCCAGGGCCGGACTTGACTGAGTCCCACCCCTTCCAGAGGGGTGTGAGGTGGCGGGGCTGAGACTGACTCCAGCAAATGGTCCGGGCCTCTGCCTGCCCTGCCTGCCGCAGGCGTGGAGTCCAAGCCCTCCGTAAGGGGCGTTTTGTTTCCCTTTTCCGGCTTTGCTCCATTTCCCAGCCATGCACCCCCCCGCCCGGCCAGGACCCAGGCCTCCGGTGGCCCTGGGGGTTGACTATGCAGCAGCCCCTTGAGGCCATTCTCAGAGAAAGGAAGTAGCCTTGTTTTAACTCAGTTCCCACAGCCTTGGCCTTTCTAGAGATCACGGGGCATGGAGGGGCTGAGCCCACTGGAGTTTCCAGGGATCTCTGAATCAGCTCTGAGGGTACTTCTCCTGGTTGTCTGTGGCCTTGGGAGCCATTGGGTCTCCACGAGCCCCCCTCCCCATCCCCACTGGGGCAGTTTAACCCTTGTCGTTCACTTGCAGACATTGTGAACACGGCTCGGCCCGACGAGAAGGCCATAATGACCTATGTGTCCAGCTTCTACCATGCCTTTTCGGGAGCGCAGAAGGTACCGGGCAGGGCCAGGCAGGCCCACCTCGCCGCCACTGCCCAATGCCACTGCTGCCTCTCGCCTCCCATGCTCACCTCATTTCTCTTGCAGACGGCAGTGGCCTCTCTCAGACTGGAAGCCACCCCCCCGACTCCTTGGTATCCCTGCCCACTCAGTCCTCGCACACACTGTCTGTTGAGAGTCTGGTCTGCGCCAGGCTCTGTTCTAGGCACTGAGGATATAGTGCCCAGTTAGGCAGCACCCCTGCTCTCACAGAGCCTGTTCCAGAGAGTGAGACAGACAACAGGCATGTCCACAGAGTCACTTCAGGTAGTGATAAGCTCAGTAGAGAACATGGGGCAAGATGCTGGGATAGAGATGTTTGGGGACTTCGTCGTCAGGGGCTTCAGGGGAGGCCCCTGAAGGGCACTGTGGGAAGGCCTGTGGAGTGCTGCGCAGGAGCTGCCAGATGAAGGTCTGCAGTGAAAGTGTTCCAGGCAGAGAGTTGAGCAAGTGCAAAGGTCCTGAGGCAGAAGTGAGCTTTGAGTTATTCATGGAATGACCACGGAGCAGTAAGAGAGTGGAGGAGAGGCGAGCCACGAGCTCGGAGAAGGTGACAAGTCAGGGCATGTGGACCCATTGCAGCCTGGGGCTGAAGAGCTTGGGCTCTTCTCTAGGACCCCAGGAGACTGTTAGGGAGTTTCTGCTAAGGTAGTAAAGACACGGTGTCTTTTCCATTTTCAGAAAGATAAGTTAGCATTTGACTCCTCCGGCCCAAAACAGGCTTCCTTTCTAGAGCTGATGGCTAGTGTGTCTCCATCCCGGCCTGGTTACCACAAGAATCCAGCTATTCAGACTCCCTTCTTCTCTGCACACCTGGGCCAGATGTGGCCACCCAGCCGGAGCCGGGGTCTGGCTTCCAGTCCAGAGCAAGCGCTATTCCTCCCGCATGAGCCTCGGGCCCGGCCCTGGCCGCCCTCCCTGCCTCTTTCACTCTCTCCTGCCTCTCTCTCTCTTTCTTTCTCTGTGCAGATATTGTAGGCACTCTGAGGCCAGATGAGAAAGCCATCATGACTTACGTGTCCTGCTTCTACCACGCTTTCTCGGGGGCTCAAAAGGTGAGCTGGGGCAGGAGCACCCTTCGCTGCTGTGGCTGGACACTTGCCCTCACCATCCCTGTCATCCCCACCGCCCAGCTATGGGTTGGCACCCTGCAGCCCATGGCCACTTGAGAACTGACATGGTCAGGGCCAGTTTCTGGTGATCATGGGGCCTCTGGTGCCACCGCTGAGCCTGCTAGCCCAGTGCTGAGGCAGCACCCCGAGGTGGGCAGCTGTGCCTCAGTTTCTCAGGCAGGACAGTTGAATCCTAGCAGCGCGTTAAATGGCAGAGCTGGTATCTGAACCCTCCCCTGACCACACAGTCCCTCTCTTTCTGTGCTCCACACTGGACATCCGCCTGCTACCCCTTTCACCAGAGCACCAACTTTTCTACCCGCCTGGGTTGCTGCTTCCCTCCCCACCGCCCAGGAAGGCTCGGCACGAGCAGCTCTGACTTCTGAACCTGCTCGCCGAGCCATTGACGCAGGCAGCAGTCGCGTCTGTTGCCCTTGGTGGCTCCCCTGAGCCTGGGCAACCTCATGCTGCCCCCACTGCTCCTGTCAGGCCCCCTGCTTCCAGAAGAGAAGAGAGCCCTGCATGGAGGCCAGGGTACCTCCAGCCCCTGCTTGCCTTCTGGTGTCTGGTCTTAGCGGCGCCGGAGGGCAGGCAGATGGGGAGTGCTGAGCACTGAGGGTCTCCTGCACACCCAGGGCCAGACCACTGTGCCAGCCCTATTTAAAACAGGAGGAAATTGAAGTGCCTCAGGACTGGGCAGTGCTGGCCAGTGGGCTGCCTTCCTCAGAGCCACTGGCCAGCCCAGGCCAGCCCATGGTTGCCCTGGCCTCCCGCACAGTGTGACCTTGGCGGAGTCACTTCACCTCAGCCCCCCCCCCACCTGTAGAATGTGGTGGGGCCTATCTCAGGATTGTTTTTTGTTTTGTGGGACCCTCGCTGGTGGCCGGGGATCGAACTGGCACTGCAGAGGCTGCAGGCAGCCTCGCAACCCAGCGCTCAACCGCTGCGCCACCAGGGGAGGCCCTATCTCAGGACTGTTGTAAGGATGAAGTGAGCGCCTGCAGCTGGCAGCTAGAACAGCGCCTGGCCTGTTCTGTCAGTGCTCCATGACCCCTGACCAGAGAGCCTGTCTCCTGGCCTCTCACCACCTGCTCGGTGCATGGCCAGAGCCTGTATTTGGAATGTGGCCCAAGGACAGGGCAGGGAGCGTGGAGGGGCTCCTCACCCTTGTGGGAAGGCGGCTGGGCAGCGAGGGAAGTGGCTCTCCACAGACCCCACTAACAGCACTCTTGCCAGTGGACTCGGCCCTGGCGGCCCCAAGCTAACCCCCCTGGCCAGTGCACACCCTCACAGAGTGTCTTCTGCCCAGACTGCCCTCCTGTGCTCAGGGCTGACCTCCAGTGTGACCTTGAGGGCTTTGTGGGGGAGGCACTACAGGGAAGCCCAGGCCCAAGCATTTGGAGGTTTTTGAGGCAGTTGGGCTCAGAAGGCTGTGACCAGTCCTCTCCTGTCAGGGAGGAAACAGGGTCAGGCTGTCGAGAACTGCCCGTTCGCCAAGGGTTGAGGGGGACCAGGCTTCCCCCAGCCTGTGTCCACTTCAAGGACAGCCTGGCAGTGCCTTTTTTTTTTTTTTTTAAAGATTTGTTTATTTATTTATTTATACAAGCACTGGGTATAGTCAGAAGCGCGAGAGGGTGAGAGAATTCACCAGAGCCAGAGCGGGGAGCAGAGCAGGCAGAAGGACCGAAGTACACTGCTGAGGGGAGCAGCGGGAGGCAGGAGAGGTCTGCACGCCATGTGGGACCCTCCTCTGGTGGCCGGGGAGCAGCCGGGGATCGAACTGGCGCCGCAGAGGCTGCGGGTAGCTTCGCAACCCAGCGCTCAACCACTGCGCCTCCAGGGAGGCCCCGGCAGTGCTTTTTATTGCTGCTGTCCAGAGACTCGGTCCAGTCTCTTAAAAGACGCTCTCTGGGATTGTAGTTTCATAGATGCCCAGCGCTGAGCTTGCCCATTCTCTTCTGAGAGTTTATTCCTCCTCCTCTGTTCACTTACTCACCCATCAGCCCTGAGTACCTAAAACACACACCAAGCCCGGAGCTGGGTGCCAGGAAGTCCACAGTGAAAACCTTGGGTCTGCACTGCAGGGTGGATCTCAGCTTGGGGTGTCAGTTTTCAAAGTTAGGGACCAGGGACTAACCTCTGTGACTCCCACAAGCTGTGAGCTTGGCTTTGCTTCCCATTCTTCTTGGGGCTGGATATTCACTGGCGGAATCCCTCAGGAGCCTCACGTCCGGGGAGCATTCCTGGGGCCATTGGCTTGTGTCCTGCAGCATGACGCAGGTGTGTGTGTGTGTGTGTGTGTGTGTGTGTGTGTGTGTGACATGTGTGTACACACATGGGCCTCCAGTGGCCCCCTCGGCATCTCCCCGCCCAAGCCTAGCAGCGTGTGGAGGGGAGAGGCTGGGCGTCGCTGCCTGTAGCTAGCCAGGTCTGGAGCCATCCCCAAGCCTCTCTGTTTTCCTTCCCCACCACTCTGTAGACCCTCCTCACTATTTCTGTTCCTGTTCTGTTGCCGTTTCAACTCCTCTTGGACCCTTTCTGTGCTTCCTGAAAGGTATCTGGTCTCTCTTCTCCCGTGTGGCACCCCTCACCCTCTGCCTCTGCTCCATGCCTCACCCCCCGACAGGACAAGCAGGACACCATCCTGTAGTCTGGGGCAGGCTTGTCACTGTCCCCACCCCTCCCGACTCTCCGAAGCCCTGGCTCGCTTCTGCCCCACAGACCTCAACTTCTCCCCAGTGAGCTGCCAGCCTCTACCTCTGTGGGGAGGACGCAGAGGAGCCAGGCCTGCTCTGCCTGCACACTGACCACAAGGCTGCTCTGGGGGCCACCAGCACCCCCACCTGCCAGCTCTCACAGCTCTCTAACTCTTGGCTTCCTAAAGCCCACCTTCCCGCTCCAGGGAGCCTCCCTCCAAGGAATCCCACCCAGTCCCCCCTCCTCTTTGTGGGCCACTGGAGGGCTTCTTAGCCCATTTCCCCACCATGGGAGGGCTCCCTGATCCTTGGGCACCTCCAGGGGTCAGGCCAAGAGAGTGTACAGGGAGTGGTGGGAGGCCGCTCAGGCCTGTTGGGACACAGCCACTCGGGTGCCATCTTGCTGGAGCTGTGCTTCCTCTCCTCTCCTCCTCCTGGAGTGCCTGTGGGCCTTGAACGAGCCGGCTGTCCTTGGACAGGGATGGGCCTGTCTCAGGCAGGAGGGTCCCCAGTCCCCAGGCGGCCCTGACCTGTGTACTCCCCTGCCCCAGGCTGAGACTGCGGCCAACCGGATCTGCAAGGTGCTGGCTGTCAATCAGGAGAACGAGCACCTGATGGAAGACTACGAGAAGCTGGCCAGTGACGTAAGTGCACTGCCGCCCCGACCCCGCGGTCCCCGGAGCTGGAGGGTCTGGTCGCCTCTGTTACCTTGGTCATAACTGATGTAATCTTGCAAAAGGGGAAGGAGATGTGGCAGTGAGCCTTGCTAGGGATGGGCCCCACAGGCACGATTTGACAGAGACAGCTCGACCTTTTGGGTTGGTCAAGAACCAACACAGGGAGGGACAGGACCACAGCTTATCACGCCAGGCCCTGTGCCGGCTCTTCAGGGAGCCGGCTCTGCTGTCTCCACAGCAGCCCGGTGAGGAGGGAGCTCGTAGTGTCCCCTTTTCCAAGGGAGGAAGCAGGCTTGGAGCGGGTCAGGTGCACATCCGCTACCTGGGCGGTAACCCCAGTCCAGAGCCTGAACCCCAGTCAGTTGGGAATGTGGGTACTCATGCTTCTCTTCGGGAGGCTCTCTTTTTTTTTTGAAAAATGAAAGCATTTAAACTCCCCAGAGCAGGAGTTGGACTTTCTCCCACACCAGTGCCTCCCAGTCTGAGATATCAGGGGCCGGGAAACTCAGCAACAGTATCCGACAGCCAACCTAACGTGGCCAGCTTTTCGCTTTCCCAGCTGAAGGATGTTTAAAAACAAAATAAAAGCTATCACCTCTTGCCACCATGATTTCCAACACCAAGAAAAGGTTAAAAGACTCTAAGAATTGCTGCCCCCTCCACCACCAACACAAAGGGCAGTGGGCACCGTGCATCAAGACGGAAACGTGGTGCTCGGATTTCTCGTTTTGCCAGGGTCAGCCTTGGGGACCCCTTCTCCGAGCTGGACGTTCGTTGAGGCCGCCTGTGTTTACTTGCTTACACCGTGTCTGCGCGCCTGCAAAGACACGAGTGGTTCCTAAAACCACATTACTTTATCACTTTTACTTTTGAATTATGTATGTCCTGGGCCCTGTGCATGGCACCGCCCACCCCAGAGTGAGCCGGCCCCTGCGGGCCCTGCCCGGGGCTCTCACAGGCTGCAAGCAGGGAGCCGAGAGGCGAGGCCAGCAGTGGGGTCCAGGATGAAGTGTGATGGGGGCCTCCTGGACGAGAGAGATCTGAGAAGGGAGACTGACTGTAAAGGCAGGCAGGACACGACCAGAGAGCAGCACTGTGTTCATGGGGCACGGGGTCCCCCTGGGCCTCTCAACCTGGCTTCTTGTGGGCTCACAGCTCCTGGAGTGGATCCGGCGCACCATCCCCTGGCTGGAGGACCGTGTGCCCCAGAAGACGATCCAGGAGATGCAGCAGAAGCTGGAGGACTTCCGGGACTACAGGCGCGTCCACAAGCCGCCCAAGGTGCAGGAGAAGTGCCAGCTGGAGATCAACTTCAACACGCTGCAGACCAAGCTGCGCCTCAGCAACCGGCCCGCCTTCATGCCCTCTGAGGGCAAGATGGTCTCGGTGAGTGACCAGCTCCCTGCAGCCCTCCTGAGCCGGCCCCAGGAGCTACACGCCAGCCCTGAGGGCAGAGGATGGCTCTGGCCGCCCGGGCTCGCTGTTGGCCAATGTCGTGTTTCCTGACGCACAGACGTCAGGGTGTGGGGTGGGGTGGGAATGCACTGCCTGTAGCCCTCCCCACCACCATCACGCTCTGGGGTTTTACACTCACCTGCAAACCAAACCATAGCACGTGAAGGCTCCAGGACTGTCACATGCTTTGAAGCTGTTTCTTGGGGGCAGAACGATATTCTGGGACAGTCATCTGGCTTCTGGAGCCCCACCACGACTTTCATTCATTTAACCCTAAAGCGCTGGTCATCCTTGCCGCGTGCCGGCCTTGTCTGAACGCGGATGTGGCAGTCAGGGTGGGCGCGACCCCAATCCTGTTTCTCCTGCCTTCCCATTAGCACCCCTGCAATGACCCTTCCCTCTCTCTGCCCCAGGACATCAACAATGGCTGGCAGCACCTGGAGCAGGCTGAGAAGGGCTATGAGGAGTGGCTGCTGAATGAGATCCGCAGGCTGGAGCGGCTCGACCACCTGGCAGAGAAGTTCCGGCAAAAGGCCTCCATCCACGAGGCCTGGACGGACGGTATGGCCCTCCTAGCGCCTGCTCCTCTCCTTGTGTATGTCTCTCTCTCTCATACACATGCGCAACACACATAGTCCTCTGTCAGTCCTCTTGCTTCTGTCAGTCCACTCCTGCTGCTTGGAGTCGTGTGGTCAGAAAGGCCGCTTAGGGCTCGTTCAATTCCAGGCTGCAGGCTGCAAAGAACAATGTTGGGCTTGGGTCCTTCTGGTTGTCCACGCTGTTCTGACCTCAGAATTACTTGTGGCTGGGTCTCCTCCTGCTCGGCAGAGGCCAGTCATGGAAAACGCCGAGCCCCCCACAGCTCCTTGGGAATGACCCTGCCCTGCCCCCATCCGCTCTGCCGGGCTTCCCTGAGGGCAGAATCCCATCCGGGCCGGGGCGGCATGAGGTAAGCCCTCCCTGCCCAGGCAGGCCGTGTTCAAGCCATGTGCCTTCCCTCTCCCACCCCCATGGTGAGCACAGTATTCACTCGCACAGTCCTCAAGGCCAGACCAGGGAGCCACCTCCTGGGCCTGCTGCCTGACTGCCAGCCACCACCCCGCAGTGTGGCCACCCTGGGAACTCTCCCACCTCCCATCCTGCCCCAGAACCTCCTTCCAAGAGGCCTGGCCCCCCCCGCATGATGGCTCAACCCAGAAAGGCATTGGTGCCTCCTGTTTCTCAGCAGCCCTGCAGCTGCCCGTTCCCTTGGCTTCGGATGTGGAATTCCATCACGTTCCTGGCCCTTGGTCGGGATCCTTACCATGGTTGAGATTCCACATCCCAGAGACCTGAAAGCCTTCCAGAAACTGCCAGTGCCTGGGAAAACCAAGAGCCATCCACAGCACCCCTGTCCCCCCCCCCCCCACACACACACACTTCTGCCTCCACTCTGCCCAGCTGACTTCACGCTTCCCTGTGTGGCTTAGTGTGGCTCTTTGTCCCCCACCCCCACACGCCCCATGAGATGCTCACGGTGCCTCTAGGAGGCCCTCTAGTTCCCACCCACCTGGCTGTTTGGGCAGCAGCCCAAGGCTGTCTGGATGCTGAGACCTACCCAGAGGTGCCCATCCAGAGCCCTTCCCACCCCTACCAGCATTTTAACGCAGGGCTTTGAGTAATCCACCAACCCGGGCCCACGTCACTCGTGTCCCTGGCTGCAGCCCAGCGGACGCTGTCCTCACATTAGCGCAGGCTGGCTGCTCTCCAGCGACAGCTGCCAGATCCCCAGCAGTACCCGGTACCCCAGTCCCTCCGCTGCCAAGGAAAGACTGCATGGAGGAGAAAAGAGAAGGGGAGGTCAGGGATGTGGGCACCCTCTTTAGGCCTCGCAGAAATGGCTCCTGTGGAGGTTCTAGCTCCCAACCCTGGGGGAGAGGGTGTTGCTGCAGTGCCATCCTGGTGGTGGGGGTGCAGAAGTCACCGTTCAGTTCACCATTCGATCTACAAAAACCTCCTTATGCAAGGTGGTTTCCCACACGGGCAAGGTCCCTGCTGGACTCAGCCCAGCAGTTTCTGGCATTTCTCTTGTCAGAGGCACCTGGGCACATACGTGGACTTGGTCACCCCCATGTCCCACACAGGACTGAGCTCTCCTGCCATTATTCACGTGCTGTGTCTCTGTGTCTTTCCACAGAGGAAAGAGGCCCCGGCATCATCCCTGTGGATTTCCCTTCTGGGGGCCTCTTGCCTCATGTTGTCAGCTCCTCATGTCTCACCCGGGACTCTAGAAGGCCCTGGGAAGATGGTTTCCTGAGGTTGCAGTGGGTGTGAGGACCCACCAGGGCTCCTTCCCCGAGAACCAGGTGAAGGCTGGCCTTCACCTATGGTGTTTAGGGGGAGTTGGCCCCCAGTCTCTGGCCAGGGCCCACCTGGCTCAGCAATGTCCCCCCTGACCCCGCTCCCTTTCCCTCAGGTACTTTGGCACCTGGTCCTGCCCCTCCCTTCAGCCAGGAGCCCCAGGCAGCCTGCCCACTCGGTCCGCAGACCTGCGGCCTCTCCCTCTGCACCACCTGACTGTGCAGAATTGGAGGCTCCACACCCCCGGCCAAGAGCCAGCCGCACAGCTTCCTCATGCCAGGGCGTGGTCCAGAGGGCTGGGGGAGCCACCGTCACTCTGTGCCTCCCTCCCACCTCCTCCTCCTACAACCTGCAGGCATGAGGGTCTGTGTGGAGGGTCGTGGATTGTCTGAGGAAAAATCAGAAGCAAGTCTCTTGGGCCTGAATCCAAGGCCACCCCAGCCAGGGCCCTCTCCTCCTGGCTCTCCCGCTGGTCCCCTGCCAGCTCACTTGCTGAAACTCTGCTGAGGCAGAGAAGTAGTAACCTACTATTTCTGGTTCCCACCCTTGGGAGAAAGCAATTTGGAGGAGGAAATTGCAAGCTAGCCTTTGTGGTTAAGCCTCCTGCCCCAGGGTTGGGGTGCAGGGCCGAGGAGTCAGTCTCTCAGGCCGTCGCCTCCTGCCTGCCAATGCCTGTCCTGGGGGTGTGGCCAAGGTGCGGATGGGAATGGCCCTGTGCCCACCCTCCTTGAACATCACCTCGCTGAGATTTAGATGAGGGGCTGGCATCGACCTGTTTCCCAGGTGAGGGAGCAGCGGGGAGAGACGGCGAGTTGCCCCACGTCCACTGCTCCTGGTCGCTGCGCTGGTGGGGCAGTTCCCCTGGCACCCAGCAGAGGAGTGGGTGGTTGGATGGTTTCTGAGCTGCCCCTTGAGGGACCAGTGGAGGTGGCTTTCCTAAGCAGCACCTTCAGGAAGTGAGGGTCCGAGCAACCTTCCTGGCTGGCGTTTCCTTTCTGTTGTCTGCAGCACCTTAGCCCGCTTGCAGGCCTGGCTGAGCTTCTGTCCTGGAGTGTGTAATTAGCCAGGCTCCAGGACTAATAACAGTTCTCCCTTCCTTCCTTCAAAGGCCTGACAGTGGGCCCCGCCTCACTGCATGTCAGAAGCCTTTAGGACAGTGTGGGCCATGCACAAGTGCCATAGAAGTGCCATACCCCAAAGAGCCTGGCCCAAGTGCTGGGGGGCAAGTGCGGGGCTGTGCTCCTGGAAGCACCTCCAGCTGCTGAGGCCTGGCCCGCAGCCCAGCTGCTTCTGCCATCACCCCCCCACACACACACGATGGGTGTCTGCCTGCCCAGCCAGCTCGCACGGCCCCGTTCTCATGGTTTCCTCCCAGTAAAGGGTACACAGGCTGAGTGGGGTACCTGTCTCCCAGCGCCATCCACGACATAGTGGGGCTCAGAGGTCCCTATAGGACAGGAGAAACGTGCTGCAAGTTTCTGGCCTTCACTGCATCATCCTCAGCAAGGCAGGGTGTGGGCTCTGGACCACTTGCCCTGCCTGGGCTCCCTCTGTGCTGGTGTCTAAGTGCCTCCCTGCACCCCACGCCCCCAGGGAAGGAAGCCATGCTGAAGCAGCGGGATTATGAGACGGCCACCCTGTCGGATATCAAAGCCCTTATCCGCAAGCACGAGGCCTTCGAGAGCGACCTGGCCGCGCACCAGGACCGTGTGGAGCAGATCGCCGCCATCGCCCAGGAACTCAAGTACGTGCGGGCTCACCTGGCGCCGGCGCCCGCTTTCCCCCAGTGCCCAGCCCAGAGTGGGGGCAGCGGCAGCCCAGGGCAGCCTGAGGGCCCAGAGTGGGGTCTCCCAGCCCTTCCACCCCCTCCTTTGAGATGCCAGGGCAGGAAGGCCGTATGGGATGGTGTTTTTTGCCTATTTTGTCTTAATAACCAACCCCCCCTCCCGCCCCCGCCTCCCACCCATAAGAAACAGAGGAGTCTAGCGTTTCTGGCAGGAGCGGGGTGATCTGACCCCTTGTCCTGATTGCTCAGGCTTTAGGGGTCCCTGAGACCCCACCTGCCACACCAAGGAGGCCCCTGGCCCCCTGATGGGGTGGGCAGCCTACCTCCACCTTCCAGCCCCCCAGTCGGCCTGCACAGTGAGCCCATTGTTCTGCCCAGCCCCTTCCCTCTCCTGCTCAGAATACACTTATTGTAAGAGCTTCCAGGCAGCCGGGCTCTTGGCCCGCCCTTCCCCGCCCCAGTCAGATAAACTCGTGCACACAATTAGTACACTGAACTTGCAGCGCCAGTGAATGGGCTCCTTATTCCATCAGCGCAGCGGCCCGCAGCAAGGAGGGCGAGGGAGTGGGAGGCCCAGGCAATTACTTCATGGAAAATCTGCAGGCCCCGGAGGGGCAGCAGAATGCCCAAAATAGCCGTCTCCTCCAGAATAGAACCCCCCGGCTGGAGCTGGCCTTTCCACCGCGCTTCTGCCCCACCGCAGCCTGCCTGGAGCCTGCTTGTTCCTTCGCGGCTGGGGCCCAGCCTTGATGCCTGGTGCAGCCTGTGCTGGGCAGGGCCAGTTCCCTCCACCCCTGTGCCCCTGGCTCCCTCCTTCCACATTGTCTGCTGGCGTTGGGGTTCCCCGTTTGCTCACCCAGAAGCAGAAGTTCCCCTTCACTACCCTGGAATCAGTGTCCTGTTGGCTCCTCTCCTAGTACTGAGCCCCGGTATCTGGCCCATCCAGGTCCAGGCGAGCGAGGCCATTGATGCAGATGTCCAAAGGGGTAGTTGGGGAGTGGACATGAGCGGGTGCTCCAGTTGGCAGAGAGCCCCCTGGAAGCTGGTAGGAAATAGACTTGGAATAAATCCTAGTCCAGCCTCTTTCTCAGGCCCCAGGGAACAGCCATGTGAAACCCATTACCCGGACCAGAGAACAGGACTCTGAAGTAGCTTCTGGATGACAGCCCTGGAGGGGAGGAAGGGGGAGCTGATTGGGGTGCTGTCCATTCCCCTGAAGATGAGTCAGGGCTAAGGGCTGACCAGGATGAACCTGGGTAGCTGGCCCGCAGTGCTCATTAATGGTGACCGGGAAATCTAACTGGCTCATTCAGTCCCCGACAATTCCATTACACAGGAGGGGAGAGGCACAGAGGCTTTCCCAAGGTCACACAGTGAAGGAGTGGACACAGGCGGGGAACCCACCAGCCCTGCTGTGGAGCACGGCCTGGCTTCCTCACCCAGCCCAGCCTGCTCCCCAGCTCTCTGTTCTGCCTGACCTTCGGGCTCGCCAGGCAGACGGGATGATCCCTGACCCCAGATCCCCGAGTTGTTCCCTTCTCTCCCCACCTCTCACCCACCCCCAGGGTTCTGCCTGTATACTGCCTCCCTAGAAGCCTGTGACTGAGAGTGTCCAAGTGGTCAGGCCCTGGGAGGTGGAAGTCCTGGGGCTGATGAGAAGGGATTGAGGGCCTGGAAGCATGGGGAAGCCCAGTGGCCTAAACCCCAGTCATCTGAATAATATCTATATCCTAGGCAATTATTATGGATATAATTGTTTGGAATGAGATGATAAGCTACTTTTATGTGTTTTTTTTATATATATAATCATTTAATTTCCAACCTTTTATGAACAGCTATTGCTGTCTTACCTGCTGGGTGCCAAGTTGGATTCTCAGTGTTTTATGGGCATTAAGTCACTGGTCTTCACAATGATCCCATTTCACAGAAGGGGAAACTGAGGTATCCAGAGCAGAACTCACTTGGCTGGAGTCACACACGTACAGAATCATGGAGCTGGAGTTCAGTTGTAGGAAACTTGGCTCCAGAGCCCAATCTTTTAACCAGTGCCCTCTGCTCGACTGTCTTGAGGTGAAGCCAGCAGCCAGTCACGGGCACGGCTGAAGGCACTCTGGGCCCCGAGTTAGTTCACAGAGCAGAGCAGGTCACAAAGCAAATGAGCAGGACGACACCCCTTGCCCCTCAGTTACCTCCTCCCCTGAATTCCTCCTACCCTGGGTGCACTGGGCCAGAGGAGGGGGGACTGCTTACTAATGTCCTTAAATGTTGGTTCTCCTGACATCTGGGCCTGGGCACCGGGGGTGTTGGCTTCCCACTGGGTCTCACTGCCTCTCCCTTGCCCACAGCGAGCTGGATTACTACGACTCCCACAGCGTCAATACCCGGTGCCAGAAGATCTGCGACCAGTGGGACGCCCTGGGCTCTCTGACCCACAGTCGCAGGGAAGCCCTGGAGGTGAGGGGGCAATGCCACCTGCAGAGCCCCATGCCCCCACCCTTCACCCCCTCCCGCTCACCGGCTGACCTTCCTTCTTTGTCTCTGTGCCTCCCCACACCCCAGAAAACAGAGAAGCAGCTAGAGACCATCGACCAGCTGCACCTGGAATACGCCAAGCGGGCAGCCCCCTTCAACAACTGGATGGAGAGCGCCATGGAGGACCTCCAGGACATGTTCATCGTCCACACCATCGAGGAGATCGAGGTCCGCCCCCACCTGCCCTTCGTGTGGGACTGCGGGGGGGTCGGGCTGCCCCTCACTCCCTCTCCTCCCCCCAGGGCTTGATCTCAGCTCATGACCAGTTCAAGTCAACGCTGCCTGACGCTGACAGGGAGCGGGAGGCAATCCTCGCCATCCACAAGGAGGCCCAGAGGATCGCCGAGAGCAACCACATCAAACTGCTGGGCAGCAACCCCTACACCACCGTCACCCCCCAGATCATCAACTCCAAGTGGGAGAAGGTAAGCTTGGCCCGACGGCAGGGCGGGGGCATGGCAGGGCTGGTTGGGCCTCGGGGGCCCCCTCCCTGACTGCCGGTGGAATCCCACTCCAGGTGCAGCAGCTGGTGCCAAAGCGGGACCATGCCCTCCTGGAGGAGCAGAGCAAGCAGCAGTCCAATGAGCACCTCCGTCGCCAGTTTGCCAGCCAGGCCAACATCGTGGGGCCCTGGATCCAGACAAAGATGGAGGTGAGGGCCGTGACTGGGCACACCCTCCTGGGGCAGAGTGGAGAATAAGCCCCCGAGCTCACCCGCCGGGAGCCTCCAAGGCCTGGTGGGGTTTGGAAGGCCAACGAAAGGATATGGATGGACGTGGCAGAGCAGAACAGAGCATTTCCGGCTGCGGAGTCAGGCAGCATGGCTTCTAGCTCCTCTGCCCTGACCGAGGGCATGAGCCTGGCAGAGTTAACCTCTGCTCCTCTGTTCTCTCATCTCTAAGATGAGAATCCTCAGCAAATGCTCTCCCTGGTGACTGTGCTGGCCACAAGAGAGCGCTGGGCACACTGTGGCTGAGATGGTCCAAGCTCTGACTTTGGCACCTGCTCACTGCTACCCCTCACACCCAGCCCCTTGCAGTGGTGCCCACCCACACTCTGGCACATGCAGCGAGCGGAGGGCCATCTCAAACCCCCGTCAAGCCTGGCACGCGTGGGCATCCAGCCTCCACCTCGGTGCCATCTGCAGAGCGGGAGCCAGGTGTGGGTGCTGGTGCTCAGGAGCCCCAGTTCTGAAGTCATCCAGGCCTGGACCCAGAGCTGACTGCAGCTCTGACTGTGGTGGATCACCCTCTGGGGAGGCCTGTCTGCAGATGGCCTGCTGGCCCCGGGGGCCAGGGAGCTCAGCGTGGGCAGGGGCAGGCTTGTCAAGCATTTGCACGGACGCTTCAGGAGGGGGGCTTGGGTAAAGGCCCCAGGCTGGAGGGTCCCCGGCCCCGGGATGGCTGGTTGTGGCTGTGAGCCTACCAGCCTCCCCCAACGGCCTCTTCCGTGCAGGAGATCGGGCGCATCTCCATCGAGATGCACGGGACCCTGGAGGACCAGCTGAGCCACCTGAAGCAGTACGAGCTGAGCATCGTGGACTATAAACCGAACCTGGACCTGCTGGAGCAGCAGCACCAGCTCATCCAGGAGGCGCTCATCTTCGACAACAAGCACACCAACTACACCATGGAGGTGCGCAGGCTCCCTTCCCCCTGCTCGGGCGGCGCGGGGCAGCTCTGGCCAGACTCCCTTCTCCCACGGCTCGTGCCCAGGAGGGCAAGTGCCTGTTGCTTCCTCCGTCTTCTTCCCCTCTGACCAGAGACCACATCAGAGGGTTCCACGCTTGTGAGAACCGGGTTGCTGCCACTGCTCCATCACCATCGTGAGCACCCGGCACAGGCCGGTGCAGGGGAGCTGGGGGTGCTGCTGCTGCCCCCGCCGGGGCGAGACAGTGTCAGGACCGGTGGCCGGCAGACTGATAGCACAGAGCTGTGCGTGGTGGCAGTAACTGCACCGTGCACGTCCACTGACCTCCCCCCCCCACACATACCCCAGATCTCCCCAGAAAGTCAGTGGTTATACACACCCAGCAAGACTCTTGCAATTTCAGGGGCGGGTCCAGGTTGGCACAGGTCCAGGTCCTGGCCTCCAGGCCATCACGGGGACATAGCCTGGTGGTGTGGACCCTGCTGGTTGGCGGAGGTAGCACCGCCACGTCTGTGTCCCTGTGCAGATGTGGACGGGGTGCGTGGGGCAGGACTGTGTGTGCGAACACTGGGGGCACCTGGCTTGAGGTCCCCTTGTGCCCCCACCGCGTTGTGAGGAGAAGACAGCTCCGTGCCCCTCAGGTGGGCAGAGCCCTCATACCCTCGCTCCCCCCAGCACATCCGCGTGGGCTGGGAGCAGCTCCTCACCACCATCGCCCGCACCATCAACGAGGTAGAGAACCAGATCCTCACCCGCGACGCCAAGGGCATCAGCCAGGAGCAGATGCAGGAGTTCCGCGCCTCCTTCAACCACTTCGACAAGGTGAGCGCCCTCTGCTGTCTGGCTCTTCTCTCCCGCCGCCCTCCCGTCCTGCCCTCGTCTCCATGTCTGTGCGTGTTCACAACACAGTTGCTGTGCATCAGCCACCACTCGCGGGGCTGGTGGGGCCTCGGTCACCGAAGGGGGTGCAGAGGTGCTTCACCTTGATCACAGCTCCCCACAGAAGGAGAAAACGGGCTCCCAAGCCCTACTTCTGGGACTGCGTCCTTGACAACCTGCCAGGGAGACCCTGGGACAGGCTAAGTCCTGCATAGCTGAGATCAGAGACCTGGCTGGTGACCGTGGTACACACACGCTCTCACACACACTCTCATGCTCACACTCACACGTGTTCTCAGCTCTGACTTGCTGTGGCAGCCCCTTGAAGGGCCCTGAGGACCTGCGCTGGGCCCACCCCACTGGGCCTGATATGTCAGCTGCCTGACTGCTATGGGCAGGACCGTGAGCCTCAGCTCTGCAGTTAGGCAGGGACCCTGACACCCCAGGAAGTCCGCAGGGTGGAGTGCAGTCTCCTCTCCCACCCCAAATCCTGGCGGGGGGAGATCCCTTCCCTTCCCCAAGTCCTGGGACTCAGTCCTTAGTGTGGCACCACTCAGCTCTGGCCCCTGCTCTGGCCCAGAGGAGGCAGTGGGGGCCTCTGACTGCGCTACAGTCCCCCTGGTCAGAGACCCACGCCCCTCACCTGCTCCACCTGCCCCGGCCATCACCTTGTCCTCTCGTCGCCTCTAACGCTGTGTTTCCCTCCCCCGTGTGTCCCCTCCCCCCGCCCTCTGCATGTGACCCTGGCCCCTCTCCCAACCTGCACCCGCCGGGTCTCCACACCATCCCTCCCACACACCTGCCTCCGGACGGCCCGGCAGGACCACGGCGGGGCGCTTGGGCCGGAAGAGTTCAAGGCCTGCCTCATCAGCCTGGGCTACGACGTGGAGAATGACCGGCAGGTACGCGCCCCAGGGCCCCAGCGGACTGTGGCATTAACTGCTCTTCTCTCTCTCTCCTTCTCTCTTTCTGTTCCTCCCTCTTGCCATTCCACCCCTCGCCATCGTGTCTGCCATTTCACCGGCGCTCTTGCCTCCTCCTGCCCTGTCTCTCGGACACCTTCCCCCTTACCTGATCTCGGCCGCTCCCACCACTGTCCTGTCTCCCCGCTGTGCACATGGGGCGGCCCCTCTTGCTGCTCTGGGCCTGGCCTCCTGCTGTCCCTGCGTCCTCGAGCAGAAGCAGACAGGCAGCATGGACTCCGATGACTTCAGGGCTCTGCTTATCTCCACAGGATACAGCCTGGTATGCGGCCTCTGCCTCCCCTTGCTGCTGCGCCTCTCCTCCCTCCTCCTCGTGCCGCCTCCCCCTCCCTCACCGCCTCCAGAGTTTCCACGTCCTCGTCCTCGGGGACACTCCTCCGCCAGAGCAGCCTCGCCTCCCCTCTGCTGCACTGCTGGCCTGGGGTCCCTCCGATGACTCCCTGAGCCTCCCACCTCCTTTCCTAAAAGCCTCCAGAGAGAGGGGGTCAGTCCTCTGGCTCTCCCCGCCTTTTCTCTCTTTCTCTCTTTCTCTCTCACCCTCCCTCCAGAGCTAACCTGTGAGCCTAGGGCTGAGGAGCAGTAGACCTGTTGGACACACACCCCCAACTCCCCACTTCCCCAAAATGTGGGGGGAGCATGTGGGGCGGTTGGCCGGGGAGCGGAGGCCCTTGGAGGCAGGCTGGCACCGGGCGGGGGCACCGAGGGCGGGCCTGCTCTCCCGGCTCAGTCCCCTGGGAGAGCAGCACCCGCGGTCCAGGCCCCACCTGCCGGCCCCACTCCAACGCCGTCCCCACCCACTGCCGCCTCGCAGGGGGAAGCCGAGTTCAGCCGCATCATGAGCGTGGTTGACCCCAACCACAGCGGGCTGGTGACCTTCCAAGCCTTCATCGACTTCATGTCCAGGGAGACCACTGACACAGACACGGCCGACCAGGTCATCGCCTCCTTCAAGGTCCTGGCGGGGGACAAGGTGAGCGAGACGCCGTGGAGGCGCTGGGGACCGGGGCGGGGGGGAACTGAGGGGCCGGGGGGGGCTGGTGCGCAGGGCAGTGGCCAGAGTCCTGCCCTGCCGCCCCCAGAACTTCATCACAGCCGAGGAGCTGCGGAGAGAGCTGCCGCCCGACCAGGCCGAGTACTGCATCGCCCGCATGGCGCCCTACCAGGGCCCCGACGCCGTGCCCGGCGCCCTCGACTACAAGTCCTTCTCCACGGCCCTGTACGGCGAGAGTGACCTGTGAGGCCCCCGCCGGAAACACCCCGAGCAACACCCTCATCACAGCCTCCCGGTGGGGCTGGGAAACTCTTCTGTCCCTCTCCCCGCTGGGGGACCTCCCTGGTCCAGACCCCCCCGACTCTGTATCTATGCAAAGTCCTCTCTTAGTCCTTGTGGGGGGGTGGGGGGTGGGCAGGGAGGGTCTGGGGCAGGCTCTCTCCTCCCTCTTCGGTGG
Organism: Talpa occidentalis; assembly: GCF_014898055.3. Classification (NCBI taxonomy): domain Eukaryota; kingdom Metazoa; phylum Chordata; class Mammalia; order Eulipotyphla; family Talpidae; genus Talpa; species Talpa occidentalis. Next base: position 40,379,596 of record NW_023601754.1, read on the forward strand.
TTGGCCAGGAGCTTCTGGAGCCCCCCAGGTAGGGGCGAGGGAACCCAGCGCGGTCAGCTCTCTGGTCCGGTAAATATGTATGATGTGTGGTCGTTTCTGTTAGCTGTGCGGAGGGAAGTGGACCCCCGCGGCAGGCAGGTCCTCTCCGAGCCCTGGAAATGCTCTCCACACCCCGTCCCTTCCCCTGCCCGTGAGGTCCGTCGTGGCCTCCCACATCCAGGCCAAAGCCCTACGTGCCTTGTCCAGGAAGAGGGCGCCCAGCAGAGGGCGCCCCAGCCACCCGCCAGGATAGAGGACCTGCCCCGCCTGCCCCGCGGCTCCGCCCCTCGCCCCCCCTCGTCAATAGGTGCAGCTCCGCCCCTCCCGCGGGGGGGGCCCCACCGACCCGCCCACACCAGCCCCACTTTGCTTCGTCTGGACTTGCATATCCCATATTTCTAGGGACCAAAAAAATAAAAATAAAATAAAAACAACAAAAAAAGCAAAAATAAAAAACCACCAAAAAAAAACAAAAAAAAAATTTAAAAACTTTCAGAGAATTACTATTTACTTTATTAATTTACGGATTTATTATATAAATATATATTCACCTAGCAACGTAGCTTTGCTGCCTCTTGCTCTCATAATGAAGACGTAGCTGACGGCCGCCCCCCAGCTGATGTTCTCTGGCTGTTGGCTTGTAGGGTGTGGGTCTCTGGGGGCCCTCCTGGGGCGCGGAGGGTGGGCTGCTGGCCTGGCTATTAGTTGCTGGTCTTACTCCCCTCTCCCCCTTTTTTGAGTGTATTCTGATTTTTTTTTTTCTGGTTTCTGGGTAAACCACCCTTCTGGGGAAGGAAATAAAACACGTATAATATTTTTAAGAAGGACTCCTGAAGCGTCCGCTCTTTCTCTCGCCGGCGTCAGGCGATGGCAGGGCACCTTTCCAGGGCCAGGCCAGGCGCGGGCGCCCGTAGCGTGTAGGAAGAAACACGGGCTCGTGGGCACCCCTCCGAGCCAGGCCCGCTTCTCGCACCTGGCGTGGACTGTCTCGTGTAGCCGGTGCAAAAAAGTGCTGTTACCGTCCCCTCCGCAGGCGAGCGAGCAAAGCACAGAGAGGTGCAGTGATTTGCCCAGTGCCGCCCAGCTGGTGAGTGGTGGGGCCAGAGGTCACGCCAGGCAGGCTGGCTCCGGAGCCCATGCTCTGAGTCGTGGCCAGAGCATCAGCCCCCTGCCAGGCAGGGGGGTGCAGGGGTCAGAGGAGGGTGGTTTGCTCAGATCCCCCACCGTGTGGAGTTAACCCGGGTCAGGTCGGGGAGGGGAAAGATGGGCCACGGCAGCTCTCCGGCCTCTGGCAGCAGCTGGTCCGTGCTGGGCTCCTAGGAGAAGGTGGCCACCTCCATCCACTGGCGAGAGAACACAGCGGGCCTGAGGAGGCGGTGGGGTGCCCCCCCGCCGCCTGCCCGCACCCCTTTCCCTCCAGCCCAGGCTCACCTGGCTGTGCGTCAGGCAGACCACCCCCTCGCCCCCGAGCAGGTGCTGGCTGAAGTGGCCTGCGCAGAGGGGCAGAGTGAGTGCCAGCACCCCAGACCCCTGCCGTGGGAGCCCCTCCCTCTGCCCGCCAGTGCTGGAGCGGCACTCACGGAAGATGCAGGTGAGCTGGGCTGCGCAGGACACGAAGCGCTCGAAGTCCACGCGCAGGCGGCTGTCCCGGTAGCGGCTCGTGAGCGTCTGGGTCAGCTGGTTGTTCATGTGGAAGCCTGGGGGAGGCTGCCTCTGAGCCTGGGCCGCCCCCGTAAACCCTGAGTCCCCGGGGAAGATGCTGGGCACCTCGGGCCTGTTCCCACCTCCAATCCCAGCCATTGGCCCCCGGCGACTCCTTCGCTTTTGGGGGACTCAGTTTTCCCACCTGTCAAGGGTGACTATGGCAGCCCTGACCCCAGAAGATGGGGGCCGGTGTTCCCTGTAGGGCTCTCGGCACAGGGTAGAGAACGTTTCTGTCAGACCCACTCAAAGGCAATTCCTTCATGCTCCAGCCAGTTTCTAGTGTTTAGAAATCGTCTCGGATGAGGGCTCTCCACATGGGCTATTAAAAGCCGAAACCAGTGGGTGCTCTTCCAGGTCGGAGCTGACTGGCGGAGGCTCAAGGTCTCCCGTGCCGGAGAGACACCATTCTGGGGTCGTTACATGGGCTTCCGCCACCTCCGGAAGCCCATCTCCGCCCCTGCTCTGTGCGTCCCTCCACTTAACACCCAGCATGTGCCCCAATGTGGCTTGTCTGAGGTGCCGCCAGCTGTCTCGAGGTCAGGCCTGCAGCCGGGTCCTGGGCCTCCCGTAGGTCACTCCCTCTGACCATCACCTGTTGTCTAGATGGAGGTGGAAGGTGGAAGGCTGCTGTGCGGGGGCCTCGCACACAGGAGGTGGGAGAGCCCGGGAAGGAGCTAAGCGCCCCTCAGCTGTCCGCTCTGGAATTCCTGTCTGAGAAAACTGAGCGCCACCTCCGTTGCTTTCCCTGTGCTGGCCCGTGTGGGTCCTGCCTTTTGTTCCCAGTACTCGTGAAACCCCTCTCGGTCTATGGGCCCTGGTGGCCTTTGCAGCCCACACCTCTCACTCCTCCGCATGGACTTTGCCCCCTTCCTACTCGTCATGCACTCCTCCTCCAGGAAGCCCTCTCAGATACCCCCAGCAGGCAGCATGGGGCACTTCCTCTGGGCCCCCAGGGCCGACCATTCCGGTCTGTCCCTGGACTGGTAGTGTGTGAGGTCACCTGGGCCCGGAGCAGAGTGGGTATGGGCGGAATGCTTGTGGAGCAGCTTCTTTCTCCTGCCAGGCCCCCCACCCCAAGACTGCCTGCCTGTTCCTGGGCCTCCAGGAGCTTGCGTCCCCTGGCCCCTCCCGGACACAGCAGCACCTCCTCTTGCCAGTCAGCTCCAGCCCCCAGCACTTGCCTCCTGCTGCTCCTCACACTTGACAATATTTGCAAACATGCAAGTCCTCAGGCAGCCTCACCAGCTTTTCCTCTCTGACCATCCCCCTGGCCCCCAACTTGGCTCCATCCACACAGACCCCTGCCCTCAACATGCCAGGTGCCCGTCCTCATCGCCACCACTGGGTGCCCTGCGCCCTCAGCTCCTGCCACACCAGCCTGCTCGTGCACACACTCCCACCGCAGAGCCTCTGCACGGGCAGGTCCCTCTGCAGGCTCTTCCCCAGCCTGCCCAGGCTCATGCCCTCCCTCAGGTCTTTGCCCAGATGTCACCTCTCTGCCTCCATCTCCCCTTTTCTGGGCTTACACATTCCTGGACATTTAACCTCCCTTGGGGTACCCCCCTGCACTTGGCAGTGGCAGAAAGTGGGGGTGCTGGGAGTTTCATGTCTGCCCCCAGCGCCCTCCACACAAACCGGGGCAAATTACACTCAGACTTTCCCGACTTGCTTTGGGGCACAAGAAAAGCGTTGCTGGGTCCTTATCAGGGTGTTGGGCGCCCACACAGATGGCACAGGGTAGACCTCCCTCTCCTGGAAACATTCAGCCTCTCGGCTGAGGCTCCTGGCCGCCTGTCTCTGGCACAGAGGCTGTGTGTGCGGGCACAGAGGCTGCCTTCCCCGGGCCAGGCCCTGTGGGGGCTGCTCCCCGCCACTCTGTGGGTTGGCCCCCTTATGGGGAGGGTAACAGAGGCTCTGGGAGGTAGACGCGTGCCAGGGCCACCCAAGGAGTAAGCTGGTAGTTAAGGGATCCAGGACCTTCTCCCATGATGCCCTGGGGCCAGGCTGCAGCCATCAGCTCCCAAGTCCACCCCTTCTCCTGTCCTGAGGGTCTCCAGTGGGCCCCTCAGTCCCTGTCAAGAGCCGACTACGAGCTGAGGTGTGGGTCTTGTGGATGGACGCAGACGGTGGGTGCTGGGAGGGACTCTAGGAGGGCGGAGTAGGAGGGGCGGCAGCCCACGGCCCCCGGGCCTGTGTCCACACCTGCCGCGCTCAGGGCCAGCCGCAGCTCGCAGGAGTTCATGGTCCCGGATGCGTCCTCGTCAAATTTGTCAAATGTGGCCTGGAGGGAGGTGCGGTCAGTCCAGGACAGAGCCATGCTCTCCACCTCGGCCCTACTGAGCGGCCCTGGAGGCTCCACAGAGGGGTGCCTGGGCAGGGCTGTCCCAGCAGCTCCATCCACGCGTGGGGGGTCCAGTTCCCCCTCCCCTGGGGCCTGGCTGGCCCACAGCACCTGTGTCCCGGTTAATAAAGGTGCATCGCCCCGCACTCACCTGCCACTTCAGGAGGAGGCCCCAGAGCTGCTGGAAGTGGTGCAGGGCCAGGCTTTGCCCATGCTGAGGATGCGGCATCGGGTTAGGTTCAGGGTCCCCAGAAGGAGCCCCCAACACCCCACCCTCCCTACCTAGGCCCATCGTACCCCAAAACAGCGCAGCAGCTGCTCACAGGTTCTGAGCCCGATTTCTCTGGGAGTCCGGTTGGGGGACCTGGCTACAGGGGGAAAGCCAAAAACCCAAACCCGCCCATCCCTGCACGTTGGCCAGCGTTGCAAGCGGCCTGGATCGCGTCCCTGTCTTCCAGAAGCTGAGGCTCAGAGGCCCAGGTTTCTGCTGGAACCAGCGGAGCTGGCATTTGAACTCGGGGAGCTCCATCCCCTGCCTTTCCCTTAGAGGCCCTGAGTGGCCGTGAGTCCTGCCTGAGGACTTGGCGGGTGGGGAGCACCGCCAGGCGGAGCACTGTCTCCCCGCTCTGAATGCCACAGCTCTGTGGATTAACACACAGGCTCTGTTGGGGTCCCCTGTGGTCCGACTCACCAGGCTCCAGGATAATGCTTAGTAAGATATGGAGCTGAAAGGCGCTGAGTTCTTCCTCCTGGTCGAGGAGAGAGCCCTCGGTGAGGCCCCGCCCGCGGCCCACCCTCCTGCAAACCGCTCTGGGCACCCCCCCCAAACAGCCTGGGGGCACAGCGGAGACAGAGCCCAGCCTGCCCTCTCAGAGCAGCTGGCCAGGGGAGAGGGCGACCGGACCCCAGAGTAGGCGACTGGGCTGCAGGACCCCAAGGCCAGGCGGCAAATGACCTGCTGGCGGAAGGAGGTTCAGAGCAAGCGCCAGCAGGGCCCTTAAACGCCCAACCGACTCTGTGAGAGAAGGTGGTCCTGGCACAAGTTCAGACTGGGCAAAGGCCCTGAGGCAGCCAGAGTTGTCAGCATTTTGAGGAAATAACGGTGATGAGGGGGTGGGGGTGGGGGGAGTCGTGTTAGCGAAAAGAAAATGAGACCTCCAGGATGAGGGGGGCCTAGGACACCCCTCAGCCCTGTCTCTCCCTTGCTCACCTCTCCTGCCAGCTCCTGAAACAGGTGCTCCAGCCCCAGTTCCAGGGGAGTGTAGGGGATCTGCGGGGTGGGGGAGTTTAGTTCTGGCCTAGAGGGGCCCTCAGTCTTTGCCTTCCCCCCTTCTTTCGCCTACCCCCCCCCCAGCAGCCCCTCACCGCCAGGGCTTGCAGGTCTGCGCTGATCACGTCATCAATCTCCCTGCAAGACCAAGAGGAGGGAGAGGGGCTGATCACCCCGCTTGGGGCTGTGGAGCTGGGGGGGCCTCTGCTGAGGAATGGGGTGGGAGGGGTGAAGGGGGCGTGTCTAGGCAAAATCGTGAGGGTCCCGGGGTGGGGTGGGGTGGGGTGGGGCCAGCAGGCCTGCGGGACCCCAGCCTGGCCTGGGGACGGCCCCGAGCCGAGCTGGGCCGGGGGCTCACACGGCGGTGTGGCTGCGCTCCGAGAAGATGCGCAGCGTGAAGTCGGCCTCGTCGCCCGGGCGGGTGGCGCTGGGCACCACCAGGTAGTGGCCGGGGGCAGGCGGCAGCGGCGGGTCACGTCGCGGCGGGCGCAGAAGGGCGAGCGGTCGGCGCGCAGCAGCTTGGCAGGAGCTCGCGGCTGCGCGGGAGTCCCAGAGCCCCAGCAGCTGCGGGCCGGGGCGGCGTGAGCAGGCGCCCCACTGCGCCCCACTGCGCCCCGCCCGACCCGCCGCCCCCGCGCCCTCGCGACCCCCGCCCCCGCCCTTCAGCCCACCGCGCCCCGAACCCCGCCCGGAGCCCGCTGCGCCCGGCGCGGGCGTCCAGCCCCGGCTCGGCTCAGGCGCGCGCGACTCTGGGAGCCGGCCCCAGGGGACCCACCTCCTCCGGGATCTGTGAGGAGAAAGAGCCAGGGCAGTCAGGGGGAGGCGGCCACCCCCGTTTTCTTCCCTGCCCCCGCCCTTCCGCCCCTCCCCGCCCCTCCCTGGCCGCTCCCTCCCGCTTGTACTCAGCGCCTTCCTGCACCTTGATCCCTCCCGGATCCTCAGCCCCGGCTTTTCTGCCTCCTTCCTGACATCCGCCCCCTCTGCCCTTCTCCGCCTCTGTGCCCTTCAGAACCCCCAGTCTCCGGGCTCCCCCTCAGCTCGCTCTGCTTTTCTCACCCTCAGCCCCCTTCCTCTAGTCCTCTGTCTCCCTGCCCCTCCTCACCTGTGCTCCCCCGCCCCTCCTCACCTGTGCTCCCCGTCCCTCCTCACCTGTGCTCCCCGTCCCTCCTCACCTGTGCTCCCCGTCCCTCCTCACCTGTGCTCCCCATCCCTCCTCACCTGTGCTCCCCATCCCTCCTCACCTGTGCTCCCCCATCCCTCCTCACCTGTGTTCCTGCTCCTCCTCACCTGTGCTCCCCGTCCCTCCTCACCTGTGCTCCCCTGTCCCTCCTCACCTGTGCTCCCCATCCCTCCTCACCTGTGCTTCCCCATCCCTCATCTATGCTCCCCATCCCTCCTCACCTGTGCTCCCTCATCCCTCCTCACCTGTGCTCCCCCATCCCTCCTCACCTGTGTTCCTGCTCCTCCTCACCTGTGCTCCCCATCCCTCCTCACCTGTGCTCCCCATCCCTCCTCACCTGTGTTCCTGCTCCTCCTCACCTGTGCTCCCCTGTCCCTCCTCACCTGTGCTCCCCATCCCTCCTCACCTGTGCTTCCCCATCCCTCATCTGTGCTCCCCATCCCTCCTCACCTGTGCTCCCCATCCCTCCTCACCTGTGCTCCCCATCCCTCCTCACCTGTGCTCCCCCATCCCTCCTCACCTGTGTTCCTGCTCCTCCTCACCTGTGCTCCCCATCCCTCCTCACCTGTGCTCCCCCATCCCTCCTCACCTGTGTTCCTGCTCCTCCTCACCTGTGCTCCCCATCCCTCCTCACTTGTGCTCCCCTGTCCCTCCTCACCTGTGCTCCCCCATCCCTCACCTGTGCTCCCCCATCCCTCCTCACCTGTGCTCCCCCCACCCCTCTTCACCTGTGCTCCCCCCTGCCCCTCCACTGCCTCTGTTGCACCTGGGGCCTACCTGGAACACGTTGAAGCCCACGGAGAGGTATGTGAGGCCCTCGGCCCTCAGGCAGCGCCGGTTCCGCTGGATGAGTGACAGGAGGACCGTGCACTTGGGGGTGCGGCCCCCTCGCCCCCCGGCGGCCCCCCAGGGCACATCATCCTCGTCCTCCTCCTCATCAGGTTCCAGCAGCGTCAGCCGGAACTGGGGATTGATCCAGAAGGTTTCTGGTGTTGGAGAAAGAAATGGGGTTACCTGGACTGCGTCAGGCCCCCTCGCTCGCCTCTCAGAACCCCTCAAGGTCTCACCGGAACCGGGCTGGCTTCCGCCTGAGTTGAAGCCGCGCACCCAACGGCCTTGAAAGGTGTGGATGTGCCAGCCACCTCCGGCCGGCTTGGGGCCCAGCACTTCGGGGCTCAGCGAGCAGATCTGGACCGTGTTGAAGTGGCGGAGGAAGTCCTGCAGCTCCATCCTGGACAGTGGCCAGCGGTCAGCCCCAGCGCCGCCCCAGTCTCCCAAGCAGCTCAAGCCCCAGGAGTGACCCCCAAGTTACAAAGCTCCCCCAGCTTCTTAAATAGTGCCAGTAACCTTCCAATCCTCCAATAATGCCATGTGTCAGGAAATGACCCCCAGATCAGAGCCCTCCAGGCTGCCCAGGTTCCTCAAGTCCTCAGAAATGCCCCCCAAGGAGCCCAGATCCACAGATGCCCCCCAAGGAGCCCAGATCCACAGATGCCCCCCAAATATTGTCAACTTGCCTTCCGTCTCTAAGGAGCCCAGATCCACAGATGCCCCCCAAGGAGCCCAGATCCACAGATGCCCCCCAAATATTGTCAACTTGCCTTCCGTCTTCACCCCTCTGAGGATCACTGCACCCCCAGCCTTCTCTAATATTAGCACTGACTCTTCCTCACCTCCCCCAAACAGAACACCCCCACATGACCACCTAGGGGGACGGCTTCTCCCTAAAGGGCCCGCCCGTGAGCTCCTGCCCCAGCGGCCCTTCAGACAGGATTCACCACCCCCGCCCCAGCCTCTCGGCCTCGGCCCCTTCTCCAGGCCAGACAGACGCCGCCCAACTCACCAGAACTCACCGTCCTCCTTTTTCACCAGCAGGGCCTCCCGCCACTCGGTGGGGAGCGCGTCCCAGCGGGAGCAGCTGGGGAGACTGGGGTGTGAGGGGTGGGCAGGTGGGGCCGACCCCCCAGCCCCAGCCCAGACCCATCTCACCTGTCGCTCCAGGGCCCGCTCCACTCCACTCGGCCCCACGGGTTCCGCAGCCGCAGCAGCCGCACCTTGCTAAAGCCCAGGAGCAACTGAGGGCGGCGGGTGAGCGGGGGTAGCGCCCGGCACCTCCCCCCTCTGCCAGCCGGCCCCTGGAGGTGCCCACCTTGTGCGTGCCCGTGACTGAGTAGGCGTGTCCCTTCACCAGACCGTCTTCTGTGCGGTACTCGCCCCGGTCACTCTGGGTGGAGGAGAGGGCATGGGGAGGCCACGGTGGGGGACCGGAGGGAGCTGCTGCTCTGTCCCCCACCCTGGATCTCCTGCCATCAAGGCAGGGTTCGAGCAGAGCACCTGACTGATGGCACAGGGGTCAGGGGTCGGGGGGGCATGACAGTGGGTGAGTGAAGGGGAGAGGAGTAGAGAGGGGGAGCCGCCATAAGACACAAAAATAGATGGAAAGAGGAGAGCTGGCGGAGGCAGAGAAGCAGGCAGAAAGCAGGAAGAGGCCGAGAAGCAGGCCAGAGGTAGTGACTGAGTTAGAATCAAAGAATGAATATGTGATTGCATCAAAGTTGAACATACAGTGCAAGCCGAGCCTTTTTTTTTTTAACCACACCTCCCCCACCCCACCCCTTGCTGGCCTCTCATAGGTGGGAGGTACCTGCAGTTATGGGGGGGCCTTATTGCACCCGTGAGGGGAAAGTGTGCCTGGGAGTGATGCTAAGCCAGAAGACTAGAAAAATACATTTGCAACATCCTCTGAGCACCTGGATCCAGCTGTGCCTGAAGCTGGTGAGTTATGACAGCAAATACATTTCCTTTTTCCTTGCTGGGGTTTGATCCGCGAGAGAGTAAGCTGATGTGAAAGCATAGGAGAACACAGGACACCCCCCACCCCAGTCCGTTGTCATTGGTCCGCGTGGGGGTCTCCGTGGAAGTTTGACTCACCAGGGCAGTGGCACCCACGAGAGACTCTTTGAGTAGGGCATGGCGCAGGATGGTGAAGAGGCCGGGGGTGTCCTGCCCCCTCAGGTAGAGCACCTCGCCCACGCCACCCGTGAAGTCCACGAAAGCCTCGTTCATGTGGCCGCCTTGCATCACTTCATAGGAGCCGTGCAGCCTGCGGGAGGAGGGCGGGGCTGGGGTGCCTGAGGCATGTGCAAGCAACTCAGACAACCCCTGAGATCTGGGGTGAGGGCTCTGTCTCTGAGGGTGGGGTCCCAGGGACCATCCCTGGAAATTTCAGACTCTCAAGGTGGAGGACAGTGGCGGCCTCTGGAAGCCCTTGGAAACTGGGCCTGTGGTCTAGGGCCCCGGGGAGGGCTGTGTGAGCAGCCTGGGCGTCCTGGCCACTGTGTGAAATGCTGAGTCCCAGGAAGATGGCTTCTTAGGGGGTGACCTTGCTCTGTCAGTGATTCCAGAAGCCCCAAGATGGGGACAGAAAGATTGGAGCGCCTCGGGGATGACACCCAGGATTTTGCGGGTGCTTTGCATTCCTCATGGATCGGGAGAAATTGGCTACAGTTTCAGGGGCCTGAGGAGATAATGTTAGCTTCGGTGGCTCCGGCGCCCGGTGCGCGAGGCTTCAGGCTCCTGGAGAATCTGGCGTCTGGGAGTGTCTCTGGGAATGTTTGGTGTGAAAGGCGGACGGGGAGTCTTAGTGATTGGGAGGGACGGTGTGACGTTAGGGCCCCGGGGGCTGTGGCTTGTCTGGGGTCCCTGGCAGGGTGTCTAGAGGGTCCTGGAAGTTAGGGGCCTACGGTCGCCTGTAGCTCGGGGCCTCTGGCTGGGATACGCGGGATACAGCCGGGGGTGGGGTGGGTCCTTACTTGGCGTAGGCCTTTTCTAGGAGGGGGGCCCAGAACTCGTTCCGCTGTTCCGAGCGCACGAACATCAGCTTCCCGTCGCGCACCGGCAGCCTGTCGTCCACCACGACGTCAATCCAGCGGCCGAACTGCCAGAGCTGGCCGGACAGGGGCAGGCCGGGGCTCAGCTTCCAGCCCTGACCCTGCCCTGACCCCGCACCTGCCCAGGTCCCAGAGTCCAAGGCACATCCGGGTCACTGTGGGGGAAACTGAGGCATGAACAAAGGACTCGCGCTTTACCTGGAAGTGGAAGACACCTGCGTAGCCTTCGTGGAAGCCCTGTCCAGGCGGGACGACCCGGTACAGGAGCCGGGGGTACAGAGTGAGGGAGGCGGCGGCCGCGAGCAGCCAGCAGTTACCTGGGAGGAAAGGCTAGGGTTGGGCAAGGATGGAAAGAGGGAGACTGAGACAGGGGAGGAGAGACATGGGGGGTGGGGGGGTGAAGGGCAGGGAAGTGGGGGGTCGAGGGTGAGGCTGAGGGACCCAGCTGCGGCTGCGGGTCTGAGCCTGAAGGAGGGGCTGGCGGCCTCACCCAGTCTCCCCTGGCACACGTCTGTCCGGCTCATGTCCTCACAGATGAACTGGGGCTCGGTGCAGAACTCCTGGGGGTGACGGGGGAGTGCAGGCCTCAGCCCAGGAAAGGGAGTGAAGGAGCAGCTGGAGGTCAGATGGCGGGTCCCCGCCTGCCCTCACTGCCCCGGGGTAATGAGCGCCTCCGACCCACCAAAGGCTTGTAAAGCCGCTGTGCGGGCGGCCGGCTTCCTGGGCTCCCTGGGCTCCCTGGGCTCCCTGGGCTCCCTGGACCCAGGATGGCTGAGCCTGCTCAGAGCCCACCTCACAACAACCCTCCTCCCCCAGACTCAGGAGTCCAGCTCCCTAAGCCCATCTTCTCTCAGACCCGGGAACCCAGCCCCCCACTTTCTCAGGCCCAGAACTCCAGCCCCCCATCCTCTCCTCCCACAGACTCAGCAGCCCAGCCCTCAGCCCCGTCCTCCTGCAGATCCAGAGCCCAGGTCCCCCAGCCCCTCCTCCCCCAGACCTAGGAACCTGCCCCCCAGCCCTCTCTTCCCACACACCTAGCCTCCGGCACCCCCTCCACCCGGCCCCCAGCCCCACCCCCCAGCCACACTTTACATGGGGCCTCATCCATTTCACCCCTTTGGCCTTCTCTGAGTCTGGCCCCAGCAAGTCATAGCCAAGGGCATCAGGGCCGGCAGGGAAGTAGGGGTCTCGGAACAGGATCCCCTCACTCAGGCAGGCTGCTCGGATGGCTTCGTAGCTCTGGCCCCGAAAGAGCTTCGGGCCCTTGGCTTCAGGCCCTGCCTCCTCGTTCACCAGCTGGATGATGACCCTCCCGCTGCCACACGCCATCTGGACTCTGCGGCTGGCGGGGTGGCCCCGGGCCCTTTAACCTCCTGAGTCACGGGGGCGGGGCCTCCCCACCATCTGAGTCCTGCTGGGGGTCTTTAGGCAGACAGGATCCTTCCCTCGTTAATACTAATTGATGGTTTGGGGTGCCGGGGAGCAGGGACGCCTCTTCAGTGGTTTCCTCCCCAGGGCGTGGGGCCTTCAGTTGTGGCCAGAGTAGCACCTTAATGGGCTTGGCCAGCAGCAGGAGGGAAGGTGGGCAGAGCTGAGGGAGGACCGCCCGCTGCTGTGGGAGTGCCCAGAAGGAGGTCATGTTGGGGGGGCCGTCTTCTGTGTCTGTCTGTCTCTGCCTCTCTGCCTCTTGGTGTGCCTGTTCCTCTGCGCCTGTCTGAGTGCCCCACTGCCCAGCAACACCTCTCTGTCCTGGTAACTCCTCCATGCCCTCAGGCCGACCTTCCACCCTCAGTGGGGGTGTCTGGCAGCCCCCACCTCAGTAGCACCCTCTGGCTTCCTTCCAGTCAACCAAGAGGTGTTGTCTGAGCCCCAGCTGCAGCCACTACAAGGGACTTGTAAAACAGATTTTTTTAAAGATTTATTTATTTATGCATACAAGAACTGGGGTACAGGCCAGAGGTGTGGGGGGTGAGAGGACTCACCAGAGGCAGGGGCAGAACAGGCAGATTGATCGAAGTACACTACTGAGGGGAGCAGCGGGTGAGACAGGAGAGGTCTGCTGCACCATGTGGGTAGCTCCCTGGCCGGGGATCGAACTCGCACTGCAGTGGTTGCAGACAGCTTCATAGGTTGCGTCTCAACCCCTTGTGCCACCAGGGAGGCCCAAAACAGATTTTCTTTCTGTAGAATTGTCACCCCCTCCCAGTGTGAGCAGCTGACAATATGTATCAACATGTACCAGGTTGGGAGCCAGAGGGCCGGGGTGGCCTGCCCCTTAGAACTGTGTGCCTTGGCCAGTGGCTGAACCTCCCTGTGCCTGCGTCTCCTCGTCTCAACAATGGACGTCCTGCTGGAGCGCGCGCCTGGAGGGCTGTTGTGAGGCCAGAAGCCCAAGCGGATGAGCGCAAAACAGGGTGACACGCGTGGGTTAGGACCTCATCCTGCGGTCCCACCACCACCCCCTGTCGCCTCTGTTCTTCCCCGTCACCTCCAGCGTCCAACTATGTTCTGCAAATTCCCACCCACGAGGTCACAGCCCTCTCCCCTTTCTTTGCCCCAAAGTACCACTACTAGGGGGAGGGAACTTTTCATAAAACCTGATTGACTGCTGGCAGGGACGTGAACAGCTCGCGTGGCCATGCTCCACGCCTTCCGGCCGCTGGTCAGCAGGTCCTCCTGGCTGCCGGCTCCTCGCACCCTGGCCGCCATGTGGGGGAGCCCCGGCCAACCCCCCACCCCCGGCTCCAGGGGCAGTCCCCTTGATGGTCACCCCCACATCACCTCTTTTATGGCCAGAGTCCCACCATGCTTTCCCAGGTGACTGATGCTTTGCGAGTGCAGCCCTCCCTACTTCTTTTTCTGGAATCGGCGCCCCCCATGATGTTTCGGGTGTCGGTGGTCCCGCAGGGCCCTGGAAGGGCTGGCTGCTCCCCCCAACTCCAGGGCCGGCGCGTCGGACTCGGATCAGCCAATAGGAGCGTCGCAGCCTCTGGCCACACCCCGCGGGACCAGGATTAGGATTTCTCTTTCCCTGGGGCGCAAAGCTGGGGCGCTGAGGTTCCGGGGCGGCCTGCCTCTGTCTCGGCCACATTGGCGGGAGGCCCTGCCCGAGAACGAGGACAAGGCGGGATGAAGCAAATCAGGAGATGCGGAGACTGACAAGACCGCCAGGAGCTTCCCGGCCCTCCGTTTGGATGTCCAAAAGGGGCCAAACACTCCTGTCTTTCCCCCTTTTTATTATTTGTTTTTTGTTAGAGTCGCCGCCAAAGAAACCCTTCCCATCTCAGCTGGCATGATTTCTGCTGCCATGGACCAGCCCGAGTGTCTAGGACATCAGCCCCCCACGGAGGAAGGGACCCCACCCAGCCGTGGAGTAAGGGAGGGCTGCCCGCTTAGCAGGCCCCACCCCGCCTCCCTACCTAATGGGCAAAGTGTTCCTGCATTTGAGCCATCAGAACAATGGTTCTGCCTAAAACACTCTCAAGGAAACCGAAAGACCCAGTCCCCAGGGGAGAGCAGGTGTTTGTTACACTCACAACAGCAAATGCCGGCTGTCTATCAAGGGCGTCCTGTGATGGCCACAGGCCCTGTTCTCAGCGCCTCACAAACAGGATCCCATTTGGTCCTCGCCTGAACCTTGAGAGAGGTGTCTTAGCAACAGCTGCTGTAGCCAAATACCACAGACTGGGGGTGGGGTGGGGTGGGGTGGGGTGGGGTGGGGTGGGGTGGGGAGGGCCTAAACAATGAGCACCTATTTCTCAGTGCTGGCGAGTCTCAGCTCCGGGTGCTCGCACCCTCATGGTCTGCTGAGAGAGCTGTCTTCCAGGCTTGTGGATGGCAGCCTTTCCCCGGTATCTTGCTATTGTGGGCTGGGGGTGGGGAGGCAGGTGGGGAGAACCCTCTGGTGTGTCTTCCTCTTATAAAGGCAGTCACCCCATCATGGGGACCCCACTCATGATTTCACCTAAAACTATCTCACAAAACCACCATCTCCAAATACCAAGATATTGAGAGCTGGTGCTTAAAATATGAGTTTGCCTTTGGAGTGCGGGAGACACATCAGTCTGCAAGAAGATTTTACTGATGAGGAGACTGAAGGGGACAGAGAAGTTGTGTGTTTGCCCAGGTTCTTGCAGTGGCAAGAGGAGGATTTGCATCAGTGGGCTGGGTTACAGATTCTACTGCTGCATCTCAAGGGGTTAGTACTCAGAATATAGAAAAATTTCTGAAAGTAAACAACAGTTGACTCACTAGACTGTGGGCAAAAGACATGACATGAATAAGCTAGCGCAGAATCAATGACCAATAAGCATATGAAAACAAGCTCAGCTCAGCTAATTAGACCATGTGCATAGCATTGTAGCCACTCGATTTGGAAAAAGAAATCTGAAAATTCCAAGTGTTGGCAGGGATGTGGACAACAGAATGGCTGATGGAGAGGCGGGAGTAGGTGCAAACACTGTGGAAGACCAGGTGGCATTGCTCAGTAAATGCCTACCCCATGCCTACCCCATGACTCAGCCATTCCACTTCCGGGTCTGTTTAACCTAAAGGAACGCAGGTACCTGAATTCCAGGAGACACGTGCAAAAATGTCCAAAGCAGCCGGGCTTGTGATAGTAGAGAAGAGACAATTCAAATAGCTGTTGTGAACAAAGTGAGGCGCTAGTACTCTAGCCATTCATGGGAAGGCGACACAGATTACACTGGCTGAACTGCAGCTGTGATGTGGCTGAATCTTAGAAACAGGATGTTCAGGGAAAGAGGAAACCTCGGGAGAATGCCCGTAAGACGCTGCTCTGAAAAATGTATTTTTCATTTCAGAAAATACAATACTTAAATAAAAGTAGACACGATGGTTGGGTGCATCCCCGTAACCCCAGCACCCAGCCTCACCCAGCAGCTGTGAACTCAGGTTCAGCCTCACACCTCACCCTGCCCCACCCCGCTGGAATAATTTTGAAGCAAATTCCAAACATTTCTGCAGTAAATATTTCAACACATGTCTCTAAAAAACAAAAGCTTTCCAATCATAACCTGAAAACCATTGTTAGACCAAGGAAATGAATCATTCTTTAATATCATTAAAGATATTTGGTGATACCCACCTTTTTGATGGTCTCATAAATGTCATCAAATTTTAGATTTCACTTGAATCAGGAACTAAAGAAGGTAGGTTCGCTGCCATTGCTGGATAGGCCTCTTTTTATTTTTTAAGATGTATTTTATTTATGCATACAAGAGCCAGGGTGTAGGCCAGCGGTGCAGGGGTGAGAGGATTCACCAGAGACAGAGTGGGGAGCAGAACAGGTGGATTGATTGAAATACACTGCTGAGGGGAGCAGCAGGCGAGACAGGAGAGGTCTGCTGCGCCATGTGGGTAGCTCCCTGGCTGAAAGATCGAACTCGTGCAGCAGTGGCTGCAGATAGCTTCACAGTGCTGAGATTTAGCCCCTTGCGCCACCAGAGAGGGCCTTGACATAACTCTTAAATCCCTTTTTTTCCATCCTATATTCAATGTGTGGGGTGGGGAGGAGTCTCTTTTTTATTTTTTCCTTTACAACATTTTGCTGAGGATCATGAGCATGTTCCTGGAGTTTCCCAGCCTGCATCTGGCTGATGCGCCCCCTAGTGGCACTGAGCCCACGCCTCTGTCTCCCGCACTCCCTGTGAATGGACATTTGCAGCAGGAAGCTTCACCACCCGCAGGCTCAGTGTTTTGGCGGGTGACCCCTCTAGGAGGTCTCAGCATTTGGGATGTAAGAGCAGCTGCTCACCGCCTACAGCCATGAGTGGGGGATTGCACCCCGATGATGTTCTAACGCTATCAGTTCATCCCCACTAGTGGTTAGAGCGTAAGGGACACTTTCCCTTATCTGCCTTGAGTTGTCCTGAGATTCATACAAGGCAAGAGGATCGCTTGATTAGTTTCCTTTTTGACCACTGTCCTGAGCGTTGCTTGTTTATGAAATGTCTGTGTGTATGTCGGAATTCCTTTTGCAAATTCTTGTAACATGACCTAGCAGGGAGGTTGTCTGGGGGAGACAGTTGCCTCCAGTTCTCAGCAGAATGGAAGCCTAAACACTGCTGAGCTGGTTTAAGCCGACTCACATCAGGGGTGGGTGAGCCGGAAGACGAAGCCCCCCAGAGGGAGCTGAGCTGAGGTTTGACCAGCCTGGACCAGTCGGAAACAAGCACTCTTGGGATGAAGGGCAGGAAGAAGGGACAAAAACAGCCCCATAACCTGTTCCGTGAGTCCGATGGCTGAAGTCCCTGCAGGCTGTCCTAGGTGCTCTGCACTCACCTTCATAAAAGGTTCACTTGAGGTGAACTTGACCTCCTCCTTGGGGCCATATACAGTTAGCCCTACAGCTGCAGTCAGTGACTTGACTGACACAGGATCACTCAGAGCTCTCTGGGTTTCCTGCCGGTGAAAGAGGAAGGCTCGCCAGATGCTTACACACCATTCGAACAAGGGTGGGAAGTGTCTGAAATATTCTGGCGAGCATGGCATGCTACCAATTTCACAAAAACAGCCCATGCTAAGCCCCCACCATGCTCATGAGTAAGAAAACCTGTCTCCAACATTCATCATGCTAATGAATGAAGTCTGGTGTTTCGCAGAGATAAATAGTTGAAGCTCTTTTTTTTAAGATTTATTTTTATTTATTTATGCATACAAGAAGTGGGGTGTAGGCCAGAAGTGGGGGGGGGCAGGGAATGAGAGGATTCACCAGAGAGAGTGGGGAGCAGAAGAGGCGTTCTACTGAAACACACTGCCGAGGGGAGTAGCAGGTGAGACAGGAGAGGTCTGCTGTGCCATGTGTGTATCTCCCTGGCCCGGGATCGAACTCGTGAGGCAGAGGCTGCTAACCCCTTGCGCCACCAGGGAGGTCCAAGAGGGGATCCTTCTAAACCCATTTTATGAGGTCAGCAATACCCTGATCACAAAAACATGGGGGGACGCCACAAAAAAAGAAAGAAAGAAAAAAAGAAAGTGACAAACCAGCGTCTCTGAGGAACAGAGATGCAGCAATACCGGTGTCCAAGGGACCCACATTCCCCCTCGGGCCAAGCCAAGGAACCCCCGGGCGCCCCGGCGCGGGAGCGAGGGCCGCGACGCCGTCCGGCCACCAGGGGGCGCCGTGCGCCCAGCGCGGCGGGGCTCGGGCGGGGCCGCCTCTCGTGCGCGGCGGGACTTTCCCTGCACCTGGGGCCCCAGCGGGTGCTGAGCTGGGGCGCTGCCCCCCCGCGGGCTCCCCCGGGGGAAGCGCCCCGCCGCAGGCAGGCTGCGAGCTGGGGTGCCGTCTGGCCGGGCATCTCTCTCCACCCCCGTAATTACGTGGCGACCCCGACCCGGCGGGAGCGCCGCGCCCCCTCCTCCTCCGGAGCCCCTCAGGTAGGACGGGGGGCTCGGGGCCGAGGGTGAGCCCCGGCGGGAGAGTGGGCGTCGGGCTGGCGCGCCCCGGCCCCTCGCGCCCCCACCGGCCTCCTCGTGCGCGTCCGCCCCGGGGTGCGGGCGCCTGTCGGGCGGGGAGGGCGCGCCCCGTGCGCTTGCCGGCCCCACCCCGCGAGCCGCGTGCTGGCTCCCCGAGAACGCGAGGGGGCGGTGAGCAGGAGGGGCGCGCACCCCCCTCGAGGTTGGAGTGTCCAAGGGGACAGATTGGTGGGGACACGTCCCCTGCTTGCAGAGGGGACGGTCTGGAGGCCGGAGATGGGGGTCAGGGGCGGGGGAACGACTAAAGCGTCCCGTGAGCCCCCCCAAACTTCATGGGCTCTCCTCCGAGCGCCGGGTGCGGCGGGAAGAGGAGCGAAGACCCCCCCAATCCCACCCCCCCACCCCCGCCCAAGCAAGGCGACCCTCCCCGGGCGCCCAGGGCAGGAAGCGCCCTCGGAGATGCCGGCGCGCTCGGCTCCCCCCCATTTTTTTTAAGTTTTATTTATTTATTTATACAAGCACTGGGTACAGTCAGAAGCGCGGGAGGGTGAGAGGATTCACCAGAGCCAGAGCGGGGAGCAGAGCAGGCAGAAGGACCGAAGTACACTGCTGAGGGGAGCAGCGGGCGGCAGGAGAGGTCTGCGCGCCATGTGGGACCCTCGCCCAGCGGCCGGGGATCGAACCGGCGCTGCAGAGGCCGCGGGCAGCTTCGCAGCCCAGCGCTCAACCGCTGCGCCCCCGGGGAGGCCCGTCGGCTCCCTTTGACCCGCGTCCCAGGTGTGCACGGAGACGCGACGCGCTGTGAGGCTCTGGAAAACTTTATTTCTCCCCCCGCCCCCCAAATCCCCGGGCCCCCTCGGGCGGGGCGGGCTCAGAAGATCTTGACGGACTCCAGCTTCACGTCCCCGCCCACCTCCAGCACGCGCACGCGGGCCGCGGGGATGCGGTAGCGGAAGTGGTGGTACTCCTGGTCCCCCACCACGGCCTGCGGGGAGAGGCCCGGTGAGGCGCCCGCCCCCGCCCCCCGCACCCCGCTCCCCGGGCGCTGACCTCTGGCCGGGCCTGTCCGAGCCCCCGCGGAGGGGGGGCGCTGGTCACATTATCACCTGGACTTCGGGGACCCCGTCCCCTGCCCAAGCCCAGACTAAAGTGGTGAACGGCCTGGTGAGGGGAGCGTCTGCAGGGGCCCCCGCTAGACTGGGCGTGTTTCTGGGTGGCGTCTCCCGCCCCAGCCTTGCCCCCACCCAGCCCCAACCTCTCCCGGGAGAGATGAGGGAGCAGGGCGGGGCTGGCTCGTCTTCAGGCCTCCCTGCCAGGCCCACACCCCTTTGGGGCACTTGGCTCAGGTGCCTGGTTCTTGCCCCCCACACACCTGCCCTTCTGGAATTCTGGGACGTGACTGGGGATGCCCTACCCTCTGCCCCGTGGCTCTGCCTTCCACCCACCTCCACCCGGGGGGGCAGCTCCCTAACTGGCAGGTGGGGCCTGGCCCTTGGCCGCCACCCCTGTGGCAGAGACTCACCTTGAAGCCATCTTGGGTGGCGATGAGGAGCACCTCGAAGGGCTGCCCGCCCTGGAAGGGGATCCCCCTGCCTCGCTCCTCCTTGCCCCAGGTGCCCCGCTCCAGGGAGTTGAAGACCACCGTGGACTCGTCCAGTCTGGGGTTGAAATGCAGGGCGGCCTCGCTGTCCTTCTCATCGCTGCACAGCAGGTTCACGTAGAACCTACAGGTGGGGGCCAGAGAGGTGCCTCAGTGGACCTTGGGGGCTGAGACCCACCCACCCCAAGTTGGGGCCATGGACTGGGGTGCCCCAGAGTAACCCCCTAGCAGGACCTGGGCACGTTGCACCATGTGGAATAAGGGATCGGGGCCTGGTGGCCAGGGAGCCCAGGTCCTTGGCGGCCAAACACTTATTAGGGGACTGGACCCCCCACCTGGCAGGGTCACTGTGCAGTGACCTGAGTTCCCCTATTTCCAAACGGTCTGGAAGTTGCCAGAGTCGTGGCCAGTGCTCCCAGATTCCCAGCGCATCCCCAGTTCCCAGAGGACTGACAGTACTGGGGCCCCATCCGGTCATGTACCCCGGGGCCCCAGGACCCTGAAGTTCTAGGCTCAGGCGGTCATAGGACTGATCACCAAGTCTTTGCAGACAACCAGAGCACCTCCAGATCGCAAGGCCTATTTCTAGAATTCTTCGGGCTCAGATGGGAAGTTAGAGGACTACAGCAGGAACTCTGAGATCGCCCTGGAACCCCCAGATTCTTAGGGAGATGTAGAGACCCCAGCTACACAGTCAGTGGGCAAATTAGCAAAGACATCAGATTCCAGAAGGGCTTGTGTAGCCAGGGTATGCCAAGACCCTGGTGCCCGCCTCTTAGGCTGAGACTTCAGGGTCAGATGAAATTCGGGAACCACCCTCTGGGCCCCGAGGCTCACCTGCTCCCCTTGTCAGGAATGATGCCCCGAATTCGCATCACATTGCCCGCTTGGATGCCCTCAGGCAGTGAGGTCTTGTGGGGTACGTTCTGCAGGAGCAGAGATGCGGGGCCCACAGAGTGAACCAGGGGGACAAGAGAGAGAAGGAGGTTGGTCAGCCCCCGGGAGAAAAGGACCAGGACCAGGATCAACACCAAGCAGAGAGAAGAAAGAGCCGCTAAGGGGAGAGGTGGGGAGGGGAGCAGAGGATCTCAACGCAAGAATCCACAGAGGGGAGCCAAGAGGCTGACACCCCGGGGAGGCGAGAGCCTGGGAGAGTCACCCAGCAGCCACAGCCCACACCCTCCGCAGACACCCCAGCCACAGAGGACCCCGGCCAGGCCCAGCCCCTCCCCGAGTCAGCTCCAGCCCGGGGTTCTTCCCCCTGCTTAGCCTCAGCTCCCGGCCCCCCGCTCACCGAGCTCCCTGCCATGGCTGGGCGGGACAGGCAGCATGTGGAGGGCGAGGCTGCGCGGCCTTAAATAAAAGTGGGGCCAGGTGTGGCCGGTCCTGCTGACTCACCAGCCCTTTGCACGCCCACCACCCACGCCTGGAACAGACAGGAGCCTGGGGCCAGGCTGGCACAGCACCCGCTTTGGGGGGGCCTCAGATCCCCCCCGGCTGAGGGCTCCCGGGTGCACGCCCATCCTTTGGGGTATCTTAAAAGGACAGGCTTGTTAGGGAAGGAGAAAGAAAAAGAGGCACCTGCACAGTCACAGGTGGGTGAGGCCCCAATTTTTTAGTGAAAATTGGGGCCCAGAGACCAAGCAGGCGGCCGGGCCCTCTCCCCGCAGGCTGCACTTGCTGCCTAAGGCTGGGCTGAGCCTCCGTCCAAGCCCCGGTTGAGGCAGCTCCTGCCTGCGGTGGCCGCAGCTGCTTTTTTTCCTTCTCCTCCTTCTAATAAATCTGTCCTTAAAAAATTTCCAAAAACCCAACACCCCCAAAACCCAGTCGATGCTTCTGTCATGTAACATGACGTGGCAACAACAATCATCACCCAAAAGGGTCCCCTGGGGCAGGATTTGGGTGAAGGTCAAGGCCTTGTCCTTGGGGCCTAGCGCAGAGCCTGGCACACAGGAGCTCAGGGAAGCCGGGCAAGAGGGAACAAAAGATTAAAGCCGCCATTCACTGAGCCCCGGCTCTCCAGGGACAGGCAGAGAGGGGAGCACCGGTCACCCCATTTTACAGGCAAGGAAGCTGAGATCAGAAAGGGGCGGGCCCCCAGGGTGCACAGCCTTGTCTCCAGGACTCTGCAGGGCTCATGATTCTGGGTTCCGTGATGCCCTGGGCTCTGGGCCCTGACTGTCTCCCCGCGCGTCTTCCGTGGCTCCTCTCTAGTGAGTCTCCTGATCCGCCTCCCACAGCTGCTACCGCCTCCCGCCCACGGTAGGTTTCAGGACAAGGAGGTGGAGTGGAAGGGAGTCCTCAGCCCACCCCCCAGACCAAGGAGGGGGCATGTGGGCTCTACAACCCGAGACTGGGCATCCAGACGGAAAGGGTTGGGTTGTGGGGAGATGGCAGATCTTTCTGGAAGGCGGGGAAGAGGGAGGGTGGGTAGCTGAGCAGAAATCCCTCCTCCAGCCCAGCCGGCCTCCTCTTCCTTTCCACCACCTCCTCACCGCCCCGCCCATGCCCCCCCAGCCCAGGCGGGAAAGAGGCCTGGGGCGCAGGGGATGGAAACTGGGTGGAGGCCAGCAGACTCAGAACCTGCTCCACCGCCCTCCGCCCCCAGGCCTCCCAGGCTCTCTCCACGCCCCTCACACTGGGGTGCCTAGAATGGGGGGTACAAATGGGGGAGCAGGTGCCTCAGAGACAGAGGCTGGGGAGCTGCATTTAGTGAAGGCAGCATGCACCCCCACTTTGCAGAGAAGAAAAGGGATGCCTATGAGAGAGCCACAGCCAGGGCCATAGTGGAGCGGACCTGCGGCTGGCAGCGACCTGGGCCGCGTCCAAGGCCGCCTGGGGGCTTTCGGTACGGGCAGTGGGCCGGGCCCGACACCACCGGGGGTGGAGTGTCCAGAGGGTGGCGTCCAGCGCTCTCCACCGGGCCCCCATTCTGTGCTGAGCGTGCTGCTGGACCCCCTCCTCTGCCTTTCCGGGTTCCTCCCCGGCCTGGGTCTTCCCTACGTTCTGCGAGTCCACGCGGGCTCGGCGTTGGGCCCACGTGTGCAATTCAGCCCTTGTGGGTTATTCTTCATTTCTCCCAGCTCAGACTTGCCTTCCTGACAGCCTCTTCGTCTCAGGGTTGACAACCTGTCTGTCAAATCTTGAGAGACATTTTCAGGAACTTTTTTCTGGTTTTTCATTTTCAAATTAGTAGTGAATGTGTGTAGTTCACAGAGGACTTTTTCTTGAGGATAATGCAGTGCCCCCTCTGGGTTCTCTTCCCAAAAGTGCATAAGCCGAAGCAAATGACCAGGAAATATCAATCCGGAACCTTCCAAAGCCTCCAGGGCTTAAAAGGCAAAGGAAGCCTGAAGAGCTTTCCAGGAGACAGAAACTGAGAAGACATGAGAACCTCCCCATGGCCTATCTCCCCTGGATCCTTTGCCTCTGGGAACATTCTGGAACAACTGGCAGAACAAGATGGGGTGAAGACCAGGTGACTCTCAGGCTCCATGTGGAATTCCAGGTGGGGGTGGGGATGGGCGAATGTCCACTCTAATGTCCAGGGAGGATTCAGAGGTGATGGGCTTCCCCTTGGCAGTTCCTCACATGGAACTGTCTGAGCAAGTCATGGCTGTTTGCAGCAGGTAGTTTTCAGAGCTGTTTTTACTTGAAGGATAATTGACATGTTAGTTCTCCGTGTGCAGCACAATGGCTGGGTACTTGGAAACACTGCAAAATGACCATGGACTAGGTTAAGTTTCAGCACTCTCACTGATATGGCCTGAGTTCGATCCCCGGCCAGGGAGCTACCCACATGGTGCAGCAGACCTCTCCTGTCTCACCCGCTGCTCCCCTCAGCAGTGTATTTCAGTAGATCTGCCTGTTCTGCTCCCCACTCTTTCTCTGGTGAATCCTCTCACTCCCTGCATCTCTGGCCTGCACCCCAGTTCTTCTATGCAAAAATAAATAAAAATTAAAACAAACAACAAAAAATGACCATCCCAGTGAGTTGATGTACCATTTTAGTGACTTTCCAGTTTTCACAATACCACATACTGAGGACAGCTGCGTGCCATGCATGCACCCCATGAATAATTTACTCTGCAGCTGGAATCTGACCCTCTTGATTCCTGTCATCCTTCTGAGAGCACCCTCCACCTCTCTGATATCAGTCTGTTTCCTGTCATGATGGTTTCGCCTGTTTTATTTAGCCTGTATATTTCTTATTTAGAATACAATGTTTTGTTTTGTTTTTAAGATTCATTTATATAAGAACTGGGGTACAGGTTAGAGGCGCGGGAGGGTGAGAGAATTCACCAGAGAGAGCAGGGAGCAGAACAAGCAGATGGACGGAGGACACTGCTGAGGGGAGCGGTGGGCTAGACAGGAGAGGTCTGCCACGCCATGTGGGTTTCTCCCTGGCTGGCTGGGAATCAAACCCACGCTACAGAGGCTGCGGACAGCTTCACAGCACAGCACTCAACCCGCTGCGCCACCAGGGAGGCCCTAGCCTGTATTTTTCAACGATAAAAAATATAGTCTTGAGGGCCTCCCTGATGGTGCAAGGGGTTAAGTCTCAGCACTATAAAGCTACCTGCGGCCTCTGCAGCACAAGTTCGATCCCCAGCCAGGGAGCTACCCACGTGGTGCAGCAGACCTCTCCTGTCTCGCCCGCTGCTCCCCTCAGCAGTGTGCTTTGGTCAAGCTGCCTGTTCTGTTCCCCACTCTGTCTCTGGTGAATCCTTTCACACAGACCCCACCCCCGCACCTCTGGCCTGTACCCCAACTCTTGTATGTATAAATAAATAAATCTTTTAAAAAATATATAGTCTTGGAGGCCCCGAGCCTGACCTTTTTAAAGACTCCCCTATCGCCTGCCCACAGGAGGGATTTGACAGCAGACAGACAGAGAGTGAAGACGCTATGGAAACAACACAAGCTCCTCCAAGACCAACCGTGGAGACTCCAGTGACCGACCTAACCTGTCTCCAGCCGTGACGGGTGGTGTGCAGGGAATCGAGACTCTCTCCACTTGAAACAAGTCATCGTTCACCGGCATTGGTACCTCCCAGCTGCCCCCCCAGTGAGGGCATCCCCAACACCGAGGTGAGTTCAGCCTCTGGGGGACAAGGTACTAATTCAGGCTGCAGCTGAATTAGCCTTGGAGACACTGGGCTGAAAAGGAAACCAGACACCAAGGCCACATACTGTGTGACCCCAGAGGAAATGTCCTTAAAAGAATCCTCGGGGGCTGAAAGGGGCCTGAGTGGCAGTCATGGGGGAGCAGTGGAGAATGGCTGCTCGTGGGTATCGTGTCTGGGGGTGAGGAAACATCTAGGAGGAGACATCACGTTGTATGAGTGCCTGGCTGTTTTGGAGAATTGGAAGAAACTGGATGGAGGTGTTGGTAGCTCAGGTCTGGACATTTGTCAAAACCCATCCATATTCTCTTCAAGTCAGCAGGTTCTAAGAAGTGAGGTGTCAGCTCGTGAATAAAGAGTGTTGGTGGCAGCTCTCTTGCGCGAGGTGACTGCAGGCGCCTCTCTGTCTTTCTCCTTTTACACTGTGAAAAAGAAAAGAAGAAAAAAAAAAGACCTTTGGGAAAATACAGTCACTAATTATTTTAAAATGGAAAAGAACGCTCCGCCAAATGGGATTCCCGAATGGATATAAAGAGTCATCAAAAGCGAGTGAGAAATCTTCAGGGAGGTGCATAGTGACTTATGAGAAATGAACCAGAATTTAAACTGATAACAGATTGTTATCACCAAGTCAAGTCTGGGCATGCAGGTTGGCAGAACGTGAAGAAATCCCCAGCTCCAGTGAGAAATCCGGAATAAGATGAGTAGCAGTATACAGAATGAGACCAAAAACCAAAATGGAAACACTTGTTTGTAACAGAAGTGCAGCCCATGGTTCTGGGGATGCTGGCAGCTCCAGCTCCCCGTGCTCCCTTGTGGTGCTCCCTCACGATGCTCCTACAAGGTGCTCCCTCGAGGTGCTCCCTGACACATAGGCCTGGCTCCTGCTGAGGGGGGGGCACCCCCACCTGACTGTGGGGCTGGGACTCACCTTTTCTCTGCAAAATGCTGCACCCATCTAGATGCAGCTTCCCCGCCCCCCTCTCGAGGTGCTTGCTCCCCCAACAGCACCCCCATCTCGGACGCCCCTTTGTGTGGTAAGCCGGTAGAAAGCGTCTGGGAGGCCTGGGAGGCCTGGGAGGGAGGAGGTAGTACAGCAGGTTCTGTGTCTGCTGGTCTCCACCCAAGACTCTTCCTGTCAGAGACTGTCTGTGCTTTGGCCCTCTTCTCTCCCTTTGGGGTGTGGCAGGACTGGGGGTGCAGCAGGATTGTGGAGGTAGGAGGGTTGGAAAGGGGGGTACTGCTAGGTTGCTGGCGGGAAATCTGTTTTGTTCTCGTCTCCCCCTCTCCCTGCCTCCCAGGACCATCCTTCAGCTTTCCTCCCCTCTCTTCCCAGGCTGGGGTCTTGGGTTGTAGGGTCCTATGTGCGCCTGGGTGGGGGTCGCACCGTGTCCCTTGGACACACTTGGTCTGGGAGGCTCAGCACAACCTGGAGTGGAACTCCAGGGCTGGCTGGGAGCCGGAGTGCACAGGAAATAGAGGGTACCCAGAGGCAGAGGTGTGTAGACCGACCCCAAATTCCAGGTGTCTGCAGAAAAGCCTCCTGGTCGCTGGTGTAGGAAGTACCCATGACGCCCCGCCTGGAGCACGCCAGCCAAGGGTCTGTCCCACCCCACTTCACAGCCACTAAAATCAAAATCCTTTGTTCTCAGCCCTGGTCCCCCCAAATGCCATAACTTCATTTCCTGTCTTAGTCTCCCAAGAAGATTTGTGTTTCTCTCCTACCTACCGCCTGCCTTGCCAATTGATTTGCAAATAGGGCTGATTTCTCCAATCCTGGATGCATTATCTGAGCCCAGGGTGGGTGATGGGGACTCGGCCTTGACCTTCAGGCACAGTCCTGCCAGGGGCTCCCTTTGGGGTGATGATCATGGCAGTGGAGACACTTAAATTGGAGGTTGGGTAGAGAAGTGTGTGGGCCTCAGGCGGCAGCAACTAACCAGGCAGAGAGGGGTCTGCGTGTCCAGCCCCAGCTTCTCCCATGAACAGTGTGCGGACGGGTCTCGTCTCTGGAGGGCAGCAGGGAGGTGGAGCTGGCCTGCTGGTGGCGGGCTGGGCCTTCTCCGCTGTGCTTGTTACCACCATCGTCATGGCCGTCCCTACTGCAGCTCCAAAGAGAAAGGAATTGCACCCGGGAACTTCGAAGGGGCACACCGTCCAGAGGCCCTAGGAATCGGGTGTTGTGCCAGCGTGGCCCCAGGACCAGGGTCTGTTCCAGATGTGTATGCTGGGGGGGTATAATGGAAAGGGATGGGGTGAGTCAGCAGGACCAGCTACACCCTGCTTTTACTAAGGGTTCCGGAGCCACACCCTCCCACCCTCTGCCCTCCCCCAGCTGTCCTGGCTCAGAGCTCTGTGCTGGGGAGGAGGGCATCGGGCTGGGCTGGGGCTTGGGGGGTCTAGACTGGAGCATAGGGGAGGGCCAGGGGCCTGGCTGAGGTCTCGTTTCACAGGAGAAAGTGGGTATTGGGGTGTCTGTAGAAGTGTCAGGGCTCTGGCCTCTGGGTTGACCCAGCCCATCCCAGAGCTCTCCCCTCTCCAGGTGCCTCGTTTAGGGGGTTCCCTCTGAACATTTTTCTATCAATTCTTTGTGTTTCTCCGTCTCTGCGCGCCTCTCCTTTCTCTCTGCGCTGGGCCCTTCCTGCTGTTGGACTGGGTCCTGGCCCTTTTCTCCAGGGACTGGCCCGTCTCTCTCTCCTGTCTCCTCGGTTCGCTTTGCCCCCCACCCCCACCCCGAGCCCCAGCTCCTGCAGGACAAGCCCCACGAGAGCTCACTGCCCAGAGGCGTTGCAGTTGGTGGTGTGGTGATGGGACTCTGTGGTGCTTCCTCAGACAAAGCTAACAGGTGAGACCCTGAACCCCAGGGGTGAGGGCTGGGAGGTCTCCAAGGCCCAGCTGACCCCAGCTTCTTCCAGAGCTGAGGCCCCAGAACCATCCTTGCCAGCAGGCGCCTCAGGTCATTCTGCCCTTCTGGGCCTGAAGTCTCGCTGTCTGGCGCCCGTGGCCGGGTAGACCAGACGGCTGCAGTGGGAGGGGGCCGCCGGGCCGCTCCCCAACTCCACGCACCAAAACTAAACTCCAAATGGACTGAAGCCTTGGCTGTAGGCCTGCAACGACAAGGCACGGAAGAGCGTCAGCAGTGAGATGTTTCTGAAGAGCGACTCCTTGGGCCAGGGAAATGAAAGCAAAAACAAATAACGTTGATTAACCTCAATTACTATTTTTTGGCAGTGGAAAGTGTCCCTCCAGGAAGCCGCCGGCCAGTGCCGCTCATCACCCTCACCTGGAGACTAGAAACACCATCCCCGAGTCCACCCGTCTCTGGAGGCGGGGCCAGCAGTGGAGCTTTATTTGCTTTTTTGTGACATTCCTAAAAAGCGTCTGAAAAATTGCCTAGCCCAGGACTTGACTTAGTCCCAGCCAACGGCTTTCTTCGCCCCCTACTGGGGCCAGCACACCAGCGCCTCCCCCAGAGAGCCTGCACTGGGGGAGCAGCCCCTGTCATTTAGCCCCAGAGGGCCTTCCGTGGAGATGGAACCCCCTCTCAGGAAACTGCTGAGCAGGCAGGCAGATGAGGGGGATGGCTGCCACAAATTACAGGGGGGAGTCTGGGGGCAGAGTCTCTTATTAGTCTGTTAGCTACAGGCTGGGCCCAGGGGAGGCCAGGCCCTGAGGGAGGCGGTCAGCCTGATGACAGCTCCAGGTTATGACTGGGGTTAAGTGCTTCTCTTCCTGTCTGGCTCTCAGAACCACCAGGAGGATTTGTAACCGACCAACTTTTGGACTGTGTCCTGCATCATTTCAATGCTAGGCCCAGGCATCAGCATTTAAAAGCGCTGACAGCCACGTGGAGACTCAGCAGTGCTGTGAAACTAGCCACACCTCCTTGGCTCAAGTCACCAACACCAGGTGAGATGGCCAAGGGGGGGTCACCCTCTAAGGCCCTTACCCTGCAGGAAGAGACCACTTAAGGACACACAGGGACCTCATCTGTCATGGTCACCCCAGCATCCCCAGGGCCTGGGGCAGTGTTTGGCACAGTTTGTGGAATGAGTGCTCTGAACAGAGCGAACCTTTATTTTTTTTTTTATTTATTTTTATATTTATTTATTTATTTATTTATTTATTTATTTATTTATACAAGCACTGGGTACAGTCAGAAGCGCGGGAGGGTGAGAGAATTCACCAGAGCCAGAGCAGGGAGCAGAGCAGGCAGAAGGACCGAAGTACACTGCTGAGGGGAGCAGCGGGCGGCAGGAGAGGCCTGCGCGCCATGCGGGACCCTCCTCTGATGGCCGGGGAGCAGCCGGGGATCGAACCAGCGCCGCAGAGGCCGCGGGCAGCTTCGCAACCCAGCGCTCAACCACTGCGCCAACGGGGAGGCCCCGAACCTTTATTTTTTTAATGTTTAATTTTTAAAATTTTTAAAATTTTTAAGATTTAAAATTTTAAGATTTCTTTATGCATACAAAAGCTGGGGTACAGGCCAGACATGCAGGGGGAGACAGGATTCACCAGAGACAGAGTGGGGAGCAGAACAGGTGGATCGACTGAAATACACTGCTAAGGGGAGCAGCGGGCGAGTCAGGAGAGGTCTGCTGCGCCATGTGGGTCACCTCCCTGACTGGGATCGAACTTGTGCTGCAGAGGCTGGGTGGGGGGGGCGGGGCGTGGGGGCTGGGTAGCTTCATAGTGCTGAGACTTAACCCCTTGCGCCACCAGGGAGGCCCTGCAGTGTTATTGAAATAGCTAGGATTTGGAAACCTAAGTGCCGGGTAGAGGATTGAATCAGGAAGAGGTGGTCCGGCCACCCACGGAATATTTCTCAGCTGGAAGGAAACATGGAAAATAGTGGGAGCTTGAAATGTAGATGGAAGGAGCAAAACAGGAGGGGCTGGAGGGAATTACGTGTGGCAAAGAAAGCCAGAGGAAGATCACAGACGCTTTTTAAAAAATACGTGCATTGCTCCTTTTTTGTTTATTTTCTTCTTTGCCAGTGTTGGTCACCTCTGGGAGTAAAACAAGGAATCAAAGGGGAAGAACTGATACAGCAAGGTAGCTATCAACTACCAGATGTTGGTAACTAAGTGAGTTTTGGGAGGTTTAGGGAGAAGGGGAGGAAGAAAGGGAAAAAGGGTGGGTAATGGGGAAACATAAAAAAATTACAGAAATTTCTGCAAATGGGCCTCCCCGGTGGCGCAGTGGGTTGAGTGCAGCGCTGTGGAGCTGTCTGCAACCTCTGCTGCGTGGGTTCGATTCCCGGCCAGCCAGGGCGATTCCCACAGACCTCTCCTGCCTCACAGCTGCTCCCCCCAGCAGTGCCTTTGGTCCATCTGCCTGCTCAGCTCCCTGCTCTGTCTCTGGTGAATTTTCTCTCCCTCCCGGGCCTCTGACCGGCACCCGAGTTCTTGTGTAAATAAATAAATCTTAAAAAAAAAAGAAATTTCTGTAATGACTTAAAAAATGATGGCATAGAAGACACGATAAGGTTGTACGATGGAGAGGAATCTAGGTTCCGCCTCAGGCATTCATGCAGACGCTTGTACTTAATGCAAAGGTGCAAAAAAAGAAGATAAATAAAAAGGTGCAATGCATGTATGGTTCTAAAAGCCATCTTTCGGCTACCAGGGAGCGCGCCCTCCCCATACGCCTGGTCCCTTGGAGACCCCAACCTTGCGGAGCTGGCCCTGAAGTATCTCCCCGGCGCTGCAGGGCTAACCCCTGCCTGCCCCTCCGCCTGCGCTCCCCGGGCCCCTGGGCGCCTGCACGCGGCTCACCCGCCCCCGGGCGGGCGGGGCTGGGGATCCTGTAGTTTGCTGAGCAGAGATGGGTCCCAGCCTGTGCGCCCCCGGGGCAGACGCGCTGAGGCAGCGCCGGGCAGCAGCCCGGCCGGAGGCCCGCGAAGGGCCGGGCTTCTGGGTCCCCAAGCGGTGCGCATCCCCATTCCCACGCCTCCTCCACGTCTGCTTCCCGGAGACCGCCGCCCGAGTGATTCTGGAGGGGGAGGGGGACAGCGGGCGCCCAGATCCCCAGGAGCCCCTCAGTAGCAGCCCCCCCACCCCCCACCCCCCGCCCGCGCTCCCCAGCAGGGTTTCAGCCCTGCGCACACGCTGCGGTCCAGGGCTCCACCAAGCCCGGAGCCTCGCCCTTGGGGTGATCCCTCCTCCCTCCCACCCCCGGGCTGAAAGCCTGGAGCCGGCCTGTGGGGTGACCGGCCGCCCGTCGTGGCGGCCGCTGTAGCTGGCGGTCGTCGCGAGGAGGCGCGCGAGGCCCGGGCGGCGCCAGACTTGCCCGTGAAGCAAAGTGTGAGGTGATGTGAAGTCAGGGCTCTGCCGCCTTTTGGGGACCCAGTTTTCTTTCCCTTGCGACCCCCCTCGGCTGAAGCCACCCCTCCCCAGTGTTATTCATGACAGTTATAATATGAAATCTATATAACTAGGAAAACAGCACACGGGAAATCTTTGTGATCTTATGTGATGTGGAGATTTATAATAAATACAGGTCTGTTCCTGGCCCAGGCAGGAGCTCCTAAGGCCCTTGGAAGTTTTTTTAGATTTATTTATATGTATGCATGCAAGAGCTGGGGTGCAGGCCAGAGGTGTATAGGCCGAGGTGGGGTGGGGTGTGGGTGATGAGAGGATTCACCAGAGACAGAGTGGGGAGCAGAACAGGTGGACTGACTGAAATACACTGCTGAGGGGAGCAGCGGGGAGACATGTGGGTAGCTCCCTGGCCGGCTGTAGCCAGCTTCATAGGTTGCATCTTAACCCGTTGTGCCACTGGGGAGGCCCTGGAATTTCTTAAGGAATAAGAAAGCAAAAGAAAGAGCGTTTTTGTTTTGCTCACGAGGCGACTTCTGGAAACTCCCTAGATTACACACAAATGAGTGCTGGTTGCCAGCCAAACCTACCTGTGTTTAAAGCACTGGAATTTTAAGAGTCACACCCACCTCTACCTCCACGGAGGAAATATGAGCTGGAGATCAATTGCCAATATCCAGTATTGAATCAATCACGCCTATATAATGGGTCCCCTGAAAAATCCCAAAATGTCAGGCTGGGGAGGGCTTCTGGGTCAGCCGGGAGAGTGGAGAGAGAGAGAGGGAAACCCAGCCTCCTCCCCTCACGCCTTCCCTGGAGTTCCTGTGTCATGGCCTTGCGGGTCCTGCACAATCTTCTTGTATAATAAACTAATAATCTACTAAGTACAATGTCCTTGCGAGTTCTGTGAGGAGCTTCAGCAGATTCTCCAGATCCCACCAGGGGAATGGTTGGAATCTCCCATTTGTCACTGGACCAGTCAGAAGTGAAAGTGAGAGGGGCCTCCTGGTGGCGCAAGGGGTTAAATCTCAGCACTTATGAAGGTGCTGAGCTACTGCAGCACCAGTTTGATCCCCACCCAGGGAGGTGACACACATGATGGAGCAGACCTCTCCTGTCTTGCCCACTGCTCCCCTCAGCAGTGTATTTCGTCAGTCTGCCTGTTCTGCTCCCCACTCTGTCTCTGGTGAATCCTCTCACCCTCCTACGCCTCTGGCCTATACCCCAGTGCTTGTGTATATAAATAAATCTTTAAAAAAAAAAAATAAGTGAAAGTGAGGACTGACGTTCTATGCAAAACTTAGGGCGAGAACGCCTGCTGGGTAACTATGGGGAGCAGAGAACTGTGGGGTTTGCTGGAGGGGAAGATGGGCCTGTCCCTTTATGGTGGTCTCACAGCCACAAGGGGTTGTCCAGATTCCCGGAGCTGTCCCCCTAAAAAGGACGAATGTCACAGTAGGTACATTGAACTTCCTAGCAAGGTGATATTAAGGAACAAAACACAACTCAAAACCATGGTTTGTATCCAGCGGTGGAAACCCCTTCCCATGCTCTAGTAGAGTCTGACCTCGAGCAGGTCACTCCTCAGGCATCAGATGCCTCCTTTGCAAAATAGGGATAATAAGTGTCTCCCAGAGGGTGGTGATGAAGCTGGAAAGAATGGTTAGCACAGCGACTAAGGCATAGTAGGGACCAGGCAAATGCTCGCTATTGAGAGAGTTCTTACAGGTAATATATGCTAATTTTCCAACATTTCAGAATATTTGGATGTATTTCCCAGTTTTCCCTGAAATATGTAGAATGAAATACACCCCAGTTCTTGTATGCATAAATAAATAAATCTTAAAAAAAAAGAAATCTAGAGAGTGTACACACTGGTATAGAAAATAGACGTGAAGAGAAAAGGCTGGGATACTAACATGGCTCCTGGTGGTGAATTGGTGGGTGATTTTAAATTTTAAATTTCTTGTTGAAAATTCTGGAATAACCAAGCATGCATTTTATTTATTTTTTATTTTTTTAAAGATTTATTTATTTATTTATTTTT
Organism: Talpa occidentalis; assembly: GCF_014898055.3. NCBI lineage: Eukaryota > Metazoa > Chordata > Mammalia > Eulipotyphla > Talpidae > Talpa > Talpa occidentalis. Next base: position 40,412,550 of record NW_023601754.1, read on the forward strand.
ATTTTATTTGTTTATACATGCACTGGGTACAGTCAGAAGCGCGGGAGGGTGAGAGAATTCACCAGAGCCAGAGCGGGGAGCAGAGCAGGCAGAAGGACCGAAGTACACTGCTGAGGGGAGTAGCGGGCGGCAGGAGAGGTCTGCACACCATGTGGGACCCTCCGCTGGTGGCCGGGGAGCAGCCGGGGATCGAACCGGCGCTGCAGAGGCCGCGGGCAGCTTCGCAACCCAGCGCTCAACCGCTGCGCCACCGTCTCCGGGGAGGCCCAAGCATGCATTTTAGAATCACAATGGAGATTTTAAAAGAGAGAAAGCCATGGACGGCTGTAGGGCGAGGCCACTGGGTCGTTTGAGCTAGAGAAGACAACACCGCGAGTGTCAGGCCTGGCAGCCAAGGGCATGGAGTACTTAGCACACCTGTTGCCAAGTGACAAAGGCCGCGTGGGGGCATGAGGGATGCTGCTGTTTGTGCAGGAAGTTTTCAGTAAGAGTCGACAGGTGGCAGAAAAATGGGTCCTGAAATGTCCCAGGCAGGAGGCAGGGCCGGGTCTTCCCGCCCCAGCTTGGGTTCGGGCGAGTTGGGGGAGCGGCGCGCGCCCCCTGCGCCTGGGTGAGTGCAAACTGCCTCTTGGAGGCGCAGGATCTTGTCACCCAGGGGCGGGCTCCAGCCCTGGAGCCGAGCACACCCCACCAGGGGCGCGCTGGGACTTTCCCAAGACCCAGAACCCCAAGCCGGCGCTCAGAGCTGGAGCGCTGCCGGCCCGCGGGGCTCCACCCACGGGGAGAAGCACCCCGCTGCAGAGCGATCGCGCAGGGTTGGGGGCCCGCGCCGTCGCGGCTACTTCCACCCCACCCGCCCCCCCAGGAAGAGGCAGCCAGCCAGCCTGAACCAGAACATCCCAGGTGGTCGGGGGTGAACTGGCGAGCATGGGCGCCCCACTGCCTCTTCCCCCTCGGGTGTCACCGGGAAGGCTGCGGTCTTGGGGTCCTCTGGTGAGCAAGGATGGAAGAGACGCTGGAGTCAGGCTGGACGCCAAGGAGGGCATCCCAGAGCCCCGCCCTTCTCCCGCCCAGCCTCCTTCCTCCGGCCGGTGCCTCTGCCGCTTCTGCAGGGCTGGGCCACTGGTTGGGACGTGCCTGACGCCGCAGCAAATGGGAGGCACCCAAGGGTCTGCTCCCCGTGCTCCCTGCGAGAGCCTTAGCGCAAATGACTCCATTTAGGTTCTGGTGTTCCTTAAGACCAATCACAGAAACTCCAGGAAAGCAAGTCAATCATTTTATTTTTTGCTTTTTATTTTTTGGAAAGAATTATTTTATTTATGCATACAAGAACTGGGGTGTAAGCCAGAGGTGCAGGGGGTGAGAGGATTCACCAGAGACAGAATGAGGAATGGAACAGGCAGATCTACTGAAATACACTGCTGAGGGGAGCAGCGGGGAGACAGGAGGGGTCTGCTGCGCCATGTGGGTAGCTCCCTGGCTGGGGGTGGAACTCATGCTGCAGAGGCTGCGGGTAGCTTCACAGTGCTGAGACTTAACCCCTTGCACCACTAGGCATAGCTTCGGGCATAGTTTTTCCTCCTATGCAGCCTGCTCTTCTGGTTTAGGAACAATCTGCTCTTTTCAATAAGGATCATATAACATGAGCTTACTTTGATTGGCAAACCCATGTAAAATAGAAGTCCTCTACCTAATCCTGTAACTCTAAAGACATGTTTGTTTTAAATTAAACTGTCAGATGTTAAGCCAACTTTGCCATCCAAAATGATGATGGATAATGTTCTCTTGGAAATCATTTGGGTTGGTTTTGATTATTCTTTGAATTAAAAAAAATGCTTATAGGGCCTCCCTGGTGGCGCAAGGGGTTAAGTCTCAGCACTATGAAGCTAACACCAGCCACTGCAGCATGAGTTTGATTCCCGGCTAGGGAGTTACCCACATGGCGTGGCAGGCCCCACCTGTCTCCCCACTGCTCCCCTCAGCAGTGTATTTCAGTCAATCCGCCTGTTCTGCTCCCCACTCTGTCTCTGGTGAATCCTCTGACCACCCCCCACCTCTTGCCTACACCCCAGTTCTATGCATAAATAAATAAATCTTTAAAAAAATTAGAGATCTTTTTTTTTTTTTTTTAAAGATTTATTTATTTATTTATACAAGCACTGGGGCACAGTCAGAAGCGCGGGAGGGTGAGAGAATTCACCAGAGCCAGAGCGGGGAGCAGAGCAGGCAGAAGGACCGAAGTACACTGCTGAGGGGAGCAGCGGGCGGCAGGAGAGGTCTGCACGCCATGTGGGACCCTCCTCAGGTGGCCGGGGAGCAGCCGGGGATCGAACCGGCGCCGCAGAGGCCGCGGGCAGCTTCGCAACCCAGCGTTCAACCGCTGCGCCACCGGGGAAGCCCCCCAAAAATTAGAGATCTTGATGTTATCAGATCCATGGGCAAAATTTGAAACAGCAGTCAATATAAAATACCAGCTCCCAGGAACCTCTTCGACTTTTATCTTCTTCAGAAGTTGACTCCAGTGGGTTTGCTTCATTTTTGGAAGCCTCATCAAAAATCTCCGCAAATCTGGATGGAACTTCCTCCTCCTCCTTTCCAGGAACAAGGGGTGCTTTTCCCTCCACGGGTTGTTGGGGTAGGGCTTCTGCCAGGCTCCTGAGACCACGCAGGCTGTCTGCACCCCATGGCATTTCTGTGAGCTGCTTTGTGACCCAAAAGGGAAAATGTCTGCCGCCAGAGATGCCTGAGATTTCAGGGTGCCGAGGTGGGTCACCATCCTCAGTGTGTGAACACGCTCACCTCTTCAGTACCCAAGATAATTTCTTGAACCTCTTTCAGGAAAACTGGGGGTTTCTATCACTGCTGCAGCTGAGCTGGGAACACCTGTCCCCGTGCTGTCCCTTTCCCACCTCTGCGCCCCTTGGTGAGTTTTTCTTGGTTTGTTTCATCTTGAAGTTTGTTTCACCTTGGAGCGCAAAGGGAGTGCAGGGGACCAGGGCTGGTGCTCAGGGGGCTCTGGGATGCAAGATGGTCCCTAGAGCTTATTTCTGTTTTCTCTCTCTCTCTTTTTTTTTTAAGATTTATTTATTTATGCACACAAGAACTGGGGTATAGGCCAGAGTTTTGGGGGGTGAGAGGATACACCAGAGACAGAGTGGGGAGCAGAACAGGCAGACTGACTGAAATACACTGCTGAGGGGAGCAGCGGGTGAGACAGGAGAGGTCTGCTGCGCCATGTGGGTAGCTCCCTGGCTGGGGATCGAGGCTGCAGGCAGCTTTGCAAGCCAGCGTTCAACCGCTGCGCCACCGGGGAGGCCCCCCCTGTTTTTCCATTTTTTTAAGAAAGTTCCTGAAACTAATCAAGATACTTCTTTACGTTCTCAATTTGACCTTCCTCTGGGTTCTGACAGCGTGGACTTTAAGCAGGGAGGTGGGGAGAGCGCCACAAATGCACTCGAGTATAGATAATTATACCAGTGGCCGCTCAAGCCACGGGAAACCAGCCCCGCACAGATACGGGGCCGCCTCAGGAGCGGCCGCCCCAGGAGCCCAAGCACCCGGATAGCAAGGGCTGCTCTGCACTGACGCTGGGGCCCTACACTAAGGGCCTCAGAGGCCGCGGACTTTCTGCCTGAGGCACCCCTGCCCGCCAAGCTGGTTCTGAGTGGCACGTCCAGGGGCAGAGGAGTTTCCCCCCAGGCTCCCAAGCACTGCCTCTGGGCAGCTCCCAGCTCCCCCATGCCACCTGCAGAGGCTGCAGTAGGGGTAGGTGAGGCCCACCTCAATAGGTTGGGCTTGATGCCCTCCCTTTAGCTAGGTTTGGACGCGAGAGCCCCCCACCCCCTGGGGCTCTAGGGCTGACCTCAGAAGCACCGGGCAGACTGGCATTTCACAGGTGCCGGCTGATGGAGGGCAGCAGGGTTTCCCTGCCATGCTGCCCCAGGGCACACGGCCCCACTTGGGGGGCATAGAAGCTGGGTTGTCCTGTGCAGCAGCAAAATCAGGCAAAGGAGGCAACAGTTAGGAGGTTCAGGGCCACAGCGAGGGGCATGGTGCCCAGTGGCACCACAGGCAGTAGAGAGGCCAGGGAGTGCTGGCCAAAGTGGGGGTCTTGGTGAAGTCCATCCTGCAGCACCTGGGGTCCCCAGCCCGTGCTGCTGTAGGCACCCCCACCCTTGTGTGTTGTTACATGTGGCCCCTCAGAGCCCACCCGCCCCGTGAGGCTGCCCCAAGGCACCAAGTTTGCCCTTTTATATTTGGGGAGCGCAAAATGAACCCATCAGGTGGGAGCTAAATGAAACAATCAGGGTCAAGCCCAGGTCATTAGTTAATTATTTAGATCAAAAAAAGTGAGAATGAGCAGATTGGTTTTATTTTATTTATTTATTTTTATAGAGGCATGTTTTATTTATTTATTTGTTTGTTTGTTTTGTTTATACATGCACTGGGTACAGTCAGAAGCACGGGAGGGTGAGAGAATTCACCAGAGCCAGAGCGGGGAGCAGAGCAGGCAGAAGGACCGAAGTACACTGCTGAGGGGAGCAGCGGGCGGCAGGAGAGGTCTGCGCGCCATGCGGGACCCTCCTCCTGGCCGGGGAGCAGCCGGGGATTGAACCGCGGCCGCAGAGGCCGCAGGCAGCTTTGCAACCCGGCGTTTAACTGCTGTGCCACCGGGAGGCCCGAGCTGATTGGTTTTAAATGGTCCAGTCAGTCACTTAGGATTGAAAATGGTCCAATTAGGCTTGTAGGGGGAGGGGGTGGGGTGGGTGCGGGGCCCTGCAGGAGGATATAAGCAGGGTAGGCAGGCGTGTGGGTGGTGGGTCCTGCCTTCCCTGGGAGGAAGCGCAGTCCAGCAGCCATCACCGAACGCAGAAGCGCTGATGACACTTGGCTGCTACTCCTGCCTCAGGTCCTGCTCCTGACACGGCCTGAAAGGAGCCCCCTGGCCTTGGCTTGGTGTCTGGAGGAGCTGTTTGTTGTTGGTGTGGCACAGCAGCTCACAAATCGTTGTTAAACACTGGCGTCCAACACCCTCTCTCGGTGACTGGCATTACTGGCCAGTGCTGTCCAGCACCGTTGACAGGCGCCTGGCACTCTGGGTCACCTCTGAGGCCTGCCCCCTGCTTCTCACCGCCTGGTACCTGGGCTATTGCCGTCCAGCCTGGCCTGCAGGTCGTGGTTGTGGGCTGCTGCGGCAGCGTTTGGGCGGCCCCACCTGTGAGCACCTCCAGGTGCAGTGAGTTGGATCCGACCTCCTGCTCTCCGGGCCACAAGCGCCAGGCCTCTGTGGTGGGATGGCGTCTCCCTGCACGAGCAGCTTTTCTTCGAGACTTCTGGACACCGGATGCTAACTGTGGTGAGTTAGTGGCCACCTGAGGCCTTCCCAACTGTTTCCCCTTTTGCTTGTTTGTTTTTTAAATATTTATTTATTTATGCAAGAGCTGGGGTACAGGCCAGATGTGCGGGAGTGTGAGAGAACTCACCAGAGCGGGGAGCAGAACAGGCAGACTGATGAAATACACTGCTGAGGGGAGAAGCGGACAAGACAGGAGAGGTCTGCCGTGCCATGTGGGATTCTCGCCGGCTGGCCGGGATCAAACCCATGCTGCAGAGGCTGCGGACAGCTTCACAGTGTGGTGCTCAACCGCCTGTGCCACCCAGGAGGCACCTGTTTCCCCTGTTTGTTTACCCCTGAGCCTGAGCGGTCTTGGGACTCTGTAGGTGAGACCCGCAGTGTCCTGTCGGCTCCCGGGCACTGTCCTCTGACCCACATGGTCCCGCCTCGCCCTGTTTCACATAAACATTGAAAGATCCAGCGACTGCTCACTGCCAGTTTTCACCTACGCGCCAAAAGCAGAGAACTAATAGGTGGTCATGAACCGCTGCAAACATACGGAAAACCTTCACTGGGAGGAGAAGCGCTCAGTAACCAGAGTCCTCAACCACAGGGACCAAAGCAAACATGGCCACATTCAAAGAACTAGTTCCACTGTTCTTTTCCGGCTAATCTTAATTTTATTTTTTTAAAGATTTATTTATTTATACAAAAACTGGGGTACAGGTCAGAGGCGCAGGAGGGTGAGAGAATTCACCAGAGAGAGCGGGGAGCAGAACAAGCAGATGGACCAAAGACACCGCTGAGGGGAGCAGCGGGCGAGACAGGAGAGGTCTGCTGCGCCCTGTGGGAATCTCCGTGGCTGGCCAGAAATCGAACCCGTGCTTCAGAGGCTGCAGACAGCTTCACAGTGCTGCGATCAACCCGCTGCACCACCAGGGACACCCAACTCTTAATTTTAGAACTGAGAAGACAGTCCCATTTCCCTGGGTCCCTGAAGGGAGAGATCCAGATGGCTGATGTAGTAAAAAAGTTTAATTTTTGCCTGCTATTGTCAGGGGGCCCAGGATCACTCAGCAGCCAGCCAAGAGTAAGCAGTGCCCAGCCCTGAAGCAGGTCTTGCCATGACCACTAGACTGAGGGGTACAGGGGAAATTTCCCTCTACCCTCTGGGTTCTTCTCAGCCTGGTAGCGCAATCAAACTGACAGCAGGTTTGTAGGAAAAAAGAAAGTTTAATGACATATGGGTGGAGAATCTATATTGATGTAAATCCTAAAGTAAATAGGACAATACAAGGGTTTTTATCCTGGGGCCTCCCTGGTGGTGCAAGGGGTTAAGTCTATCTGCAGCCACTGCAGCACGAGTTCGATCTCTGGCCAGGGAGCTACCCACATGCGCAGCAGACCTCTCCTGAGTCATCCACTACTCCCCTCAGCAGTGTGCTTCAGTGGATCTGCCGGTTCTGCTCCCCATTCTGTGTGTGGTGAATCCCCTCACCCCCCTGCATCTCTGGCCTACACCCCAGCTCTTGTATGTATGCATGCATGCATAAATAAATAAATCTTTTTTTTTAAAGAAAAGGGTATTTATTCTGACCTAACAGGTGGGGCAGGCCTGGGAGGAGTCTGGTAGGAGAGGCTGCCTCACGTGACAGGGCCAGGCGCTCTGTGGCTAGATGCTCACCTCGCCCTAGAGCTAGATGTCGCTGCCGGAGAGGTTATTTCTGGAGATAATCCTCAATTTGGGTTACATCCCCAATTTTCATTCTTCTAACATACAGGAGATAAAAGTCCTCCCTTCCCACCTTCTTGAGGCTGCGAAGCCTCCATGGACTCCAACCCTATGCCAGTCTCACGTGGGATGGTTCTGGACTCTTGGGGCAAGAGCTCCTTCAGGTGCATCTATGTTACTAACTTGCATCAGTACAAAATGGTCCATAATTGGTCATTCAGTCATTTGAAATAGATATACATTCTAGAAGAGTGAGTGAAAGTTAACATAAAATAACTACTCGTTTTGGAGTCAAAAAAGAACTTTATAAACTTGATGTAAGAAACTAGAGTGAGACAAAACTTTCTCTTTGCAAAACAGGGGTGGCAGCTCCTGCCCGCTTGCCACCAGGCAGCTGCTTCTTATTTTCTCCTTATCCTAATAAACCTGTCCTTTTAAAATGTGCAAAACAAACAAACAAAAAAAGGAACAACAACTCCAGATTAGTCTATGTAAAAGCCAAAAGTTGTTTTTTTTTTTTTTTAAGATTTATTTATTGCATAGAAACTGGGGTAGGTATGGAGGGCAGAGGTGTAGGGGTTGAGAGGACTCACCAGAGACAGAGTGGGGAGCAGAACAGGTGGATCCACAGAAATACATTGCTGAGGGGAGCAGCGGGTGAGACAGAAGTGGTCTGCTGTGCCATGTGGGCAGCTTCCTGGCTGCGGATAGCTTCATAGTGCTGCATCTAAACCCCTTGTGCTACCAGGAAGGCCCCACAAATCACATTTTTTATGAGTTAACTAGAACATTTTTCTTTCTCTCCAAAATATAAATTCATAGTAAGTATTAGTAGTACTTGTCAATGTTTGTTTGCATAAATCCAACAAGACTGTTTTTCTTTATAGCAAATCTTGGGAGCTCAGCAGACCCCAGTACATTTTGGGACTTCAAGGAGAAGAATGAACCCTAAGACACAGGTACTTATAGGCACGTCTAATAGATCATGGCGAACCATCAGGAGACCCAATCTGAGTCTCGTTGTGAAGGCGCCGCTGAAGTCAATCTTAAAAGCATATATTTTATTCTTGATGTGCTTATGGGAAAGACTGGCCATGTTTGCTACAACTAAGCTTCACTTGTCACATGTGTCTTCTGGTAACCATTTGGAAAAACTGAAGTGAGGGTGGCCAGGAATTATGTTTCAGTAACTTTTTTTTTTTAAAGATTTATTTATGCATACAAGAGCTGGGGTGCAGGCCGGGGGGTGGGGTGAGAGGACTCACCAGAGACAGAGTGGGGAGCAGAACAGGCGGATCAACTGAAATACACTGCTGAGGGGAGCAGTGGGTGAGACAGGAGAGGTCTGCTGTGCCATGTTGCCATGTGGGTAGCTCCCTGGCTGGGGTTGAACTTATGCTGCAATGGCTGCCACTAGCTTCATAGTGCTGAGACTTAACCCCGTGTGCTACCAGGGAGGCCCAGGACTGGCATTTTAAACACCTACCTATTTTGCATAAGTTTGCTTCTATCAGACTAGAGCATCCCACAGGTTTTCATAACTGCTCTCCTGGCACTTATGAAAACTTATTCTTCATCCAGAAACCTGGGGAGAATCCTATACTATACTTCCACAACACCCACTCTGTCCCCAAATTGGAAAAAACAAGGTCTTGGATACACCCTACTCAGGTAAAACCTTAACACTGAAGAGAGTTGACTGTGAACCCAAATTCTTTTTTTTTTTTTTAAAGATTTATTTATTTATGTGTACAAGAACTGAGGTGCAGACCAGAGGTGCGGGGTCAGGGGTGAGAGCATTTACCAGAGACAGAGTGGGGAACAGAACAGGCAGACTGACAAATACACTGCTGAGGGAGCAGCGGGCGAGTCAGGAGAGGTCTGCTGTGCCATGTGGGTAACTCCCTGGCTGGGGATTGAACTCATGCTGCAGTGGCTGCAGATAGCTTCATAGGTAGCGTCTTAGCCCCTTGCGCCACCAGGGAGGCCCTAAATGGGGGTGTTAATCAAAATACCAAAAGCTTTTAAAATGCTAGGGTGAGTGGGCTCATAGACACCGAAAACAAGGCACAGTTCCCATCTCACCCCAGTGATGTAACGGATCAGGGTAAATCCAGGAGGCAAAGGTCAGCTCTAGAAGTCTCAAAAAGACTAGGTTGGCTTAATCTGATACCTGACGTTAAAGTTAGCCTGGAATTATCCTGTTATTGGGGTTTGGGAATGGGGAGACAGACACACAGAGGGCAGCTGCAAGGCTGCTGGGGAGGGTTTCTGCTCAGCCACCCATCCTCCTGGGTCCATCCACCAGAACCATCCATCACCCCCGCCCCCACCCCTTTATAACTTGGCAGAGCCCCACTTTGTCCCTGCCTCAGTGGGGTGGATCTCAACAAGAAAGGTGGGCCAGACAGATCTCCGTAAGCACTTGCACACCCCACACTGATCTGAGTGGCTTGGGGGGGGCACCTCATCTGACCCCGAAGGAACCCCACAACATGTTGTGATGTCGCCGTAATACCCAGTGCCACACCTACAGGGGCAGAAAACCTCATGGAAGGGGAAATGGGTGGTACCTCGATGCCAGGAGAGCCCCACCCTTGCCCAGAACGCAATGGACTATTCCCCTACTATGCAAAACCCCCATAAAAACAAGAGCCACTGTCCAGCCCAGGCAGCAGCCACTCTCTGCTCGGCTTAGTGGGTGGTCTTCGCTGCCATCTCGGAGGCTTGCCTGCGTCTGATCTCCAACCTCCTCACGTCTGAGAACCCTCTCTCCTGATGAGGGGGTGTCAGGCCCCCGGTGTCACTAGGATTCCTCTCCCCTCTACCCCCAGACCTGAAATCTAGGAGGGAGATGGTAGCAGTTCTGGGAAGTGGTGCTGGGGAGACAGCCCAGGGCATGACAGAACCCAGAAACGTAAACCCTGCAGAGACGGGGAGACAAGGCTGTGCGCCCTGGGGGCCCTCCCTTTCTAGATCTCAGCTTCCTTGCCCATGAAATGGGGTGATTGGTGCCCCCACTTCCTGTCCTGGAGAGCCGGGGCTCAGTGAGTGGCGGCTTTAATCTTTTGTTCCCTCTTGCCTGGCTTCCCTGAGCTCGTGTGTGCCAGGCTCTGCGCTAGGCCCCAAGGACGAGGCCTTGACCTTCACCCAAATCCTGCCCCAGGGGACCCTTTTGGGTGATGATTGTTGTTGCCGCGTCATGTTACATGACAGAAACATCGACTGGGTTTTGGGGGTGTTGGGTTTTTGGAAATTTTTGAAGGACAGGTTTATCAGGAGAAGGAGAAGAAAAAAAAGCAGCTGCGGCCACCGCAGGCAGGAGCTGCCTCAACCGGGGCTTGGACGGAGGCTCAGCCCAGCCTTAGGCAGCAAGTGCAGCCTGCGGGGAGAGGGCCGGCCGCCTGCTTGGTCTCTGGGCCCCAATTTTCACTAAAAAAATGGGGCCTCACCCACCTGTGACTGTGCAGGTGCCTCTTTTTCTTTCTCCTTCCCTAACAAGCCTGTCCTTTTAAGATGTAAAACAAGCAAAGGAACAAAAACGGGCACCAGGGCTTTCTGGCTGGCAGGGCTGGGGCGGCTCAGCGCCTCTGCTGCCCTGGTCACTGTTTGCGCCCTAGCCCTAGGATGGGCGTGCACCCGGGAGCCCTCAGCTGGGGCGATCTGAGGCCCCCCCAAAGCGGGTGCTGTGCCAGCCTGGCCCCAGGCCGCTGTCTGTTCCAGGCGTGGTGGTGGGCGTGCAAAGGGCTGGTGAGTCAGCAGGACCGGCCACACCTGGCCCCACTTTTATTTAAGGCTGCGCAGCCTCGCCCTCCACATGCTGCCTGTCCCGCCCAGCCATGGCAGGGAGCTCGGTGAGCGGGGGGCTGGGAGCTGAGGCTAAGCAGGGGGAAGAACCCCGGGCTGGAGCTGACTCGGGGAGGGGCTGGGCCTGGCCGGGGTCCTCTGTGGCAAAGGAGAAAGTGGGCGCTGGGGTGTCTGCGGAGGGTGGGCTGTGGCTGCTGGGCGACCCTCCCAGGCTCTCGCCTCCCCGGGGTGTCGGCCTCTTGGCTTCTTTCCTTTGAATCTTTTTCTGGGGAGTCTTTGTGGCTCCATCTCCTCCTCCTCCATTCGTGCTGGTCTTGGGCCTGGTTCCTGTCCCAGGGCCGGCCCGTCTCTCTCCCGTCTCCCGGGGTGTGCGGTGTGGACATTTTCTAGACACGCGGTAGTTCTGGCTTCTGTCACCTGGCACAACAGTGAGGGCCACGCAGGCTGTAGCGAGCGTCAGCACCACCACGTTCTGTCTGACCACAGGCTGCAGCGCCAGCCCATGGGGGTGTTTGGCTTGTGTCCACATTCGAGATTATGACTCTGGGGTACAAGTTAATGTGGGGACATGCGTACCCCAGTGGGCGGGGCAGAGGGAGGGTGTAGTGAGCAGAACAACCTAGCTCTCCCCTCCTTTTTCACACTCACCCCAACTCCCGCCCCTCACGCCTGCCCCACCGCTGGATGGAAGGTCCGGAACAGACACTGGGGATGGAGGCTGTGGGTGGAGAGCAGCCGATTCACCCCACCGTCACCCCGAGGCATCCGGCCTTCCAGCTCCCTGAACACCAGGGACACGGGAGTCAAGGAGACTGTGAAGGGGGCAAATGCCTGAGAGCGGGCAGCTGCATTGGGTGGGGTCTTCAAGCGCCCCCTTTTCTTTTTTTTTTTTTTAAAGATTTATTTATTTATTCATACAAGCACTGGGTACAGTCAGAAGCACGGGAGGGTGAGAGAATTCACCAGAGCCAGAGCGGGGAGCAGAGCAGGCAGAAGGACCGAAGGACACTGCTGAGGGGAGCAGCGGGCGGCAGGAGAGGTCTGCGCGCCATGTGGGACCCTCCTCCGGTGGCTGGGGAGCAGCTGGGGATCGAACCGGTGCCGCGGAGGCTTTGGCTTCGGGCAGCTTCACAACCCAGCGCTCAACTGCTGCGCCACCGGGGAGGCCCAAGCGCCCCCTTTTGCAGACGAGGGAACTGGAAACAGCAGGGTCTAACCACCAGGCTTTCCACCCCCTCTTGCCACACGTGGCACAAGGATCTGCTTGCTGCCCCCATGCAGCAGCATCTCTTCTCGCAAATCTGTACGACGTGCAGTGCTCTTGCGTGGCTCTCAACAGCCGAGCATAGGTGGGGGACGGGACACGGGCGGTCTAATCACAGGGGGGCTGTGGGAAGTCAGGCAGCCCCGGGGTGGGGCTTGAGCAGCAAGGGATGGTCTATGGGGGATTTCAAACCTAAAAAGAAAAAAGCTAAAATGGCAAATTTTACTTTCTGCATAATTTTATACAAGTACATGCAGAATAAAAGTGAAGGAGCGAGATCACCTGGTCACACCTGTCTCTGGAATATGAAGAACCAAAAAGCACAGACTGGCAAGATACAGCAAGAAGTAACCTTGGACTTAGTGAAACAGTGACTGCTTGCTGATGAGGTTTTTGGAGTTTGGAGGGCGGGGTCCTCAGGCTCACTCTGGGAAAGGTATCCCCAGAGCTCCCCTCTCAGCGCATGGGGCAAGTTTCCCAGGCGAGTTTCTCCATGAGGCAGAGACGTTAGTTATGTTTAAAGGGCAGGTTTATTAGGGAAGGGACAGGATTATGAAGGACACTTGCATGACACAAGCGGGCAGGAAGAGCTGCCCCAAAAGGGACAGGTTTGCTGAGAGGCCTGCACGGTTGCAGGCGGGTGGCCTTGAGGAGAGCGGCCTCCGCTGAGGGAGGTCAATGCGGAGAAGCCCTGGCCTGGTACAGGGCACAGGCAGGCAGAAGACTGCTGCCCTGCAGAGGAGAGAGTTGGTGACAGGAAGCACCTGCATAGTCACGGGTGGGTAGCAAGTGCTGCCCTGATCCAGGGCACAGACTGCACTGGTCGAGTCTTTTCTCTTCGGGAGGGGTCACTGCTCTGTGGAGTGGCCTGTTTGCTGCTGATTTTGGATAACCATAAGAATCTGGAAGAGACCGGAAATTCCAGGATGGGCCCAGTCTCTATATCTTTTTTTTTTTTTTGAAGATTTATTTATTTATACAGGCACTGGGTACAGTCAGAAGCGCGGGAGGGTGAGAGAATTCTCCAGAGCCAGAGCGGGGAGCAGAACAGGCAGAAGGACCGAAGCACACTGCTGAGGGGAGCAGCGGGCGGCAGGAGAGGTCTGCGCACCATGTGGGACCCTCGCCAGTGGCCGGGGATCAAACTGGCGCTGCAGAGGCTGTGGGCAGCTTCGCAGCCCAGTGCTCAACTGCTGCGCCACCAGGGAGGCCCCAGTCTCTATATTTTTACCCTCAGGTCTGTGCTCCGGACACTCCCGACAGCGCCTGATGCCTGCTCGGGCCTTATGCCTGTGATAAGGCACTGGCCCTAAGGATCTTGGTTTCTTTGGCTGGGTTAATGGTCACCTTAATCCCCTCCACACCCACCTCCTGTGTGAGTCAGGTTTTAGTCACCTGATGCCTCCTCTAGATTGTCTATTCTCTCCTCCATCAGTATCCAGAGGGGTTGGGGGAAAGGGAGGAGCAGATGTGCAGGAAGAGCTTAGGGCGTTGGTGGGGTGGGGGGCAGTGACTAGCACAGATGCAGGAGGAAAAAATGACCCCGGAAGTATAGTTAAAAAAAAAGAAAAGTAACTATCGTTGTCAGACTTGAGCTGTTCTGACATCACCAGCTGGTGATTCTATCCTCTGGCAAAAAGTCCCTCATCAGTCCTCGTGATGCAGAACAAAGTTCAAAGCAAAGGTTTGCTGGATGGTTTCTTAACACAGTTGTTTTTGACCCAAGGCAAAGGTCACTGGCTCTGTAGGGCCAGACCCGGAATGTGGTTTCTCGGGAGGGACTGACCCACCCACTTTAAAATGTTCCCCTTGGGGCACTTTTTCAGTCACCTGGGGTCTTTGGAAAGAACCAAGTTTAAAAACAGCCCAGCCTTGGCCTGCAGAGGGCACTATCGCTGCTTCTTTGAGAGGAGGAGAGAAAACTCCCTGGGACTGACCCCTCTGTCTCTCCTGTCTCCCTCGCTTACTTCCCCCCACACCCCTGCTTCTGCAGGACACCGGCCATATGTAGTCGCCACCCGCTGGCATCCTAGCGGGCACTGGGATGAGTGGGTGGTGGTGTCCAGTGGTCAGGCGATGCCCAGGCCCCGTGGTAAAGGCTGGGTGGCCCTCTGGGGTCAGCTGACCCCAATTTCTTACCATCTAAGGAGTGCCCCCGAGACAGCCTTGCCCACCAGGGTCTGAGTCCCCGTGGCTACTTCTGAACTTCTGGAATCTGCTGTCTCCGTGAACCTGCCCCTGCCCGTGCAGCTGTGTCCCCACGTCTCCGGGAAGCTCCACGGAGGAAGCAAGAGGGAGGGGTGGGGCCACGCACATGTGAATGAGGCAGCGAGACACTTTATTAGGGCTCCAAGGGCGTCAGCAGGATGCCCACCCCCCCATGCATCAGGACCCCGGGGTCAGATCTGGACGTAGGACAAGGTGACGTCGCCCAGGACCTCCAAGGTGTCCACCGTGTGGAAGGCTGTCAGCCGGTGGGCGAAGTCAAAGAGGTGCTGGCCGTTGGCGTAGAGCTTGAAGCGATCCAGGCCGCAGCGGATGGACAGCTGCCGGGAGAGGGTGGTGTGAGGCCAGGCCCGGGGAGGGGCTTCGGGGGTGGGGGTGGGGGGAGGACCCCTACTCACGTCGAAGTATTGTCCGGGCCGAAACGGGTTGAAGGTGCTGCTTCTCTCCTCTGATCCCCACGAGCCTCTCAGGTAGCTGTTCCGAGTCAGGGTGCCCTCACTCAGGCGGGGGTTAAAGTGCAGAGCCAGGTCTCCGGTGCACCCCACCTTGAAGTTGATGACAAAGCTAGGGGCAGGGAGGAAGGTGGGAGTCAGGTGGGGGTCCAGCTTCTGGTTCCCCAAGGGAAGAGGCCGAGCGTCCAGACCCTGGGTCTGGGGAGGGGGCCCCGAAGGTTCCCACCTCAACCTCCATCGCATACCTCTTGCCGTAGAGGGGTATGAAGCCCTTGATGATGATGGTTCTTCGGGCTGTGAGCCCCCCCTGCAGTCTCCCTGTGTATGGCACAGGCTGTGGAGAGAATATGGGGCCCCGTCAACTCTCAGGTCACCCAAAGCCAGTATAGGCCATGTTTTCAGAGCGGGCTGCCTGTTCCACCCAGGAGCCCTCCCCAGACGCCGTCGCGCCCCACCCTGGCCGTCAGCCCGTCCTGTCTGGGCTTCCCCCCAACCCCCACCCCGCTCTCAGGGGGTCCCATGACTAGGGGCCCCTGCCCAGGGCTCCTGCTGCCCCTCAAGCCCCTCCCCTGCACCCCCCGGCTGCCTTACTGGGTTGAAGACTGGAGGTCCCTCCATGGTCTGTGAAATGAAAAAGATGATTCTGTCATATTCAGTCACAGGCGCAGCGCCCCACTCATGCAGGTGTTTCTCTTGGTGCTGGGTTTGTGCAACGGGGGGTCCCATCTCACCGACCCCCTCAACTCTCACCACCCCCAGCCCCACCGACGGCCACACAGCTTACGGGCAGATTGCTCGGTGGTAGGGGGTTGCTTGGCATCTGGGTGTGCCCGTGACCCTGCGCAGACGGGGGGGAGGGGGAGGTCGTGAGAGGGGGGTCCTCGGGCTGCCCAGGACCTCCCAGTCACTGCCCCCCATCTCCAGAGGAGATCCACCCCTGCCAGCAGGCACTTACTGGATGAGGCGGACAAACCGCGAGTCCCTGTGGGCACAGAGAGAGGAGGTGATGGGTGGGACCCAGACTAGGGCCTGGGGGCTGCCAAGGGGGCCTCCAAGGGCGCATTAGTGGACAGGGACCCACCGTGTAGGGAGCTCCGGCACCTCGCAGCACCCTCTCAGGACAGGGCCCGTCCACCCTGCCACCCCGCCCCTCCGGCCTCCCTGGTGTCCCAAGACCCTCCCCGCCTCTCCTCCCCCTCAACCCGGGGCATCCCAGATCCACCCAGTGCCCCCCCTCGCCCCCCTCATTCCCTGACCCTCCAGACCACCACGGCGGGGAGGGGCGGCAGCTGGGAACCCCAGACTTCCCGCCTGGCCCTCGCCTGGCTCAGCCTCTCAGCGGGTCGCCTCGGCCTCTGTCTCCCTGCCTGTCGGTTTCCCTCTCATCTGCCCCTTCTCAGGTGGATCTTCCGCCAGGAGCGCCTTCCCCTGCTGGCAGCCATCGCTCTCCCCAGCGCCCTCCCGCCCGCCTGCCTTGCGCAGCCAGCGAGTGGAAACAGCTCTGCTGTTGCTTTTCTTCCTTAACTATGTTAAAGAAGCAAAAGGGCCACATGAACACCCACAGGCCGGTGGCGCCCTTAGGGATGAAGGCCTTCTGGAAGCTTCCCCGTCAGTGTGGTGTCCAGCACGGACCCGCCCCCTGTGTTGGGCCCACCCTCTGCCCTGTCAGCTCAGTGGCCCTGGGCCTGCCTCGGTTCCCACACTCTCCAGTGGGGCTGGTGGTCAGCGCACTTCTCCTGCCGAGATGCTAGGGTGCGCTCAGGCTGGGGTGTCTGGGGCCTCGGCTGCAGTACAGAGGGGTGGGGGGTGGTTCTAGGGCCTGTGTCTGAGGCCGTCTGTCCCTGTGCGCCTGGGCCTGGAGCTTCCAGGTCACAGCATGTGCCTATTCAGCTTTCCCAGACATTCTGGGCACCCTGCAAGGAAAGGGCGGGGCCCCTCCACAGCCTCACCCACCAGGGCTTGTGGGTGCCACTCAGAATCGCCCTTCTTTTGTGTGTAGCGGGAGCTCACTGTGATTTGAAGGAAGTCTTTCTGGTGACTCATGATTGTAGCTACCGCTTGCGAACTTATTGCGATCCCTGTGGGTTTCCTTTGCCTCCTGACTCCACACCTCCTCCAGGAAGCCTTCCTCTGCACTCTCCCAACCCCCTGTATGTCCCTGCCCTGACTCTCGTGGCCAACGGTGTCCGCTGATCCCACTGTGGTCTCCCTCGGTCCCTGCTGGGACGTCCCCTCACCCGCCGGAGGGACTGGGACAGAGCAGACGACCAGGAAATAAGCAGATGTGGGGGTTCTGGGAGGAAGCAGGCCAGAGAGCGTGCACACCTGGCTTGGGGCGGGCTGGCCGCCGAGGAAGTTGATGGAGTAGAGGCTCAGGTCCCCATCCACGTGCAGGTGGGTGACCAACTGCAGGGGGATCCGGTGGCCGTACTCATAGAAGGGGCTTCCGTTCACCACCACCTGGAGGGCAGGGGTGAGGTCAGAGCAGCCCCCGGCCGTGACTTTGGGGAGGTCAAGCCAGGAAGCAGGGAATAGGGATCTTTCCCTTGGGGGCAAAGGCCTTGGGGGAGGGTCAGCTGAGCTGGCCTCAGAGTGAGCAGCTCGGAGGCCAAGTCTGAGTCAAGGATCAGTTCGCAGATTAGCAGAGGCGAGAGAACAGAGCACTTA